>NC_044383.1:133969882-134594882 GCF_006542625.1 Nomascus leucogenys | reverse complement strand
AGAGGAGCGGCACGATCTGCCTGATGTTTTCACAGGGTCTGTCTTGGACTGCTCAGGCTGCCATACATAACAAAATGCCATAGACTGGGTAACTTACACAGCAGACATTTCCTCACAGCTCTGGAGGCTAGAAAGTCCAAGAAAGTCTGGTGAGGAGGCTGGGCGCTGTGACTCACGCCTGTAACCCCAGCACTTTGGGAGGCTGGGGCAGGCGGATCACTAGGTCAGGAGTTCGAGACCAGCCTGGCCAATATAGTGAAACCCTATGTCTACTAAAAATACAATAATTAGCCAGGTGTGGTGGCACGTGCCTGTAGTCCCAGCTACTCGGGAGGCTGAGGCAGGAAAATCGCTTGAACCCAGGAGGTGGAGGTTGCAGTGAGCCGAGATCGCGCCATTGCATTCTAGCCTGGCGACAGACTGAGACTCCATCTCAAAAAAAAAAAAAAAAAAAAAAAAAAATCAAAAAGGCCTCCATCTCAAAAGCAACAACAAAAAAACAAAAGAAAGTCTGGTGAGGGTCCTCTTTCTGGCTTGCACACAGCTGGCCACCTGCCCACTGTGTCTTCACATGGTAGAGAGAGGAAGCAATGCCTGGTGTCTTCTTCCTCTTCCCATAAGAGCACTAATCCCATCATGCGCTCCACCTGTGTGACCTCATCCAAATCTAAAAATCTCCCACAGGCCCCACCTGCAAATACCATCACACTGGAGGTTGGGGCTTCAACATACGAATTTGGGGGCGATTCAAGTGTTCAGCCCTTAACAAGGTCACCCAGGCTACTGTATGAGCTAGATCACAAGGGTGGGCGGAGATGGGGGCAGGAAAAGCAGGAAACCATAGTGAACATCGAGGTAAGGGTGGTGGCTGTGGCTTGGGCTGGTTTGGTAGTTGTGGAGACGGTGAGGAATAGTCAGATTCTGGAGAGACTTTGAAAGCAGAGCCCACAGGATTTCCTAACAGGTTGAATGCAGAATGTGAAAGGAAAAAGAAGTAAAGGATGATTAAGTACTGAAAGAAGTAACTGGAAGCTGTTATTAAGAGAGGGGAAATTGACATGGCTTGGGCAGAGATCTGCAGCGGGGCCAGACATTTCATTTGGGACGGTTGATAAAGTTTAAGACATCTGTTTGTGAAGAGAGAGAAGTGAATGTGCAAAGTTCAGGAGGTTCGGGGGAGAGTTGTTGCTGGAGATAATTATCAGCCTATAAAGAACATGGGTTCTAGAGTCAGATGGATTTGTGTTCAAATATCAGTCCTGTTACTGGCTATGTCAGTGTGAAACAATGTCTTAGCTTCTCTGAACCTTGTTATTCAATATTTATTTTTTCAGCTCCTCATGTGTCAGGAACTGTACCAGGTACTGGGATTGAAAAAATAAACAAAGCAAAGTCCCTGTGCTCATGGACTCTACACTGGTCAAACAGGGATGAGAATAAATGTCCACTTAGTGTTCATTGAATGAATAAAGTGTATAAGTTGCCTCAGGCACTCAGTATAGTGATTTGCCCAGTAAATAGCTGATCTCACCACCCTTTCCTTGCTTTCTACCCATTGGAGGACAATTTGTGTTGCATACTTGGACTGACCAGTAAAGGTCTAGAGGACATTTTGGGCGGCAACTTTCAGTGCCACGGAAACTATAGAACTGATTCCCCAAGACTAGAAGGTGGTCCTGAATACCAGGAATTATAGAATAATATGTTGCCTGCACAGCAGAATACAGCCTCTGATTTTTCTTGTTTGGAATTATTCTGGAGACCAGATACTAAACCCAGCTCAGGGACACTGCAACAATGACCAAAATTGAGCTGGTGCTTGAGGATGCATGGCTAGTCTAACAAGCAAATAGCTGGGGCAGCATCTTACCACGAGGGTTGTTCTCATTGTAATCAGCATCCTCTTAGATAGAAGCACTACATTTCTTCTTAAGTGGCAAATTTCTGGGATTGCGTCTTTTACTCTAAGCTAACTCTTGGAGATAAAAAGTCAGCCACAGAGAGGAGATCACCAAGGGCGAGAAGAGGCCCTGGGATGGAAGTCTGAGGCCCCTGAACATTCAAAGGGTGGTCAGAGAAAGAGGCTGCCAAGGGTGCTGAGAGGCAGTGGCTGTTGAGATGGTAGAGGGCAAGAGGGGAGCGGGGAAGATCAAGAATGAGAGGTGGGAGCAAAGGGCAGCCGCATGCAATGCTGCAGGGAAGACAAGGAAGTGGAAGCTGGGGAGGCCGCACTGGATTTAGCAATGTTGCTTCCGTCTGTGGCCTTAGTTGCATCCAGGGAGCAGTGGGCTGAGGAATATATGGAGGATAAGGAAGAAGAGACAATGGACGGAAACATCATTCAAGATATTTGGCTGTGAAAAGCAAGAGATGGGATTATCTAGGCAAGGAAAATGTGAGTTTGAGAGAGAGTTTTTCAAAGGAAAGAATGGTGAACACTGTTCTAGCCTGGCATGCGTTGTGCTCTGCTTGGAGGAGGATGGGGACACATGGTGGGAAAGTGGTGCCAGGAACAACTTGAGATGTGGAGAGTGCAGTCTTCCCCAAGGGAGAGTGCAAATATCAAAATAGAGGACTACGGGCTGGCCTGAAGAGCACAGCACCACCTGCCGCAAGCATGTTCCAGGGGAAGGTACAGAGAAACGAGGGAGTGAATGAGGGGCTGGGAGTCCCAGGACAGCATCCTGAGCTCAGGTAGGGTTAGATGAATGGAGAAACACCTCCTTGGTCATGGCAGGAGCCATGAGGAAAGACGAGAAGAGGATGCCGGGGAGTTTGCAAGTAAGGCCCAGTAGATGATTTCCATTGTTCTATGAAGTGGGAAGAGACTCAGTCAGGCTGAGGGCCAGGTGGATCAGGAGTTTGGAGACACAGAGGATATTAGTTAATTATTTTCTTGTTGTTTCCAAGACTTTTGTATTTCTAATCAAGTCTGATGCTTAGAACATGGCACACTGTTATCCATAGAACCACCTCCTCTGGCCCTCTGTCTCCCCAGGCTGAATCCATCCTCCCTCTAGTTCCCACAGCCCTTTGTACACATCTCTCTTATGGTTCCAACCGTATTCATTACCCAAGTTTTGGGGAAAGTCCATTGAGGATGAATGGGGATGGTAGTAAAATCCAACCAGATTAGTCTTAACTGCTGTGGCTCTCACACAAGTACCCTGGGATCCTTCCAGATTGAACTCAAACTCAGTTTGGTTGGGGTCTTCCGGTGTTTTTGTTACAGTGTGCAGGTGACAGCTAATACCCTTTTCAGAGCATTCTTCTCTGAGGTCGTGTGGGAGGGGTGCTGTATTGGAAATTGGAATATTTCCAAATAATGGTTCCCATGGTTCTCTGATGAGTGGTCCAGACCTAGACCTGAATGAGCATTCATCTTCTCTTCCTCTCTCCCTCCTCCCTTTCTCTCTCTCTCACAGACACAGACACACTCACACTCTAAGTTCTAGGAAGTACAGTGTACATAGTTTGCTCTGAGAGGGTCCTCATAGCTAAGAGTAAAGACAGCCACAATTCTAAGGGTTCCAAAACGAATTGTGTGGTTGAACAGTGACAACCAACCCCCTCTCTTTTCTTCTTTCCCTAATCAACTTAATGTTCTTTATAAGTGAATGTATCATAGGTGTCTACACACGAAGAGAGATTACAGGAAACACCAAGACTCTGGCAAGGGTTTCCTAGAAATCATGAGAAAAAGAGCATCTTCTTTGAACTATTGAATCTTAGGAGTTAGCAGGGGATTGGGAAGATTTGAGGTTTATGGTTAGTTCTTTAAAATGATGCAGCAGTCAGGAGAACACCCACTCCTAGGAGACATGAAATATCCCCGTTCACAAAATGGACTGGAGGAGTTGGGAGTAAGATGATTTAAAAGTGGGCCAGGCGCGGTGGCTCATGCCTGTAATCCCAGCACTTTGGGAGGCCCAAGGCAGGCGGATCACCTGAAGTCGGGAGTTCGAGACCAGCCTGACTAACACGGAGAAACCCCGTCTCTACTAAAAATACAAAAAAAAAAAAAAAAAATTAGCTGGGTGTGGTGGTGCATGCCTGTAATACCAGCTACTCAGGAGGCTGAGGCAGGAGGATTGCTTGAACCCGGGAGGCGGAGGTTGCGGTGAGCTGAGATCATGCCATTGCACTCCAGCCTGGGCAACAAGAGCAAAATTCCACCTCAAGGAAAGAAAAAAAAAAAAAAAAAGTGAAACCTACATTAAGCTTCAATGAAATCCACCTTATTCTATCAAGATTTAAAACACACACATAACTTTAATACAGCAATTCCATATGCTAAGTGATATGGGTATAGGGATATCCACAATAGTTTTTTCTTCTATGACACCAGAAGGTTGCACTTTCATAGAGTACTGGTTAAACCTGCATAACAGAATACTATACAGCCTTTAAGGAAATGGGAGAATGTTGACATGGGAGGACTTCCGAGATGTGTTAATTTAAAAGTATGGTGAATAGCATGAAAAATCTGCTGTCATTTCTGTATGGAGAAATACATATGCAATTACATTTATAAATACAGAAGAGTTTCTCTGAAAAGATGGACCAACACTGGTTATAGCAGCTCACCTGTAGTGAGGAATGAGATGGCTAGGGGGAAGGAGGGTAATTTTTTTTTTTTTTGCAGTTTTTTCTAAATTTTATTATTATACTTTAAGTTTTAGGGTACATGTGCACAACATGCAGGTTTGTTACATATGTATACATGTGCCATGTTGGTGTGCTGCACCCATTAACTCGTCATTTAGCATTAGGTATATCTCCTAATGCTGTCCCTCCCCCCTCCCCCCACCCCACAACAGTCCCCGGTGTGTGATGTTCCCCTTCCTGTGTCCATGTATTCTCATTGTTCAATTCTCACCTATGAGTGAGAACATGCAGTATTTGGTTTTTTGTTCTTGTGATAGTTTACTGATAATGATGGTTTCCAGTTTCATCCATGTCCCTACAAAGGACATGAACTCATCATTTTTTATGGCTGCATAGTATTCCATGGTGTATATATGTGCCACATTTTCTTAATCCAGTCTATCGTTGTTGGACATTTGGGTTGGTTCCAAGTCTTTGCTATTGTGAATAGTGCCCCAATAAACATACATGTGCATGTGTGATTTATAATCCTTTGGGTATATACCCAGTAATGGGATGGCTGGGTCAAATGGTATTTCTAGTTCTAGATCCCTGAGGAAATCACCACACTGACTTCCACAATGGATGAACTAGTTTACAGTCCCACCAACAGTGTAAAAGTGTTCCTATTTCTCCACATCCTCTCCAGCACCTGTTGTTTCCTGACTTTTTAATGATGGCCATTCTAACTGGTGTGAGATGGTATCTCACTGTGGTTTTGATTTGCATTTCTCTGATGGCCAGTGATGATGAGCATTTTTTCATGTGTTGTTTGGCTGCAAAAATGTCTTCTTTTGAGAATTGTCTGTTCATGTCCTTTGCCCACTTTTTGATGGGGTTGTTTGTTTTTTTCTTGTAAATTTGTTTGAGTTCATTGTAGATTCTGGATATTAGCCCTTTGTCAGATGAGTAGGTTGCAAAAATTTTCTCCCATTTTGTAGGTTGCCTGTTCACTCTGATGACAGTTTCTTTTGCTGTGCAGAAGCTCTTTAGTTTAATTAGATCCCATTTGTCAATTTTGGCTTTTGTTGCCATTGCTTTTGGTGTTTTAGACATGAAGTCCTTGCCCATGTCTATTTCCTGAATGGTATTGCCTAGGTTTTCTTCTAGGGTTTTTATGGTTTTAGGTCTAACATTTAAGTCTTTAATCTATCTTGAATTAATTTTTGTATAAGGTGTAAGGAAGGGATCCAGTTTCAGCTTTCTACATATGGCTAGCCAATTTTCCCAGCACCATTTATTAAATAGGGAATCCTTTCCTCATTGCTTGTTTTTGTCAGGTTTGTCTAAGGTCAGATGGTTTTAGATATGCAGCATTATTTCTGAGGGCTCTGTTGTGTTCCATTGATCTATATCTCTGTTTTGGTACCAGTACCATGCTGTTTTGGTTACTGTAGACTTGTAGTATAGTTTGAAGTCAGGTAGCATGATGCCTCCGGCTTTGTTCTTTTGGCTTAGGACTGACTTGGCGATGTGGGCTCTTTTTTTGGTTCCATATGAACTTTAAAGTAGTTTTTTCCAATTCTGTGAAGAAAGTCATCAGTAGCTTGATGGGGATGGCATTGAATCTATAAATTACCTTGGGCAGTATGGCCATTTTCCCAATATTGATTCTTCCAACCCATGAGCATGGAATGTTCTTCCATTTGTTTGTATCCTCTTTTGTTTTGTTGAGCAGTGGTTTGTAGTTCTCCTTGAAGAGGTCCTTCACATCCCTTGTAAGTTGGATTCCTAGGTATTTTATTCTCTTTGAAGCAATTGTGAATGGGAGTTCACTCATGATTTGGATCTCTGTTTGTCTGTTATTGGTGTATAAGAATGCTTGTGATTTTTGTACATTGATTTTGTATCCTGAGACTTTGCTGAAGTTGCTTATCAGCTTAAGGAGATTTTGGGCTGAGACAATGGGGTTTTCTAAATATACAATCATGTCATCTGCAAACAGGGACAATTTGACTTCCTCTTTTCCTAATTGAATACCCTTTATTTCCTTCTCCTGCCTGATTGCCCTGGCCAGAACTTCCAACACTATGTTGAATAGGAGTGGTGAGAGAGGGCATCCCTGTCTCGTGCCCGTTTTCAAAGGGAATGCTTCCAGTTTTTGCCCATTCAGTATGATATTGGCTGTGGGTTTGTCATAGATAGCTCTTATTTTGAGATACGTCCCATCAATACCTAATTTATTGAAAGTTTTTAGCATGAAGGGTTGTTGAATTTTGTCAAAGGCCTTTTCTGCATCTATTGAGATAATCATGTGGTTTTCGTCTTTGGTTCTGTTTATATGTTGGATTACATTTATTGATTTGCATATGTTGAACCAGCCTTGCATCCCAGGGATGAAACCCACTTGATCATGGTGGATAAGCTTTTTGATGTGCTGCTGGATTCAGTTTGCCAGTATTTTATTGAAGGTTTTTGCATCAATGTTCATCAAGGATATTGGTCTAAAATTCTCTTTTTTGGTTGTGTCTCTGCCAGGCTTTAGTGTCAGGATGATGCTGGCCTCATAAAATGAGTTAGGGAGGATTCCCTCTTTTTCTATTGATTGGAATAGTTTCAGAAGGAATGGTACCAGCTCCTCCTTGTACCTCTGGTAGAATTCGGCTGTGAATCCATCTGGTCTTGGACTTTTTTTGCTTGGTAAGCTATTGATTATTGCCACAATTTCAGGGCCTGTTATTGGTCTATTCAGAGATTCAGCTTCTTCCTGGTTTAGTCTTGGGAGGGTGTATGTGTCGAGGAATGTATCCATTTCTTCTAGATTTTCTAGTTTATTTGCATAGAGGTGTTTGTAGTATTCTCTGATGGTAGTTTGTATTTCTGTGGGATCAGTGGTGATATCCCCTTTATCATTTTTTATTGCGTCTATTTGATTCTTCTCTCTTTTCTTATTAGTCTTGCTAGTGGTCTATCAATTTTGTTGATCTTTTCAAAAAACCAGCTCCTGGATTCATTAATTTTTTGAAGGGTTTTTTTGTGTCTCTATTTCCTTCAGTTCTGCTCTGATTTTAGTTATTTCTTGCCTTCTGCTAGCTTTTCAATGTGTTAATTTTTTTAACAGTTTCTCAAATGCATACATTACCTCAAAATTTTTTATTACAAACAAACACCCTCTTCTCCCTATTAAAAATGTGTCTTTGTATCTATTGTGGTACACTGAAATTAAAAACCTGTTATTGTCAAATTGATTAATTTCTAGACTATCCAGATCTAGATTTGTTTTTTCTCTCTTTCTCAGTAGAAGATATGGGTGGTGGTGTCATTTAGCTGTATAATACTGAGCAAGTCAATCATCCATGTGGACTCAGATTCTTCATTTGAAAATGATGATCTTAGACTCAAGATGACTTCCAAAAAATATCTTGCTGGTCTAAGGTGCTATATGACTCGATTATGCATATCTGAAAATAAAGCTGTAAAGTGGCAAAGGGAATCTGGGTGGATGTCAGAGGGTGAGTTCTGGTGATGGCAGAATTGCAGACAACTACAATTTTCCCAATATAGTTCATTATTTGACCACTTTATAAATTCCTTTTCATTTCTACTCCATTCATCTTTAAAATACCCAAGAAACAACAAAAGAGGCATATTCAACTGAAGAAATTTATTTACTTTTTTTCTAGGTACATAGATGACATAATTATAGACAAGTTTTGATACATAGGAAAACCCTTCTGTCCACCTCTCTTTATGCTAAATGAATCATCACAATAATTTTTACAATTTTTAAAACAATACACAGCTTTCTTGGGCTGAAGCAATTGCAAGAACATATTGGTACTGGTATATTACAGCTACTTACAATGTTTTTAACAACAGCAATGGAGAAAAATAAGTTATTTAAATATTGATTTCATATACAGAAAGTGCAATGTTGTTAGTTGTTATATAACTTGCTCGACAGTTTCTTTTCTCTATCAATTTTAAATCAAGATAACTTGGACTCAGACTATTATATTTTTTTCTGAAAATAATACAGTACACACATGGCAGCGGTGGCTTGGCAAGTTGACCTTTTTTGCTGCAGTTATGAAAGCAAACTTTACTATGTCAGGAACTGATTTCCAATAGATTAGTAATTTCCAATTTCACCCATACCTGGGGGTTCAGGACAGAGAAAAGGGCCTCTAAGGCAAGGCCATGAAACAATATCTTAGTTATCTGGGTACATAAATAGTACTAGTTGGAGCTGACTGCATTTCCTTCCAGACAGCTTTGAAGTGAAAATCATACACAATGTTATGTGTAGCTACCTGAGCCGAACTGCCTTTCCAGGTTTCTTTTGTGCTTTCCAAAGACAACAATTTTCACCATTACTCAAAATTCTGTACCAAATGCAACTGATTAAAACTGGATATTGCTGAAGCCTACCACCTGTTCACTAATGTCCACGGGCAGCCCCAATCCACCTCAGTGAAACATCACACCCAAACATTCAGCTTTTCTCAGACCAAATCAAATGTTTAAAGAAAAAAAAAAAAAGACCAAACAAACACTAAAGATATTTTTAAAATATTTAAACAACACAATAAAGTAAAAACAACCTCAGACCCCTCAGACCAGACATTCCCACTGAAAGTTCTTTGTGATCCCTGAATTTGATTTTCTATGCAAAGGCATTGATTTCCAAAGAAGTGTGATAAAAATATGGTTTGGCATTCTCAAAAACTCCAGAAAGTTCCCTCTTCTGCTGCGACTTTCACTTAAATGAAAATCCTTCATGGAGAACGAATTAAAACAACTTGGAAATTCACATGAGATTTCTCTCTCTCCTTTGTTATCTCTTACACAAATTTTGTGTGGTTTTTTGCTCAGCTTAAACAATGACAGGATCTGTCCGAATGTCAAGCCGAGGTATTTTGAGAGCAGGAAGAGAAGAAGCCTGTCTACAGCACCCACATCCACCACAGCAAGTGAAAAGCATTGAACGCTTTAGCTATACAAGAACCCTGCAGCTTCATTACATTGCAAATAGGCTAGGCCACAACCCCAGAGGACAAACATGAGCTGTTGTCTTTAAGAGTTCAATAGAAATTTGGCAGCTTTAGCTTTTTATTCTACATTTCCACAACTTCTTCACATGGCATCTTATAGAAGATGAAAATTATTAAAGAAACATGCATTATTTTTTAAAAATGCACACTAATGCATGAAAAAAATACATCACCTGAGAATGTCTTTTTCCTCAGAAACATGGATCCAGACATAAGCGATATGCTAAAGATGGCTTTCTAATTTATGAAATCACTTCCCCTCCAACCCAAGGGAAATTATTTGTTTTAATAAGTAGATGAAATATTATAAAACTTTCAATCAAGGGCTTGTGGTCAAGGTGTTTCTATTATAAATGATTGCCCTTTATATTTTAGATGATTGCATTTGATGCTTATAATAGTGTTCATGATAAGAATGTAAAGGAAAATCATTTTGTAAGCAATGGAAACCATAATAGTTTACTTGTTTAAATTTACTGTTTGCTAGAAAACCAGACCAAAGAGGATAGAGGCCAGGTGCGGTGGCTGACACCTGTAATCCCAGCACTTTGGGAGGCTGAGGCGGGTGGACCACCTGAGGTCAGGAGTTTGAGACCAGCCTGGCCAACATGGTGAAACCCCATCTCTACTAATAATACAAAAATTAGCTGGGCGTGGTGGTGGGTGCCTATAATCCCAGCTACTCGGGAGGCTAAGGCAGGAGAATCACTTGAACATGGGAGACTGAGGTTGCAGTGAGCCAAGATCGTGCCATTGCACTCCAGTCTGGGTGACAAGAGTGAAACTCCATTTCAAAAAAAATAAATAAAGAGGATAGAATGTACTGAAATCAGTTGTAAAACAATTTAAAGTAGCAAATACTTAAAACATGGCTAATGTGGTTTGTCTGGCTCCACACTGAACCTTTGTTTAAATTAAAAGAATTATCTAAATAAAAAAAAGAAGGATAATAGTATTAGTTGTAATACTGAAAAGACTTTTAGAAAACATCTTATACATGACTTCCCTTTTTAAGGACATCTTTCTGAAATATGCAACCTCACAGTGACCTTTTGTAAAGATGATCCGTTTACTGAGGACTGAATTTTGGGATGGACATGGTCAGGATTCCAAGTCAAGTCAATACTGCAGTGCGACGACCCACACAGTAACGATCCTAAACTGGTTAAAACCAAAAGCACTTACTATGAATACAGACACACACGCACGCACGCACACACACACGATATCTTTGTGAATTTCAGATAGCTTTTCACTAGATTTGTAGTTAGCTTAAAAACCAAAAACCAACATGAAGTATGTGGCTGATGAATACCTCTACAAAATAAGCCATGTTACAATGAGACGATTAGAAAAGCCCACTTTTGCTGAAAACCTCCCAGAGAGGTTAGATGTCCGCCTAAGCTGAAGATGTGGAACTATGGTTACAGGGTTGTGGACGCTAGTTAGATAACTGCTTAAAAGCTTATATTAAGGCAAATAAAAGCTGATTGCTAGAAAGCAATTATGAAAATGTCTCTTGTTTATCTAAAGAAGAACAGGACTTTTTTTTTTTTTCTTTTTCCTGGTGCAGCCAGATGTTCTAACTAACTTTTGAACAAATGAGCATGGTCAGTAATGTACAATAACTTTTGAGTCTGTTACTTTGGCCTAGCTAAGCCCGTCTGGCCCTTGGGCATCCTGCAAGATGACAGACAGAAGGGCAAGGGCACTATCAGAAATGGAACAGGCTGCCCCCTACTCCTCCCAGCCTCTACCAGTACACAGAGACAGACTGGAGACAGAGCATTCGCAGCCAGTTGGCATCTTGGTTCGTCTTCTGAAAATAAAAATAAGTGCTTGTCTTGTCTTTGGAGGTCAAAGAGAACCGCACTAATTTCCTCAAGGGGGCTTTTCTGGAGGAGAGGATCCTCAGTCCTGTGCCAAGGTTTCACGCTGTTTGGGCACACGCCAGGCCTTTCTTCTGGATCTGGTCTGCACGTCCAGAGATGGAGAAATTGCATCAGCATCATATGCACAGTGAAAGGGTGGCTCTTGTCCAGAGAGGCCCATTCCGGGCCTGGCTACATGGCCTCAGGGCCTGGTGGCAGTTTGAAGAGTCTGGCTGCAGATAGGAGCTTTCTTATGTGTCTCTCCTCTGTGATGCCGGCCTCCTGAAGGCAAGTGTGGGACAGAGAAGGCACTTGGCTCAGTGTGCTGAAGCCCGCGGTGGAGAGGGTGCTGGCATACATGGGCAGACCGATGGAAATGAGCCAATCTGACACAGACGAAATGCATCCAGGAGAGACGGGCTTTCGGCAGATTTCTGTGAGTCCACCACTTGGAATCTGGATAAATTAAGAAAGCGATATGATGATAGAAACGCTCCCTGTGTCAAA
This sequence comes from Nomascus leucogenys, assembly GCF_006542625.1. Classification (NCBI taxonomy): domain Eukaryota; kingdom Metazoa; phylum Chordata; class Mammalia; order Primates; family Hylobatidae; genus Nomascus; species Nomascus leucogenys. The sequence goes on along the minus strand of NC_044383.1, from coordinate 134,582,863 downwards.
GAGGACTACTTCGCGTATGTCTAAAAGGAACAGCACTGAAATACTGCATTGCTAGACTATTATCAGAAAGCGACAATGCAATGAGTGTCAGAGATCAAGACTAGCAGGAAAAATTCTTCTCTAAGATGAAACAAATCTTTAAGGAAGTGTTCCACAAGGTTCTCGAAGGTGTTTGGAATGAGGTCAAATCCATTTATGTGTCCAGGTCTCCAAACTATAAGCATTTACATATTCTGCTATTTTGTTTCACTGTGGATATGCTCTTGACAAGAGCCCTAAGGTAGTTTGAAGGGACAAATCTGGGTGATCGTGTGAAAAGTAGCACTCAGTGGGTAGGGTTTTTTATAAAAGAGACTTTCCACTGTATTTTGAATCTATGTTAACAACCAGAAAATTATATATTTAGTCAATACAGTTATGAAGAATTTAAAATACAATAATATCAAGGGTTGGCTGGAACAGGGAAATGGGTGTTTAACCTTGACTACTGGGTATATAAAGGGCCTGCACCTTTCAGAAAGGTGATTTGCTAACGAGTGTGAAAATCTTTGGGATTTTGTACAGTTTTGATGATGGTATATATTTCCTCTTCCAGGAATATATACTCAGAAATCAACCTTTAAAGTCTACAAAGATTTATTAACAAGGATGTTCTTCATTACATTATTTAAAATAAAAGGTTGGAAAAATCTAAATGTTTTAACTATGAGACTCACTACTGGAGTAGATTGACCTACTAGAATACTTTGAAATACAATAGCCACCCCCCCTTATCCACGGTTTTGCTTTCTACAGCCTGAAAATATTAAATGGGAAATTCCAGAAATAAACAATTCATAAGGCTTATATTGCATGCCATTCTGAGTAGTCTGAAGAAATCTCACACCACCCAGCTCTGTCCCACCTGACAATCATCCCTTTGCCTAACAAATCCATACTGTCTACACTACCAGTCCCGCAGTCACTTAGTAGCCCGTAGTCATCAGATCAACTGTTGCAGTACTGCAGTACTTGCATTCAAGTCACTCTTATTTGACCTTATAATGGCCCCCAAGTGCAAGAGTAATGATGCTGGCCATTTGGACATGGCAAAGAGAAGCCATTAAGTGCTTCCTTTAAGTAAAAAGGTGAGAGTTCTTGACTTAATAAGAAAAGAAAAAAAATTGTATGCTGAGGTTCCTAAGATCTACAGTGAAAACGAATCTTCTATCCATGAAATTGTGAAGGAAAAAGAAATTTGTGTATAATATATACAGGGTTTGGTACTCAGCAAGCTTTCAAGAGATCCACTTGGAGGTCTTGGACCGTATCCCTCATGGATACAGGGAGACTACTGTATTGATAATATCAATTTTTTTTTTTTTTTTTAAGTAACAGGGAAACAGATTCATGATCTGATAATAGCCAACAATCAGGTTTCGGTACTATACCTTTACTATTATGCATGTGCAGACAAATGATTAGACAGAGTTTTAATGGACAAGTAAAACTTGTGTATATTTATGGTGTAAAACGTGGTGTTTTGATAAATGTACACATTGTGGAATGGCTAAATCAAGCTATTTAACATATGCATTACCTCACATACTATATTTTGTGGTGAGAACACTCAAGATCTGCTGTCCTAGCAATTTTCAAATATACATTGTTATTAACCGTAGTCACCATGTTGAACAATAGATCTCCTGAAGTTATGCTTGTAACTGAAACTGTGTCATTCAGACGGATTTTATTTTATTTCTTAAGAGATGGGGTCTCACTATGTTGCCCAGGCCGGCATCAAAATTCTGGGCTCAAGCAATCCTCCTGCTTCTGCCTCCCAAGTAACTAGGATTACAGGTGTGCACCATCACACCCAGCACTAGACAGATCTTTAAGAAGTTTTTCACAGTGTTGGGATTACGGATAATTTTCATTTGTTTTTCTTTCTGAAAGTGTATTTTTAAACATTTCTAGGCTGACCATGTATTACTTTCTCCCCAGCTGTCTCCTTTCCATAGCTATGGAAGCCCTTGCCTATTTGGCAGTTGTTAGTATGCTCATCACTAAGCGTGATCACTAAATGTGCCTCAGGAAGCTGGAAAACTGTGGGCTGCTCACCGCCATGCGGTGCTGCTTCCGAAGCTGCTTCACCCGGATCTGGTCCATGTTGGTGGCGACGTCCCTCTCGGGCTGATCCAAGTCCTCTGCATATCTCTGCACCAGGGCTTCAGGAATCCCACAGCGGCCATGCTGCCAGGGAGAACAGGAATGTGACATCAAGAGTTGTAAGGATTTTTTCTTTCCCTAAGATACACCACATATAATGTAGGGTCTCACTGTCACTTAGACTGGAGTGCAGTGGTGTGATTGATCATGGCTCACTGCAGCCTCAAACTCCTGGGCTCAAGCGATCTTCTTGCCTTGGCCTCCCAAAGCGTTGGGATTCCAGGCGTAAGCCACCGCGCCCGACCCAAAAGTTTTACTTTGAAGTGAATATATTTTCTTTACTGGTCAGGAATGAATGCTTCAGAGAGAATACTTTTACATCTTTATCTTTAAGTACTGATGAGCTCTAGGAAAATGGTCTGAAGCATAGTTAAGGCAGAACACAATTATTCTACATTTTTCAGGCCAATGCCTTCACCTCAATCGGATCATTTTGCAAAATACAACTCCTCTAATGTTATTGAAGAGAGTCTTCTAAACTGCAGGAGAGAAGGGCTAGTTTTAAAGATATTCAACTGTTTGCGCTTCATCTGCTACAAAAGTTATACCACCAGCTCGCTAGGCCAGCATTTACTGTATGGTCATTCTCACTACTTTTTATTTAAAGATATGCACTCAGGAAATATCGAGGAGGGTCAGGGAGGTGGAGGAGGATCTTATTCTAAGGCATTCCTTGTCATGAGAATTTTATAATAAAGGACTCTCAGGAATGCATCCTAATAGGACCTTATTTCCAGGAGTAAAGTACTGCCGTATCTGTTAGCGTTGCTTTGTCTTTGGAGTCACTTAGTATTGGTAGATCTCATTTTTTTGAATGAGAAATAATTTTTCATTATAGAGCTAAATGTTTTTGGTACAATGGGGGATTTTATATTATCTTTTTCCCATTACCCGTACAGATAACTGTATAATACAATTATCACATCTGAGTAGGGTTCTTTTGTCCACATTTATTTTATTTGCTCCTAGTAAGCCCTCTAAGAGGTCTTCATGCAGGTTATTTTTAACCTCGGTTTACCTACGGAGAAATGAAATGGGGAGGTGTCAATATCTGAACACATGCACGTCAAGTAAGCTGTGGACATGTGGATTCAGGTGTCTCCTGTCCACTGGGCTGGCTACCGGGCTGGCTTCAGATGTGGGTTCATCTCACCTGGCTGCCTGACTTCTACAAACAAAGGCCTGTGAACGCGGTGGGCCCAGGACCTTTGATACCTTATCAGAATACGGCTCCTCCGTGAGATCGATGCCTTCGGCGTGCAGCTTGTTTTCAGTGAGCGTTTCTAGATCCACTCCCCGGGCACAGGAGACCTTCCTGGTCAAAGCTGGGCCCAGCTTCACACCGTGCTCCTGGAGGCTTGTGTTCTCGGGGAGCTCTGAGAGCCAGGGGGGCGGCCTTGTGCTTGGTGGGCTGCCAGGCGCCTGCCCTGAGAGAGGCCTGGGAGCCAGTGCTGGGGGACAGTTGCTAGGGCTGGTGGGGCTGGCAGGGCTGCCCTTTTTCGCTGGCAGGCATGGCGCATCGGGGCTGGGGAGGGTCCCACTGGGGCCCATGGGAACAGGGTGGAGTCCGTTAGCAAGGCGTTCTCTGCTCTTTTTGGCAGGAACAGGTGGAGGCTGTGATGGAATTTTGGGCTGCATTCTCTGCTCAGCATCTACCCCTTCTTTGGTGCCCAGGGGATGGTGTGTTCCTTCAAACTCGTGTCCTTTTCTGTGGCCCTCCAGAGGTGTCCTTGCTAAACCGTGTTTAGCTCCAGGAGGCTGAGCATCATAGTTTCTGGGCAGACACTGAAGGGGTGACAGGCCGCGACCAGAGGCTGCGATTGAGCCCTCCAGTTTCTTAGTTGTCAATTTCTGAGGTTCAGAAAATCTCTTGCTTTGGGTCAGTAGCAATGCATTGTCGACAGCAGAGTCTCGCTCCAGGGGCTGGGCCTTCGTGGAAGAGGCAGTCGTCTTCTGTGGCACTTCGGGTACAATCTGAGGGGGCGGTTCTGTCACCTCAGGAGGCACGTCTTGCTCAGCACCAGGCTCCGCTTGAAGGTCATCCAGGGAATGGGATCGGGGCCAGGTGTCCACAGTCTGGGGGCCCTCCAGGGTCTCACAGCTCCGGCAGATGGAAACTGGGAGGCTTCTTCGGTTTTTATTCAAACCAGTCACACCAGGTGGGTCACAGCTCTTGGGCGTGTCTGGGGCGAGGCCACCACCCAGCCTGCCCTCCTCCTGTCCCTGCTTCAGTGCATCCCCTGATTTCATTAAAGGCAATGTTGGGTAATTGCCCAACTGGTTTCTGCTAAAAGATTTCAAGCTGGGCTCGGTGGATGACTTGGCAGATAGGAGGCTAGCTTTCCGAGTCTTGCCTGTGAGACAAGGGAACACTTTACAATCACATTTTAAAAGCAAGTCAATCAAACGGATGCATAAAGTTGTGCTAACATAATTGAAATTTCCAACTCCCACATCCTATTGTTCAATTACATTAAAAACATAAAATCACCATTTATGACATTGGGTGATAGAGGGTTATTATGGTTCCATTTTTATTTTTAGAAAGAATTCTTAGTCTTATTAAAGGAGTCATGAAGACTGAAATTAATTGGGTTACATGGGAAAGAAATATGCTGTGTCAAGCAGTAAAATAAATCTTGGCTTAAGTCTGTGCCCCGCTGCAATCAATGTGGAAAGAGGCTGATCATCATACCCGCATATTGATGGGATTTGTTGGGTGAGTACAATTTCTCAAGGTCATGATGGAAAAGGAGAGCTGGACTGAATTTCAGAACAGGTTCTATAAATGGTATCCCCTACAGAGTGATCAGTGAATACTCAAATCGCACCTTCCTTGAAGCCCCTCCTTCTAATAAATTTATCCTAGAAACAATCAACCGACCTGGACACAGACCGGTAGACTTATGTGAGTACTTTGCCAAAGAAAATCTACAAAATACTGATAAAGTTTTAGGTCCCAGCAAAGCAACCGTCCTAGTTACAACTGTCAGACTGATAACTGAACTATCAACCAGACAAAATCTACTTATCTGACGACTGGTAATTGATACTAAACTGCTGCTGTTGAATAAGCTTTGCCAAGAACTTACAATTCATGGGCCAGGCAATGTGCTGAATGCTTTGTTCTCATCAGTATTTACATACACACACACACACACACACACACACACGGATTAACTGTCCCTTGTTACATTTTTGTCCACCTGTATGTTCCACACTGATAAACACCAACATGCTATGCATTTGTAGGATATTATTGTTGTTACATAAAGATCATCAGCCTAGTGCTACTACTGAAGATACTGACCATGGTCTACTTTTCATTATTAGAAAAATCATCACAACTTTAGGAGGCCAAGGCAGGCGGATCACGAGGTCAGATCGAGACCATCCTGGCTAACACGGTGAAACCCCGTCTCTACTAAAAAATACAAAAAATTAGCCGGGCATGGTGGCAGGTGCCTGTAGTCCCAGCTACTCGGGAGGCTGAGGCAGGAGAATGGCGTGAACCCAGGAGGTGCAGCTTGCAGTGAGCCAAGATTGCGCCACTGCACTCTGCCTCAAAAAAAAAAAGAAAAGAAAAATCATCACAGATAAATGAAGAAATACCTCTTCAGAAAAAAAAAAAAAAACGCATCAAATTTTAAAAGTAGATTGAAATAGAAAATTATTAGAACCTCTTTAGCATAAATTTTAGAAATATGACTTTCTTTTCCCTTAACTCCCAATATAAAACTATACATAAAAGTTCCATTTTTGCATTCTGCATTATATTAGAAAGATCCCTGAACTTACTTTGAGTTCAAAGTATGGTTCGCTAGCAATCTAGTTCTTCAGCAGGTACACCTGAATTCGTTTGGGCATGAAAAATTCTGCCAGTGATATCTGTGAGATCCTTACCAATCACCAACAGTTGGGGGAATTAATTTCCTGAAAAGTTTTGGATATGAAAAGGTTATTAAGAGAAAAAAAAATTCTTCAGAACCTACATGAGCTACATAAGGATTCTGATGCTTACTGAAACTGAGGATGTACTGGGATGCTAGGTGGGTTTTGCATCCTGTCTTGACCGAGGCTGTCTGAATATTATATATAGTTTGGGGAGAACTATTATCTTCCCAAGTTGATAGAAAACCTTGAGTAGCAGGGGGTCATGGCTCAAATTCTGAGGTCCCCAAGATGCTTCTTAGAATTGGAATTAGAGTGAGGCAAACAAGGTGCCCAGAGGACAAACTCTAAGGAGGTGAATGCCCAGAGTCTGGTACCCGAGAGTGAGCACCTGCTTAGGGTTTGCATCCTGGACACCCACTTTCCTGTCCTTAGCCCTAGTTTTGGTGCCCACAATGGCGCTCAAACTATTTTTTCCCATGACTCCCAGTAAGAAATACATTTTACATTCGACATGTAGTACACAGAGACACACATGCACGTACACAAGCGCAAACACACAGACATAACTGAAACAAGGATTACAAGTGACAGTGCTAACAATGCTAACCTTTATCTTAGGGGATGCTCTCTGATATTTTGTATTCTATTTTGTCTTACAAAACTGCTGTCCATGACCCACTAAACTGCTTTCATGACCCACTAATAAAGTACAACCTGTAGTTTCAAAAAAGTTTGCTTTAGTAGGTGCTCAGTAAATATCTTAACACATGGGCTACTAGATAGTATTCCAATGGCTGCTAAAAACTATCAAACCTGGGCATTTTTTATGATGGCCTTCGAGAGTTTGACAGAGATTTACGTCACTGTGGCAGTGTGAGCCTCTTACTACTGTTTCTCATCTCGCTACAAGGGAATTCTGGGGTCACAACAGGAAACCACAAAGCCATCCATGGAACGTTTAGCCCACCTGACCCCATACCACTTAAGACTACTCTTCTGTTTGAGACAAGCACGTTTTCTGAAATTTCATACGGATTACTTCCTGACTGGCTGTACAGAGAAGCCACAAACAAGACATGTGGCCATCCAATCCTTCTCTCCTGCAGTAACTGCGTCGACACTCAGGCCATGCAGCCGAGGCATTTAAGACACTGCTGCTGGTGTGACCCTGATGGATGGTCTACCTAGTAAATTGTTTTCCTTATGGACCTAATAGCTCCCAACACTCAAATGTTGGTTTTTATTGCATAAAGAAAAGGGCATAGGAGACACACAATTTAGGTTTTACAGCTGCAGGTATTTTACACGGAATTTATTAACTTCACCCAGCAGCTAGGAGAATAGCTAGGGAGGCTAACTTGGACTAGAAGGGTGTAGAGGTCAGAAAGGAAACGATGATTGCTGAGTTCATGATAGGAATAGAATCGTCCTTTTGCAGAAAACTCTGCTTTGAAATCAGTACTTGTCAAAGCAGTTTCCCAGCGACTCATGCTGACATTACCGTTTTCCAGGTTCTCACTGCTTTCGTAGCATCCTGAGTCTCGGGGTGAGCATCCACTCAGGCCCTGGCTGTCAACGAGCAGCTTCTCCTGGGATCCTGACTGGTCACTGTTACCTAGAGGAGAGAACACACCATGAAATCAACAAGGGGAATGAAAAGCACAGGTTTCAGAGTCAACAGAGCTCGACTTTATCCTCAGTTACTGCCCTGAGCTTTTGGAAGAGAACAATTTATCTTAAAATAGATGAGATCAAAATGAACTAGTGTGATCACAACTTTTCTTCCAATAAGGTATTCATCGCACAAAGATAAGTATGGAGAGAGCACACAGTTGGAGTATGTTGACACCTTTTAAGTTATGCGAACAGAAGCTGACTCCGGCCTTGGGGCTATGGGGAAAGGAGAAAGGTAGAGTGTTGTTTCGGCAGTGGGGCTCCCAGTCCCTTCTGAGTGATGGCACCATCAAGGAGAAGCAAAGAGAGAATAAATGCCCCATTCACAAGGTGAGATTGGGTCATACGTTTTTCGGAGATCTGTAAGACTTGTGCTTGAAGATAGTTATGTTGCCAACTTTCCAAATTTGGGAGCTAATATTAAAGTGTCAAATGAAATAAATTTTTTTAGCATTTAGGAGCATTCTTAGCCCTCAGGGACACGCGCTGAGGGCTCTTGTATTAGCTCAGCAAGAGTAAGGCTGGCAAGACGAGGTACAAACCCCAAAACTGAGGAGAGGCCAGTGGCAAATCTTCTTCTGTTTTTGTTGTTTGGGATGAGTTAGAGGTTGTTTTTTCTGCTTCTCCCTTTGTCTTGTGCCAGCATATTTTTCCTCCTGCATATAAGTAAAAGCTGGGGAAAGCTTAGGAAACCCTCGAACTTGGAAGCTGAGTAACAGATACATGCTTGCTGGTATAGATAAATGGATGACTGAAAGCTGAATGTCCTCATTCTGAGTGGATAAAGAAAATGCAGTACCTATACACCATGGAATACTACTCGGCCATGAAAAGGAATGAAATAATGTCTTTGCAGTAATTTGGATGGACCTGGAGGCCATTATTCTAAGTGAAGTAACACAGGAGTAGAAAACCATAATCCACACGGTCTCACTTGTAAGTAGGAGCTAAGCTAATAAGCACATAAAGGCATACAAAGGATACAATGGACTTCAGAGAGTCAGAAGGGGGAGGGTGGGAGGAGTCTAGGGATAAAAAAACTACATATTAGGTACAATGTATACTACTCAGGTGATGGGTGCACTAAAATCTCTCTCAGAATTCACCAGTATATAATTCATCCATGTAACCTAAAACCACTTATACCCCAAAGCTATTGAAATAAATAAAAAATAAAGAAAAAAAAGGAAGACCTCATTTTGAGAAAGGCTTTTAAAGAGAAGCATCATTATTTGTCAACTGTGCCTCAACAAAGCTGGAGGGGAAAAAAAAAAAATCAAGAGCAGCATCAGACGCTTCTGTTGAGTGAATCTGCCCCAAGGAAATCACGTGGAAAGCCACGAGGGCCTTCAACACCCCAGCAGCATCACCCGGCATGTTGTAGAAGGGGCACGTGGAGCCTTACATGGGACAATGAGGTTACACGCAGAACATCTTTGCATTATTATGCAGAGTAAGTGCTTGGTCACACAAGACAGAAACCAAGAAAACATTTTCTATACAAAATAGCTAGTTGCAATGATGAATGGCTTTATTTTCATCCCCCACCAACTTCCCCACTCGAACCACATACACAGAAAAAAAGAAATCAATAAGCCAGAAATGTGATGCCTTTTCTCAGGTCATCAAAATAAAAATGCAGGAAGGCAGAAGGCTCTGGCAGCTCTCCGGCTGTCCACCACTTCCTGCTTGCATTTCTCACGGGGAAAGCATTTTACAGCCCCAACTACAGCAGAGATCGTGGCAGCGTAAGTCCCTCAATTAGAATCCCAAATTAAGAGTGCTACTTTTAAAATGACTAATGAAAAATTAACTAATTGGAAGCACAAGAGCAAATACTGTCCCCCTGACCACCTAAAAGTGGAACATTCTAGAGCAGTGTCCTCACTGTGTAGAAGAGCCTGTGGCTTTGCAGTGGCCTTTGTTCTAGCCTAGCATGTTATTTAGAAAAATGATACTTATAAAATGAGGGCTTTGTGCTATCCATTACAACCCAGGGAGAGGAGTCAGAGTACTCTGTCCCTAGTGACATGGTTCAGTGCACCACAGTGGCCAAAACAGACTCCAGAGTGCGGGGTGGGAGTAACACAGAAGACCTGCTCCTGCTGCAGCATGGAAATATGTGCTGTGCCTGCATCTTTGGGGACCCCAGCCTCACCAAATACAGCAGGATGCCTGAAATTATTTTGGAGAGGGAGGGGAGCAATTCTGTCACCTGAAAACCACAGTTCTATTTATAGACTCATGAGGCATAAGGAAGGGGGCTAGAATCGCTGTCTTCATTAGGGAGAAGAGAAAAAGAGGTGAGGTGCCTCTCCTCTGTAGTACAGAATCAAGACCATGACCTTTTCCCACACTTGTCAGCATTGGTGCCAAGGTACAAAAGATAAGAAAGATGAGCTAGAACCCTGAAAATTCTCACAGTCAAATCACAGCAAAGTGCTAGGTTGTGAGGCTGAAACCCCATTTGAGCATGACCTGAACTTTGACCTAAAGGGACTCTGCTTGGGCTAAGCTCTCTCTGCCTCCAGCCTCACCAACCACACACACACCACACCACACCACACACACACACACACACACAGAATATGCTAAGACACCTATGAATATTCCAACATCAAAAGGTAGTGGTACCCAAGGGCACATACCATTGCCTGGGGAGCAGTTACCTTGGGAAAGAAGAGAAGGGAATGGGATTCTTTGAAAGCAGGACTTTCCATGGGCTTACACCATATTTCTTAAGATGTAAGAAATGAAGAAAATATGGCAAAACATTAACTTAAACATGTGCATGCATATGTTTGTTTTCTTTTCCTCTGTACTTTTCTGCATGTTTGAAATAATTCCTGATTAGAATTCTTATACAAGTTATTGTTTATACTTAGAAATGGCTAAGACAGAAAACTTTAGATTATCTGTATTTTACCACAAGTAAAAATTCTTTTAGCAATTTGTAAGAGGCTTTCATTTGTCAGACCTAAGATAGTGGGTCTGGGCTTGGTGTAAGGAATAGCCATCTGACAATTAGAGTCTTTTCCCAGTGGAACCCTAAAAGGCTGGCATTTTCCCACGCTTCGAGGGAGGCTGGACGGGTCTGACTTCCAAGTAGTGCTGGAAATGTACTTTTTGCTCTCAGTTATGGCTAAGCTAGAAACCTTTCAAGATCCCTACATATCTTCAAGGATCTCAATAGACCTCTGCATCTCCCTAGTGTATAGAAATCTGGTTTGACAGAAACCTATCATGATCTAAGTTATCAGTTAGAGGCACTACTTCTTAGCCACGATGACTTTAACTGTATTGGATGTAAAATCCTATAATGCTAGGAAAAGTCTGGACCCTGACTCTTGGCACTAATGGGTACCTCTGGGACCTTGAAGCCTTTGTTTTAGAACCAATAAAAGGAAGTACAACTTTATATATCAGGGAGGTTCTAAACACCAGAGCAGAATAGATCCATAATGGAATGTTTGAAGAGGCAAAGAGGTCTTCTTCACCTTCCAGGTTAGCAACCTGATGGATAGCGATACCCTCCTACAAAATGCTCCTTGGTACAAAAATCTCAGGACGTGATCCCAGGAGGAATGATGGGTCTCAGCCAACGTGGCATGGAACAGTCTAAGCACAGATTGCTGCCTTACACTCAGGAGTTAGCTTTTTTCCTCCAAAGCTGTGGATGATAAAGGAAATGTAATGGAGAGTATATATAAAGCATCTGTGGGTTGGATGCAGTGGCTCACACCTGTAATCCCAGCACTTTGGGAGGCCAAGGTGGGTGGATCACCTGAGGTCAGGGGTTTGAGGCCAGCCTGGCCATCATGGTGAAACCCCATCTCCACTAAAAATATACAAATTAGCCATGCGTAGTGGTGCATGCCTGTAATCCCAGCTACTCGGGAGGCTGAGGCAGGAGAATTGCTTGAACCCGGGAGGTGGAGGTTGTGGTGAACCAAGATCGCACCACTGCACTCCAGCTTGGGCAACGAGAGTGAAATTCTGTCTCTAAAACAAAACAAAACAAAAAAAAACCCCAGCTATTCTTGGTGACTGACTGAGGAAGAGCAAGTGAGCTGTTTCTGGGCCGATGTGGTTCGGGACAATAGATGATTTAATACTGATTCATACTAATTGAGCTGGTAGGCTACACCAGTTACTGTGTAGTCTCTTTACACACAACCTGGCCACAGACCCCAACGTGTCTCTTGGGCAATCAAATACTTAAAAGACCTCGTTATAAAGTGATATTAACTACGAGTCACAATTGCCTCCAAATCTATCCCTAAAGGCAGCCTGTTTATCTTAGGCTCAGACATCTATCTGATGGTGTGTGTTTCTCTAGCTTATCAGTTCCTTTAGAGGGAATGCCTATTTAGCAGAAGTGAATTTCACCTAATGACGCTTGCTTCCATGTTTCTCAGGCCTGATACATTTCAGTAATGTATAATTCTTTTTTCCACCATTAACCATGGTTTTGGTGTGTCTTTCAGCAACAGAAATGCTATTAGCTACTGATATCCCTGAAGCAGAGTCCTTGAAGGAAAATGCGTTTGAATTCAGTAACTGGAAAGGATACTCCTTTAAGATGAATGATTTCAGGAATATTTCTGATGGCAGATTGAAGAATACAGAGCAAGATAAGATTGAGTTAATGGAGCAAAGGATATGGTGTATTCAAATAGACTTCATAAAAGCTGTGAGCTCACTGATGATTCTGCTCACAGGCTGTAAAAATAAGCTGTCATTTAGGTTGGGAATTTGAAAGCCAATCGATATGGAATTCTCTGCTCTACATATTCACTGCGGAGAGACGTCTCCTCCTTTAACGAAAGCTGATGAATTTCATTTATTCACTAACCAGTCTATTCAATAAGAACACAACTCCTCGTGTGCTCTGAAAAGTAATCAAGCCTTAGCTGAGCAAAAGCCTCCCAGCTGGTCACAGTCACTGTTGTGCTCAGCTGTCACAACGGCCTGCGGGAGGCCGCACATCTCAAAAGTACCGAAAGCGGAGTCTACCCATTTTTTTTGGGAAAACTGTAATTCCATTCTTGCAGACACTTACTGCAGAATCCTCTTCAACTATCACCTAGAAACATGCCCAGAAAGGTGGCGGCGGCACATGAGGTTTTCTTTTGTTCCCATGTCTGTACTGGGAATTTATGATTTGTGCTGTTTGACCTTGGCTTGGGAAAGAACAGGACAGAATAAGTGACTCCAGGGACCTAAGCACATACCGGCAGCGTACGTGGGGCCTGCCGTGGCGGACCTCACAGGGAACACCTCTGTGCATACAGGGACTTACTGTCATACTCTTGTAACAGCTCCACTGCTGTCAAGAGAACAGCTCTGTGTTCCGGGTCCCTGATATTTAACTCATCCAAGTCTTCCTCCTCCAGCAGCTTAAAGGTGTCCAAATCTTCATATCCATTAAACAGGAAAGTGGGCATGTGCTCCTGTGAGAGGGAGAAGGAAGACAGAAGGGAGTCAGCCAGCCCAGACACATGATACCACCACCACCAACTAGCCTGCAACCCACACACTGTTCCCATAGTCACCTTCAGGCTAATCAAAAGATTAGTAAGTATCATTTGCAATAGATCCTGTACATCCCAGTCCTCTGGCTTAGTAGGCAAGCAGGGTGTTTTATTAATCATGGGTTAGGAAGATGTACATTGCAGGCTGTGATGGATTCCGCTGGCTTGCACTATAATTGTACTCTTGATAAGAGCTAATTCCTTTACCTCCACAGAGCCCACAACAGAGGAGACTCCTCCTCCATTTACAGAGCTATTAAAACCCAGCTTTTAATTCCTCAGGATCAAGAGTTTTGCAAAGAGGAAACATAATCTCTCATTGCAGACTCACGCTAGTAGACGCTTGGAGTGACGGTGGGAGAGAGGTGGGCACGGAGTTTCCTCGTGGCCCCTGTGGAGCTAGCTGCGATCAAGGTGCCAGGAGTTTCTGCCTACAGCTTTTCCAGCAGCAAGGTTTGACCCGGGGCTTATGCTATCACCCATAGCTGAGGTCAAGGGCAGTGCTGGAAAACTGGTAACTCTTTCTGTAGAATAATGGATGCTCATCATAGTAACGAGCTGCCCTTATTGGACCACACAGATCAGCCCCAACCCTACCCTAAAAATGCCCTCACTTGCTTAGTGTAGGAGAGAAAAAGGCAGTGAGGGAGTAGTGTGTGACAAGAATCAGAAGCGACTGACTTTCAGGTTAATCCGATCCAGGAGATCCTCCACAGACTTGGGCTGGGGTGGTCGTCCTTTCCGCCGCCTCCTGGTGGGGCGTTTGGGTTTCTCCTCGTCCTCACTGAGCACGTCCACGTAGATGAACTTGAACGTGCCGACTTTGTTGTTCAGCAGGCCCATCCAGGTCCCCATGGGTGGCTTGCTGATTATATCAATGATATCTCCTTTCTGTGGCCCAGGGAGCAAAGATCTTTCCATTAGGTACATTCCATGAACGTACAAATCCTGAATCTGCCAGATACACAGGTCATGCAGAAGTGAAGATGCCACAAAGGCCAGAATCGGGGTCCCACAAGTCACCCCTCTGAGTGACCTGCATAGGATGTGACTGTGAGCTCGGCAGAGGCCAGACAGGTGTCTCTGACTGTACGCAATTCCACGCAGGCCCCCGGTCACAGCTCCTCCACCCTCCTGCCCTGCAGAACCAGGGGTGCCTGGGGTGCCCCTGGTGCTCTCAGTCAGGCTGCCCACCCGGCACTCTGAACGCCTTCCCTCCTCAGAGGGCTCCCGCTTCTTAGAGAAGGCACTTCCCACCTGTCCTAACCAGTGGCGATTCCGGCCCTGTCATGGCTGCACACACTTTGTGGAACCCCATCTGTCCCATAAAGGTATCTCTGAGCACACAGAAGGCAGAAATCTTTCTTCAGATGGAGGAAACACAGAAGCCAGGTGTGTGGAGCAGGAGCCAGGTGGGGAGAGGGAGGGTGTGCAATAGGAATTCTAGAGGGAAGCTGAGGTCAGAGGGGTGAAGTGATGATAACCCAGGGATCAACACGAGACCCTCCCTCTGCCTCGAGGGCTGGCTGGTTCTTGTTCTGCTTTTCACTACAGAGGAGACCAGTGATGGAGGTAGCCAAGATACTGTCCAGTCTGTACCATAGTAGCCCAGCATTCAACAGTAAGGAGGAAAGAAAGCCTCCTAGAGAAATGGAAGAGCCCAGTTAGCTACTCTGAGGCCAGGGAAAGAGATACCTTGAGCTTCAGCGAGTCTGTGTCATAGGGACTGGGGGTGAAGTCGGTGTGCACCCTGGCACGCCCGCAGAACGGGCCTCGGTAAGGCGGCTCTTCATCATCCCCATCTTCCGACTTGACGCTTTCCCGGTTGCTGGCTGAGGAATCGGTGGTGCTCACTGTTTGACCACCTGTACAGGAAACACAGGAAGAACACGGGTAGATCCAGATTTCCCACCCAGCAAAGCAGAAAGGTATTGAAGGTATGGCAGATTAGGAAACAAAGGCCCACAGAAAGGAAGCCTTGAGCCACAACCCTCTGACAGGACCAGGGCAGGGCCCAGTTATGAATTCTCTGAGTGTTATCCCTCATCTCCTCACCGGACAGGGGACTCACAGCAAGTTACCCTCATGACCTGGGAATCCATCTGGCACGGAGGATCCCGCGTGGAGGACACTGCAGGACCAGGCACTAGACTCTGCTCTTAACATTCGTGACCTCTCAGTGGTAATGCACACCCTCTCTAACCATTTTACAGATGAGGAAACAAATTCAGAGCAGTCATGTCATTTGCCCAAAAGGGTAAGAACTTAAAGTGGTAGGTTTAAACCTGATCTCGGGGCACGGTGGCTCATGCCTATAATCCCAGCACTTTAGGAGGCCGGGGTGGGCAGATCGCTTGAGTCCAGGAGTTCCATCCGCCTGGGCTACATGGCAAAACCCCGTCTCTACAACAAAATTAGCCGGGTGTGGTGGCATGCCCCTGTAGTGCAGCTACTCAGGAGGCTGAGGCAGGACGATCCCTTGAGCCAGGGAGGCGAAGGTTGCAGTGAGCTGAGATCACAACACTGCACTCCAGCCTGGGAGACAGGGAGACACCATCTCAAAAATAAAAATTAAAACAAAATAAAAAGTTGATCTTTTCCTTCATACCATTCAGCCAACTCCAACTACCATTGGCCCGAATTTATCAGTCACATATAAAATTCCCCTCCCTTCCCCACTCCCATTATTTTGCTGGTCATCTTCATGTGCTTGTCTCCCTGGCTTATTCCCCCTGCTCTCTAGATCCTTCTTCTGAGATGCTTTCCCTATTGTCTCCAATCAAAATTCATCACCTCCTCTTTTGGGCTGCTGCTGCTGCTGCATGTCTACTAATAAACAAACACGACTCTGAGTCCAGAGAGTTTGCTGGTCTGATTCTCTAATAGCACCTGAAGGGCAGGACTTGGTCTTATTCCCCTTGAAATTGCCTGAACCTAGTGCTCAGTATATGTCAGATATTAACGCCAAAGAAAATAATCACAATGACAAACTAGACTTACTCATGGAGCTCTGCCCACTCAGAGAACTGCGAAGACTTTCTACAGAACCCCCGGCCTTGAGCTTGGGCTTGTCCAAGTGTTCGGGGTCAGGCTGTGAAGGCGGAGGGGAGCCAGGCATTCCATCAAGGCCCGAGTCCTGCCATGGGTTTCAACAAAATGAAGAAGTTCATCAGAGTGGACAGGTGTTGTTTTGTAATTCTCAGCGACTTGGCCTTCAATGAAATCAATCAAATCAATCTATACCCATATTTGATTCTATAACCAATATTCTCCTCCTTTGAAACTGACATCCTTGCTTACTTTTAAAGTCGTGGCCAATGCTACTATTTATTAAGCACTCAAATATTATTTCTCATTCTCGAATAGATATTCTTGGAATCTCCAAGAAAAAAAAATCTGTCTACCACACAGACAAAATACTTAAAGGTTTAGAGACTCAGCATACCCAAAAGCCCAGTAGCAAGGCTGGACTTCAAATGTAGATCAAGTACAATCCATGATTAATAGAATGCCTGGAAGTGCAGTCAGAGAATATTTAATCTAGTTGGATAGGAAACATTTGCACTTTTAAAAAAGTGTATTCCTTGAAAAAACAAACATTGGCTAGATTCTTATATTTCTATTTATACAAATTATTGGCATTGGCTAAAGAAACATGAATTTAAAACCCAAATATACAGCAAACATACTATTTTCCAGTCTACAATAAAATTTCCATATGTCACTCTAAAGTTGTAGCTTCTTTCACTTTTCTAAAGTGTTGTCAGTAAAAAGCTGGGAAGTCTTTTTCACACCAGGATCCTGATGGGAGTGACTCAGCAGTACTTTCTGCATTTTGAGTAGCTAAGTATTACCCTCTCAGCAGCTCCTCATTTGCACATTTGAGTATAGCATGCTTATTTGATTCGTGGTGCTATATCAATAGACGATATCGCACTTCAGAAAGTTTGCAGTGAGAATTATTTACTTGCCAAAATAGAAAAGTCTCTGGCATATTACATATGGCCACAGCCACGTGAGCACAAAACCAGCTAAATGAAACCTGCTGTTTGCATGCTGCCGAATCATCAGAAGGGCCTTAACACAGCTCCGCAGGCCCTGCAAACATCTGAGGACATCGGCAACAGCAGCTTCTGATCCAACACACATTAGTGCTTTCAGTGTGAGGAAAGTCAGCAAGCGACCTCAAAAACAACAAAGAAAACTAGAGCTGACATTATTAGGAAGTTACTGAAGCTCCAAAGTATGAATTCCTTTTAAAAAAAAATTCATTCCTCCTTTCTGCGTCATAAAATAAGTGATTTTTTTCCCATTAAAGTCTTCTGTAATGCTTCTGAAAAAAGCACGCAGTTTGAAAAACAGCAATAGTAAATGTGGGTCTCTGATATATTTTCAAATGCTTTAAAAAGTTATTAATTTATTCATCACATGTTTATTAATTACCTACAATAACAGGCACTAATCCAGGTATTGGGCATATAGCAGTAACAGAGAAAACAAATATCCCTACCATAATGGTTGGTATATTTACTAAAAAGTTTTTTTTAAAAAAACACACAAGGTGGGCACGGTGGCTCATGCCTGTAATCCCAGCACTTTGGGAAGCTGAAGTGAGTGGCTCACGAGGTCAGGTGTTCGAGACCAGCCTGGCCAACGTAGTGCAACCCCATCTCTACTAAAAATACAATAATTAGCCGGGTATGGTGGCACGTGCCTATAGTCCCAGCTACTCGAGAGGCTGAGGTGGGAGAATCGCTTGAACCCAGGAGGCGGAGGTTGCAGTAAGCCGAGACCACACCATTGCACTTCAGCCTGAGTGACAGAGTGACACTCCGTCTCAAAACAAAAACAAAAACAAAAAAACCAACCACACAAAACCTGCCATTATTTTTGCTTTACAGAAAATTTACAATGATCAGTTATTTCTCTTATTCCTTAACTTACGTGAAATGGCAGCTTTAAAAAAATAGAACTAAGCACATAAGATTGCTATATGGTAAAATTATTGAAAAATGCCAAATTGACATTAAAATTCTATGCTTATGATTCATAAAGCAGAAAACCTCTTTGAACATGAGCTTAAGAGTTTTAGTGGCTGTTTCAATTTTGGGGAAAAGCAAACTTAATAAAATGCTTTAAATTAGTAGCATGCTTTCACTAGCATGCTGACTGCTTCATTGCTGGGAAGAAATACAGAATCACTATCACTCCGTCACCCACAGGGACAAGAGAATGAAAAGAATAAAGAAAAAAAAAATCATGGATAAGACCTATTGAAGGCAGTCCAGACATCTCCTGCAGGTCTAATAGGCCACGGTTTCTCAGCCTGAGCACTGATCATTTTGATGGACAGTTCTTTGCTGTGGGGACTGTCCTGTGCATGCTAAGATGTTTGGCAGCGTCCCTGGCCTCTATCCTCTAGATCAGCATTCTCCAACTCCCGGGCCACGGACCAGAACCTGTCTGTGGCCTGTTAAGAAATGGGCCGTACAGCAGGAGGTGAGTGGCGGGTGAGCAGGCCAAGCTTCATCTGTTTTTACAGCCACTCTCCATTACTCACATTACTGTCTGAGCTCCACCTCCTGTCAGATCAGCGGCGGCATCAGATTCTCGTAGGAGCACAAATCCTATTGTGAATTGTGCACACGAGGCATCTAGGTTGCATGCTGTTTATGAGAATCTAATGCCTGATGATCTGTCACTGTCTCCCATCATCCCCAGATGGGATCATCTAGTTGCAGGAAAACAAGCTCAGGGCTCCCACTGATTCTACATTATGGTGAGTTGTATAATTATTTCATTATATATTACAATGTAATAACAATAGAAATGAAGGGAACAATAAATGTAATGCACGTGAATCATCCTGAAACCACCATCCACCCCAGCTCCGTGGAAAAATTGCCTTCCACGAAACCAGTCCCTGGTGCAAAAAGATTGGGCACTGCTGCTCTAGATGCCAGCAATATCCACTCCACTTCACTTCAACACAGTCTGACCATTGAAAGACATTGCCCTGGAGTCCATGGGGGAGCAAAATGATAGCCTCTCACCCTATCCCCGTGAGAACCACTGTAATCAGCTGAAGCTGCTGTGCAGGCTTTGTTTGAATCAAGTGAGGTGGGTGGCAGGCTGGTGGTGTTCAGTCATTCGCACAGGGGTGATGCTTGGTTTTAGCTCACTGTGCCCACCAGAGAGCAGCAGCTGAGCAAAAATGTCTGCTTTCCTTGCTGTTTTTATGTGGTAGATAAAGTGTATTACCTACATATTTCAAGCAGACAACCAGCTCATACACAGGAACTTCAACAGGCTACAAAATGAGTGCTATACATGTGCCAGAGGAGAGTGTCTTGAAAATTGAATGGTCATAATTACCTGGAGGCCCAGCTCTCCAACTGTCTTTACTCCCTCCACCCATGCAATTAAGACAGCAACAGTCATTTCTCTAGCAATGAAATTATAGATCCAGGGGGGAAAAATCAATTCTGTGATACCTTCCTTCATGGCTACAGACAGGGCAAATGAGGGAAAATACCCCTCTCTGAAACATTATTACCAAAGCCTGGTACCCAGGAAGAACTTTGAGTTTATTTCTTAGACTGGCTATGTGCTTCTAGAACAACTTATGCTATGATTGACAAGTCTGCTGTCCAAAAAAAAAAAAAAAAAAAAAAAAACAAGAAGTTTTAGGTTTGATTCAGGTAACATCCATTTTGTAGCAAGGCATAGTTTAGAAAATAAAATCCTTCCTTTGTATTCAAATTTACAACGCTTATTGCACTGAAGAATAACCATTTCTTTACATGCCTGTCTCTCTTGTCTGTACACAGAAGGCAAGTCCTGTATTTTGTATTCCCAGCACCAAGCACGGTGCTGAACAGCCCAGAGTGCTTAATAAACGTGTGTTGAATTCAGTGTTTCTCTACGTAAATAAAGCACGGACTTGGAGCAGGTTAATCCCAAGGAATATGTGTATTTAGCACCATTTAAAATCTCAGAAGGGCCATCCTCAGCTTTTCTTGTCAGGAAGAACCAAGGGAACATTCCACCAGGTAGCTGCCTACCTGCTCAGAGACAGAGCTGCTATATTTTTTAGACATTCTCTTTCTCATCGTCTCTTTCACTGATTTCACCTTTTTCCCAAGAGAGATGCGAGAGGCAGTAGGTGATTTGATGACTTCTTTGTACACAAAGTCTCCTTCTTTACCCTGTAAAACAAAATGTTGCAAGTATTGTTGGTCGCAGAAAATGAAGAACAGGTTTTATTATTTAAAACATTAACGTCCTAGCTCTCAGAAATATTGGCATTCCTCAGGATCTTGAAGTTTTTCTTGTGTTAAGTCAGTGCTATTATTTATCACTTTGATTAAAAATGAAAGCTTATTGACTATAGGGCTTTTTGTTTGCTTAAAGTGGGATGTGAGTCACTTTTTATTTTACTTACTTTTAGTACATTCTTATCAGGTTACATTTTTTCCGCTATTTTTAACACCCAAGGGGACTGCATTTCATCAGTAAAGAGTGATTTACCTTTGGGAGGTCGAGGCAGGTGGATCGCAAGGTCAGGAGATCGAGACCATCCTGACTAACACTGTGAAACCCCGTCTCTATTAAAAATACAAAAAATTAGC
Organism: Nomascus leucogenys; assembly: GCF_006542625.1. NCBI lineage: Eukaryota > Metazoa > Chordata > Mammalia > Primates > Hylobatidae > Nomascus > Nomascus leucogenys. Next base: position 134,561,922 of record NC_044383.1, on the reverse strand, counting down.
CGGGCGTGGTGGCGGGCGCCTGTAGTCCCAGCTACTCAGGAAGCTGAGGCAGGAGAATGGTGTGAACCCGGGAGGTGGAGCTTGCAGTGAGCCGAGATCGCGTCACTGCACTCCAGCCTGGGCAACACAGCAAGACTCCCTCTCAGAAAAAAAAAAAAAAGTGATTTACATGAACCAATGTTCATGTAATCCCAGCAATGGGGGAGAAGAGAGGGATAATACTACCAAATTGCCCCGAGAAACAGGTTAGAACAAATGGTGACAGCTCAGTCGTTAGAAGAGCAACATCTGATTGGCTTTCGATCACTATAGCACTCAGTGTGTAAATTTCTCTCTTAAAAAGCTAGATTGTGGTCATCTCTCATTCTAGTTTGCATTTTTTTAAAAAAACAAACTTTTCCCTGAAAAAGAAAAAAATCATATTTTCTCTCATTTCTAAAAAAGATTGACAGCAGAAAACTATTGGCTTAAGAATCAATATAATTTGATAACCAAATAAAATTGTTTAATTCTCTTCCAGGAAATTTTCAAAACATTTCATATATATAAAATCCCAGGTGGGTATTTTAGCTGACCCATGATCATAACAAATATGAAACATGAAATCTTCATTTTACAGTTTTATGACACAATGCAAATGACAAGCTAAACTACATATAAGACTCACCAAAGGCCAGGTGCGGTGGCTCACACCTGTAATCCCAGCTCTTTGGGAGGCCAAGATGGGCGAATCACAAGGTCAGGAGTTCAAGACCAGCCTGGCCAGCATGGAGAAACCCCATCTCTACTAAAAATACAGAAATTATCTGGGCATGGTGGTGTGCACCTGTAATCCTAGCCAGTCGGGAGGCTGAGGCAGGAGAATTGCTTAACTGGGACCTGGGAGGCGGAAGTTGCAGTGAGGAAAGATTGTAGCACTGCACTCCAGTCTGGGCTACAGAGCGAGACTCTGTCTCAAAAAAAAAAAAAAAAAAAAAAAAAAAGACTCACCTTCACCCTTGGGGTCTGAGAAAGCACATTTCAGGAAATAAAACTTGTGTGCCACTGTGGTGGGCTGTCCCTAGACTATGACCCCAAAGCAGGTCTGAGAGGGCAGACACCTGGGCCTGACAGCAGACTCCTGAGGAATCTGGTCTGTTTTGGTCCCACAGAGACTGGGTTCATTCCAGGACACCCCAGACCATAAAACCCTAGGCTTAGTATAGGCCATGCGGGGCCAGGTACTGGGCCCGTAATAAGACTGGTGTTCCAAAATGCCAGCACATACTCTTGGGGACCAAATCACAGGGCTCCACTTCGTGGCACGATGTGCGTACAGTAGTTACGTGCTTGCGACTAGCATGAAGAAAAGGCCATGTGCAAAATGACTTAGACCACAGAGGCCAGACTTATCTGGATTTGTTACTTGAAGAAAACCGGAAGCAAAGGCATTAAAGGAACTGTGCTACTCAAGGAAGGAGATGGCAGTGAGAGTGGTCATCATTCATTCCACGTGCAACAGTGGAGTCTGTAAGGTGAGTGAAATAGAGCTTTGTTCCAAACGTGACTCAAGATTACCAAGGAAAACAGTACCCAGGATCAATTCTCAAAGATGCTCAATGGTCAACTATTGTCAACCTCATCGCCTGAATCCATATTTTTTGCTTTCCTCTGACGCTACTCACCATTGGGTCAGAATTATTACTGCCAACGTGCAGAGAGCGATTCGTCAAGTCAAATCCTCCAAAACTGCAGGTTCTCTGTGGAAAAGAGGGCAGGGCAGAAAAACTCCAGTTACGCTTAAGCCAGCCGGCAGTGCACCAACCCAGCAGTCCCCGTTTGCAGGACATCTCTGAATCACAAATACGTGGACAGGATGAAAGTAGAAAACGAGAAATGATGAGAAAAAAACACATGAGTCATGTCGTAAGGAAACTTCACTCATTTTTCCCTTTCACAGGCCACTGGAACTCTGCCTATCCCAGAGGTCTAGAATCCCCTTAACATGCAAAAACCAACCATTATAAAAAAAAAAAGCCTAAAAAACAACAACAAAAACCCTTCCATGAGTCCAGTGCTGTGAGATTCCCTGTTTCCGGCACAGAACTTCCCCTAACATCAGCTACATTCAGTAGAGATAATGAAGGGATAAGTGTTAGAGGATCCATGTACTCAGGCATCCTGAAAACCCAGGTCTGAAATCCCGTGGCTCTGACACCAACAGCAAGCTTTTCAAACAGACTTTCGTTTTGTTTAGTTTTAAATCGCTGAGAAGAGGAGGGGAAAAGGTTATGTTTACAGTTGTCCAATCAGGCCAAGAGAATTACTCACTCATTGCTTCCCCATCCTAGCCAAAGACGCTGGTAACTTTCCCATCGAACTGCCCAAGTTAATTCATGGTGACCATTTTCTCTCAGTGAATGAAGATGCCACATTTGCCCAGAAAGAAAACGGTTGATTCAGTGACTGTCTTTGACCACACTCTTTAATTTCAGTAGGAAAAATGCTGATGTTATAAAGAATGAAAACTTTATTATTCTTTTAGGTGGTTGCAAACTTCACGGAACTGCTTATATCTTAGTGATTTTTGTATCTGCAGAACTTGGTTCAAATTCACTGTTGTTTTTCTAGTAAAAGCCACTGAGTGACTGCCCCACGCCACGCAACGCACATTAATGTTACAACTAATTATCTTTTTTAAAAATCAGTAATCAAAGTTTAATTGTAGATTTGGACTTCAATATTTTGTATTACCAGCTTCTCAGAGAAGTCTAATGAACAGCTATTAAATGGAAGAAATGAACAGAAAAGTACAATGTATTAGGTTGGTGCAAAAATAATCGCAGTTTTGCCATTATTTTCAATGGCAAAAACTGTGATTACTTTTGCACCAACCTAATATACTACAAGCATTGCTTATTTATTAAAAAAAAAAAAAAAATATATATATATATATATATATATATATAAAATTAACTGAATTGATAAAGTAGAAACATCCTAGAAGGAAAATGCCTACGTTTTTGAAATCACAGAAATCTAGACGCAAATCCTGGTTCTGCCACTTACTTGCTGTGTGATCTCAGGTAAAGTACTTACACTCTCTGAGCTTTAGATTCTTCATTATTAAAATAATACTTATATCATATTTGAAGCCTTCTAGCACACTGCCTGGCACAAGGCAGACACTCTATGAATGCTGGTTTCTTCCACTACTTTTCATTAAGGCTGTACTGAAAATGTGGTAGTTATCCTGACAGCTGTTATATTGAAGTTGAGGCTTAGTTAACATTACAAATATGCAAATGCAGGGCTGGAGCTTTGTTCTGGGCCTTACAATCTAATCTGGGAGTTCAACTATAAAATCAGAGCATACCAGGAATGGGCCACAAAGTGAGAGACGGCCATTAGGCTACAGGGGAGGGCCAGGAGATAAGGAAAGCATTTCATGACAACTGACATCAGGATGTCTCAGAGCTGTTCTTATTCACCAATGCTGCTGCTGCTGCTGCTACTACTGCCTTGTTTTCTAATAGACATTATCCTAATTCTACATTAAATATCAGTGGGCAATCTGATTTATTTTATCATCAACTTAACTGGACCTATATCTATTCTATAGAAAGAGAAAAACCTTTCTACACAAATATATTCACCAAATCACCTAACTGGGTAAGCAATGTTATGACCACCTCTCAAGGCTAATTTTTAACATTAACTTTCTCTTTCCAGCTTATAATGCCATGTACATTTCCTCCTCCTTGCAAAGGCAGTGATTTCATTCTAGTTCCTTTCCTGTGACTCAGGGCTTCACAGACACGGTATGGCGCCCAGATGCCTCATCATTGTATGGCTTTTGCATGTCCCTGCTTTAAACTACAGCATCTACTGCAATGTTGGAGCCCAAGTTATTTCTGATACATATGAAATAACTGACAAAGAATTTATGTGGAAATTATGACTGCAATAAATTAGAATCTCATTTAAGTTTTCATATGCCTATTGTAAGCATTTATTTCTAAAATGAAAAACTTAAAGAATGGACCAGTTTTCTTAACTACCAACTAAAACCTCTTTCAGTGATAGGCTAAGATATCTGGAATTGATTCTTTTTTACAGTGGAGGAGTGACAAAGAATATAACAATAAAGATTGCTTGAATTAATTTCTAACTTCTATAAGATTAAGTAGTTCTTTAAACAGCATTCCTTCAAAAGAGAAAATGGACTGTAAAGAGACTCATAAAAAATAAATCAATACATCAACCAGCCTTTGACGTTGATGACCTAAATAAATGAAGCCTACGTGAAGTATTTTTAGTTCATACACCTCCTGTACTGAAAATTATAAAAACACTTTAGATAGATGCTTGGGATGAGGAGGGCTAGTCAATGGAATGGCCATGCAGTTGGAAACACATGTTTTGGGGTTGAATTCAAAAATGGACAAAATTGCAAATGTCATGCATGTCTGTTCTCTCAAACGAAAATTGAATGACCAAATAAAATACGAGACGAGTGACCACTTCCAGTGGATACAAAGCATTATCATTTCCCTGAGGCTTCATCAAGCAAATATGGCATTTTTGAAAGACAAAGAGATTGAGGTTGAAGAATAAAGGAAACTTTTAGATAAAATGAAAGAAGTATGACAAGGAGAGTGGAAAATAACCTTTTAAATAAATCTAGCAAAGAAATAAGACTAATCCCTTTTAAAAAAGTTCTTTCTATTGTAAGATAGAACACTTATTTACATTCTCTGGATAATTAGAAAGTTAAATTTGTTTGATTGTGCAACTGTACTACAAGAAAAGGAATATGCAAATATAGAACTTCCTACTGAACACGTATTTTTGCAAGTGTTGAAACTGCCCATTAGTGTCTCAAGCTCACAGTATTTTAAAAATACTCAGCCTCAGACTGACACTTGGGATAGGGATTACACAGCAGCACATTAGGTGGGGGTGGTGCCTGGAAATGAGCTTGCCCAGATGTCCATACTCAATGTCAATGAAGAATTAATCACTGGCCCACAACACTAACTAGCACAAATCCCAGAAATATAACTTCTAGAGACAAAGCCTTCATGGAGTTATGGTATTAATCTGACAATAAATACCATGAGAGGCACATCAACAATTCAAGGTGCTCGAATTGGGAAAATTCTCAGTATTACATGGTGTAAACTCACAGAGGTGAGTCATCAATTAACAGAAGAAGTGCGTCTGTTCTATCAAGGTCATGTCAAAAGTACAAGAGCAGATGAACTGGGTGGAACACTTCTGAAAGTAAAAAATAAATACATAAAACTAAGACTGGTTATTTTTCAAAATATCTGTGAGTCAGAGCAAACCAGAGGCTGAATGAGTGAGAAAGAGAATTGTTATTTTAAAACCAAAATTCAACCAATGAAAAACTGTTGCCATGATACAGAAAGAGCCAGAAGAGAAGTTCCTGCTACATACTAGTAGTATTAAAAGTGCTGCAAGAGTTATGTGAATATGAAAGGACAAAAAATAAGATCTAGGAAGAAAGTCAACATGTGGAAATATTTGGAAAACCCAGGGGCTAGGAAGGACCTAAGAATTCTTTTACAACAGAGAAGGTTGTTTTAAGAATGGCATTGACCAATCCGTCTTCCCTTTCACAAAAGCAGAACCCGACTGAATGAATTTAAATTACACTAATCGTCTGGGGAAGAACATCCTGTTCATGAACGGGAAGGCCCCCTGGGAAAACCACTATTGAAGGACACTCTATTCTTTCAGGTCTTTAAAAGGGCCCACAGCCAACTGTCCTGAGCAGATCAAGCAAGGTGCCAGGTGACAGAGGGCCAAGAAATCTACTTCCTCATTTTGCACCATTTTATATGCGCCACTGTGCAAAGTAAAAGTTAGGTGGGAATTTCAGAAGGAAAAATATCTATATTCTGAAGTTCAAAGTAAGTCATGCCTTGAAAATAAATCTTACTAGGTCTCTGATCATCCAGTGTTAAAAGTGAAAAACATCCTACTATTTGAAAGTGAGTACTTCATTCCTTGCTGAGTACAGAAGAATCTATACGCTAGGGGAAGGCATTTCCAAATGTTGATTTGTTTATAAAGATAAGAACATGGAATAGATTTAAGTAAAACAAAAAAGCTCCAAATTTTGTTGTTAGATTTACGAACTTTCTGCTTGCCTCTACTAATAAAATAAATGTGCTTTATAATGTTTTCAAATCACCGAATTGGTGACTGTGATGACGGCAGTTTTTCCATGAGCCTGCTCCTGTTGTTTTAATTTTAAAACCAAGAGCAAGCATCTCTTTCAAGGGCGAAATGCCCTTCTGTTTTGAATCAGCTTCTTTGAGGTCAAGTGACACAATGGCCGAGAATCAAGACAGCCACTCCTGGAGGCGGCCAAACCCCACCCCTGTACCCTGGAAGCCCCTCTCTGGATTAGCTTCAATGCTTATTTTAATGGGCACTCAAACAGCTTCATCTGACAAGAGGAGAAATGGAAGAGAAGGTGAAAGCTGCCTGGAAGTGAAAGCAGGATTTGAAATTGAAGGTGATGGTGGGATGTGCCCTGACGTCATGAGCAGGAGAGAGGGGAGGAAGCCGGTCCCCGCAGAAGAAAGGCCATAATGCTTGACTGCACATCACAGAAATGACAAGGCCGTCCTCGGGACCATCTTTGTGACTCACAGACTTCTGGTGGATTCTCAAGAGAACCCTTTTAGTACAGCGGTCGACCGTGGCGGCCCACTTCCTCTTTGCCTCCTCATCCTCCTCCAGCAGGCACCGCCTCAGGTCCTGTCTCTCAGCCTTGCTCAGGGTCCTGTCTGAGGCTGGCCGCACTAGCTGGGTCAGGTTCAGGTGGCTGTACAGGCTCCGCTCCACCACGTAGGTGATATTGAACTCGCTGACCGAGGTGCGCCTGCGCACCCTCCTGCCGGGGAAGCCGCAGCTCCCGCCCCCTTTGCCTTTCTGCCGGAGCAGCTGCAGGTCACAGGTGGTGCTGGTGACTCCTTTTCTGGAGGGACGCTGGCAGAGAAAAGCTCTGGAACAGGAATAATTAGTATCCGTTTTCTTCAAGCGGATTTGCTTCCGGACACTCTGAAACTCCTCCAGGGACACCAGAAGGTGGTGCCTGCGACGGTGGTTGTCATAGAAGCAAACACCATCCGTACTTACCCCGTGGCTTAGGGACCCGAGACCCTTCTTCATCTCCCCCTCGGTGAGGGAGCGGGACACTTTCTGGGCCTTTTCTTCTTCTGGGTAGGAGAAGAATGTCCCCATCTTCTTGGGGGGCTTAATCAGGCCCCGACTCTCTCCTTTGCTGAAGGTTTTGACCAACTTCCGGCCGGCCCCCCAGGTGTCCAGGCTGCTGGAGGATGGAGACGTGGTGAGAGAGTCTGAGTCATCTTCGGGAGGTTTCTCAGGAGAGCCATCAAAGAAAAGGGGCTTCTTGTGCACGCCAGAGTAGAGGGCGGACCGTTCATCCAGGACCGGCGAATTCTCGAACACGTGCTCCTCCCCACCTGGAGGGAAACCAACAGAGTCTCTTGTGAACACAACTTTGCATTCTTGCATACATCCTTCTTTACATTCACCACCTTTCTCCGTATCATGACCCTCTTTATAAACCCAGCTCCCACTTACATATGTACAGAAAAATGAAAATAGACTGTGCAAATACATGGTTTCACACGAGCTTAATGTTAAAAGGTTTCAGATGTGTTTTCTTCTTTAAATATCTTTGTAGACCTAACACCTTCACAGACGTATTTAAAATGCCGTTTGCAAAATCTAAGCTAGCCATAAGCACAATATGCCTTAGCATTTCGAGATAATGCCCTCTGCAGTTTGTAAATGCAACCCTCTGAAACCAGGAATCAGGATCTTTCCCCCTTCCGAAAGCCACTCCTTTATGTTGGCTCTGGTCGCTTTTTATAGTTGGAGTGTGATAAATGTCATGTGGCTGACAGTGACTGTTTTATTGGTACATATGACATTTGAGTGATTAAATCTCCAAGGAAGTTTTGGTGGGGAGAAACACTCTAAAGGGTTGTATCTTGCAAATGTGACTGACAAATCGTCTCCAGCTGACAGGCCAAATGCAAAAAGTTAGGAAACTCGGTGATCCAGGCCAGATAATCCCATCAACTCAGGCCTCGCTAGGAAGCAGCAAGGGCGTTTAAGGGCCCTGACACGCAGGCAGCTCCAGGGTCCCACTGGTCTCAGGGATTCCAGCTCTTGAAGCCCTCACTGGAGCCAGGTGGCAAGCCAAACCCTCCGGAGCCCAGTGGAAAGGTCTGGACTTGCTGGCAGGAAAACCGAGTTCTTTTCCGCATGTGTTATATGAACAGATGTGAGAAAAGAAGTAGGTCAAACTGTGGGTGTAGCGATCCCAACTGGCTGTGTCCCTTTAATTATAGGGAAACTTTGAGCTCTGCAGCTTTCCACCCGCTGAATTGTGAAGAGGAAAAAAGGAAAAGTTCCTTGGAACAGAAGGATGGCACTAAATATACCAGCTGGGATGAGGGTGCCAGTGTGTGGTTAAATGTCAGAGAAAAAGGGGAGCTATGCTCAGTTCAGAGCAAAACTCAGAGGGGAAAAGAATAGCAGCTGTCCTTTAAAATTCTAAAAATGGCTTACTTTCCCAATTGATGGGATTTATAGGTAGAAATCTAACAACAACAACAAAAAAGAACAGCTGCTATTAAATACAACCCAAGGTCAACTTTACATTCATGTCCAGCAGACGGTGGTGGGGAAGGTGGGAAGTGGGAAAGAAGATGTAAAACTCTGCCTAGCCCACAGTCCGCTGAAGAATTGTTCAGGGATCTTTCAGGGGGACTTTAAAGGCAGGATTCGGGGTTCCCACAGAAATTCACCAGCCCAGAGGCAGGGTACAAATATCCTGGAAGTTTCCCGCTCCTTCCTCAGGACACCTGACTGACAAGGTGTGGAGACCAAGGGTTCTTATGCTGTTGGAAATACAAATAGCAACCTCTTCTAGTTAGAGTCTACCCTCCACTTCCAAGAAGAAGCGACTGAGCCAAGACTAGAGGCACAGCCTGTGGCAGGGGCAGCCCAACCATGGACTTCTCTATTAAAGAAGCTGAGCATGGCTGTGGCTTCATCATCTGCCCAGTTGTCCATGCAGATGTGCGAAGGCCCTTCTCCACCCCCAGTCCTAAGGGGTTTCAGGGAAGTCAGGTGAGTCCACCCTGCGTATCCTAAGGATCTGTCACTCAGCAGTTGTTTTGGACATTTTCTGGGCTCTGTGCTTAGGATTGTCGTCAGAGATTCCAATACTTCGGTGTCACATCTGAGTCTGGAACCAGCTGGCGCACGCATGTCCATGATGAATGTAGCTCTATTCTCGGGTTCAGGAAGTCAGCATCTGGTAAGGGGTTGTGAGGGAAATGTAGCAAACGCTTCCCAAGAGGCTGCATCTGCCGGTGCTGAGGGCAGGCCTCCTGTACTGCGGGCTTTTCCGTCTGAGCCTGACCAGTGGCCTGGAATCCCAACCTTGACCTGGACGGCTTGAAGTTGGAGCATCGCTTCTCCCATCCTTCTCTGACTTGAGCATACAACTCTCCTACTGGAAGAGTGACCATCAAGATGAGCTCACTCCATCACATTTGCTGTGATTTGCTTCACATGAAGGCCTCCATCTATCTTATTCAGCTGAGACCGGCTTACCAAAGGCCAAGGTGACTTTGGCAGGAGGAGAGAGGTAGGCTGTGGGCTGACTTAATGCCAGGAACTCAGGGGTATGCTCTGCATCCAGCCCGGCTCTGCCACTCACAGCTCCATGACCTTGGGCAATTACTTCCTGGCTCTGAGCCTCTGTTTCCTCATCTGTAATAATGCCTACCTATCTTTCCATAATATCCCTGGCAAGGCTGTTGTGATGATAACAGTAAACATTATCCTTATAAAAGAGTTACGTGAAAGTGCTGTATGAACTGAAAGGCTTTCTGCAAAACTGGCGATTCATTACTGGAGAGAACTGAGTGGGAGCAATGAGGGAAGGAAGGGTGTCCATTCTGCGGCAAAGACACAGAAATGGGCAGATAAAGGGCACCGATGTAACTTAGATTAAAGATTGGCCAGGGTTGTCCATGACAGGATAAGGACTTGAAACTCAGGGTGCAAGGGTGAGAATAGGTGAAGAACTGATCTCTCTCCTGGCTTTCTGAGGACTCCAGAGCTGGTGGGGGAGAGAGGTGGCAGCGGAGTGAGAACACTGTGCTGGGCCTTCTGCTGGCTAGCTGAGTGGCCAGGAGTCAATTACTTAGCCTCTTTGAGTCTCAGTTCCCTTGTATGTGAACTGAGGATGGTGTAAGTGCTTACTTCTGGTAGCTATTCTGAGGATGACATTAAAGAGAACATAAAATCTAAAGTGTTAAGGAAAGTGCCTGGCACATGGTGTGCCCTCAATACATGATAATTATCATGCAGACAACTTGGTATTAGCACAGGCATGCAGGAAGTCAAAGGATCAACCCTTTGTAAGTCCAAGGGCGGGGGAGGGGGAAGGAGGGGCCTACTGGAGTATGAATCCTTTCTGCTCTGCAAGATGGACAGGGGCCAAGATAGCCTCTCCCAAGTACCACTGCCAGTAGGACCCTCAGAGAGTTCTCTATTGTGCAGGGGTTGGAGGAAGTTCCAGTTTAGCAGGGAATTGGGGGCAGCCCAAAGCAGGCGCCTTGAGCTACACACACACCTGGGGCCTCTCCTGAGAAGATGGGTGAGCTTGGCCAACGGCAACTCAGCACCCTGACTCATCAGATGCCAGAGCGTACCTTAGGATTTGAGCTCACTAAATCCATCTTCCATCTGTGAAGCCTGATTTGTGCCCAGATAAATTGAAGTTCAGAGCCAGAATTCCATATGGCTATTACTTTTTACTCTAGAGTTATCCCTTTTGGTATATTTTTCCTTTTCAATTGATGCCTCTCAAAGATAGTTGGATTGATTTATTCTGAAATAAATTTGCAAATTACAATGTCTGTATTTTTAATCATGTTATTCTAGTGGAAAGGCTGCTTTAACACGCCACTATCATGTGTGAAGGGCCCACTGGGGAACAGGCTCAGGACTAGGCACTTTGTCCATGTTATCTCAGTTACGGATGAACCCCACCCATCTATGTGTTATATTTGAGGCTTGATTTTGGCCGAGTGTTCATGAGATTTGTTACCAAATGTGCCCTTAAAGTTGAATGTTGGCAATCCCATATGGTTTCCCCTAACAGTACCAACTGACCCTGTCTGCGATTTCGGTAAGGGCTGCCACAGGGTACATTCAATACTGTGGAATTCACAACCGGCGGGCAGGTATTAAAACACCCAAATGTAAAATCAGCATTGCATCCAAATGTAAACAGAATTACTACGCGAAAAGATACCCTAATGAAACCCCAGAATTGAAAACAACTCTAGTTTATGAAATTGGCCATAAAGCTGATTTCTCTCCTCATGTTTTTCTTTTCCCTTCTAATCCCCATTCTCTCACAGTTACCCACTTAGTTTCAGTATTATTCTAAGGGATTTAAACCCATAAATAATAACAAACACAAATTAAAAGCAGCAATAAAAACAAAAAACCCTTATCTTTGCAAATAAGGGGAAATTCATTTCTTTCCACGGCTTGATTTTATTTCTATATAACAAAAATGCCTCTATAAAAATAATTTCAAAACCTACATGTTAAGATTTTGAAATTCCTCACAATGTAGATATGACATGTTAACAAGTAAGGTGTTTTTTAAAAAGCATAGTCTTTCCAGTATTTTTATCCAATTCAATTATTTTCATTTTTCAAACAGAAAAATCTTATTCTTTTATTTTACCTTTTTGGGGAGAATTTGTAAGATGCTGCAAATGCACATTACTAACAAGAGAGCTGAATCAGGTTGAGATTTGAACTGTCATAATTATATGTCAAAGGATAACTCTCCACTTCAATAAATCCAAGCTGATGTCACTTTTGACATTACTGTTTCACCTGGCTAACCCCAGCAATACAACTCTTAAAAGATTCTCTTAGAATCCTAGGTCCTTAAAGCCCCCATTTGAATTGAGACTTGAGACTCTCTACAGGAAGAACAAACCATCCCTGAGAAATTTAAAGGGATATTAGGTGCCCTGATTGTCAGGCATTTCTTCAAAATGTATGTATATCAAATCTGAACTAAATTCACTGAGCAAGAACCATAGTCCTTTTTGGGATTGGAGGCTCATGTGAAAAAGTTAGAAAGTTGACATAAAATGGTATAAGCTCATACATAAAGCTATACTACACTTCGAGAAAATTTCCATTTCCCATCTTTTAAATTTAAATGACTAAGCACCCCAAACGCCTGACTCCAGGACCCCTTCATTCCATCACATCATTGCATCTGAGCATCACGCTTCTGGCAGGCACAGTCCTGCCAGATTCAGCCAGAGCTCAATGCATTTTCCACTTGAAATCGTATCCCTTTTCTACTGAGAATCTGACCCCAAATGATTTCTTTTGGAATAACCAGGGTGGAGTTTGCCTTTTTTTTTTTTTTTTTACCTTCAGTGCTGGGTTTTTTCATTTCTTCCACCCTAATTAGTTTCTTTCTGACTCTGCGAGTGGAGTTTACCAGCTTGTGTAACCTCTTAAACTTCACCGACTCCTCAGTCTCATCATCCGATTGTTCTCTTGACTGGCAAAGAAACAAAGAAAAGTTAATCAGGTAATTGCTCCAAGCTTTGCCCGTGCGGCTGGATGTAGCCGGCCTTGCTGCCAGTCTGAACCTCGGCAGCTCTGTCGCTGAACTTGGGGAACCAACAAATTTGCCCAAGAGGTTTACAAAGTGCCACATACCATCTTAAGATCTAAATCGGCGTAGAATTAGGTCCTAGGCACGGAAACACATATCCTTGCCCTCAACTGGCCTGTGGGGGCATCTGTCTCAACTACTTCCTTGTCCTCTTTTAGGAGGACTCCGGCAGGACTCTCCCTCCGACGCTGGCCCTGTAATTCCAGTTTCACTGCGTGGTTTGGGCCAGTCTCTCATCTGTCTGGCCCATCAGGGCTTGCTGTTTAACGTGGTCATCAACTACTTCTCCAAACCAAAATTCTCTTGGCTTTTTCCAGCCCTCCCCCAAAAATCAAAAACAGCAGGGCAGGAAAGGGAAAGAGATGCAAACAGCCTCTTCCATCCCATTGGCTAAGACTGTCTGCCACATTGCAGCCAGCCCTTCCGCCTCTCCCGGCTCTTTCTAAGGGCTCACAAGGCGAATGTGAGGACAGACCCTGCATTCCTCCAAGAGAGACAAGGGAAAAAGCTGACCTTTCAGCCATACAGTACAGTCCATATTCCCCAGCAGCCCATTGCACTTTGCAGGGAGTCAGCATGCTCGGGCCCAGCTGTTTTCCCTCAAGTATCAAACATTACAGAGAGAGGGAAAAAAATCTCTCTCTGCAGCAATGACCCAGGCTAAAAACAATCCTTTCCTTGTGAACAAAATGAGGGTTTCATTTCTAAGTCAGCTCCAACATCCAATATGCAGCTTCCTCTGTTGTATCTGTTCAAAATGTGAAACAGCAAAAGAGATCTCCGGCTAAATGAGCGTGCAGCACGGGTGCATGGGCATGCCTGGGAGCAGCCACCTCGGCACACCCTGTGCAGCGGGTGAGCAATTCCAGCTCACGTCGCACGCCCTGACAACAACCTTCTCTCCATTTCCTCCAACCCAGTTCATGGAATAGAAGGAAGACAAATGCCTCAAATGAACACACAAAACAAAAACAAGCCTCATCTCTGAACACGAGTCTAATGTAGACTTTTCTCCCGAAGAAAAGCTCTCACTAATCCCCGTGTTACAGACAGTAAAACAGATAAGCAAGAGTTGCAGAGAATACCTCAGGAGAAGAAGAGGTAGAGTTTCTGTGCATTATTTAGGCATAAAAATGGTGCACGTTGTGAGTCCTCTTTGCACTATGGCACAAACGTTAGTACAAGGATAGTGAGGGATATAAACAACTAATGTCCTGGCCTCTGTCCTCACCCTGGAACTCAAGGCATGGGGCCATGGTACTTTCTCCCTGTATGACTATCAGCAAACCGTTTACCCACTTATGGTTAACTATAAACCTAACATCAGCAAGTCATCAGGGCAGAAGTGTTTCTCAGACTTCTCTTCTGTAAAGTGTGTCAATATCTATGTCCACTGTCTCTAAAATTACTAGATAAAATGTTGCCTGCAAGTGTCAGAATTAAAGCTAAGTACTGGTTACCTGGCAATAAAGAATGGGAACTGGACTCCCAGGTAACAGTGGGGAGAGGCTACACTGGATGCTGGCAATTAGGCTTAAAACTGAAAATATAAAAAATTAAAATAGAATAGTAAGTGTAGTTCATAATACAGAATGGTATTGTCTGGTTTGAGTTTCATTTCTACTTGGTTGGATTGTTGACATGTGATGAAATGGTTGGAGTGGTCAACCAGAGGAATGAGAACTTGGTTAACCCTCATTCTGGGTAACCAGCACCTGAAAAACCCACAGTTCATGGAATTACATATAAACATTTAAAAACATTCTGCTCTCTTGATGTAGCTCAAAAGCCAAGCAATTCTAATAGAAGAAGAATCAACATTATGTTATAGAAAGTCTCTATAACTATCAATGGGACAAACTTAGAATATGTCTCTAACCCTCACATTTAAAAATTTTGAAATCAGCACTTTGGGAGGCTGAGGTGGGAGGATCACGAGGTCAGGTGATTGAGATCATCCTGGCTAACACGGTGAAACCCCGTCTCTACTAAAAATACAAAAAATTAGCCGGGCGTTGTGGCGGGTGCCTGTAGTCCCAGCTACTCAGGAGGTTGAGGCAGGAGAATGGCGTGAACCCAGGAGGCGGAGCTTGCAGTGAGCCGAGATCGCGCCACTGCACTCCAGCCTGGGCGACAGAGCGAAACTCCGTCTAAAAACAAATAAAAATAAAAATGTTGAAATCAAATGAAAATGAAATAGGTACAGATTGTTTGTAGTCAAAATATAAGAAGCTGTGTTATAGGATGAAAATTACTGATGTGTATACCTCATACCTAGTTTGCTGGTTGTTGGTGGTGGTGTGGGTGTGTGTATGCATGGGATAGTGGGCAGTAAGGAGAGAAATGGGGTATAGAAATAAGTAATACAAAAATTTTAGTCCACAAAGACACAAATCATTATACGTACTAGAGTGAACTTTCCAAGGAGAAATCAAAATAGTTAAACCAGGACGGTAGATTTAAAGGCAGTGCCTTCCTCATAAAGTCCTACTTTCCTCTGCCCAGATTCACTGTGGCAAAAAATAACATATTCCAGGTACTTATTTAATTGTTTTCACATGTTCCATTTATTTTTGAGAAACATACCTTTGAATTATACTTCTTTGTACCTTTGAATTAATGCTATTTTTATTTTTCTAGAAAAATCAAGATTTGGAGGTGTTTGTCATTGACAAATCACAAACCATGGCAACCAAGTCCTTCTTTTCCATGATCATATTTTGGACACTAGACAAGATAGATGAGGCACAATTTATATGAAGACAAATGCAACATAAAACCCAAGTCATCCAAGGTGTGTGTGTGTGTGTGTGTGTGTGTGTGTGTGCATGTGTGTTAAATAGAAAATTACCTAGAAGACAGGCTAGAAGTTACTTGAGTTCAACAACCTATCCCAAGAATGTATTGCTGCACCCATGATATTGATGGAGAGGTGTTGACTTCTCACTTCCTACTCAGTCCAGAGGAAAAAAGGGTTGTGAAATATTTGCCTTTAAAAAATTCTCTCCAGCTGTTTTAACACAAAAACGGTGTAAAAGGCTTGCATTTCTTCTAAACTGGAGAGTAAATCTTGAATTCCTCATGTCATATTTCTCTTTTTAAGTATATTCCACTTCCCAAATGCTGAAAATAACATAGCATGTCTTTCTTTTTTTTTTTTTTGAGATGGAGTCTCGCTCTGTCTCCCAGGCTAGAGTGCAATGGTGCGATCTCAGCTCACTGCAACCTCCGCCTCCTGAGTTCAAGCGATTCTCCAGCCTCAGCCTCCCGAGTAGCTGGGATTACAGGCACACACCACCATACCCAGCTAATTTTTGTATTTTTGTAGAGATGGGGTTTTGCCATGTTGGCCAGGCTGGTCTTGAACTCCTGACCCTCAGGTGATCTGCCCGCCTCGGCCTCTCAAAGTGCTGGGATTACAGGCGTGAACCACCATGGCTGGCCAGCATGTCTTTTTATTCAGGAAATACACTACCAGGGATGGGGGCTTGAGAATTTTTATATTTATAAACATAAAAAATATATAATTTTTAAATTCAAATACTATGTATATTTTAAAAGAAATCTTCCTATATGAAGAACTTTGTAGAAGATAGAGGAAATCTGCATTGTATATAAAATAAATGATTGATTCTAAGAAATAGGCTCAGCACTATTATAGAACAGGTTTTAAACTAAAGTTAAAAAATAAAAGTATATATTCACACACATTCAAACATGAGATAGTGTGGCCTCCCCTCCCTTGTCCCACCCTGGGTCAGAGTTAAACAGATCATCTTCTCAGTGAGAAGGTGAACTCAATCATCTGTATGACAGCTCCTCACCAGAAAACCTTCAAGAGAAAAAGGCAACTTATCCCACCAAAAATTGTGGAAAAGTGGATTTCCAATATTGTAAACAGAAACATTTGATTTCCAGCCTTTCCTCTGCAGATTTTTTCCAGCAGAAAGCCCATATGGCTCAACTTTTAATTACTTTGGCTAATGCTATATGTAGTAATTCTGTGGTGAATGCTTAAGTGTTTCATTTCTGGTTTCCATAGCAACATTACATCAGATTGCAGACAGCTGGCTCCACAGTTTTAAACCATAACAAATTGACCAAGCCAAGACACAAAACTATAGCTGCTTTAAAGAGATAGCACACAATTCGCCGGCCAGGCCGCTGAATGAGGAACCTATGGGGCCCGTTTGGCACCCAGAGGAGGGTGGAGCCTCCTTCCTTCCCAGCTTCTTTTGGAACAAGTGCATCCTTGACACATCTGCAATGTTCTAATAGGAAAGACATGGAGCCAGCATGGAGAACTTTTTATAACACAGCTACACGCTGGATGATCAGAAAAGAGGAACAAAATGAATAGCATCTGTAAGTACAAACATTTGTGTGCTGGAGCTCACTGAATGCATCCTCTCCCTGCTCCAAGTAAACCTGTCACTGCTGGTAGGTAACAGATACTTCACCGGACCCTGTAACAAACAGTTCTCGGGACTGCAGTGTGCAGAGCAAATCCTTTCCAAAAGCCATACGGCACAGTTGTGCAGGCACAATGGCGATATGCTGTAATAAAGGTTGAAACAAACTTGCAAGGAGAAACTAGACCCTTTGGAGGACCGCTTGAGACCACCACGCTGATCACAGGATTACAACTGTGCCCTTTGCAGAAGCACTTTCACTCAGCCTGTTTCCCTAGCTCGAAACACACGACACACTGTCACAATTAACACCCAGACTAAGCCCACTTATCTCCCCCAGCGCCACATAACACCGAGAGATATTTAAACATTTCTGAAAAGCAATTTGAAACTGGAAATGTACTTGCCTGTGAAATTCACACACTGGTCTCTCTAACCTAGTGCATGATCAGACATACATGCTTCAGCTTTCTAGGTCGGCTGTGTCACAGCATTAATCTTAAAGTTAAGAGAAGGAAGCCAATCAGATATAAGCTTATGAAAAGCAATGTGCAACACTGTCTGAATTCAAGTCCTCCCCAGGAAAAGCCTCCACAATTCACAGCTGAGCCATATATGCTCGTTGTCTTAAATTCTCAAAATAATATTCACTATTCTCTAAAAGTTACGCATTTTCACTGGTGAAAATGCCAGGCAAGAATGCTCAGGGTTACCAGGTAGGGAAGTAAACAGAGGAAGAAGGACAAATCTAGAGGAATTTAAGAAGAAAAGAGAGAGAAACATCATAGGCAGGAGCAGCAAAAACTTTTACTTGAAGCAACAGAAAACACATTCTTCCTTTCCCATTGAACGCATTCAGTGACTTACCGGCTTCGGCATTTAGCAAGCCTAAGGGGCAATTCTGAAGACGTCCGGTACCTCCCACCCCCCTCCCCACTCGGAGAGCGTCTTCACTCTTGTGGCATCAACTCCGCAATCTCAAAATTAAGATTAGGCACTCCTGGAACATGTCTCTCTGGAGTTACATGATCAGGCAGGCTCCACCGTCACAGCTCAGTATCCGAAGGAGAAAGGGGAAGACACTGGATTCAATTAGCTTCTTTCTGCTTGCTGACTGATTCCCCAGTCGCTTGCTAACTGCATAACTTGCAAGAAAGGCATAAGTCATCAGCTCTAAGCAAATCTCCTATTCACCACAAGGAAAAAAGGGAGTGTTGTGCATGGCCAACAATCCCTGTTTTCACTGAGGAAGGCTCCCTGACCTCCTGCTGGCCCCCAGTTCCTTAATTACTGTCTATGGAATTCCAGAGACAGAAAAAAGAACGCGAGAATCTGAGCAAATCCAGGACAAGGAGGACAAGGACTAACGCTTAAAAGTGACTGAACTTAAAAAAAGATCTCTTTTGCAGACATTCTTCTGAACACCCCCTTAAGGGAGTAGTCTCAATTGAAAATAGACACCTTCCAATGGCTATTTTTGAAATCACTGAATTAAAACTTATGATTGTGGTTTTCTCCTAGAGTTGTCACTTTCTCTCTCTCTCCCCATTCCTTTTTAAAATTTTAACAACCAGAGTAAATGTAGGATATTTCCCCTTCATTGGTGCTTCTAAAACTCTCTTAACAAATTGTTTTAATGCCCATTTCAGAGCATCTGAGTTCTCCTGCATTCTAGAAATGTGAGCATGAGGACTGTGTCACAAGATGATCATTTAATTTTCTCAAGGATCTCAGGGGAGCCACTAGGCACATGCTGTTACTTAAACAGAACATCGTCTAAACAACACAGGACTAAAAACCCATACAAAGTCTCCATGACGTGGGCTGCAAGTCACATTTGTCTTTTCAGGGCTAAGTTCATTCATTTGGGTAAGTCATTTATTCTCACAGCACAGTTTGAGCTACTTGTTTCTAGATGTCCCTCCTATTGGGTGAGTCTTTATGTATAATGCTTGAGCCCATCGCTTTATAGGACATCACACGACATAAAATACCTAGCTACACAGGACTCAGGGATGCGTAGGAACCACTGTCCCTCCTTAAAATGACAGAAATTTAGAGTTGGACAGGATTCAGACGTTACCTAAACTAAAAACGGCCAAACACAGTGGCTCACGCCTGTAATTCCAACTGAGGCGGGCAGATCACTTGAGGCCAGGAGTTCGAGACCAGCCTGGGCAACATGGTGAAAACCCATCTCTACTAAAACTACAAAAATTAGTCAGGCGTGGTGGCATACACTGGTAATCCCAGCTACTCAGGAGGCTGGGATAGGAGGACAGGTTGAGTCCAGGAGGCAGAGGCTGCCGTGAGCCAAGATCGCCTGACTGCACTCCAGCTTGGGCGACACAGCGAGACTCCGTCTCAAACAACAACAACAACAACAAAAGGGAATTGGAATACGACGCTCCCAAGTGGAGGGTCATGTTTTACCATGCACACGTTGCAGATTCTGCATCAGATCACCAGAGCTCCATCCCCTTTTCCTCGGCTCTTGTCCTGCTCTTCTTCCCTGGGCGGGCTGGTGTCTCTCACTCCTTGCCAAGAATTAAACTCTCTTCTCCCACTCTGTCTTCTGCTCAGAAGTATCTCCTCCGAACCTTTATTGAATTTCCTCTTCTTTCTCCTGCAAGGGCTCACCACACCTTCCCTACACTGGCCAGTTCCCCATTTCACAAACTGATTCTCCCACAAACTCCCCCTCCCCTGCCACCACCTGATGGACCAGGTGCTTTTGCGATGCCGTACTTCCAACACTTGTATTTGTCCAAAGCTTACCATTCCCAGGCACTGTGTGAACATTGGCATACATGATCCCATTTCACAGCAATGGCAGGGGCAGAATCTGAGACTGTATACTTTTGCTCCTGTGCCACTACCCTACCTCAACAAGGCCTTTCTTCATCCAAGACTGACAACTATGCTGTGAAGTTATGCTCACAGTTCCTTAAAACTGAGTGTAGACATTTTCCACCAAATTCCTTCGTTACAGGATAAAAACGAAGAAAATGAGAGTGCCCCAGTGAGACTGGGGTAAAGGGAAGAGGATTAGCCCAAGGCCTCAGGGGTTAGAACAACCTGCGTTTAATTACCAAGTTCTCTAGCAAATCACTTTACTTTTATGGGTCTTAATATTCCTGCACATAAGTTTGGTATAGTAACATTTTTCTTACAGTGTGTTGTATTAAATACTGCGTATATGAAATCCTTACTGAACTGGAGTTCAATAAGGACTTAATATTTTTACTATTATTATTAATATTATTATTTGAGATGGAGTTTTGCTCTGTTGCCCAGGCTGGAGTGCAATGGCTTGGTCTCAGCTCACTGCAATCTCCACCTCCCGGTTTCAAGCAATCCTCCTGCCTCAGTCTCCCAAGCAGCTGGGATTACAGGCACCCGCCACTATGCCCAGCTAATTTTTGTATTTTTAGTAGAGATGGAGTTTCACCATGTTGGCCAGGCTAGTCTCAACCTCCTGACCTCAGATGATCTGCCCGCCTTGGCCTCCCAAAGTGCTGAGACTACAGGCGTGAGCCACCACACCCAGCCTTATTATTAACTCTGCAGTCTTCTATTCATAACTCACTGGAGTTCAAACAACACCTAGTTTTCACAAACTGCTCTTTTAGGTGCTGTGTAAATAGCAAAGACCACTTAAAAACCCAACAACCAGGCCGGGCGCGGTGGCTCATGCCTGTAATCCCAGCACTTTGGGAGGCTGAGGCAGGCGGATCATGAGGTCAGGAGATCGAGACCATCCTGGCTAACACGGTGAAACCCCGTCTCTACTAAAAATACAGAAATTAGCTGGGCGTGGTGGCACACGCCTGTAATCCCAGCTACTCAGGGGGCTGAAGCAGGAGAATTGCTTGAACCTGGGAGGCAGAGGTTGCAGTGAGCTGAGATCATGCCACTGCACTCTGGCCTGGGTGACAGAGCGACACTCTGTCTCCAAAAAACAAACAAACAAACAAACAAAAAACCAAAAAACCAACAACCAGGCAGGCACAGTGGCTCATGCCTGTAATCCCAGCACTTTGGGAGGCCAAGGCAGGCAGATCACTTGAGGCCAGGAGTTCAAGACCAGCCTGGCCAACATGGTGAAACCCGGTCTCTACTAAAAATACAAAAATTAGTCAGGCATAGTGCACATCTGTAATCCCAGCTACTCAGGAGGCTGAGGCACAAGAATTGCTTGAACCTGGGAGGCAGAGGCTGCAGTGAGCCGAAATCGTGCCACTGCACTCCAGCCTGGGTGACAGAGCAAGACTGTCTCAAAAAACAAAAACAGAAAAAACCAACAACCTTTCTACGTGTGAAAGCTCGTCATATGGCCAGCATCTGAGGCTAGTTCTGGACAGGCTGTTCAGATATGGAGAAGACTCTGAGACAACGCAGGTTCAGATCCCCTCTGTGCCACATGGGAAGAGCGTGTGGCTGTGGGCATGTTTCTTCTCTCATTTCTAAGATAGGCAGTGAGAAGCCTCCTAGGGCTCTCCAGAGTATAAAACGAGACCTCGAATGTGAAGCCTAGAGCTTGGCAGGTAAGGAAGTCCTCGTTCCACGTGAAATACACATGAAGTTCGTGCACTGATTTATTCAGATACTTTGGGGAGGGTGGTGGGAAGGATACATCCCCAGTACTTCCCCCGAGCGGCCTCTCCTCACAGCACAGGACTTAGAGAGCGTCCTAAGAGGATGGGAGAGAGAGCCGACCTTGTCCACCCCTTTTTAACCTCACTGCCACGCCTCTCAGGGAGTCATTCAGGTATTTATCAAGATAATCGATGTTGGGCCCTTTGTGAGGACGTACCATGGCTTGACTTTCAGAAAACAGGAGGCTCCCCGGGCCAGGAGCCTTGTCTGATCTCCTGCTCCTTGCATTCCTAGTGCCCACCCATAGTAGACTCCCCACAAATATTGGTGCGATCACTGTGGAATGAAGAAGTTGAGACTCCCCAGCCCTGTGGCTCTCAGCCCTGGCCATGTGTCAGAGTAAACTGTGGGATACTTGAAAGATTAGGCTGAGCCAGGCCACCCTAGAAAGCTCCCTGGTGAGGGATGGGTTGGGGGATAGACTCTGTGAGGGAAGGCCACTGCTGGTCCTGTTCTCTGGGTGGCGGGCTTGAACACAGTAGATGTGCAAATTTGCTGAGAAGGGATTTCAGTATTTGACTCCTATGATGAGGAATTCTTTCTCATTAGCTCCTTGGAACAAGGTCCAAAGGCCTTATAGTGAAATATGTGACTGTGTGTGGTCAGATTCAGTTTCTGGTACATTGTGCTCCACTTTTCAGATACCATGTGGTAGAAAGGGCATCAGAGCACCTGGTCCTCACCCCCTACTTCCTCGCAGCATCTCAAACACCCCATGCCCATCACTGCCCTGATGGCTCCTCTTCTGCAAACAGCTCTGCTGGTTGCATCCACACCCCTAACTCCTATGCATCCTTCAAGTTTCAGTCTGCATATTGCCTCCTCTGGAAAGCCCTCCTGGCTTTGCTCCTCATCTACCTTAGACTAAATATACTTTATCCAAGGACTTCGCACATATATTGGCATTGCTAGATTCCCTAGCCCATCACTAACTGTCATGCAGACAATGTACATGACCATATTCATTTCCACATCTATATGTTAGTAGCATTTATTGTTTCTGACTACACATGACATATATTATTAAAAATTTGGAGAATGCAAAAATGCACAAAGTAGTAAGAGAAATGACATATCATCATCCCATACTCAGAAAACTTGGTAATATTTTGGTTTATGCTTTCTCACTTTTTCCCCATACACACACATATGCACATGCACACACAAAATACACTCTGATGTTTCTGTATCTTTTTTTTTTTTTTACAAGAAGGCGTGATCTTTGATCTTTACCTTCTCCAACTCTTCTAGTCACTATCAGTGTCCCCAAATCCTCCCTCAAAGGCACACGCACAGTCTAAGTAGAAATAACACATCTGCCTGTAAGTGGGGACCCTCTCTGGGCCACGGCTGCCTCAAAAGATTTTCCTTTAGAGAAACCCCAGGCCCCTGGTGTATACCGTAGCCACACTGTTTCATAGCCCATTTTTAAAAGCTGTATCTTTTGAACATTTTTGCATGTCAACAAATATTCAATACAATGTATTAATGATACAGTAGTATTTAGCCATCAAAGTATACCATAATTTACTGATATCATGGCCCCCATAATTAGACATTTGCCTGTTTCCAATTTTTCAAATAACCCTTGGATGCACACTTTGTGGTAAAATTTCTAACATGTCTAACACATTCTTTTTTTTTTTTAGAAAGATGATTCGATTGTAGAATTGATGGGTAAAAGGGTGTGTCTTTAAGACTTTTGATACATATTAACAACTTGCTCTGAAGAAAGGTTGTATCGTTTTAAAATCTCAGGAGCAGTTACCAACACTGAGAATTACAATATTCTTTTCCACTTAGATAAATAAATATCTATGTTTGTGCTAAACAGATATTTCCTGATTGAAATGAATGAATGAATGCACTGATGATTCAAGGCATTAGGAAAGGCAAGGAATAGCAATACGAGGAAGCCAGCATTCCCTGGGTTTATAAAGGTTATCATCTAGAAGTCTGAGGGTAGAGAGAGCCCCAAGAGAAGTTCAGAAATATGATTAATGTTAAGGTCAACCATGACAACCGCATGAGAAAAACACAGAGATACAGGAATTCCGATGTGGGGAGACTCATCTCTGGGTAAGGAAATTGAGGCACACTTCCATGAAGGGAAGAGGAACCTGCCATGGGTTTAGGGACATTTCCATGTCCCTACATAAGCCTAGTCCAGTATTTACGTGGTCCTGGGGCCCTACTTCTCCCACCCACCCCGGCCCAACCTTAGATGCCCTCCTATCTAGACAAAGAAGAGCTCAGCTGATGTTGTTGCTTTTATAAACAGCATGTGACACCAGTCAACAGGAGCTTCCCGGCCCTCCTCTTCCCCAAGCTTGATTTCATAATCTCTCCAACTGCCTGATCTCCCTCCACGGTCCAAAAAGTGAAGCACTGAAAGTCCCTCCCTACCTCAGGGGCACTCCACTGACTCCGGGGCCATGGCCGAGGCCTTTTGGTCACAGTCATGAGGTTAATGTGTTATTCTTCGTGTTTAGAAAAAAGTTAGTCTCACTGTTCGAATAAGTTAGAATTACTTAAAAGTGTGTTTATGAGTTGCTAGAAGTAACAGTAGAAAATATGAAACACATTGTGGGTAAGTTTTTTTTCTTTTATCACAAAGGAGTCAGGGGAGGACTCATCTGTTTAGTAAGAAATACTTTGCTCATTAGCTGGTGACATCATTGCCCTCTGAAATTAGGAGATTTTGGTTAGCATATGGAAAAAAAAGATGAGATTCCATTCTTCTCCCAGAGGTGCAGTGGAACACTGAAATAATCTCTCTGGCAGTTTCAAAATTAACTAGTTGTTGCCAGATTTGAAGAAAGAGATGGAGGAGGAGGCGGCGGTGGAGAGAAGAAGATAATTACATGATAGTTTTATTTGGAAAAAGTATGTGAGAATTTGAGGTAATATTACCATTCCTTAGGGGCAAAGGCTTGTCAGCACTTAATTCACTTAAGAAACTGCTTTAAAATGTAACCATAAAACCAAAGGAGCAGCAAATGGATGTTATGTTCCCTAATCAACTGTAATCTATTTTTTAAACTCATGAAATCGTTTTTCATCGCCCCCATGAGGAGAAGGGAGAAAAATACAAAATCTCAGGAGTCCTACAGCCAGATCTAGGGAGACTTAAAACAAAAGTGAATCCTCCCACCCCAATTCTGCAGGTTGCCACAGAGCAGAGAATGCCTTTCCTCCTGAATGGGTGGGGGAAGACAGTGCTAAGTAGAGGCAAGAGGACTGGCTTCTCCTTGACTCTGTAAATCTTTGGAAGACATTTCTGCCTGGGGCTTTGTCACCTTGACCATAGGTCAGAGAAACGCGTTGTTTCATATTAAATAGGTGAGTTAGGAAACAAAGTGTTGGGAAGGTAATCCACAGCTCTACAGGTCCCTCTGTTCAGAGTGGGGTAGCGTTATCCAGAGCAAATCTATGGGATCAGACACGCTGAAGACTAAAGGAAAACACCGAACCCACTCATTCCCAAGGGCATCCAATTCTCACATGCCATGGAAAAAGGATGATTCAGAACGGGACTGCCAAGTAGGGCAATTACATATGCGTTTAAGGCGCTAGTTTCTGGAGCTGATGAAAGTGTTCACCCCAGAAGCCGTAAGTCTCCTAAGGGATTGGGTGGTGTTTGCAAAGTCACATTACTTTTATGGCATCTTAGGCTGAATGACTCATGGATCAGGCATGATGACTTCTCCAACAGGGCTGCCAAACAACCTTGTCCAGGCAAATGGCAATGTAGAAATACAGAGAACTGATGGAGCCAAATGGAAATGGAGGGAAGGTGGGACCACCAAGACCATTCCTCCAAGCCAAACTTATGCCACCAGGTCAGTGGCCATCTGTCGAAGCTGGAGGCGGGAGGGTCCAATGTTATCTCCGAGACTGACGATCTACAACCTTAACGTTAATCTCCTTATGTTTGCAGAATAAATAAGCAAATTTACTTCAAGTTCCAAACTGAAGAAATCTAGACTAAATACCTTCAGAGAGGAATTATTTAGAGCTAGAAAGGTTGTTTGTGGTCATCCAATTGGCAAAACTATCAAGTCATGAACTCTGCTGAACACTGAATCACAGAATATTTTTCTCACGACTAACAAAATGCACAAAAGCCCCCCAAGAAGAAAAAACAAACAAACAATAAAACACTAAAAACTAGCAAAAATATTGCGCCAAGAGCAACCAAAGAGAGAAAGCTACATAATCTAATGTACTAAACCCCATGACCAAGGTAAGAAACAAATTTCTGAGGCCCACGGAAAAGGCCCACAACTTCTACAAAAGCCAGGCTGGCAGGAATCCACAGAATCCTTTCATGTGACTCCAAATCTGGAAGGAAACTGTGTGACCTCTTTATCTTTTTCTGACCTAAGAGCAGTGGAAATGGCTACAGAAGAGCAATGAGTGAAACGATGGAAACTCAAGTGAGGCTGTTCTTGACTGAAATACAGTCTCTAAAATTCAAAAAATGAAGGAAAGGCAGAATGGCTATATTCCACCAATTACCCCAGCTATGAACCAGGTGGCATAAATTATGATACGGCACATTCAACACAGTTTCAGGAGAGAAAAGGCAGAGTCCAGCTATCCTAATGAAGACCACATTTCACCATGTATCATGGCCAGGTTGTAGCAACGACAAACATAAATGGACCACAAAATGAAGCCCTCAACTGTGTCTTGAAAGGAGAAAAAAAAATCTATTGTCAGATAGCATGGCAAACAGGTCAAAACATAACCCTCAATATCAGCACAAATGGAGAATGTGATCAGAGCCACCCAAACAGGACCAAGGTGAAAAAAAAAAAATGCATGACAACTATACAAACAAACTATGGCAAAGAGAGGGGGAAAAAGAAGAAGCATAGATAAAAACAAAAAGCCAATCTTTTGCTCTCATCACTTCATCATCTCAACTCAAGGAACAGGAAGAAATTCCTAATAGTTGCTTCTCTCTATAAAATAATTTAATAAGAACATGAATTCAATTAAATGAGACCTCAAAGACAAGATAAAAAAATAAATGATATAAATTTACAGTTTGCAGAAATAAGGAAACAACCTATTACAGAACCAATTCATAAATAAAAATAAGCAAACAGAATCTATACCATAGAAGTCAAAATACTAAGAGAGAGAAATGCTTCATATTACTTGACCCAATTTTCTCATATTACCCAAATTTTCCGATTTACTCGGCTCTTCATCTAGACCTCTGACTTTGCTGCTCCCTCTCCTGACACACATTTCTCCTTCTCCTGGAAAGCTCTTCCTCAGTGTCAACCACCTTCTCTGGGAAGGCTTCCCAGACCCTCCTTGCTGGGGCTTGCTGGACTTTCTGTGTGCACCTATCACAATAGGCAGGAAAATCTCAATGAAGTCCACAACCACGCCATCTATTAATCTGGCTCCTTTTCTCAAACCCAAGCTCCCTGTGTACAAGGACTGGCACATAGTGGGTACTCAATAAATGCTTGCACGTAAATAAATGAAAGAATGCTCAAGATGGCATTCTTTCAACCTACGCTTTGGGTCAAATGCGCAGTGTAAGAAGTGATCTGCATCCTTTTATAAACTATTTATATGATGCTATTAGCATAATACTAATAATAAATAGTAGAGTGAACATTGGAAAGTTAGGAGTGTGGTGTGGTACAAAGAGGGAGATGAATGGGATAGAGAAGAGAATAAAAGGATATTTTGATAGAAATTATACTGTAAAAAAATTTGGTTGTGTTAAAATATTGCTTTCTAAATGATTTGTCTGATGACTGACTATGGTTCTAAGAATTTTGTTGCAGTGAGCCGAGATGGCGCCACTGCACTCCAGCCTGGGCGACAGAGTGAGACTCCATCTCAAAAAAAAAAAAAAAAAAAAAAAAAAAGAATTTTGATACAATGGGTACTTGTGACAACATTCAAATGGACTCAAAACCAGTGATGGGCAACCTATGATTCTAATAAGCAGGCTTAGGTTGGAGATGGCCCGCAGTCTAAATTCTACTTACGAACAACAATAGTGCCTGGGTATCTCCCCAACCCATCCATTAAATAAAGACTGGCACTAGGGCAAATGATGTAACAAGGAATTGACATGTAATGAATCAATAACATTGAACAAGTAATGGAAATCCTCTTATCCCTAACTTCCCCAGCGTTGTTCCCAAAAGCACAATAAGAAACTGGGATTGCAAACTGAAATGCCAATCTCTAAACCGAATTAGATTACAAATATCTGTACTGAAATATAATCAGCTAGCAGGGGAAATGTGGCATATCCTCTTTGGTATGTATGTATTAGGTTGGACAAAGGAAATCACCACTTTTATAGGTCAAACGCTGTCTAGTATCTCTAGTTCCACAAGGTTCAACCAAATGAAAGAAACAACAGACCAAATTGTATCCATAATCTATCTTAAATTAATTTTTTTAAAATAGGTATCCTCGTATTATATAATATCTGGGTTATTTTGTCATTCGTTTTTATCAATGTGGCCCTTGATATGTTTTTTTCTTTTTTTTTTTTTTTTCTCTTCTTTAGAGACAGGTTCTTGCTCTGTCATCCAAGCTGGAGTGCAGTGGCATGAACACAGCTCACTACAGCCTCGTTCAGGCAATCCTCCCGCCTCAGCCTCCCAAGTAGCTGGGACTACAGGTGCACACTACCACGCCCAGCTAAATTTTTTTTTTTTTTTTTTTTTTTTGTAGAGATGAGGTTTCACAATGTTGCGCAGGCTGGTCTAGAACTCCTGAGCTCAGACAATCCGCCCACCTTGGCCTCCCAAAAAGCTGGGATTACAGTTGTGAGCCACCACGCCCGGCCAGCCCTTGATACGTCGAGGAAGGCCTCCAAGCAGCAAGCACCCTCAACTTCCTGAAACTGTAGAAATCAGTAATGATAAAGATGTGCCTGGTTAGTTCCCAAAGTCAAAGAGCCAAATGGGCCTGCCATGAGAGTGCATTCCAATGTAACAGGTATGGAACCCGAACCCACACCCACACACTGCATGAGACCACGTCATCAGCACTGTAGGGCCCTAGATTATTTCAGTACAATAACTACTTACACTTCACAGACGGTACTCCTAAGTCCAAACATGCTTACTAAAATCATACCAGACCCACCCTTAAACCCACTTACACAATAATACCTTCTGAAATAGAAAACAAGTTGATTATGTGTTTGGTAAAAGTGTAACCAAGTAAACATGCACTTTTACATTAAGCTTGTTCTGACAATTCTAGCCTATCTGCTGATACATGAATATAAGCCATTACTACCATGTTAATGGCGTGTACAAAAATAGCACTTTTATGGGAACTCAAGTATTTTAAGAATGGCAGTTGATGGGAAGGGCAGAAGATCTTCACATCAAATAACAAAGAGATGAAGTGCCTGGCCACAGATGCAGAGCTAATAGGTGGGAGATTTGAATCTGAGCCCAAGGTCTGACTCAAGTCTGAGCTTAACCAGTCTCCTCTCTTGCCCACGCAGGGCGAAGGCCTGGTTTCCAGGGACTAGTAGAGGCAACAGCTTCCTTCTTGTGTAACTTTGTGGAAACATGGTGATCTAAAGGGACTCAACAAATACATGCCTGAAAACTTTGGCCCCTGTCCCAGAGAAAAGACTGGGAATGGGAGGGCAGAAGAGAAGAAGTGACAAGAAGCCACCTAAGCAATGGCTCCTGAGCAGCTTATAACCAGATGGAACAAAATGGGCATTTCTCAAAACCTCTCACTATGTATATTTTTCCAATGGATTGATTTTTCCTTTAGTCTCACCCTAAGCTGTAGATTAAAGGAATTATTACTTTTACTGTTTTAATAAGAACTTCAATATATACTTATTTTACTATTATTTTAGTTTCAGAATCATGGTTTTATTAAAATACAGAGTAATACTTCCTCCTATAATCTCCTACCCAGTAAAATAAAATGAAAATTTATAAGAATTATCCATAAAAATCAGAATAATCATATGAAGGTCTCAAACACATTAAAACACTAAGATCAGTATACATTATTTTATATTTTTAAAAATTTTTTTATTTTTTTGTTTTCTTTTTTTTTGAGACAGGGTCCCACTCTGTCACCTAGGCTGGAGTGCAGTGGTACAATCATAGCTCACTGCAGTTTCAGCCTCTTGCGCTCAAGAAATCCTCCCAACTCAGCCTTTTGAGTAGCTGGGACTACAGGCGTGTGCCACCATGCCCGGCTAACTTTTTTATTTTATGTAGAGCCCATGCTGGTCTTGAACTTCTGGCCTCAAGTGATCCTCCTGCCTCAGCCTCCCACAGTGCTGGCATTACAGGCATGGGCCACCACACCCAGCCAATAAAAGTTAATTTTAACATAGTTACATGTAGAAAGATTTTTGCAAAGGGTTCATCTACACAAGGTAATACTGCATGCATGGTATACAGAACTGCTGATACCTGTCCCAAGGATACAGGGCATAAATGCCTTCTGATAAATTATTGCTATGTTTTGTTTCTTCTTTCTCCTGGTCATATTACAAGTCAACCAAGCAAACTCTTCTTCTGTGTGAGAAATAAAGAACTGAAGAACATGAGCCTAAGACAACCATTAGTGCTTCAATAAGTAGAACCATTTTCTAGCTGTAAACCAAAAAGCATCTTGCCAATTAGAACGCTTTTAAATTTAAACCCACACACTCAGAGTTATGAAAAGATCCCTTAGGAAAAGAGATGCAGTGGAAAAAAAAAGCAAACACCATTAAAAAGCAAAACCCTTATTCAGAAATGAAAGTTATTTTTATACTTGGAATCTATCCTCTCTTAAACTTCCTTATCAAACACGCCTGTAATTCCAGCACTTTGGGAGGCCGAGGCAGGTGGATCACCTGAGGTCAGGAGTTTGAGAACAGCCTGGCCAACATGGTGAAACCCTGTCTCTACTAAAAAATACAAAAAAAAAAAAAAAATTAGCCGGGCGTGATGGCGTGCGCCTGTAATCCCAGCTACTCTGGAGGCTGAGGCAGGAGAATCACGTGAACCTGGGAGGTGAAGGTTGCAGAGGGCTGAGATCGCGCCACTGCACTCTAGCCCGGGTGACAGAGCGAGACTCCTCAAAAAATAAATGAATAATTACAAGAAGAGAAAGACAGTAGAAATAAAATCCATGATTTTCTTGGGGATACTTTCACCGTACCTACAACGCCGACTCACTCGGTATGTGTCTCTCTTCACATAATTTATGCATCTAATCAATATTCACTGCCATCCAAGTCAGCAAAACTATAAAAATTGTACACATGTTTTTAGATTGCTGAGATTATTTATAGGTGGGAACAGATTTTGTAAATTCATCATATGCTGCCATTAAAGAAATCATCTTTGCGGTCAGACTTTTGCATATGATGAAGCTAATGATACCAGTTTATATGTTAACACCTTTGAAATGTAAAAATAAAACTTCTGGTAAATTTTAACCTAAAGATAGTGTCTAAAAGTTACTCTAGTAAAAAAAAAAAAAAAAAACATTCAAAATAAACACAGCAAGAATAGTCAACCTTTAAAATTTTGAGTTGAGCTCAGAATAGCAGATTCTAAAAAAGAGGACAGTGGTCATACAAGTAGAAGGATGCTGCCACTCTGCTCCAGAAAGCAGTGAAATCACAACTGCTCAGGCTACCTTATAAGTGTGTGCACTGTTCTTCCGCCATATTCTATAAAAAGGGATTACACTGTTAACCTTTTCTTGTGTCATAATGGAAATTAAGCCATTTACCACAAGAACCACTTAAAAGGAACTTCTGCCAGTGCCCTGGCTTTCGGCGCATACCAGAATTGTTATTAATAAATTATCTTTCAGAATGTTCTATTTTGACTAGGGCTGTGACTACCTTTCCTTCCAAAACTTTGAAACTGAATCCTCTGGCTTGAAGACAATGTCTTCAAGGTGAAAGGACATTGAAAACTCTAAGTAAAACCTGGCCACTGGGGAGGCACATGTTTATGGTTTACAATTTTAGAAAGTCCCAAAAAGATTTAAAAGGTGCCAACTAAAAGATCTTATAATCTGGGGATATTTTAGTTGAGACCTTGGAAGTCCTCAATCGAGGAAACATTGAAAATAGCTCCATGGCGTTCTGTCTGTTGCCCAAAGTTTTGGACACAGTTCAACCACATGGCTCTCTCTACCTCAAACCAAATTCGTGACAAAAATGTACGTATGGTTGAATGGAAGGCTATGAAGAGTGCACACATGGAGGTAAGGTGGTGTTATAAGGCCACAAGGCCACGGTTATAACATTCTTGTTTGTTTTTGTTTTTTATCTTTTTGAGACAAAGTCTTGCTCTGTCGCCAGGCTGGAGAGCAGTGGCGTGATCTCGGCTCACTGCAACATCCACCTCCCGGGTTCAAGCAATTCTCCTGTCTCAGCCTCCTGCACAACATTCTTTGCACAAATATTTCCCAACTCTTAAAACTCCCCAAAAGCAAAAGTGATCAGTTATGAAACGATGACTTGCTTTACTCACTCAAAACATTTCCCTAGAGGTCCTCCATTCTGGTAAGGAACTCCAGCTACAGAAACACAATTCCAGCTTTTCCTGGAACACATTTTGCTACGAAGTGAAAAATCTACTGAACGGTAAAGATGACTCTAGCCCATCTTGTGCTTTGTTGCCGTGGTTGTTGCTTTCATTTTTCTTCATACATTATATATATTCTTAAAACATTTTAAATAAGATTGCCATCAAATGACCTTTCATTTGGAAAGATCTTTCACAGCAAACATTTTTATTAATATTCAAGTACCAGGTATAGATCACTAACTCTTACCCACCAGCTTTCTAAAAACAGAAAAACCATGATTTACAACTTACGTTAGTAAAAAGCTAGAAAACCCAGTAAAACAGAGATCATAATTTCTTTAAATGTCTTCTTAACTAAAAAGTAAACTGAACCTTAGGGCACAAAGCTTGAGAACTCTTACAATCATCCCTCCTTGCAGGAGGCAAAGGAAAAAATAAACTTACCAAACTAAATTAAAATGAAAAATAATAAAATAAATGTGCAGACATTTAATAAGAAATCGAGCTAAGCTCTCAACCAAAAATCTCTTTTAAAACTTTTAGCACTCCCAACAGAAGTTTATTATTAATGGAAAACAGCACAAAACAGATTCTTCTCTGGCAAAGGGAAAGCTATTTTTCACTTCCCCTGGTAACTATCTTTAGTACTTTACACTCTTGGAAACTAGGAATGTGCATATGGATTTATTGTGAGGCAACACGCGATTATCTAATTTCAGCGATGGGGGTGGGGAAGCCTATGAAATCAATGCAAATGAAATCCTAAGGCATGACAGGCATCAATATAGGCATTGAGGTCTGGTGACAAAGGCCTTGTGATCCCTAAAACTTTCATGGCCTGGGCATTCCTGATTCGAGCCAGTGGGCTATTCACATCTCTGTATTCTAGAAAGGAATCGATAGAAAACAGAAAAGCTCCGGCTCTTGCACAAAAATATTCAAAGCGCCTATAACCCGTGGTGGCTGAATTCTGAAATTAACTGCTCTGCCACAGAGGAAAATCTAAAATAATGAGAATGAATATTTTGGATGGGGTTTCTGGCCAACTCTTCATAAAAATGCAGAACAGGCTAAAGCCAGAGTAAGAGGGGCAAGGGTCATATATGTACCTTAGGATTACAATCAAGTTCAAGCAAACTTCAGTGGTGATGGTGGTGGGTTGTAGCTCTGAACAGCATGACCAGAGGTGGGCATGGGTGTTGGCAGAAAGTCAGCTAGCAAAATACACACAGTAAATCAACTGCTTCAAAAAACTGCATTGCTGACTAGCCTATCATCACCTACGCCTCTCAGCCAAAAGAGAAGTCACTCTTCAGAACTTCTGGAAGACTGTGCTCTGAGAGGAGGAAGCATATGGTATTTCTGGCCCTAGGTCTAACTAAGACAGGCTGAATTTATTTGCGAGCCATCTATGAAGAAATAGTTTGGTAAGAAGTTAGTAACGCAAATGTGTATATGGCATCTCAAATCTGTGTGCACACACGAGTGTGATTTTATTTTATTTATTTATATATATTTTATGAGACAGAGTCTTGCTCTATTGCCCAGGCTGGAGTGCAGTCTTGCAATCTTGGCTCACTGCAACCTCTGCCTCCTGGGTTCAAAAGATTTTCTTGCCTCAGCCTCCCAAGTAGCTGGGACTATAGGCACAGGCCACCACATCTGGCTAATTTTTGATTGTATTTTTGTAGAGACGGGGTTTCACCATGTTGGCCTGGATGGTCTCGAACTCCTGACCTCAGGTAATCCGCCTGCCTCAGCCTCCCAAAGTGCTGGGATTACAGGCGTGAACCACTGTGCCCGGCCACAAGGGTGTGATTTTAACCTCTGCTCTAAAGCATAAACTGTCAGAAAAGGACCTTTCTCTTTCTCCTTTACTTTTATAACTCAAACATCTAGCACAATGCCTGCTATATAGCAAGGGCTCCATAAATGCCTCCCAAATGAATAAAGAAATGCTGAAGAGAATGAAATGTTCCAACTATTAAGAAGAACCCATTTCATTCTCACAATTTATATCTAGGTAATGGTTCTGACCAGCCCTCTGAAAGGGGTCTCATAAACCAATGCTTAATAATGCTTTCTTAGCAGCTTATTCTAAATGCTTGATAATACTTATATTAACTTTTTCCTAAACAAAACGAGCTTCTCTCTTTGAAGTCTAAGTGTGTGAGGTTTTACTACAGTCCTGTTTCTCTGAATGGACAAAGTCTTCTAACCTCTCCCTTGACTCAGATGCTATTAATCAGGGCAGTATACAGTTGGTCTGATACTAAGGGACCCAGTATGGACAACTGGGTCTTTGTTTTCTCCTCCAAGTTGGGTTTGAATCAGTCCTGAGTTACTGTATTTATTCCTCATGATCCTTTAGGTTCATGATTTACATCTATATTATGTTAGACTTTAGGACTTGAGGATTAGAGACCCAAAAAGGCACACTGATAACCATGGACACGGCTCTTTTGATTACCTCATCGTCCCGGGACACACTGCTGGCTGGCCTATGACACATTTATTATTATAAACGGTAATGTCTCAGTCACTTACACACAAAAGTAAACCAGGCAGGGCTTTCAAATTCATAATCCTTTGTTTTTTAGCTGCAGTGGAAATCTGGTGCTTGATTCAGGAAATTGGGAGATGATGGGAGGATTATATTTATTTCTGATAAACTGCCATTTGTTGCTTAGATACAAAAAAAGGTAAAGACTGAATCTGTAGTTGCAAGACATAAAACATGCTCTTAAGGCAGCCAGGAAGAATGAATGTTCAGGCCAGGTGCGGTGGCTCACGCCTGTAATCCCAGTACTTTGGTAGGCCGAGGCGGGTGAATCACCTGAGGTCAGAGGTTCGAGACCAGCCTGGTCAACATGGCGAAACCCCATCTCTACTAAAAATAGAAAAATTAGCTTGGCATCGTGGCGCATGCCTATAATCCCAGCTAATCGGGACACTGAGGCAGGACAATTGCTTGAACCCAGGAGGCGGAAGTTGCAGTGAGCTGAGAAGTTGCAGTGAGCCGAGATCATGCTGCTGCACTCCAGCCTGAGCGACAGAGTGAGACTCCTTCTCAACAACAACAACAAAAAAGAATGAATGTTCAAATACAATGCTCTTCTTGAAATATTTCTATAGGAGCTGGACATCGGAGAGACAAAGAATACAGTCTTTCTTGCCCAAGGGGGTCACTATTTCCAAGGAGGCTGAAATTTGTACAATCAATTTCGATATTCTAGGATAATTGTTTAGGTTTGATCTATAAAGTCAGTTTAACAAAGCACATAATAGGAAGCAATAAATACGCTTGAGGACGGGAAGGAAAGTTTCAGAGAGGAAGGAACAGTTGGACTTCACCTTGAAAAACTCAGATTTTCACCAGGAAAATTTTGGAGGAAAACATTTTAGATAAAGAAAATTATGTGAGTTAAAGCGCAGAAGAATGAAAAGCACAAAGTTTGTTCAGTCACGCATATGGGGTCCAGTATGTCTGGTGTAGAGGGTATTGGGTGTGGAGATAGAATATGAGATTTAAGAAATTGATTAAAGCCAGATCACATAGAATTTTAAGTGTGCCAAGAAGGGTGGAATTTATCTTATAGAAATGGAAAACCATCAGCCTTTTCAAAACATAACTGCAAGAAAAGAGGGGTGTTTTAGAAAGATGACTGGTTGTATGGAACATAGATAGGAAAAGACAAGAGACTGAAGACAGGGAGATGGGGTTGTTTCCAAATTTTAACAATGAGATAACCTAAAAAACAAAACACAACTATATAATACATGAAAAGAGGTAATTCCTTCTGTTTCTGCTCCACACATTGTGAAGATGGCACCCTAAAATGTTTGTATGAGGCCAGGTGCAGTGGCTCACGCCTGTAATCTCAGCACTTTGGGAGCCTGAGGTGGGTGGATCACAAGGTCAGGAGTTCGAGACCAGCCTGGCCAATATGGTGAAACCCTGTCTCTACTAAAAAATACAAAACTTAGCTGAGTGTGGGAGTGCGCACCTTGAGTCCTAACTACTCGGGAGGCTGAGGCAGGAGAATTGCTGGAACCTGGGAGGTGGAGGTTGCAGTGAGCCGAGATTACGCCACTGTACTCCAGCCTGGGTGACAGAGCAAGACTCTATCAAAAAAAAAAAAAAAAAAAAAGCCTATATTCTGGAGCCTTCATTCCTGTCATCCCTATGGAACTTGTAGAATAAGAAGCACTGTTTTGGTCATATTGAAACAGTGTGAATAATATAAGGTATGTAAGATGGAAAGGAAAAAGTTAAATTATTATTATTATTATTATTATTATTTTGCAGAAGACATGACCTTGTTTTCTTTCTTTTTTTTTTTTGTTTGTGTTTTTTAAGACAGGATGGAGTGCAGTGGTACAATCATAGCTTACTGCCGCCTTGGCCTTCTGGGCTCAAGCAATCCTCCCACCTCAGCCTCCTGAAGACATGATCTTATATATAGAAAACCCTAACACTATACACACACACACACACACCACACACACACAGCCTATATAGCTAATAAATTCAGCAAAGTGACAGGATAGAATATCAATGCATGAAAATCCACTGCATTTTTATACACTAGCAACGAACAATTTGAAAAAAATTTTAAAAGCATTGTCATTTACAATAACATCAAAAAGAATAAAATACTTAGAAATAAATTTAATTAAGGAAGCAAGACTTATATACTGAAAACTGCAAAACACTGCTGAAAGAAATTAATGAAGACATAAATAAATGGAAAGATACCCTATGTTCATTGACTGGAAGATTTCATATAGTTAAAATGATATTACCCAAGTCAATCTAAAGATTCAATGCAATCCCTATCAATACCCCAATGATATATTTTTCAAAAATAGAAAAACTCAAACTAAGATTAATGTGGAATCTCAAGGAAGCTTTAAATAGCCAAAACAACCTTAAAAAACAGGAACAAAATTGGAGGTGTCATACTTCCTAATTTCAAAACTTACTATAAAGCTATGGTAATCAAAACAGCATGGTACTAGCAAAATGACAGAGGTAGGCCAATGGAATAAAACAGAGAGCCCAGAAATACATAATCACATATATGATCAATTAATTTTCAAAAAGTATGCCATGACCATAAAATGAGGAAAGGATAGTCTTTTCAACAAATAGTTCTGGGAAAACTGGATATCCACATGCAAATGAATGAAGTTGGACTCATACATTTCATCATATACGAATATTAACTCAAAACAGGTCAAAAACCTAAACTTAAAGGCTAAAACTATGAAACCCTCAGAAAAAAACAGAGGGCAACATCTTCAAGATATTAGATTTGGCAATGATTTTTTGGATATGACACCAAAAGCACAGGCATTAAAAAAACAAATAGACACACTAGATTTCAAAATTTAAAAGTGTGTGCATCAAGGACACTATCAAGAGAGTCAAAAGGCAACCCACAGAGTGGGAGGAAATATTTACAAATCACATATCCGATAAGGGATTCATATCCAGAAAACAGGAAGAACCCCTGCAAGTTAACAACAGCAGCAAAACAACATAACTGAAGACCAGGCAAAAGACTTAGACATTTCTACAAAGATGATACACAAATGGCCAATGAACATATGAAAGATGCTTGAGGGAAATGCAAATCAAAATCACGATGAGATACCATTTCACACCATTAGGATAATTATTATCAAAGAAGTATAATAACAAGTGTTGATGAGAAAGGCGAGAATTTGGAACTTTTGTACATTGTTGGCAGGAAGGTAAAACAGCTACTGTGAAAAAAAAATGGCAGTTCCTCAAAAAGGTAAATACAGAATTACTATATGATCCAGAAATTCTACCCCTAGGTATGTGCTAGGTATGTGCAAAAGAACTGAAAGCAGAGACTCAGAGATATCTGTACACCAGTGTTCAGAGCAGCATTGTTCATAATGGCTAAAAGCTGGAAGCAACCTAAGTGTCCATTAACAGATGAATGGATAAACAAAATGTGGTATACACATATAGTGGAATATTATTTATCCGTAAAAAGGGATGAAGTTCTGATACATGCTGCAGCATGGATGAACCTTGAAAGAATTAAGCTAGGTGAAATAAACCAGACACACAAAGACAAATATTGTATAATTCCACTTATATAAGCTACTGAGAGTAGTCAAATTCACAGGGGCAGAAAGTAGAACGGTGGCTGCCAGGGGCAGGGTGTGTGTGGAGGTGGGTGAGGCGGAGGTGTAGGGAGAGTTATTGTTTAATCGGAACAGAGTTTCGGTTTGAAATGATGAAAAACTTCTGGAAGTAAATTATGATGCTGGTTGCACAGCAATGTGAATGTACTTAATGATCAATATCATTAACAGTATCAGTATCACCAAACACTTTAAAATAGCTGATATGGTAAATGTCATCTTATGTATACTTTACTGCAATAAAAAAATAAAAAACAAAACCCCAGCATGATAACACTATTTTGACTGTAGATGAGTGTCTCTGTCAGGTAGAGAAAATAAGCAATCTATATGAACCGACACCTCTTTGCAGACCCAGGTACGAGTCAGAAGTTGCAAAAAGAAATCCAAAGACTGTCCCTTATCAGCGTAGGTGATCAAGATGTCAAAGACATGATAAACTCACATTGCAGTTTGATGAGCCATCAAATGTTGGGTAAGAACCATCTGGCCAGTCAGCAGGGTCCAGGGCAGCCGACTGCCGGTGCTGGGCCTCGTATTCCTTGAGCTGTAACAAGAAGAAATGGATATTGAAATGGAAAGAATGGCCAGACACTGGCCAGACCTTTTACAGGGAAATGACTCAAATAATACATCTAGGTTCCTGGTTCATAATCTTGTGCTCAAGCAGCAGAGAGATCACTTTGGGTACCTTCTTCATGCCAGTGTTGGTAACTAAGCACCAGCCAAAGACACCTTTCCCAAAACCAAGAGGAAGATAAGTACCCTGCCCTGTGGGTTTTCATCTAAGTCAAATCAACGGGCAAAATGGACTCTTTGTATCCTGTGTTCCAGAAAGAATTTTCACTTTCCCCCTCCAACATCAAAACTTCTGTTTCCTCAGCTTGATTATAAAGAAATTGTCTGTAGTTTGGCCTCTGAATTACCTTTCCAAGTGTGTAAGTCAAAAACACGCATGTCCTTCTTAGGAAGAGAAAATGACGGACTACAGACATTTTAGTGAAATGGGGTCAAACCCTGAAACATATATATACATATATATATATGTATATATATGTATATGTGTGTGTGTGTATATATATGTGT
This sequence comes from Nomascus leucogenys, assembly GCF_006542625.1. Taxonomy (NCBI): domain Eukaryota; kingdom Metazoa; phylum Chordata; class Mammalia; order Primates; family Hylobatidae; genus Nomascus; species Nomascus leucogenys. Next base: position 134,522,218 of record NC_044383.1, on the reverse strand, counting down.
GTATATATATTTATATATGTGTATATACATATTTGTTGTTTTACATATATATATAAAACATATATATATATATATATATATATATATATATATATTTGTTGTTGTTGTTGAGACAGGGTCTCACTGTGTCACCCAGGCTACAGTGCAGTGGTGCAATCACGGCTCACTGCAGATTTGACCTCCCAGGCTCAAGCGATCCCACCCCAGCATCCTGGGTAGCTTGGACTACAGGCATGCATCACCATGCCCACCTAATTTTTGTATTTTTTTTTTTTTTTGTAGAGATGGGGTTTCGCCATGTTGCCCAAGCTGGTCTCAAAATCCTGAGCTCAAGTGTTCCACCCCCTCAGCCTCCCAAAATGCTGGGGTTACAGGTGTGAGCCACCACAACCGACCCTGAAACAGATTTTTAAAAATCACATGTTTGTCTTGTTCAAAATGGCTTCAAGTTGCTAGTCCCATGTTATCACCTAACAAACGTTATGGGGTTACTGGAGATCTTTGAGGATGGTCTGTCTACTGAGATCTTAGAGATATTAAAAGTTTAGGTTCAGAAACAAGGTTTCTAGTTTTTGAAAAACACAGAAAGACAACTGAAATCCTATAGCAGGCCAGGCACAGTAGCTCACACCTGTAATCCCAGAACTTTGGGAGGCTGAGACAGGTGGATCACCTGAGGTCAGGAGTTCGAGACCAGCCTGGCCAAGATGGTGAAACCCCATCTTTACTAAAACACAAAAATTAGCTGGGCATGGTGGCATATGCCTGTAATCCCAGCTACTCAGGAGGCTGAGGCAGGAGAATCGCTTGAACCTGGGAGGCGGAGGTTGCAGTGAGACGAGATCATGCCACTGCACTCCAGCCTGGGAGACAAGAGCGAAACTCTGAGGAAAGAAAGGAAAGAAAGAAAAGAAAGAAAGGCTATAGCAAAATGAGCAGATTTACTTTAAAAAATTTTTTATAACGTCTTTTACTATACTTCCCAAATAAGTGAGCAAATTTAACTTAGCAAGATGAGATCTTTCAGGATGGCATATGTGAGAGAGTGTTACACAGAAATTGAGCTCTGGGGTTCAAAACAATTGTCACTGCATTCAAACCCTATTACAGAGCAGTGTACACATATGAATTTCAGACAGTGATCAAATCATGTTCTATGTGCCAAGCAACTTAAAAACAGAAATAATCGAACCTCCCAGCCCACGTGATGGTGACTGGACAATCCCGAAGCCCTGGAGCTTGAGGATGTGGTAGCGCCACTACAATGACAGATATTCCTCTAGGAAAAAGCCACTTTCACAACTGTGATTTCAACCTGTGAAATTCTTTTCTGCATATATGTGGGAGGAGGTAGGCAGTATTGATTATTGAGTAAGAGCTTGAATGCAGAACCAAATACCAGCTGGGAGGCCTGAGGACAAATTATTTAACCCCTCTGTGTTTCGGTTCCACCACCTGGAAAACAGGTGTGACAATAAATCTGTCTTACAGAGCTGTTGCCAGAATTAACTATGATAATGCAGCAAAACTCTCAGCACACTGTATCAAAGCAATAGAGTTATTCTAATCCTATTATTATTACCATTGTGCTTTCAGAGAACAGAAAGCTCAAAGTTCACATTAACTTGACATGTTTAAACTTTTGGGTATTAGGGGTATTAATCATTTTAATCTTTCCATTACATTAGGGACACTTAGATTGTTCCAGTCTTTACATTATGTTATACACTAGGATGTTCTCTCCATTTTGATATATTGGCTTGTGAAATGCTACATTCTGCCTGTATGATTGAGAGTATCTGCCCGTTGGAAAATGGGATTATCATGAGATTATCAGGTCTCCAGGTCTCTAGTCCATGTTTATACCCAACCTTAGCTGCATCTCCTAGGAGCCACTAAATAACTTTCAGCTTTAAGGAAAACAGGTACAAATTTCTAACTAGTCAATCATATATGATGATTTTTTTTTTCCTGCTGTATGCTCATCTCTGCTATCTACTTTGGGGCCTAAAAGTATGTGTGCTCTTCTGATAGAGATTTTAATTCTGTGCCCTACCCAAACATTGCAACTTAACTGGTTTTTTGGTCTGTTTTCTGTAACAGGGTCTCACTCTGTTGCTCAGGCTGGAGTGCAGTAGTGCAATCATGGCTCATTGCAACCTTGATCTCCCTGATTCAAGCAATCCTCCCATCTCAGCCTCCTGAGTAGCTCAGACTACAGGGGCATGGCACCACATCCAGCTAATTTTTTTGTATTTTTTGTAGAGATGAGGTTTCATCATGATGCCCAGGTTGGTGTCAAACTCCTGGGCTCAAGTGATCCACCTGCCTTGGCCTCTCAAAGTGCTGAGATTAGAGGCGTGAGCCGCCGCACCTGGCAACTGTTTTTTTAATTATCCTAATTACACAACTCTAAGTGTTTTAAAGTTACAAAAAAGCTCTCTATTTTTTTTTTAAGTGCACTGCACAGGAGAAAAAAAAAAACCCATGTAATTACACAGGTTATTACATGGATAATTACCTGTTATAATTACATTTTTATATTCCACTTTGTTTTGAGAAGTTTTGGTTTAATTATAATTTCATGAAGGCGTGACCATTTGTAATTTCATTAAAGAATGTATACCTTTTAAAGCAAATCTGTAGTGTTTTACATTAATTCCAGGAGTTATAAAATAATGACATTTTAAGGGGTGTGTGTGTGTGTGTGTGTGTGTGTGTCTTACAAAAACATTCCCTCACATCCTGTGTTCCCAAATCTCATTGTTTTCTCACAGTTGAAGTCCATGACATGATTTTTTAGAATGATGGCCATCTTTAAAAGAGTAATGCTTATTCCATCCTGGAGACCTTTAGGGAGAGATAAATCATAATGTTCCAATTTCTACTAGTACTTACTATAAAGAGCATTTACATTATATTAAACCGAAATCCACTCCAGCTGCTTTTTAAATTCATTTCTTTCTAATCTGTCCTCAGTAGAGATTTTAAAAACAAACAAACAATCAAACATTCTCCAGGACATCCGAAAGATGTACTCTTTAACAACCCTCGGGCACTTGAAGACTGTGATTAAGTTCTTTACTGCTTCTTTTGAGATAAATCATTTCCAACTTCTCCCCATGGGATCAATTTTTTAAAAACCTCCTATGGACTCTATATGTGTCCAAATCTCTGTGATTTGATGCACAATCGCTTTTATAAGGAAATGACTCAACGATACATCTAGGTTCCTGGTTCATAATCTTGTGCTCTGGTATACCAGATGCCCAGATTACCTTAATGACTTTACAAGAATGTCCTATAGGTATAAATTCACATACCCTGCTCTAGAGAACATGACTAAAAGAAGCTGTCTCCACAAAGATATCTAGATGGCTGCTCCCCATCCCCAATCAGCTTTCAGACATCTCATCCCTGGCATGACAAACTCTACAATGCCATTCACCCTCCAGGGCTCCCCACTCCCTTTGGAATCAGGCTGAGTGAGGCTAGACTCTTCCTGAAATCACATCTCTGTCCAACTTCATCCTTCTCCCTCACTTAGAGGTTTCTCTTAAAAGCCTTCTTTCAATAAGCCACTTGCACAATGCTATATATAGTTTGGATGTCTCTTTCCCCAAACCTCATACTGAAATCGAATTCCAATATTGGGGATGGGGGCCTAAAGAGAGGTGTTTGGGGCCATGAGGGAGGATCCCTTAAGAATAGTTTAATACCCTGGGGAGGGGTGGGGAAGGTGATTTCTCACTCTTTTTGTTCCCCAAAGAGCAGTTGTTATAAAAGCGCCAGGCATCTCCCCTCTCCCTTGTTTCTTCTCACCTAGTGATCTCTGCACACACACTGCCTTCCACCATAAGTGGAAGCAGCCTGAGGTTTTCACTAGATGACCAATCTCTGGGCAGTAGAATCATGAGCCAAATAAACCTCTTTTCTTTATAAGTTACCCTGTCTTAGGTCTTCCTTTACAGCAACACTAAATAGACTAAGATACACAAGAGTCTCTATCTCAGGCTGTGCTTCCAGGGAATCAGATGTATGACACCCGGAATTAAGAAAAGTTTGGACCAGGCACGGTGGCTCACGCCTGCAATCCCACCACTTTGGGAGGCCGAGGCAGGTGGATCACTTGAGGTCAGGAGTTTGAGACCAGCCTGGCCAACATGGTGAAACCCCGTCTCTACTAAAAATACAAAAATTAGCTGGGCGTGGTGGCACGTGCCTGTAGTCCCAGCTACTTGGGAGGCTGAGGCAGGAGAATTGCTTGAACCTGGAAGGTGAAGGTTGCAGTGAGCCAAGATCGTGCCACTGCACTCTAGCCTGGGGGACAGAGCAAGAATCTGTCTCAAAAAAAAAAAAAAAAAAAAATTAGCCAGGTGTGGTGGCACATGCCTAGAGTTTCAGCTACTAAGGAATCTGAGGCATGAGAACTGCTTGAGCCTGGAAGGTCGAGGCTGCAGTGAACCATTATCACGCCACTGCACTCTAGCCTGGGCTACAGAGCAAGACCCTATCTCAAAAAAAAAAAAAAAAGAAAAGTTCACCATGCCAAAACATCAGTGATAGTCAATGACAAACATTAAGTGCTCTTTGCTTAATCTCCAAAGGACTTTATTTCTGACTTTCACACGGATATGGTCTTGTTGGAATCACATACATACATTATCAGATCAATGTGTAATACTTAATGATTAGATCACATTGACTTGAGCAGTCTTTAGTATAAATAATTATTTTTAAGGAAATGTGATTATTAAATCACGGTCATAGATCTCTCTCAATTTCATATAGACAGTGCTTCCAGTTAAAATGGCAAAGGACATATTTTTCTACAATATCGCTCATTAATGCTGAGTATTATCATTCCAATAAATTTACTACTATTCTCTTTTATCCAAGGCTTTAAATGTGAGTGTATTCCCTTCCCTCTTATCTTCACCCCCCAACAAACAAATTACTCACATAAATGAATAACCTATAGCTTCCAAGTATGGGCTTTCTACATCTTATGGAATTAGTAAAAGATTTGAATGTCCTGAACCTACTTGCCAAGAGCTATGTAAGCCCTTAAAATTGGTACAGGCACAACTCATTTTACTGAGCTAGACTTCACTGCACATCACAGAAACTGCGTTTTACAAATTGAAGGTTTGTGGCAGCCCTGCATTGAACGAGTTTATCAGTGCCATTTTTCTAACAGCACGGGCTCACTCTGAGTCCCTGTTGTCACATTTTGGCAACTCCTACAGTATTTCAAACTTTTTCATTCTTATTACATCTGTTATGATGACCTGTGATCCGTGACCTTGGATGTTAATATTGTAATTGTTTTGGGGAGCCACAAACCCAAACATATAAGATAGTGAACTTAATGGATAAATGTGTGTGTTCTGACGGCTCCACTGACCGGTCATTCTCCCATCTCTCTCCCTCCTGCTCAAGCCTCCCTATTTCCCGAGACACAACATATTTAAATTAGGCCAATTAATAAGCCTGCAATTGCCTCTGTGCATTTAATTGGAAGGAAGAGTAGCATGCTTCTCACTTTAAATCAAAAGCTAGGAATGATTAAGCTTAGTGAGGAAGGCATGTTGAAAGCCAGGGTAAGCTAAAAGCGAGGCCTTTTGCATCAAACAGTTAAGTTGGGAATGCAAAGGAAAAGTTCTTGAAGGAAATGAAAAGTGCTACTCCACTGAACACACAAATGATAAGAAAATGGAACAGCCTTATTGCTGACATGGAGAAAGTTTGAGTGGTCTGTGTAGAAGATCAGAACAGCCACAACACTCTCGTAAGCCAACGCCGAATCCAGAGCAAGGCCCTAACTCTTTTCAGTTCTATGAAGAGATAAGGTGGTGCGTCTTATATTAAATCCAGAAACTATTTTTTTGAGAACACCAACAAATTTATGTGACTCACTTTACTGCAACATTCCCTTTACTGCAGTGGTCTGATGCCAAACCTGCAATACCTCAGAGGTGTCCCGGTACACAGAAATTGTTATTTAAAATCTGCTGATGACCTAGATCTCCCTAAGCAACTTTTTTACCAATGAGCTTGACTTCCTTAAAGCACATGTGTTAATTATCCATCATAAAGCTATTAGAAAATGTCTGTTAATGCCATTAGATGAGATGAAAGCATTCAGTAAATAAAATATTGAAATCCTAAGTTAGGCTATCTTTTAAAATTACACTAAAAAAGACAGTACGCTGAGGTTTGTTTTGTAAGTTTCATTCTTTTCCAATGATTTTTCAGCTTACAGTAATGTTTCACATATTAGTTCTTTGTAGCCTTTCTCATCTTGATCTTCATTTGTATGTGATAACTGGGTTTTTAGGGGTGTGATGAATCATGGTTTTATAATTTACAGTGGGAAAATATCCATCAATGAAATCAAATTCATACAAATGAAACAGAGTGGACCAAACTATCTTGATCTGAACATGGGCAAAAGTTTTCCCAATATGATGACGCCCACCTCCAAATGGCACATAGACAATCTTCTCTCCTGTTGAGATGTCCTGTAATCACTGATCAGGATCCACAAGCTCCACCCAATTGTCTTGAAATCCTTGATTGACAGTGGGAGATAAACCCATTTGGTGGCCTGGAGGAATGGCACGTCCTATCACACCCTCTGAGGCAGTTTAGCCATTCTCAGTATAGTCAATACAGGAAGTTTAAGTCTGAAGTTTCTCTGTACAGTGATTAAATAAGTTTCAATCTTTTTTTTTTTTTTAAGATGGAGTTTTGCTCTTTTTGCCCAGGCTGGAGTGCAAAGGTGCAATTTCGGCTCACTGCAACCTCTGCCTGCGCGATTCTCCTGCCTTAGCCTCCCATATAGCTGGGATTACATGCGTGTGCCACCACGCCCGGCTAATTTTGTATTTTTATTAGAGACGGGGTTTCACCATGTTGGCCAGACTGGTCTTGAACTCCTGACCTCATCAGGCAATCCGCCTGCCTCGGCCTCCCAAAGTGCTGGGGAGTTTCAATCTTGAGCAGGTCATAAGTTAAAGAAGGTAGATCCTCTCTACGGACAGTTTTCTGCTTCAAATAACATTTTTCATGAAGTGATTCATCTCTATAAAGCAGCTCATTTAGGCACCAGCAGTTGAGGATGTATGCTGCCCTGAGAACAGTCTAATAAGCAGCCCTGTGACTTCCTCATCTGCCAATAGATGCTCACCCTTGTCTGTAGAATCCAGTAAAGTTTGGAGAATGCCTTGGATTTTTTCTTCTGGTTTCTGTGTTTCTGGGTTGCCTTACAGACAATAGTCGTGCTCTCAATGAGCTTTGTACCTGCTTCTGCAATCACGCAGAGGTGGCCAAGGTGGCCAGCCACAGCCAGGCCAAAGGCTTAAAGCCGCCACTCACAGCTGCACACAGCTGTGCCACCTCTCGCTGAGTTGACTTCTGATTTCCTTTCCATGTAAACCATGGCTAGCTATCAAATTATGAGCTCAGAAAGAGCTTCACATGATTTTTTTTTCTGCTTTCTCCCCAACTTGAAAGTATTCCTTTTTCACTTATAGAAACTTGCTGTCTAAAGTGGGCTACATTAAGGCTACTTTTTAACATTTTCTCTTGCCCCAAGAATACTGGATTAGGCATGTCATATTCAACTCCCTTCCCAAACACAGGTGTCCTGAGATGACTGCAGACATCTTCTGCATCTTTGGTTTTACTATTAAAAAGTGGTACAGTCGGCTGGACGCAGTGGCTCAGGCCTGTAATCCTAGCACTTTGGGAGACCGAGGCAGGTGGATCAAATGAGATCACATTGAGACCACCCTGGCCAACATGGTAAAACACCATCTCTACTAAAAATACAAAAATTAGCCGGGCGTTGTGGCAGGCACCTATAATCCCGGCTACTCAGGAGGCTGAGGCAGGAGAATCGCTTGAACCCAGGAGGTGGAGGTTGTAGTGAGCCAAGATCATGCTGCTTCACTCCAGCCTGGCTGAAAGGGCAAAACTCCGTCTCAAAAAAAATAGTGGTGCAGTCTCATCTCTCTCCAGGAGTAAATGTCTTGCTCACCATAGGAAAACTAAATACAGGTCCATATTTCTCATATGTCCATACTTCTCATATGCACTTTCTAGAAATTCAATTGAACTTTTCCGAAATGTATGGCATGCCCAAGGAATGGAATGGGAGAGAAAACATATGATGAGCATTTTGCACCAGCCAGCAGCTGGGCCAGGTGGTTACGATTGTGGCAAAGCAGACCAGGCTGAGAATGAAGGCGCAGGAGATGAGCAGCATGGACAGGAGGCTGTCACTTTCACCTGCCACCCACTCCGCCACCTGCCCCAGCACCGACCTGCTCATCTGCACTAAGCCCAGCATTCCAATTATAATCTTTTAGTTATTTTGAAATGTACAATAAATTATCGTTGACTGTAGTCACCCTGTTGTGCTAGCAAATCCTAGATGTTATTCATTCTTTCTAACTCTACTTTCGTACCCATTAACCACCCATACTTCCCCTCACCTCCTACCATCACCTCCTACCTACCTACCATCACCTCCTACCTCCTACCTCACCTCACTACCATCCCCAGGCTCTGGTAACCATCATTCTACTCTATCTCCATCAGTTCAATTGTTTTACTTTTTACCTCCCACAAATGAGTGAGAACTTGTGCAGTTTGACTTTCTGTGCCTGGATTATTTCACTTAATATAATGTCCTCCAGTTCCATCCATGTTGCTGTAAATGACAGAAACTCATTCTTTTTTATGGCTGGGTAGTGCTCCACTGTGTACATGTACCACATTTTCTTTATCTATTCATCTGCTGATGGACACTTAAGTTGCTTCCAAGTCTCGGCTATTGTCAACAGCACTGCAATAAACATAAGAGTGCAGATAGCTCTATGCTTACTTCCCTTCTTTTAGGTAGATACTAGCAGCGGGATTGCTGCATCATATGGTAGTTCTATTTTTTTGCATTGTGAGGAACCTCCATACTGTTCTCCATAGTGGCTGTAATAATTTACATTCCCTTCAACAATATACGAGGGTCCCCCTTTCTCCATATCCTTAACAGCATTGGTTATTGCCTGTCTTTTGGATAAAAGCCATTTTAGGCCAGGCACAGTGACTCATGCCTGTAATCACAACACTTTGGGAGGCCGAGGCGGGTGGATCACCTGAGGTCAGGAGTTTGAGACCAGCCTGGCCAACATGGTGAAACACTGTCTCTACTAAAAATACAAAAATTAGCCAGGCGTGGTGGTGGGCACCTGTAATCCCAGCTACTCGGGAGGCTGAGGCAGGAGAATTGCCGGAACCTGGGAGGTGGAGGTTGCACTGAGCCAAGATTGCGCCACTGCACTCCAACCTGGGCAACAGAGCGAGACTCCATCTCAAAAAAAAAAAAAAAAGTTAGCCAGGTGTGGTGGCAGGTACCTGTGATCCCAGCTATTCAGGAGGCTGATGCAGGAGAATCACTTGAACCCAGGAGGCGGAGGTCGCAGTGAGCCAAGATCTCGCCACTGCACTCCAGCCTGGGTGACAGAGTGAGACTCCATCCCACAAAGCCATTTTAATTGGGGTGAGATGATATCTTACTGTAGTTTTGATTTGCATTTCTCTGACGACCAATAATGTTGAGCACCTTTTCACATGTCTGTTTTCCCTTTGTATGTCTTCTTCTGAGAAATGTCTATTCAGATATTTTCTCCATTTTTTAAATTAGATTGGATTTTTTTTCCTATTGAGTTCCACATATATTATTAATCCTTTGTCAGACAGGTAGTTTGCAAATATTTTCTCCCAGTATGTGGGTTGTCTTTTTACTTTGCTGATTGCTTTGTTTGCTGTGCAGAAACATTTTAACATGATGTGATCCCATTTGTCCATTTTTGTTTTAGCTGCCTGTACTTTTAGGATATCACTCAAGAAATTTTTGCCCAGTCCAACGTCCTGGAGAATTTCCTCAATGTTTTCTTTTGCTAGTTTCATAGTTGAGTCTTAAAGATTTGTCTTTAATCCATTTTGATTAGATTTTTCTACATGGCAAGAGAGAGGGGTCTAGTTTTATTCTTCTGCATATGAATATCCAATTTTCCCAGCACCATTTATTGAAGAGATTGTTCTTTCCCCATTGTATATTCTTGGCACCTTTGTTGAAAGTAAGTTCACTGCAGATGTATGGGTTTATTTCCGGGCTGTCTATTCTATTCCATTGGTCTATATGTCTGTTTTTATGCCAGTAACATGCTGTTTTGGTTACTACAGCTCCATAGTATAGATTTGAAGTCAGTTAATGTCATTCCCCCAGTTTTGTTCTTTTTGCTCAGGGTAGCTTTGGCTATTCTAGGTATTCTGTGGTTCAATACAAATTTTAAGATTATTTTTTCTTCTTTCCTTTTTTTGGAGTCGGGGGAGATGGATTCTCACTCTCTCCCAGGCTGGAGTTCAATGGCACGATCTCTCGGCTTACTGCAACCTCTGCCTCCCTGATTCAAGCTATTCTTCTGCTTCAGCCTCCCAAGTAGCTTGCTACAGACACGTGCCACCACGCCTGGCTAATTTTTGTATTTTTAGTGGAGACGAGGTTTCACCATGTTGGCCAGGTTGGTTCCGAACTCCTGATCTCAAGTGATCTGTCCGCCTCGGCCTCCCAAAGTGTAAGATTATTTCTTCTAATTCTGTGAAGCATGTCATTGGTATTTTGATATGGATTGCACTGAATCTGTAGATTGCTTTGGGTAGTATAGCCATTTTAATGATATTGATTCTTCTAATCCATGAACATGGAATAGCTTTCCTTTTTTTTTGGGGGGGGTCCTTTTCTTGCATCAGTGTTTTATTGTTTTCATTATAGAGAGCTTTCACTTCTTTGGTTGAGTTTATTCTTAGGTATTTTATTAGTAGCTACTATAAATGGGATTACTTTCCTGATTTATTTTCAGATTATTTGTTGCTGGCATATAGAAATGCTACTGATTTGTATGTGTTGATTTTGTAGCCTGCAACTTTACTTAATTTATCAGTTCTAACAGTTTTTCAGTGGAATCTTTGGTTGTCTTTTATTTCTTTCTCTTGCCTGATTGCTATAGCTAGGACTTTCAGTACTATGTTGAATAACAGTAGTGAAAATGGACATCTTTGTCACATAACTTTTATTATAGGATATTGTTATAATTGTTCTATTTTATTTTTATTGTTGTTAATTTCTTATTATATCTAATTTATAGATTAAACTCTATCACGGATATGTATGCATAGGAACATAAGAAAAAACATACATAGTGTGTATAGGGTTTGGTACCATCTGCAGTTTCAGGCATCTACTGGGGGTCTCAGAACATATCCCTTGCATGTAAGAGGGAACTACTGTATATTAAACTAAACTGAGTATATGTGTGCCACTGTTTCAAGGTTTCAGACCTTTAAGATTCTACTCAATGGTTGCTATAGGTTGAATGTTATGGTTTCTATGTGTTGAATGTTTGTCTCTCCCCAAGTTCATGGTGAGAATTCGGTAGCTGTTGTGGCGGTGTTAAGAGGTGAAACTTTGGGAGGTGATAGGGTAGTATTGCTGTCATTATCAAAGGGCAAGTTTGCTCCCTTTAGCTTCTTGGCATTCCTCCTTCTGGCTTATAAGCATCTAGCCTTCCTCCCTTGCAGATGATGTGGTGTACAAGGTGTCATCTTAGAAGAGCACAGTCTCACCAGACACCAAACCTGCTGGGGCCCCTTGACATTAGATTTCCAAGCCTCCAGAACTGTGCCCCAATAAATTCCTGTTCTTGATGAATTACCCAGTCTGTGGTATTCTGTTACAGCAGCACAAAATGGACCAAGACAACGGTAAACTCATTCAATGGTTCCTTGGTGATTTGAAGGTTTTTGTCAATTTCTAAACCTGTTTATTTGGGAGTTACCTGCACAGTACTGAACCAACTGTTCAAAGTGAAAATTCAAGAATCAATGGGTTCGTTGCTCAACAACAAAGCAGGGAATCTCTTAATAAATTGCTGCCTTACTATCATAAATGCTGCTCTAGTATCCTAAAGGTTAATTAGGCTTCTTGTAGTGCCTAACTTAACTCAGGGGGAAATAATAAAAACAAAAAACAAACATAATAAATTGCGATTAATATTTACTTAGATATGAAAGTAAGTATAACCTTTAGATTATTCAAAATTCAGTTTGTGAAGGCATCTTATAGAACTGCCATTTGTAGGCCACATGCACTTGCTTATGCCTGTAATTCCAACATGTTGGGAGGCCAAGGTGAGAGGATCACTTGAGCCCACGGGTTTGAGACCAGCCTGGGCAACATGAGGAGACCCTGTCTCTGTAAAAAATTTAAAAACTAGCTAGGTGTAATGTCACACACCTGTGGTCCCAACTACTCAGGAGGCTGACATGGGAGGATTGCTTGGGCCCAGGAGGTTGAGGCTGCAGGGAGTTGTGATTGCACCACTGCACTACAGTCTGGGCAACATAGTGAGACCCTACCTCAGAAAAACAAAAAATCCTGATGTTTACAATGTTTTTAGTACATTTGATTTTTATTTAATAATTGATCTTTTATTACTGATTACATTCTTTTCAAAAGGCTTGTGAATTTTGCAGCTGCATTCAGAAGGCCATTTTCCTCATTAATGTGGTCCACAGATCAAAAATATCTGCCATTCATTCATTCATTCATTCATGTTTTCATTGACTATAGAAGTTTCACCTCACAAAGTGGAATGTTTGTATCAAGTAAACAGAATCAATATTTTATCTGACAACATGGGTACCTGATATACCCCTTGTTGGCCGCAAACATTTTTACACTTCAGAAAGTCAAGTCCTCTCAAACATAAACCAGGTATCTGCATGCTTACCCTAGCAAGTGCTTCCTCAATTGTGATCATCTTTTCTTTGACCATCATCATTAGCTGAATCCGCTCCTCATCGCTCATCGTTATTTCACTGGCAACATAACCAACGTCTTCTCCTGGAGATTGAGGACAAAGAGTAACGGAGTGAAAACAAGAATGACGAAACAGAATGTCAATGCTGAACATCTGCTGTCTCGGGCTAGGGAAGAATGTTGCTCAGGACACTATGTATGTTGAACGTTACTGATGAAGCAAAGGATGGCAAAAATATGCTGCTTTTTAAGAAGCCAATAAGCACCTCTGATTAAGAAACAGGCTTGCAGAACACGTGGGTGTCACCACAGAAACAAATCCTTCAAGATGGTAGAGCCTTCGAGATATAGAGCACCCAGTGGGCAGGTTTTGGAGGAAAGTGAGAGAGAGCTCCTCGCTATAGGTGGAGTAAAGATCTAATTTACACACCCAACTGGATCATACAAGCATTCCAAGGCTCCTTCAGCTGTGGGTTCTCTGTGTCCTTTCATTAGAAATACAAATGAGAAGAAAATATTTTTGCAAAGAAGTGGGAAAGAATCCTAGGTCATGACAGAGGAAGGAAGGTCACAGAGTCCAGACCCACAGCCTGGCAAAACCTTCCATTCCTACTAAGCTATTTCACTGTTATTATTCCTCAAAACTGAGTGCACCCGGGCGCAGTGGCTCATGCTTGTAATCCCAGCACTTTGGGAGGCCAAGGCAGGTGGATCACTTGAGGTCAGGAGTTCGAGACCAGCCTGGCCAACAAGGTGAAACCCCGTCTCCACTAAAAATACAGAAATTAGCCGGGTGTGGTGGCAGGCACCTGTAATCCCAGACACTCAGGAGATTGAAGCAGGAGAATTGCTTTGAACCTGGGAGGTGAAGGTTGCAGTGAGCCGAGATCACACGACTGCACTCCAGCCTAGGTGACAGAGCAAAACTCCATCTGAAGACCAAAAAAAAAAAAAAAAAAAAAAGCTAAGTGCAAATCACAGACATGAAGCATGTTGAGTTAATCAGAAGAAGGGTGCCATATAGGTCTGTATCTGAAAGTATTATTGTCATAAATTGGTTTCCAAACTGATGGAAAATCAACTCCCAACTCACACCTGAAGGCAGCTAGAACTGCAGAGAAGAGAATGTCTCATTAGATTCCAAAGATTTTCCTACAGAGCAAACAGACTGCTATTGCCTCTAGTATATCTGAGCCACATTGGGCAATGGTGCCTCTGGTCAGTGTGTGGGGAAGGACGTGTTACTGAACATGAGCTTTAACATCCCCACTCCAGTCCCACACGCTGCTCTCCTCCCCAGCTTTCTCATTCATACTATTTACCAGCTTCCAATATCGTTAGGATGCCCCTGGCTGTGGCTTAATTTGCCTTTGGTGTAAGAGACAGAGGGGAAGAGTCTGCCTGTAGACTTGTAGGCAACCATTTCAGGCACGGCTGACTTTGGAATTTATGTTGCCCTGTATTTCCATCTCACTTCCATTTTGTAATCAATCAATCCAAAAATACTCCTCAAGTTCCCTTTGCTACTTGCACAGGGAGAATAATAGTGTGTGCTGGGTGAAGAGAGAAGCCTGTTGGTTTGATTCATTTTACTATCTGTGTCACCTCAAATGGCAGAGAGGGTGATGGGGAGTTGGTTGGGTTCTTTAAAAATCCACGTTAGCTGGTAAACTGTTGGCTTCCTCCTTCCCTCCCTCTCCCTCTGTACCTCTCCCTTTCTCCTTAGCTTTCTTTCTAAATTAGACTTTTTTTTTTTTTTTTTTTTAGAATCCAAGGTTTATTTTAAATCACAAGTGATGCTGGGTGAATACAAAAAACTGGGAATGCTTAAAAGTAGGACAACTTGAAAAAAGAACCAAGTGGAGTGTTGCCAAGGAACCCAGGTGTGCTGTGACGTGTCTGCTGTTCACATCCGTTTTTCTCATTTCCATGTGTACTGATAATTAGACAAACGTTCCACACAGCACAGGACACTAAGATTTTGTAAAGGAAAACAAGCAGTGTCACTGGTGATCAAGGAAAACTTTTTAATCTACTGATAGCCTCATTCAGCTGGACTGGAATCTGGAAGTGAATTTGCTCTGGTTTCTTCTGTGAATACTGGGGAAACATAAATTATGTAACTGAGCCTCAAAGGGATGATATATTTACTTACTATATAAACAACAACAAAAGACACAGCCAAGAGTAGGGCAGAACTCCCTCCACAAAGCCGCCCGGGCAAATTCCCATGATGTCATACCACCGGAGTTTCCAGGGGCAACACCCCATAACCGTCCCGCTGCAGAAGAGCATCAGAAGTTCAGAAGAATGCAAAGGATCTCAGTGGGAACGTGGACAGGAGAGCCCCAGACCAACACATGCTAGGGCTCTCTAGGCCCTTTCAGGCTAGATCTTGACAAGAGAAGAGTAAAGATTTTTCTGAGGTTGGTGCGACTGAGAAAACTAAAGATTCGGACTCTGCTGTCAGATCTATGAAAGGAAAGAACTGTGAACTTGTCCCCTTTTGTTTTCTTTGACTTAAAAAAAAAGAAAATCACTGGGACAAAGTCTTAATGTAATAACAGGAATGTCAGAAAAGTTGAACATTTTATGGGCACATGTGGTGAGTTACGCTAACTTATAGCATCCGCTGAGATTAGCAGCACAGGATTCTTCACATGTTAGAGCTAAAAGGACCTACTGTCCGCCAGCTGCATTGCAGTACCTTTTGAAGTCTGTCTCATTATTCCTTTCTGGTTCTTTCGGAAGTTCTGCCAGAAATACTTATTTTTCTTCTTCCAGTCTCCTTTTCCTTAAAAGGAAAAAAAAAGGAAGAAAAAGTACAAGCAATAAATTCATTAATAACAAAAGTAGCCTCTTCCTTATAATTCAAACTCGGTAAGAATACTTTGATTTCACAAAAGGACATTTTTTTCTTTCAGTTAGTGAAAGAATGGGAGATGCCTATAAAGTTGTTTAAGAGAAATGCAAATTTCCTAGTAGCAAGAAATGGTGCAGTGAGGTTAAGATGAGAAACAGAAACATCAAAAAGGAAGGCAAAAGATGCATTTTTGCGTTTACTTTGATGTTTGTTTAATTAGTATGCCTAATTTGGCCTCGTCTTGCAGTATATTTCCCCCCTTTGGTCTTAGCCACAATTATTTCAACTACACCACAAATAGGGTATTTTAAGAAGTTCACTTTGTTTTGTTGTTATTTCTGTTGTTGATCTACCCTTGGTTTATTTCTGTTATTCCAGATTTAACGACAAGAAGAGAATGGTTGGTATGTCCTGGGCCCACAGGTCAGGGGAGTTGGTCCCCTGGGTCTCTGGGTCTGGCCCCCAGTGTTACTCTCAGAAGTGTGGTCTGCATGGGTCTCGCTATGGCATGCATATGGCACTCCCTGGCATTCAGGCTACCTGGTGACCCACCTACAGCTTACCCAGGGCACAAAGACAAGAAAGACTGCAATCCGGCTGTGTCATCTCCCAAATGGGTGTCCCTCTACCCACCCCACCCCCCATCCTTTCCAGATGACTGTGGTGACTTTCAAGTGAAAACAAATTTGCTGCTATAGCTAGACATTTTTAATATGTGGTGGGGTTCCGATCATCAATAATATGTAACACCTTTTTAAAAGCAAAGCGAAAGGGGAGAGTAAGTAAAGTGAGTGGGTAGAACAGTCCTTCATTCTTTACAAATAAAGAGCAGCAGCAGCGGTGTCTGCCATCGTGCTGATGTGGCACATTCAAAATAGCAGCTGTGGCACATTCAAAATAGCAGCTCTGTCACCACTTGTTGTCTGTCTGGTTGCTCCATGGCCACTGGAAACAGGGCCCAGCGAACCCGGCGAAGTGATGGGTTTCCCCAGTCTAGACTGGTGGTGCCAAGCAATGAAGCAGATGTGTGGGAACCATGTCTATGGTGCTCCCAGGCTAGAAAGGGCGTCGTCTGTCAAAACAGGATGCCCACACATTTAAGTTTTCACAGCCCCCAGAGCTGTGGGAATGAAACCAGAGCCTTTCCGCCAAAGACAGAGCTTCATGGCAAGTTTTGTATCACCCACTGCCTTTGGGCTTAACACTGAAGCAAATGTCAGACATGCAGGGTTAAAGCAGACTAATTATTATTAACTCAGCCTTGCTCTTGGACAGTTCGGGAATATTTATTTTCTTTCTTTTTTCTTTTTCTGTCTTTTTTTTTTGTGTATGTGTGTGAGACAAGAGTCTTGCTCTGTCGCCCAGGCTGGAGTGCAGCAGTGCAGTCTTGGCTCACTACAACCTCTGCTTCCTGGGTTCAGGTGATTCTCCTGCCTCAGCCTCCTGAGTAGCTGAGATTACAGGCACGAGCCACCACGCCTGGCTAATTTTTGTATTTTTAGTAGAGATGGGGTTTCAACATATTGGCCAGGCTGGTCTCGAACTGCTGACCTCGTGATCCACCCGCCTCGGCCTCCCACAGTGCTGGGATTACAGATGTGAGCCACCACGTCCGGCCTATTTATTTTCTTTTTAAGAGACATGATCTCTTCGTCCAAGCTGGAGTGCAGTGGTGCAATCACAGCTCACTGTAGCCTCAAACTCTTGGGCTCAAGGGATCTGCCCACTTCAGCCTCCCAAGTAGCTGGGACTACAGGTGCATGATGCCATGCCCACCTAATTTTTAAATTTTTGGTAGAGAGTGCATCTTGCTATGTTGCCCAGGTCAGTCTCGAACCCCTGGGCTCAAGTAATTCTCCATCCTTGGCCTCCCAAATTGCTGGGATAAGAGAAGTGAGCCACTGCACAGGCTGAGAGTATATTTCTTTGACTATAAATAAGCTATATTCCCTTCTCCCATTTTCATGTTTCTGAAACAGAGATGCAGCCTAATAAATGGCAATAGCTAACATTTATTCAGCTACTATATCCAGGCACTTTGCTATCTAATGGCAAATTTCATTTAATACTCAATTATATGACACATCACTGTTCCCACCTAGCAGATGAGAAAACTGAGGCTCGGTGCAAGTGAGCTGCACAAGGTGATAGCTATTGAGTCGGCGGATTCAAAGCCAGGCAGCCAGGTTTGATTGAGTACTTATGTTCCTAATTACTATCAGCCACCCACCCTCTGATCCAAACAGAATAGCTGTTACTAAACAGTGAATTTTATAATCAAGAATATATAAAACATACAATGCCTTAATTATGCATAATCTTGGATCCAAAAAAATTCCAAATTGAAGGATTTATCCTAAGGACATTATTAGGGACACAGACCCCAGGATATTTACAGCAGCAGTAAATTTTTAAGTCTGCATAATATTCCACCATATTGGATGTGCCCTAAGTTAATTAACCAATTCGTTCTTTGCTGGATATTTAGGTTGCTTCTAATTTTTTCTCTATTAACGTAGAGAATATTCAGTCATGGGAAAATGCTCATAACATATTCAACTTAAAAACTATAAAACAGTATGCAGAATATGATCACAATTATGTTTTTTTGAAATCCCCTAGAAAAAGGAGAATAAGGTTGTACATCAAAATCTTAACAGTGTTTATTTCTGAGTAGAAGGATTATTGTGGGTTTTGTATTTTCACATGTTCGTGTTTTCTATGAAGTATTAAAATAATGACATAGGTAAAACAAGAAAAGTAGTACTGACCTACAGAGCTGTCTTCTGAGTTTGATTTATGAAGAGGGTTCCTAGAAAAAAAAAAAACAAATCAGATTACCAGGGAGCCTTGCTTTCATGGGACAACTGAAAATCCCCCTAACTAGTTTGAACCAGCATCAATACTACTTAATACAGCCAGGGAAATTGTTATAGGCTATTTACCACTGGCTTTTTCTACCCGTCTGCTGACTCCCTAGAAATAGACTCGTGTGCCATTTGTCGACATTTATTAAAGACTCACTCGAAGGTGAGACCTGTAATATTAAATGAAGAAGACAGACTTCACTACATGATCGCTGAAGTACCTTTCATTCTGTGAACTATTAATACAAGTGAAGTTACTGCCATTGGGAAGTCTCTTGTGTAAAAGAGAAAGCAAATAATAATGAAAACATAAACTCAGCACCACAAATGCCACTTGGGCCCGCAGATGAGTACAGTGGTCGGCTCTAGGAAAACAAAGGGGGCAGGGAGGCGGGTGAGAGACCCACAACAGGATATTGAGTGTCCTTAATAGAGGGGGCGGCCAGTACGTAGTTCCTCCAGTTGGTTGCTGCCAGTTGGCAAGTGCAATGTCCATCCTGCTGAATCTTCCAATGTTCAAAGAGAAGCCAGAAATCGGCATTTTTTTTTTTTTTTTGAGACAGCGTCTTGCTCTGTTGCCCAGGCTGGAGTATAGTGGCATGATCTCGGCTCACTGCAACCTCCGCCTCCTGGGTTCAAGCGATTCTCCTGTCTCAGTCTCCCAAGTAGCTAAGATTACAGGTGTGCGCCATCACGCCTGGCTAATTTTTGTATTTTTAGTAGAGATGGGGTTTCAACATGTTGGCCAGGCTGGTCTGGAACTCCTGACCTCATGCAATCCTCCTGCCTCGGCCCCCCAAAGTGCTGGGATTACAGGTGTGAGCCACTGTGCCCAGCCAGAAATCTGTATTTTTATACGAGAGCTCTAACATTTTTAAGTGATGGCAAATAAACCAATGTTTTTTAAAATGTGTCCAAATTAATCAATATATGTCTGGGCATCGAATTTGCCCCCCACCCCAACACCTTTGGCTGCCAGTTTGTGAAGGCAGATACAGATTAACCCAAATAATCTGAAAAGTGTACACAGCCCAAAACCAGTTCATTAAGCCTTCCTCCAGAAAAAAACTTAGACAAACAAAATTTAAAGAAAGAAAGCGGGAAAACCAAAGAAAGCTAGAATTGGTTGTATCAAAAAGGGAACGAGGTGGGCGAATCACTTGAGGTCAGGAGTTTGAGACCAGACTGGACAACATGGCAAAGCCCCGTCTCTACTAAAAATACAAAAATTAGCTAGGCGTGGTGGCACAGGCCTGTAATCCCAGCTACTCGGGAGGCTGAGGCAGGAGAATTGCTTGAATCTGGGAGGCAGAGGTCGAAGTGAGCCAAGATCGCACCATTGCACTCTAGACTGGGTGACAGAGTGAAACTGTGTCTCAAAAAAAAAAAAAAAAGGGAACAGTAGAGAGTGTGGAGCAAAATCTTTCATTAGGTGTGTCCAAATCCCAGAAGGAAAATACAGTATCCTTGGGCTTGCAGCCAAGGGAAACCAGAAAGAAGGCATCTGCATCAGAACAGACACAGACACTTGGGGGATTTAAACCTGAATCTTCACTACAAGTTCACCACCAGGAAGGAAGATGGAAGAGGTGATTTCTGCATCTGAAGGCTAGGGAAGACAAGAAAGTGGGAGGCCAGGTATGAGTTACACTGAAAAAATTAGAGCAAAGGCTGAGGCAGGAGGAGAGCAGCCTGGGCAACATAGTGAGACACCGTCTGTTTAAAAAAAAAAAAAAAACTTTAAAAAAGTTTTAACTGGGCATGGTGACATGCATCTATAGTTCTAGTTCTAGCTACTCAGGAGGCTGCAGCAGGAGGACTACTTGAGCTCAGGAGTCCGAGGTTGTAGTGAGCTATGATCACACCACTGACCTCCAAACTGGGTGACTGAATGAGACTCTGTCTCATTCAGAGGAAGAAGAATTGAATATCCTAATCACTTACAGTGATTTTCTGCCTACCTTTTGGATAAAAGGACCTTGAGAATCTAAGGTGACCAGAGAGAGGGGAGGGAGGCTTTTTCATGCAGAGCCACTTTTAATAAGTCACCACCCTTTGGTGTAGCTGCACTGGTGTGGGCTGACCACTGGGTGCCATTTCTGAGTGGCAGGCCCATGCCCTGCAAGCACCACCATTCTCCACGTCTGAGTGCAGAGAACTGTTGATGACCAGCATAAAAATCTGAATGCTTTCTATTGTAAACTAAGGGAGAGTCGGAGCTAAGAACAGAATCAGGGGAGAAACCGCTAGAGAGGACAAGAGCTAGTTTTGAATTCTAGTTATTTCCCGTTACTCCTGTGCTGTGAATACAGAACATGTAAGGAAAATCTCACTTATCACCAAATTGTGCCAAAACATGGCTCGGACCTACTCTCCTTCCTCCTGTCCACACAAAAATGAAAATACCTGTATTTACCTGCAAGGCTTTTAGGAGGTAGCCATTTCAAAATTTAAATCATTCAGCCAAAATGTACTGAACAACAGCACAAATAAGGTACATGGATGAACACGAAGAAAGGGGAGCCACAGGTTAGGGACGGAGGGAGACAGGAACAAAAAAGCATAAGAAATGATGAGGGGGGAGGGGAGGAGAAGAATGAGGAAGAGAAGCAGTAAACGTAACGTGCTCAGGGCCACGGGAGAAGTGGGAGCAAAATAAAAGCGAGCTAGTTGGCTGGGGACTGAGGCAGGAAATCCTTCAGAAAGTAAGAAGGGTTCCTGCTAAGTTTAGATTCTTAATATTTTTTTTAATCTTACTGTGCTGCACTTTGCACTTCAAGTCATGGGACTGTGCAGCTGCCCACCTTACTTCAGCGGGCTGGGGTCTGCAACTGGTTAAACATGTTTTCTGTAAGGGGCCACCAGAGGCACAGGGAGCCCCATATGTATTTTCGTCCTCACCCTAAGGACTAGGGATGTCTTTTTTTTTTTTTTAGAGACAGAGTCTCACGCTGCTGCCCAGGCTGGAGTGCACTGGTGCGACCTCAGCTCACTGCAACCTCCACCCCCAGGTTCAAGCGATTCTCCTGCCTCAGCCTCCTGGGACTACAGGCATATGACACTATGCCTGGCTAATTTTTGTATTTTTAGTAGACACGGGGTTTCACCATGTTGGCCAGGATGGACTTGAACTCCTGACCTCAGGTGATTTGCCCGCCTCGGCCTCCCAAAGTGCTGGGATTGCAGGCGTGAGCCACCATGCCCGGCCAGGACTAGAGAAGTCTTGACCTAACTGCTATGGACCAAATATCCCTACCTCAGGATAAAACTGATTATGTAATAAGTGAAAACATAAATTGCGAATTTTTACTTTCCCTAAAAGTCATCAAAATACTTCAAAAAGTACACTGCAGAAAAATGTACACTCCCACTGCTACACCATTATCACAAAGCGTGATTGCATTTTCTCTCTGAAATGATG
Source organism: Nomascus leucogenys (assembly GCF_006542625.1). NCBI lineage: Eukaryota > Metazoa > Chordata > Mammalia > Primates > Hylobatidae > Nomascus > Nomascus leucogenys. The sequence continues at coordinate 134,500,181 of NC_044383.1, read as the reverse complement.
ACTGACAATATTTTCATTATTTTTAATCTACTGTCTTCAAACTATCACACACTTTGAATAATTTTATCCTCCGGTTTGGACTTGGCCCAGGCATTGCTTGAATTTCCCCAGGATGCCAGCAGATGGCACTGTAGTTTCTTTATTCATCTTGCTGTGGTGAGTGGGATTTTGTTTTTAAAATTTCACAAGTTCACCACCTAGATGCTGGCCAAAGAATAACAAGCCCATGTTTCATAAGCATGAGGCTCCCCAACTTATCAAATTTACAAAGGAGGAAAATGACAACATATGAATTTGGATGCAGTGACTTTTTCCCTGCAAACAGAAGCTGGCATAGAAGCAGTGCAAAATGCCATCTCCTTTCTCCTTGAGAACGATTATTAAAATTCATCCAGCAGGAGCAAAAATCAATGATATAACCCAAGTCCAAATGTGGATGGCAGCAGGTGGAAGGGGTCATTTACTAATCTCCTGGTGGAAGAAATTAATGCTCAGACGTCAGCTCCAAAGAGGCCTCCTGGTAGTAGCACCTCCTTCCTCCAGCCAGAAGCCCCAGGCCTGAGGATGGTGGGCGCTGGAGGTGGATCTACTCTTTGGACTCATCTTTCATTGTCAATGGGTAAAAAGTATGGTAACTTCAGCATGGATTTTGATGACCAAAAAGCAATAATTAATATTCTGCTGCGCTTTAAAAATCCATTTAAACATTTAATTATCATCAAGTATTGGATTTAAAGTCTCAGAACTGAAACTTAGCAAATACTTGTTCATCAATAACTCCTACTATTAAGACCTCAAACCTGCTTAAGTGTCAACATTTTTCCTCAAGATCCCTAAACTGCTTTAGCTGTTCCTGAAGGCAAAATTCACTTAAGAAAATTCCTTCATTAAGGAATTTATCAATCCCATTTAAAAAAATAATAATTTAAGAGACAGTATCCCCAGAACTGAACTAGTTTCTTTCCTCCTACCACTGTCTTTAACAAATTCTTTGTTAAATTGCTTTGTGTATTCATTTTCACTCATTCTTTCATTCAGTATTTATTTATTCACCTCTCAGTAGGAGTCAGGCATCCTCTGAGGTCCTGAGAACATAGCAATAAACAAGACAGATTCAAGGAGGGCGACTGCAGAGTCAAGGAGTGAGGAGAAGTTGAGGTGATGGGACAGAGAAGGCTTCTCTGAGCAGAAACCTAAATAATGAAATAACATTCACTTCCCCAGATGGGGAAAGCTGGGCAGGGGAACAGCAGGGGAGGGAACAAGAGGTCCCCTTTGGACATGGTAAGTGTGCGGTGCTTATTACACATCCCTGTGGAGACAGTAAAGAAACAGTTTGATATGTGAGTCTAGAGCTGCAGAGAAGAATTTGTAAGTGACTTGCATACTCTAAGCTCTGAGACTGGCTGAACACTACGAAGAGAAACATTATGAAGACTGAGCTCTGGGGCAACCCGATTTTTAGGGGTCAGAAAGAGAAAGTGAGGCCCAGCAATGAGACTTAGGACAAGCAGCCAGTGGGAGAAAGAAAAGCAGGCAGAGTGCTCCTTTACCTTTCTGGTTGGAATATTATTAAACTCCATTTTACAAAAATTACATTGCAGCTGGGTGCGGTGTCTGACACCTGTAATCCCAGCACTTTGTGGCCGAGATGGGCGGATCACCTGAGGTCAGGAGTTTGAGTCCAGCCTGGACAACATGGTGAAACCCCATGTCTACTAAAAATACAATTAGCCGGGCGTGGTGGAGAGCACCTATAATCGCAGCTACACAGAAGGCTGAGGCAGGAGAATCGCTTGAACCCTGGAGGTGGAGGTTGCAGTGAGCTGAGATTGCGCCACTGCACTCCAGCCTGGGTGACAAAGTGAGACTCCATCTTAAAAAAAAAAAAAAAAATTTTATATTGCAGTCTCACACTCCACACAGCGGAAACTCTAGGTTGCTATATTTTCTTTTCCAGTGAGTCTACTGCTTTACAGTGGAGATCCTCGTTAAGACCATAGAGTAGGAGGAGGAACACACACAGGTCAACATGAAATTCTTTACATTGTATAGAGTTCCACCTCTCAAATGCAATACTCTCATTATCCCCCATCACAGAATAGGACTATCACTGAGATGGGAGTGATGACATGCCTGGGGCCCAGTCTTGCTGGGCAAGGGCATAACTGGGCTTGGTGGCCACGTCTCTGACTCCTGAGTTCAACACCTCACTCTCTTCCCCAGACTCCTCCTCATTTGTATAACAGAATTCCAAGTTGTATACATTCTTTAACAGGATGCCTCTTTTCTATTATTTAAGGGATAGACAGAAAGGGGATACCATTATATACTGGCCCAGCTCTCGAGTAAATTGCTAAAATGATACTGAGAAGAACCTGCAAAAACAGAAAGTTTTCAACACCAAATCTGACCATGGTCTATAGAAGTATCAGAACTAAATATTCCAAGAACACTTTCCAGGAATTGACTATCTGGCTATTGCAAGACCCCCCTATCTGCTTCTAGAAGGAAAGGAGGCCAAATACTATGGCTCAAACTCATTTTTCTTCTTCTGTTTATATACAAATAGTCTAAGCTACATCCAGACAAAGACAACTCTATCTCGTTTCTACATACTGAGTCCAGCACGCCAGAAAAGTGCAATGAATGGCCAAGCATAAACAAATTCCTAAAATACACTTCATGTTTTGGTTTGGTGAGCTGTCCAGAAACTTCATTATAACCAAGGAAAAAAAAAAGAAAAGGAAAGGAAAGGAAAGTGGTTATAATCTAATTTCCAAGAAAGGAACATACGCTATATGTTACTGGAAAACCTGTACTTAAGGGATTTTCAAAGTTCCTTAATCTTGAGTCTCAGGAAATCAACTTCTCCATTAGTTGATTTCCTGCTGAATTTGAAATCTGGGGTTTTGCTGTGTCTGGGTCTTTTCCTGCATCATCCCAGGCCTGCCAAGGCAGTCCCGAAAGCCAGTAGCAGCCTTTTCTCCACCATTTAAAAAAAAAAGCCTGACACATCTGTGCTACTGAATTGTGCATGTACAGGGGGAGGCAGGGGAAGGTTAAAAGGTTGAAGGGCTTACATTAAGTAGTTAAGATTTTCATTTTCTTTATGTCCTACTTAAGTATGGATAACTCTGTACCTTCATATTTTGCTCCTTTCATGACAAATCATTTAATGTTAAAGAAGTAATTCCTCAATTTAATATTTCTTTCTATCCTTTGAGTATCAAAGATATTTTTATCATACAAACCTATCTCCTCTGTTTAAGAGAAGTAGATATGAAACAAAATTCAATTCATACTATCCACTAGTTGCCATAAAAACTCAAGAGTCACCCTTTCTCCAGCCACAGGGCCAGGACTTGGATGATGCCAGAGAGACACGGATAGCCCAAGCTGTAAGAGGTCACTTCTTACAGATTTGGTGTTGATTTGGTGTAAGATTCACTCTCAGAATCCGGCAGGTGCAGGGAGTGAGTTGCCTCCTTAAATTCCACGCCCTATGCACCTCTCTTGCTTGGCCCCATGATTTAGCTTGTGAATTCACTGGCTGAGACAGAAAAGCAATTCTATTGCCAAAATCTGGCATATTGTTAGAACTCCAGGAATATTCAGTATCAATGACAACATGGGTGACATTTTGTCAGGCCGGTCAAAACAATCCCCATACAGGTTTTTTCTTTCATTTCACAGTCTATTCCCAGCCTGGACTTGCTGGCTTTTTGTTATAAGGTCCCCTTTACAAATGAACAAGGCAGGTGTCTGCAGTACCAAAACCAAGACAATGGCCTGACCCAGCACACACATTCAGGAGTCAGGCAGAACTAGGGGTAAGTAACAGCGCTGCCACTAATCTAAGCCTTGACTGTCTTTCTAAGTGCAGGTGTGATGATAAAAACAGTACCCCTTAATGGACTGTTAAGAGGATCACATGAGACAGTGAATGTTAAGAGCTTTGCACAGTGTCTGGCACTGGGGAAGCTCCAAGGAAATGTTACTTCTTGTAACTATTCACAGAGCAGTCCCAAACTGACGAACTGTCTTAGTCTTCTCCAGCGGACTCGCTGTTCTCATTCCACCAAGTATTGCCATGACGTATCTCCTATTCTAGATTCTAAGTTTCCAAATCACTAAGGTTCCTCCTTGTAAATTATTTTATCATTAACCTCTCTCAAATAATTGAGATGGACACAAGGATTTCTCTTCTACTTCCTACTTTATAAAAGCAATTTGTATGTTTTTTAGAATTACAAAAAACAACACGCATAATGATTGAGCATGACGTCAAAATCTCTTTATCCAATGGATTTTCAGCATATTATTTCCATTATTCCCATGTTATTATATCCTACTGTCTTCCTTAAGCAGTATTTAGCTTATTGTGTATGGCACATTGTCTACTAAATAATTTTTCACTAATGTTGCATAGCTTTTCAATATAGGCACTTAGATCAAGGGAAATGGCTTGGGTCCATCAATTACCTCAATGATCATTAACTCTCCGAAAGAAATGGCAGGATTTTCAGGTATGAAGTGTGGATGTTGTCTCTAAACAGTAATGCCATCTAAACTTTAATTCTGGTTCAAAGAGGACTTTTTGCCCCACAATCCAAATTCTCACACTTGGAGGTGCTAAAAGGACATTGAAAGATCTAAATTTTCCAACTGTGAGTTGTAGAATTTTTAATTTTTCTACCCCACCCTCTTTGTATATCTTTGATTTACAACTGCCATCAGAACCACTTTAAGTCAGCCTATTCCTTACATATAAGATGTCTCAAAAGGGCATCTTGCTCAGAAAAATAAGGAGAAAGATACAGCTAATTTAGACATGCAGTGTTAGTTCTAATGACAATCACCTTTGTTATCTTCCAATCCCCTGCTAATTGTATTAGACATATGGAAGTTGTAGGTAACTAAACATTATCTTTCCTGCTGCAAATCAAGCCTGCCTCCTTTTGTTGTGTCTGTGGTGGAGATCATGAGCAGCTGACTGGTACCTCCACGTGAAGGATGTCTCAAATGCTGTCGTAAGGCCACTACCCAGGAAGTGGCACCGCACAATGAATGGCTCAGAACGTGGGTTCAGTAGTCCAAATGCCAGTGTTCAAAGCCAAGCTCTACCTGCTACTGATTACTAACTCTGGGCATGTTACTTAGTCCCACTGATTCCCAGTTTCCTGCTATGCAAAATAGAGACAAAATGTTACCGATCACATAGAATTTTTAGAGTTTTCAGTGAGTTGTGACTTTTACTGTACTTACTACACGCCTGCACATGCTAAGCACTACAAAAATTAAAATAATTAGCAGCCTTTTTTTTTTTTCAACCGCTCTACATATGAACCAAGTCATCCTCAGTCCTTCTTCAAATGTACTTCCATTTCTTAACTTGTAAGGGGCTGGTTCTCTGGCACCTCGGGAATGGCCAACAGGCCTTCCAGGCCGAGGACAGGTCCCACTCCTGTTGACTCTAAAAATCCCTCACAACGGTGCAGTTAAAGAGATCTGTGTCCTTTCATTCACCAACGGGTGACTTGTACCGAAAGTTAATGATGTGCGTCACTGGCAGAAACTTAAAGAGTTTCACGTCTGAAAAGCAGCCAAATGCCATCTCTCCACAGGGGAGGCCCATGGCCTGGTTGTATCTGGGCCACGGCCTCACTAAGGCCAGGACTATCCAAGTGCAGGAGTGATGTGGGCTCGAAGGAGGGAGAATCAGATCTGGGATAGGATTCAGCCATCCTCTGAGGTTTCCAGAACCCCCTCAGTGGGTCTTCTCTTTTCCATCTGGGCCATATTTTTCTTCATTTGTGGCTTCATGGGCACATGTGGCAACATAAGAAATTGAGATAAAATTGCTCCATGAATGCCAGCTTTGATACTAACAACACTATTGACAGTAACAGCATCTATTCCAGCACTGTAAAGTTATAAATCCCTTCTCAATTCCTTCAAAGTTAATAACTAATGTTCAGAATGTCCCCATGACATATGCTACAGGGTGTGTGTATATGTGTGTGTGTGTGTGTGTGTGTGTGTGTGTGTGTAATTTTTTTTTTTTTTTTTTTTTGAGACAGGTTCTTGCTCTATCACCCAGGCTAGAGTACAGTGGCACAATCGTGGCTCACTGCAGCCTCTACCTCTTGGAGTCAAGCAATCTTCCTGCTTTGGCCTTCCACGTAGCTGGGACTCCAGTCGCATGCCATCATGCCCGACTAATCTTTTGATTTTTTTGTTTTTTGTACAGACATCTCATTATGTAGCCCAGGCTGGTCTTGAACTCCTGGCCTCAAGCAATTCTCCCACCTTGGCCTCCCTAAGTGCTGGGATTACAGGCGTGAGCCCCCATGCGTCAGCCCACATAGTATTTTTTACAATGAGAGGTCATATAAAAAGGAATCAGCAACTGACAAGTTTCATATACAATCAGTGATTTATTGTTTGCTTGGTATAGATAATAAAGCTCTATGCCACTGGATGAGTAAACTGCACACAACATGGTGCATACCTTCCAGGAGTTTACAAAACTCAAGAAGATCTTCCTGTAACATAAAAATAGTCAAGCTAGTTGCCTCCCATGTCAATATCCAGTTCATTTTCTTTCTTATTTACAGAGTCCCGATTTTGTTTGGGGTAGCAGTATACCTTGTTAAAAACTCACTTCCCCAGACTCCCTTGCAGTTAGTTGAGGCCAAGTGTCAGTGTCTGGCAGAGAAGAAATACTAGAACTTCATAGTGAGATGTTTCTAAGAAAGCTAGTGTTTCTGTGACAAAAGATTTACTCCATCTACATGCCGTTTGCCCGGTTCTTCCCATTATCCCTCCTGGAACAGGCATCATTTTATCATAAGGAAGAAAGTTCCATACTAAGGATGGTAGAGTAGGAGAGGGAATAATTCCCTAAGCAGCTGCTCAAGCCTTGGAAAGCCCAACTCCAGACTCCCTGCTATATGAGAAGATGTCCCCATTGTCTAAACATTGAAGTCAGGCGTCAGTTACATGCAGGTGAATATAATCGTAACAGTTTGATATCGTTTGGCTCTGTGTCCCCCACAGGGGTGGGACCTGGTGGGAGGTAATTTAATCATGGGGGCGGTTACCCTCGTGCTGTTCTCGCGATAGTGACTGAGTTCTCATGAGAGCTGATGGTTTTATAAGGGGCTTCCCCCTTCGCTGGCACACATTCTTCTCCCTCTTGTCATCATGTGAAGAAGGACGTGTTTGTTTCCTCTTCCGCCATGATTGCAAGTTTCCTGAGGTTTCCCCAGCCCTGTTGAACTGTGAGTCAATTAAACTTCTTTCCTTTATAAATTACTCAGTCTTGGGTATGTCTTTATTAGTAGCGTGAGGATGGATGAATACACAGTTAGTGGCTAAGAAACGAAAATGACTAACTTCCACAAAGCATTGGTCTGGCTTACCAAAGTAGATTCATATATCTCATCGTATTTCAGGCTCACAGAAACCCTCAAAAAAAACTAGCCTTGCTGTATGTATGAAGAGATTCTGGCCTAGAGTCTTTACATAAGTGACTTCTCCAAGGTCACTCAATTAGTCACTATAAGTCACAGAGCTGGAGATTAAACTCAGCTCTTCCGACACCCAAACCAATGTTTTTCCCACTAAAACTTGAGCTTCATGGAGTCAAGGGGTTCACTAGTCTTACTGATCACAGTATTCACAGTACCTGGTGCAATACTGTGAGCCGAAAGCCAAAACCACATTGTCTCTAATTACCGGTATTGAAAGTGCAATTTAAGTTTGTAATGCTGCCCCTGGAGTCTGCGGCTTCAGGTCAAATTCTGACTTTTGATGGTTCTTCAGTAGGCATACAAATTAAGGTGTAAAAAAAGGGGGGGAGGGGGCCTTGAAATTCTGCTTTTTATTCTGGTTTTGATCTAACCAGTAAAAACAAATGCCTTCATTTTATGGCCTCACTGTGAATTTTAAATTTTACTTAGGTTTTTTTTTTTCCATCTTAAGAATTACTAAATTATTGTCAAAAGCAAAATAAAATAAAACAGGGCTGTAGCACATTATTTTCACCACAAAAGCTAGTTATTATAAAAATGAGCGAAAAGTAATTTCTTATGAGCTTAACCAGCCTACTAAAAAGAAAGTGCATTTGTTTACATTAGATGATGATGATGATGATGATGATGATGATGATGATGATGAGACACTCTGGGTCTCACTCTGTTGGCCAGGCTGGAATGAAGTGATGTGATTACAGCTCACTGCAGCCTCAACCTCCCCAGGCTCAGGTGATTCTCCCACCTCCTCAGCCCCCAAATAGCTGGGACTACAGGCGCGCACCACCACGTCCAGCTAATTTTTGTGTTTGTTTTTGTAGAGACAGGATTTCGCCATGTTGCCCAGGCTGGTCTCGAACTCCTGGGCTCAAGCAATCCACCAGCCTCTGCCTCCCAAAGTGCTTGGAGCCACTGCGCCTGGACTATTTACATTATTAAATGGCTCCCAATTATTTTGTAAATGGGGCAAAATTATTCGTTTGCTCTATTTCCTTTATTAAAATTTCCTGCATATGTGTAATAAATATGGGGTCCCAGAGAGGCTTTTCTGCGGGGAAGTGTGGCTGAGGCTGGCGGGGGCCCCTCTGGAAGGCCCTCTCTGGCTCTCTGTTTGCGTGAGGCAGGCCCAGGTTAAGAGCTGCTGTGAGAATGGGCCGCCACACGCTGGGGCGGCGTGGAGATGGGGTCACTGATCCCTACAGAGGCGGGCAGGGAGGGCCCCCGGCTTTATTTTTACCAAATGCGCAGGAACCTGGGGGAAAGCGAGGCAGCAGGGGGCTGGCCCTTACCAGCCTCAGCCTGGGGTGGGGAAGGGAGTGGGGCAGATGGGGAGGAAAGAGGCTCCATTCAAGGACCTCCTCCTTGCGTTTCCATGGCAATGGCTCCGGAAGCAGGTCAGGACTTTCTCAGTGGAAACAAACAGTGGCTCCCATTCACCATCCTCGAGGCCTGCTGGCCACGCAGGCTGTTGTGCAGCCTGGACACAGAGGACCCCGGAGGGATGTGGGGCCTGGGGCTGCCGCTTTTCTTCTGCCAGCTGCCCTGGGGGTAGCAGGGGAGTCCAGAGGAAGCAGCACTGAAGGCCAAGGCTGGAAGCACTGCGGGCATGGAGGGCCCTTCCTCTCGCTGCCAGAGCACAGTGACCAGCAACCCCTCCAGACCACTGCTGTGGGAGCCGCCCACCTGCCCTACTTCTCCCAACAGGCAGCATGGACACGCGGCAGCCCTGAATCTGTGTCCGGCCAACAGCAACAACTTCAGCCTTCCCCTGCCCCACTTCTAATTCATTCACAGACGTGGCTGATGGAAAATTTTTATATGTTATAAATACTGTGAAAATGGAAACTCAAGTTTTCCTGTCTTCTCAGATCTCATTTTTAAATTCCCAAGCATCTCTGTCACTTCCATGCGCCCTCCACACCTGGACACACTCCAAGTGGGCCCTGTCCTCTCATTCTTGATCACTCTGCTCGCTGATCTCACCCTGCCCTCAGATTACTTCACGTCCTTCCCCTTCTGATGCTGTGAGCACACCAGCACCTGCTGGAAATGATTCAGACACCGGGAAGCTTTCCAAGGTCACCGTGATGATGAAATGACCTCTACTGACATCAGCTGAACAGCCCCCAACTCGACCTGTGTTTACGATGCGGAGTAGAAGCCAAGAGCTTAAAGCTGACAAGACACTGATCTGGGTGGCAATGAATAAAGCCAAGCTGGCTGCTTAAGAGTCTCCTGGGAAACTTCTTAGAAGCCTCCAGGGTTCCACATCTGGAGATTGAATGCATTAGGTCTGGGCAAGGCCAGAGGATCTGTCTCTCCAACAAGCTCTCCAGGTAATTGTGATGTGCAGATATGCTTGGAACAACTGGCTTAGCCTAGCAGAGGCCAGGGATCACAGTGCCCATCTTCATTCTCCATTCCCTCCTTGTATCCAACACCTCCAAAATAAAATTAGCAATACTGCAAGTGAGATGTTCAGAAAATAATACAGAGTAATACGATAAAACAAGTGGCCAATACTTTTCAAGCATTATCCTGACTTGTAAGGTTTTATTTAGGCAAAGCTTTTAGATGAGAGGTTGGGGACTGCGTTGTCTCGACCACCAAACATTCCTGACATGAAGGAGACACTCCCTAAAGATTCGACAAAGTAATGAATCAGCTGGTGGATAAAATAATTTAGAAAGTAGAAGCAGAATAAAGAAAGGCTTGACAAGGCCTTTAGACCTTCCAGATCTCTCCCTCCCTTCACGGTTCTCCCTGCCTCCTGGGATGCACACAGCCCACCTCCTCACCCTGACAGTGACCCGTCTAATATACAAAGCCCATCACCAGGAAATACCTGAGCTGGCTCTGAAGGCCTTCCACCAGCCAGGCCTGGGGCTCCACCACCCCTGCCCACAAGATGCTGTGCTCCCATGGTTTTGCACACCCTTTCTTCCACCAGGAACTTCCTTCCTCTCTGCTTTTGCCTAAGAGAACCCCCAGTCAGCCCTGAGGTGCTCACTCCTATGGGAACCTGTGGCGATTTTGAGTCTTGACAATTTAGAACAGCTGGATTACATTTCTCAGAATTCTCTTTCCTGCATAGCTCCAGGAACACAAGAGAGATTTTACAGGAAATGCAGAAAGTAGCTGTTTTCTTTCCGTGCTTCACGGTCAGTGTGGGCACGGGGCCCTGCTATAGCTGTTATTGTTGGTCCTCTGGGTCAGGGGGTGGCATGGGGCAGCAGCTGGGCCCACAGCGCTCACATTCCTGCTGGGTCTCCTCCTCAGCTTCTCAGTCCTGGGCCTGTGATGTGTGGAGCTCCTGAGGAAGGATGTCAACAACTCATGCAGGCCCTCTGCACCCGCGAAGCTGAAGCCTCGCTTGGAGACGGTAACTGATGGCATGGGTGTCAGCCGGCCCTGGCAGGGTGGACTTTGTCCTTGCTCTCTTCGCTTTGCAGACATTGTTTTTGTTGAACTGCCTGCCCTGCTGACTTCAGGCTGTACCACCTGACATAGAAGGAACAGCCTCACCTGGCCTGCGCAGCCAGCACCGGCTGTGATGCATGAGGTCAAAAGCACATAACAAAGTCCTTATTCTATCTGAACATTCTACTTCTCAAATAGAACCCTGACTGATGCCAAAATACAAGATCTGCAACACCATGTCTATCCCCCAAGCGGGGTTCCCCATCCCTCCTTCTGCAGTTCCCCTGTCCTGATGGTTTTCCTTCAGATTGTAAGAGGACAGCTACCCTTCCTATCTTACTCATCTTTCCAGGGCTTACTGCTGGATAAATGCTTATTAAATTAAACTTCCTGAGCTGCCTGGCCCATCACTGGTCTCTCCGAGCACACCAGTCTTTGATTATCCCTGTAGGTGGGTGGATGAGAAGAAGTCTGGCCCTTGCAGATAAACAGAGCTGGATTCAGAATCCAGCTCTGCCTTACCCAAGGTCTGTGATCTTGCTAAGTCACTGACCTTTCTAAACCTTGGTTCCCTTAACTGTAGAATACCATCTGCATTATAGATTTGGTGGGAGAATTAATAAGATATGCAGAGACCACTCACTAAGCTGGAGGTGTGAGTCTCCCCATCTTCCTGCAAGTATAGGAATGATATTTATTTACTGATAGCCTCCCATCATCACCCTATCCTTGGCTTAATATTCTGTTTCTTCTTATGCAGGAGAGAGAATAAACAGCAGCCACCTCCGTACATTAAACAATTCCTGGCAGCAGCACCTGTCCCCAGCCATCCCAGCAAGAACACACAGAGCCTGCCACCGGCAAAGGACACAGGGAAGACGTGCGGACTCAAGCTGTGTCCGGGTCGGCTGGTGGCTCACTCGCCAGACAGAGGGAAGGGCAACAGAGGTTCCAGTTGGGAACAGCTGAGGAGGAGGATTCTGGACCAGCTGCTCCTACCCCAAGCTAATGCATTCTGGAATGCTGAGCCCTTCAAATATGCTGTGCAATGGTGCATGCGTGCACACACACGTGTGGACACAGTTATGCCTGCACAAACGCATACTTCAGCGCATTGCTACCGCACAGGCTCTATGAAAATAGCTGTTGTTTCCTAGCCGCCCCCATTGCAGGCATCACAAAAGAAACTAAAGGTCATGTGGGAAGGGCATATTTTAGGGGACCATGGCCACTGATAAGCTCTGTGTGTATGACACCATCTAATGAGCCTGAGAAGAGACACCACAGACTCACTGCCCTCACCAGGGGCAGCACTGCACATTACAGAGGGGGTGAGGGAGGGAACAGCAGAACGTGAGCACCTATCGCGTGCCAGGCAGTGTGCTGGGCATTTCACAGCACCACCCTTGAAAAGAGCTGTTTTTGTGCATGCTTTATTGAATAGAAACCTGAGGCGTAAAGAATTCAAATAACTTGTTCCCAGTTCGACAACTAGCGGAGCTTAAACTCACGCTCAGATTCTGTCCAGCTCCAGAGCCTACGCCAGCTACAACATAGTGGGATATGCAGAGTCCAAGCTCAATTGATCAGTGCAGGGTATGCTTTAGACTGGAGCAGAAAACGAAAGATGGCCTGAGCTAGAAGGACCCCGGAGACCACCTGACTCACACTCCTCACCATGCCCACGAGGGAGCTGAAGCCCAGAGGATGAAGTGGCAGAGAGGACAAGTCACAGATGGACGAGCCTCCTGGCCAGTGACCTGGCCCTCATGCCCTCAGCCTCTACTGATTAAGGCAGAAGAGTACCTAATATCATAATAACACCTGGCTCTTGGGCCAGTCCATTTATTTTCTGAAACCTAAGTTTGCCGTTTTGCCTATGCTTCCCACCCTAGTGCGCCTGAAAAAACAAATAATGGTGGCCCCAGTTGCCTTTGGTTATCTTAGGGATGCTCTAACAGCCCATGGGGACTGGGAAGATGCCGGGCACAGAGCGAGGGCGCATCCACCTCCGTGGGGCAGAAGCGCCCTGTGATCCACTCTGAAGGGCATGCCTCTGCGTGACGTCCTCACTCCCATACACACAGGCCCCAGGCGCAGGGCGCGCACACATGCTCCCCAGGGGAAAACATGGGTGTCCCCACCCTACACCACAGCCCCGCCACAAACAGGATGTGGAGGCAGGATGCATTCATGTCAGCACCAGGGAACGTGGCTTGACCTGGATTTCCCAGCAAACTCACAGACCTCATCAGCCCTTTTCACCGAATCTGGTCTACTTCCAAAGGAGGACTGATAATTCCACAGCATGATTTTCTAAATCACAATATTATGTATGAGTCTCTTGATATTGTACCTTCATCTGAAGGTATTATGTAGTCTGTTGTTTCTTTCTTCCTTCCTTTCTTTTTTTAAGAGACAGGGTCTTGCTGTGTTGCACAGGCCAGTCTCGAACTCCTGAGCTCAAGCAATCTTCCTGCATCAGCCTCCTGAGTAGCTAGGACTATAGGCGCATGTCACCGTGCCCAGCAGTTGTTTCTATTTTAGAAGAGGAAAATCTAGGGAGACTTGAACCAGACTATGAAACAGAATCTGGTAAGAAAAGGGGGGCAACCCTTAGAAAAAGATTTGGCAATTTATGGAAGCTACTATGTTAAAATGTTTATTTACAGGTGTCTTTATAACATTAATATTTACAAGCAGAAAGCACTTTTTATTCATGCCATCAGTCTGGGAAGACACTGACACATGTTGGGTAACAAGTAAGCCCAAGGTAGCTTCTCTGAAATTCTAGTTCTGGGAACAATCCATTTGTAGCCCTATTTCAAACAACTAGGAGCATTCAATGAATTCAATGCAAGTACTAAATGAGCACTTGCTCTGTGCAAACCATTATTCTGGACACTGAAGAAAATCAGAAGAGTGAGCTCTCAGCCTCAGGGCTCATGACTATGTTGGTTCTTCTGGGATTAGGGAAGTATACAAGTGGCTCAAGCCACAGGCAAAGGCATGAACGTGGGCCAGACAAGACAGATAACAGACAAGATTATCAAGCACTTACTATGCTCTTGACGGCTTACTAAGTGAGGTAAGCACTATAAGGATCATCTTCCTTTTATAATTGTGGAAACTATAGATAGAAAGGTCAAGTGACTTGCCCAAGAGTTGCAGAGCTGGTAAGAAAGACAACCTGGATTTGAACCCAGAGAGTCCGGCATCAGGCAGGGCATCTTAATTCCAAGGCTATAATGACACTCAGAATGGATTGAGACGTTTGTCTCTAGCTCCGGAAATTAAAGCAAGCTAATGAGTCTCAAATATAATATATACCTCAATGAGTTTATACAAAAAAAAAAAAAAGATAACATATAATAAGAGATTCACACGTACCCAGTACATAGACATCATCCGAGAAGCCATGTTATGATGATGTTGACAACAATGATGATATGATACGTGTTAAAGTACATTAAGGGACATCAGATCCATGGAAAATGCTACTAGAGTCCAAGGAGAGGAGAGGATACAGACAGTGAAGAGACTGAGAAAGCACACAAGGAGAAGCAGTCCTTCAAACAGGACTTGAAGGAAGGGAATGCTTCCCAAGCATGAAATTCAGACAGCCAAGGGAGCATTTGGGTAATCATAATATCCAGGTGGGCTGGAGTTGGGATTATATGGAGGGATGAGGTTATTGCTGGGGAGACTGAGCAATAAAGAAGGGCCAGGGATGTATGTAGGGGGCACTGATTACCAAGGTGAAAACCTAGACAGGTTCTAATTTATAGATGTCACTGGGGAGAGCTGAGCATCCCCTCAATGAGATGTGACCTGAGTGTATTTTAGGGAGACAAATCCAAAAGCAATTTCTTGAAAGCTCTTTAGTTCATGAAAAGAGCATTAAGGGTCTCACTTGGAACAATAAAGATTAAAAATAAACAGAGAGTGCTATAGTTTGGGTATGGTCTTTCTGTCCCCACTGAAACTCATGATGTAATTTGATTTCCAGTGTGGTGATGTTGAGAGGTGGGGCCTAACAGGAGGTGTTGGGTCACGGGAGCAGATCCCTCATGAATGCTCTGCTGCCATGCTTGTGGTAGTCAGTGAGTTCTCCCTCTCGAGGGCATGGATTAATTCCCATGGAAATGGATCAGTTCCTGAGAGAGTGGGCTGTTATAAAGCGAGGTTACTCTCGTTTGGTCCTGACTCTTCACATGTGTTCACTTCCCCTTTGGCCTTTTTCATCACGTTATGACCCCACAGGAAGGCCCTCCCCGGAAGCCAGGGCCATGCTCTTGAACTTCCCAGGCTGCAGAACCCTGAGCTAAATAAACATTTTTTCTTTAGAAATTAGCCAGTCTTGGGCCGGGCACGGTGGCTCACACCTGTAATCCCGGCACTTTGGGAGGCCGAGGCGGGTGGATCACCTGAGGTCGGGAGTTCAAGACCAGGCTGACCAACATGGAGAAACCCCGTCTCTGCTAAAAATACAAAATTAGCCGGACAGGGTGGCACATGCCTGTAATCCCAGCTACTCGGGAGGCTGAGGCAGGAGAATCACTTAAACTCAGTGGGTGGAGGTTGCAGTGAGCCGAGATCACACCATTGCACTCCAGCCTGGGCAACAAGAGCGAAACTCCGTCTCAGAAAAAAAAAAAAGAAATTAGCCAGTCTTGGCCAGGCATGGTGGCTCACACCTGTAATCCTAGCACTTCGGGGGCTGAGGCAAGTGGATCACTTGAGATCAGGAGTTCATAACAAGCCTGGCCAACATGGTGAAACCGTCTCTACTAAAAATACAAAAATTAGTTGGGCGTGGTGGCACATGCCTGTAGTCCCAGCTACTCAAGAGGCTGAGGCAGGAGAATCACTTGAACCCAGAAGGTGGAGGTTGCAGTGAGCCAAGATTGCACCACTGCCCTCCAGCCTGGGTGAGACTCTGTCTCCAAAAAAAAAAAAAAGAAAGAAAGAAAGAAATGAAATTAGCCAGTCTCGGGTATTCTATTATAGCAACACAAAATGGACTAAAACAGAGGGAAACAATGGAAAAATTATAGAAGTGAAAAACAGGATTTGGCAATTGACAGTCAGGCATCAAGGAAAAAAAGCAGGACATCAAGATGAAAAAGCCTGGGTAAAGGGCAGAAAAGTTTCTCAAGGATAGAGAGAGGGAAGTGTGGACAAAGAGCAGGTAGTTCGAGAAGGGTCAAGAGGAAGTGGTGAATTATGTTATATGAATGGGCAGTTTGGGTGGCTGAGATATTAGTGAGCAGGCATTTTTCAGCAAGAGGCTGTAATAGGCAGGCCACCAGATTGCAAAGGTCAGAGCTAGACAGTTAAATCTACAATGAGTACCTAAAGAGCTCAAAGCCATGGGCACAGGTAAGAGCCTTGGGAGAGCTCACAGGCTGGGTAAAAAGCCTGGGGGGCACTCACAGTAAGGTGTGGGCAGAGCTGCACAGAGTGCACATAAAGGAGAAGAAACTCGAAACTTGGTGGCAAAGCCGCAGCCACCAAGGGAGATGAGAGAAGTGTGACCCGAGGAAAAGTCAGCAGGACCCAATGCAACAGGGACTCATGTGGGGAGAGGCCTCTGGTTAGGTTCCTATGAAGCCACTGACCTCCGAAATAACATTTCATCAGGGAATGAAGACAGGAGCCAGGCTTCATGGGAAAAGTTTAGCAATTAGGGAAAGAGAGAAAAAGAAACATAGTCTGGAAGAATGGCAAGAAGATTTTTCTAGAGTAAAGAAGACCTAAGCATGTTTGTGCATGCTCACTCACTCAATCGATTTATTCAACATTACGGAATATCTTCCGTGTGCCAGGAGAGAAGCAAAAGATCTAGGGCTCAAGGAGTTCAGGGTGGAAGGTGACAACACACACACATACACACACACGCACGCATTCCACCGCAACAGAAGCAGGTGAGTCCAGGGGGTATAGAGGCCAAGTAGCAAGCCACTTCACCTCAAGTCTGTGGATTAGGGGAGAATTCTGGGAGAGGCCAGCCCCAGAGCTGAGGTTTTAAGATTGAATGGAGCTTGCCCAGGGAAAGGTCGGGGGGCAGGCGGTGGGGGTAATGGTGAGAGTGGGAGACAGAGTATCCCGCTGAAGGAGCAGCATGTCCGAGGCTCGGCACGCCCTGGGAGAATAGGGCCTGTCTGAGAAACTGCAGCAGCTTTTGCTCTGCCTAGAGAGCACATAGCAAGGGTTAAGGTGGCCAGGTAGGTGGACAGCAGACCACAGAGGAAGAGGAGGACGAGGAGGAGGAGGAGGAGGCGGGGGGAGGAAGAAGAAGAGGAAGAAGAGGAGGAGTAGGAGGAGGAAAAGGAGGAGGAGGAGGACGACAAGATCAGATCGGTGGTGCAAGCAATCCAGAGAGCAGCAGATGATCCACAGCAGGGAGTTGGAGGGACTGCAACAGGCATGTGTGTGCTGGGGCGTCTTCCCTGCAGTCAGAGGAAAGAGGGTGAAGACAAAGATCTTTGAGAGGGAGAAAAGGAAAGCTGACATAATCAAAAGAGTAATCAGCTTGCCAGATAAAACATACCTGAGAGCGAAGCATTGTCCAAAGAGAATAAGTGTCTGCAGAGAACATTTATAAACTATATTCGATCCTCTTTATTTAACCACAGAACACTGCTCTATTGGCCTTCTCTCCTTTTATTTACCTTCCTTTTCCATCATGCTATATATTTTTGGACTTTTTCACCACAAAATAGTTCAAGTGTAGCCACAGATAATGAAAAAAAGTGAAACGAAATCAGTGAATGTTCAACTCCAGTGGAAGACTTAGTAGAAAAGAAGTTATAAATATTGGCTTAGGTGAAGTTTTGAGATTTATTTTGGACCTTCCTGCCTCTACAGATAAACAACTGGGACTTAGCTTATATCTGGATGAGGGTAGAATTTGCTCCTATTTTCAAGGGAGCCCTGAAGTGTAGGTTTTAACTGCTGCTATTTATTTGATGCTAACAAACACGATTTGCCACTAGCCTCTGTATTTGCATAAGCAATGCATTCTAAGGACTTTGGAATTATAGCTCTGTGGTTAGGGTTATGGGTTCTTAACTGGGATCAAATCTGTATACTGCTCCTCAGTAAGTGTGTGGCCCTGGGCAACTTACCTCTGTCCTTTAGTTTTGCATTTGTAAATGGGAATCATACCATTTGTCATCTCGTAGGGTTTTTGAATTAAGTGAGTCAATGTTAAGTGCTTAGCTCAGTTCCTGGCACATAATAAGAACTCAATAAACATCACCTACTATTACCTGTTTATATCTTTTCAATTTTTAGTCTATATAAACCACCCCATGAAAATTTCCTCCATAAACATTATTACAAAATAGCCAGGTGGCCATCCCTACAGTTGGCTTCCTTGAATGTAATGACACTAAAGAATCTTGACACACAGCTTATTTGTCAGACATCCAGGTAATTTTCAGATTCCTTTGTTTACATGCATACAAATAAAAGTTTAACTTTTCATAGAAAATACTGCTAGTCTCCCACGCAATGTCTATTCACCCTCTTTCCTTAAGAAAAGAACCCTGGCCGGGCGCGGTGGCTCACGCCTGTCATCCCAGCACTTTGGGAGGCCGAGGCGGGCAGATCATGAGGTCAGGAGATCAAGACCATCCTGGCTAACACGGCTAAACCCCATCTCTACTAAAAATACAAAAAATTAGCCGGGCGTGGTGGCGGGCACCTGTAGTCCCAGCTACTTGAGAGGCTGAGGCAGGAGAATAGCGTGAACCCGGGAGGCAGAGCTTGCAGTGAGCTGAGATCGCGCCACTGCACTCCAGCCTGGGCGACAGACCAAGACTCTGTCTCAAAAAACAAACAAACAAACAAACAAAAAAAGAACCCTATGTTGTTCAGGATAGCAATGTGCTCTGTTAAAAATGCTCACTTCTCCAAACTCCCTCATAGCTATGGTGCTCAAGTGACCCAATTCTGGGTCCCCTTTCTTTGCTTTATTTTTCTCCATACCATGACTTTAAACATGTAATTTTTGTTCTAGTTTATCCCCCTGCCTTCAAACGTAAGCTGCACGTAAGCTCGTGACAGCTCTGTCCATCACTATATCCTGGGCCCCCTGAAGGGAGCCTTCCACAACAGGTAGCTGGTCAGCAAACAGCTGCTGCATGAGGAAATGAGCAGCACACACTGGAATGTGGTGGACAGGGTTTCTAGGAAAGCTCTGCAAAGCACAAGGTTCAGTCTTGGGACCTATTGCCTTCTTCCCTCCCTTCGCCCTGCTTTTTCTTCCCACCTAGAAGATGCAGCAGCCACTTTGAGGCTATGACGGGAAAGAAAAAGAAAGAAGAAAAAAGAAAGCAGTCCGCCCATTTGGGTTTCTGAAGGCCAACTTGAGTCATGGAGCCAGCCCTGGACCCATTCATGGAACTCGGATGTGTCTAAGGAATCACTATTTGTCAGGTTTTCCACGACTCGTAGCTAAACTCATTTGTTGTAGTTATAAAGCTATTTCCCAGCCCTCTCAAGAAAAGCCTTACTCTCTAAATACTCTTGAAAGTGTCTGATAATAGAAAATTAGTTAATTTCACCTGTTCAGCCAGTTGACACAACTCCGAGACTGAGCAATAAAGCAGGTATGTCAGAGGCATTTGAACCAGAGCGTCTCCACCTTGAACTGGGGCTGGGTAAAATAAAGCTGAGACCTGCTGGGCTGCATTCCCAGAAGGCTAGGCATTCTTAGTGACAGGATGAGATAGGAGGTTGGCAGGACTGGTATCACAAGACACAGGTCAAAGATCCTGCCGATAAAACAGGATGTAGTAAAGAAGGTGGCCAAAACCCACCAAATCCAAGATGGCGATGAAAGTGACCTCTGGTCATCCTCACTGCTCATTATATGTGAATTATAATGCGATAGCATGCCAAAAGACACTCCTACCAGCACCATGACAGTTTACAGGTGCCGTGGCAACATCTGGAAGTTACCCTATGTGGTCTAAAAAGGGAGGGACCCTCAGTTCTGGGAACTGCCTGCCCCTTCCCCAGAAAACTCATAAATAATTCACCCCTTGTTTAGCATATAATCAAAAATCAGCTGTAAGTCTATTCAGTTGCGCAGCCCATACCACTGATCTGCCTATGGAGTAGCCATTCTTTGGTTTCTTTACTTCTCTAATGAACTTGCTTTCAGTTTACTCTGTGGACTTGCCCTGAATTCTTTCTTGCATGAGGTCCAAGAACCCTCTCTCGGGGTCTAGATCAGGACCCCTTTCCAGTAACAGATAGTCTCACCAATAAGCAATGTAGACAGATATAAACAGAAGAGGCTCAAATGAAAGCTCCCTTGGCCTTCTTTATTAAACTTCCAGTGAAAGCACATGGAGAGACCAGATAGTGTAAGAAAATAAGGATGAATGGGGACCCCACCAAACTCATGACGGGGTAGGGAGGGTCTGTTCTTTCTTTCCACCCACCTACTTACCTATCACCTACCTATCAACCTACCTCTTGTATATGCAGGTCAAGCACATCTAGATGCCAGCAGCCCCACTTGGCAGGGGCATCTACAACAGATGCTGAGATGCCAGGTATGTCGGAAATCTCACTGCTTGTCTCTCTCCCTCCCCCTCTTCTGGTCAGAGCTAACTTCCTGTGACTTGAGACTTTAAACCCTGTTAAATGCTAAATACTACTGACAGAAATGATGTCATTTTTTAGAAACAGACATTTGAAGCATAATTAAGGCCAGATACCTCCCTTGGAATAGGTTTTAGCTGGGCGAGGAGGACGGAGGCGTGCACAGGAGGTCCCTGAGACAAGCTGGGAGATTGGATCTGTGAGGCAGGAGTCGCAGGAGCAGTGCCCAGCTTCCATGCTGCCTCCTTCTCCGCATTTCTGCTTCTAAGGGTGGGCCCTGGCAGGTCTTGCCCACATGTGTTTTCTAAGTTCTCTTGTTTTTGGAATAAAAAGCAGGGAAAACTTCTGCCCATAGAACACCACTCTGACGCAGAATGATATTTCGGTTGGCACAGACTTTTGCAGACACCAACCAGACACAGCCAACTGGTTCGCCAGGTCACCCTTTGAGGCTCCTGTACTCAACAGCAAGGCTCCCAGCAAGCATTTTGATGTAAGGGACTAGTGAGATTGTCTGTTTGCATCTTCAAATACAATTAATAATTATTCTATAGAGACAATGTATCAAACCTATTCAAATTATAATCTGACTTAGGATTTTCAGAGTGATACATCTTTAAAAGCAAATGAAATTTAAACACAAAACCTCTTGGGAGATTTTATACAAAATAATCATCAACGCAAGAATAAGTATCACCCTTTTGCAACCATCACAGCAACACTGATTCAGGCAAGAATCATGGAAAGAATCTAAAACCAATAGGTAAAAGTTTGATGAGAAACATGATAGTTTCACGGTCTCAGATGATCACCTCACAATATATATATATATATATATATATATATATTCACTACAAAGAAGAAATTGTAACTTCTCAGAGAAAACCTGGCAGATACCACCTTAAGTGAATGACCAAAATTAATATCACTAATAGTGAAACAAACGGACATCACAGCCCCCCGATGTAATGCACTGTAGAGCAAAAAAAAAAGCAAAAACAAACCCTAAACAACAAATACTTCATCAAACAACTAGCTTACACCCTGAAAAATGTCATTATTGCAAAGATAAAGGAAGGCTAAGAAATCCTTTCAGATTAAATGTGACAAAAGACGTGATACCAACATGCCGTGAGTGATATTTTTTTTTTCTAAAAAGTGCTGGATTGGAAAAACAGTGCTATAAGAGACATTATTAGGACAATTAGTAAAACAAATACAGCTGGCACGGTGGCTCATCCCTGTAATCCCAGCACTTTGGGAGGCCGAGTCGGGCAGATCATTTGAGGTCGGGAGTTCGAGAACAGTCTGACCAACATGGTGAACCCCTGTCCCTACTAAAATACAAAAAAAAAAGTAGCCGGGTATGGTGGCAGGTGCCTGTAATCTCACCTACTCGAGAGGCTAAGGCAGGAGAATAGCTTGAACCCAAGAGGTGGAGGTTGCAGTGAGCCAAGATGACGCCACTGCACTCCAGCCTGGGCGACAGAGCAAAACTCCCTCTCAAAAATAAATAAATAAATAAAAAAGAAAAGAAAAGAAAAAGAAAAACTTGAGTAGAAACTGTGTATTAGAAAAAGTTATTAAGTTTCCTGTATTTGGTCATTATACTATATTATTCTGTAACAGGATGTCATTGTCCTTAGGAAGTATTTGCTTAAGCATTTAGGGGTGACAGTCATGATGTCTACCATTTATTCTCAAACAGGCCAGCAGTAATAATAATTAATGGTGGTGTGTGTGTGTGGGTGGGTGGGTGTGTGTGTGACAGAGAGAGAGGGAGAGAAAGCTCAGGAGTGTGTAAATGTCAACAACTGGTGGCCTATGTGAAGATTACATGAACATTCACTGCACAATTCTCAATCCTTGAAACTTTACTGTAAGTTTAAATTTATTTTATTATTTTTTTCTTTTGAGATGGGGTCTTGTTCTATCACCCAAGCATGATCACAGCTCACTGCAGCCTTAACTTCCTGGGCTCAGGGGACCCACCTGCCTCAGCTTCACGAGTAGCTGGGACTACAGGTGAGCACCACCACACCTGGCTAATTTTGGGGGGGCTGGGGGCGGGGGGGGGGGGGTGCTGGATCAGACAGGGTCTTACTATATTGCCCAGGCTGATCTCAAACTCCTGGCCTCAAGTGATCCTCCCACCTCAGCCTCCCAAAGTGCTGGAATTACAGGCCTGAGCCACTGCACCCAGCCATAAAAGTTTTCAAAAGAAAGTGTTTTTAAGTTAAAAGCAAAGGGTAGCATAGTTTTCAAAAGCCATTAACAGAGAAATAAAGCACAAAATGTTTTTAAACTTTCAAATTGTTTAGAAACACATTAAGTTTGAACCACTTAAAATTACAGAGGCAAAACGACAATATTACAAATGGAGAGAGTGGGCGTGTGTTTAAAATTTTTCGTTAACCTCAGAGGAGGCCATCAGTCTCTCTCGGCCACAAAAGGCATGCCACATTTTACTAAGTAAATGATATAAACATGGAAAGAATGACTCTCCACAATTGAGGGGAAGAAGTACTACCCAGCCTAACTAAGGTTAGTACAAATTTGGTGAGTCACTTCCTCTTAGGAGGAAGAGCAAACATTTCTCGTTTCCTGAAGGATTCAGAGATTCTGAGGGAACATCTGAGCTCTCAGCCTGAATCATGCTACGTAAGTAATAAACTAGGGCAGGAAAAGCTACGGCCCATTCACTCAATGCTTCTACCCCACCACAGTACCTCCAAGTTCAAAGTCAATGTCAACTTGAGCCTTTTTTGTCTATTTCAGCCTCCATATTACTAGGTTCCTGGGAGGAGGCAAGGCAAGCAAAACAAAAAGTTGATGGGATGTGCACAGTTATCTTCTCACCCTGAGTGGGCAGTGGCCTTGGTTTGCTATGGCACATCACCCACAATGTTCCTCAGACCAGAACAAAACCCACAAAGCCTCTTAAGTTTAGAATTATAGCTTTCTGGCAAAGCAGCCCTCCTCCCAGAACCGCCTGTGCCAGCAGCACACACACGTGGATGGATTAGACAAAGCTGTGCTCTAAAGCACACACACGCTCTCCCCAACGTGTGCTTTGCATTCCAGAAATACTTGATGCCTAAACCACTTCTATGCCTCTGTTGGCATGAACGTACGAGTGGCTCCGTGCCAAAGGAAGCGTCTGTTTAGAGATGTGGACTTTCTTTAAATTTTTTTACCATGGAAGATCACAAATAGAACATTCTAGTATAATGATGAAGCAATAAAGTAGAAAAAGAAAAGGTTTTAGAGAAAAGATTCTCTTGTTTTTATCTTATTTATGTTGCTTAAAAGAAATACTGAAAATATAACATGAAACATAAAATTAGCTTTCATGAGAGCAGAAATTAAAGGGTCCAAGTTGGGTCAAGGAAGCAAAAATATTACCTTTAACAGGAAACGCTAGGGATCATTTGCCATTTTTTTACACACACATTCATTGTTGTTTTAAGGTCACCTACCAAAATGAGGTGCAGAAGATGGGTTTTTAATCATTGATTTATTCTAGAATACAGTATATTTTATTTTTGTTTCTTGCTTCTTGATAACTTTCATCCTATATTAAAAATTAATGTAAAAGATGAAAATCCATCTTGGTTAATGCACCTATCCTTTCCCTTTCTATTTCTGGAGATTTATTTAGGGTTTATTCACAATAAGTGTAAAATCAGTAACTCTTTACAAAATCCTTAGACATCACCAATTGCATTACAAAACACACTCTTAGCCACCTAGATACACACACATGCATGCAACATGTTAAGGAAAATGACATCAAACTCCATAGTACATACGCACACAATCGCCTGTTTGATTTCCGTCAGCATGGACCTAAAAGACACCTTCTTGGAAAGTGGTCCTTGGCAGAGGCAGAAAGACTTACTTTCTTTCCACTTCTGGTGTTGACACGGCGCTACAGAAGCCAAGCGACTCCTACGAGAGAAGATTCGTATAGTCAGTGTGGTCAGAGCAGCAGGCTTCATCTGATTTGTATAGAGTGTCACTTAAAAAAAAAAAAAAGGCAGAAGCAAAACTAGATGATTAAAGTCACTGTGCTTACTTCGATCTGGGACCGCAGCTGAAGTGACGTGGGGCTAGCATCGGGTTTCTCCTAAAACAGAACAGATGCCGGTTTAACGGGACTTCCAAACATGTCACACACGAGAAAGACAAATAGACATGTAAGAAGAGAGGGGAGGATTCGGGAAAGGTTAGGGTATAGAGTGGGAGGAGATGGCAGAGATAAACAGATTTTCTGGGAAAACTAAAATACTTTTAAAATGAGAGCTCTGGTCCCCTAAGATTGAACTATTTTCCAAACTTTGCTGCCAGACTCTGCTGACAATTTTATTGAAGAAGAAAAAAAGCACAATTTCAGTCAAGGGGACTGACAGTTCATGGTGAAATAATTCCGTGGATATACTTAGTTGGTCACTAAGACACTGAATTTACTGCAACCCATTTGAGTTTAGCTGTTTTCCAATGACACTAGAGTTCCAATCCAATTTTCTTTTTTTTTTTTTTTTTTGAGACGGAGTCTAGCTCTGTCACCAGGCTGGAGTGCAGTGGCATGACCTCAGCTCACTGCAACCTCTGCCTTCCGGGTTCAAGTGGTTCTCCTGCCTCAGCCTCCCAAGCAGCTGGGACTACAGGCATGCGCCACCACACCCAGCTAATTTTTGTATTTTTAGTAGAGATGGGATTTCACCATGTTGGCCAGGGTGGTCTCGATCTCTTGACCTCGTGATCCACCTACCTCGGCTTCCCAAAGTGCTGGGATTACAGACATGAGCCACCGCGCCCAGCCCCAATCCAATTTTAAAGTTCTAAACGTATTCAGAGTACTTAATAGCTTAGGAGAAGTTGTTAATGTCTTTAGGAAGCTGGGAAGCTAACCAAATGTTATCTTGCAGCCTTAAAAATCACTATACTTCCCTAATGCAAATGAACTGACCTATCTGGAAATTTAAAAACAAACACTCTTGGGATCAAGTGGATAAATGAAATATAAATACTTGATATTAAGAATGCACTGAAACATCATTAAATTGTGAGAGGCAGAAGAATCAAAGAATATTATAGATAAAACCATATAGTATAACACCCTCATTTCACACTTCAAGGAGGCTGTATCTCCTTTGAAAGTAAAAGAAAATGAAGAGTATTTAGATAAACATATTACCTGTGATAAAAATAAATTATGTAAATTATGCATTTTCACATGCATCTAATTGTTCAATTGCCCTTTTCATCATTAACACGATTATAAAACTACACCAATACCGAAAAACTTTTGTTGAAGTATAAAAGTAGCAATAAAGTATGAAAGTAAGTATAACTCAGAACAAAGTTATACTTTTAAATAAGGAACAGGAATCCAGCACGAATATAGAGTATCAGAATGAATTCACTTGTATGCAGGGTTGTGGGGGAGTGTTCTGGGAATCTGTTGCTCAACAATGTGCATGTGGCTGACAACGCTGCACCGCACACTTGGGGAAACTGTTGGGAGTGTGAATTTGATGTTATGTGTTTTTTTTGTTTGTTTTGTTTTTTTGCCACAGTGAAAAAAGAAAGAATGTGCTGGGATGAGTACATCTGAGAATGGGATGACTGTAGACAAGTGGCCAGAAAGAGAAATGGGTTTTAATGGACAAGAATTTAATGAACTGGCAACTCACTCATCCCCTAATCTCAGGCCCTTGTTTGTCATAAAAAGTTATCACAGTGGCGTAAAAGCTCCATAGAACTCTCATTAACATCCTCCTGGTTTTTATTGCTGCCGTTGTTCATAACAGAAGTATTTCTGTACCAAACTTGACACACCATTTCTACCAAACAGTATATGGACAATGTTTTGAGTTATATATTCCAAGTGTGAATGGTAGGATGTCAGGCTCAGGTGCAGTTAACGAAGGGGATATATACTTTCGGACATTTCTGGTGCTTACAGACCAATCACAATTTCCCAGGAGCTAACCTTTCAGCCTCACATAGAGAAATTTACAAACTTACATAGCAGGAGGTAAGCAAAAGTATCATTAGCATTGTTTTAATCCCTAATCTTCCTTCCTATTCAGGAATTGGTACAGAGAACTCAGAGCGATGATGAAACTAAACTGTTAAGTTTCTCTGAAATTTTCTCTGAAATTGCCCCTTTAACACCCAATTGCAGCCCATGACCTTCTATAACCATCAGCAAAAGTGACTGATTCAATTCACCTCCCCTCCTCCACTTTTACCTTTTCTTCAAGCTCTAAGTTTCTACCTCACTAGTAATAGTAATAATCATCCTAGGAAATGATCTTCTTTTGTTGTATCTGTTTATCTGCATTTTTTGGATAGATTTTATTTGCTAAGTGCATCATTTGCCATGTCATATCACAAATGTAACATATATGGTACATTATGCAAAATGTACCTGTCCCTGCATACAAAGTAGTTGCTTATTAACAACCACATTAAATGTTTGATGATAAGGAAGCAAAATTTTAATCATTTCATCTTAGCATGTTCATTTGTTACTTATAATAGGCATTTGATTCTTTTAGCTATTTAAACAAATTTTTTTTTCTCTTTTTTTTTAAAGAAACAGCGTCTTGCTATGTCACCCACACTGGAGTGTAGTGGCTATTCACGGGCGTGATCATCACGCAATGCCATCTTGTGCCCAGAGCTCAAGCCATTCTTCAGCCTCCCAAGTACCTAGAACTATAGTTCATGACCACACCCAGCTTGTTTAGCTACTTTTCAGAAAATTGATTGGGGCTGTAGTTTGACACATAATGTTAAAATCATGGAGACAGGTAACGTTTTCATGCAGAAAGTTTGTTTTATCAAGGGCAGCTTACTGATGTTGAGCAGGAGATCTTGTATAGTGATATTTCTAGTGACTTGTTTTTTTTTTAAGACCAAGCAAGAGAATAATTTTTTCAGGATGTCTTATTGATTTTATCCCCCAAGGATAAGAGATTACAGTCATCATTTAGACGCATGTCTTACAGCAAACACATTCTAAAGTAAAAATATTGCACAACTGAGGAGAAGCTTGTAAAGTTATCCACTAAGTTAAGGACCTATAAATGCTTGGAGAGAGAAAAATGGAATAAACTATTGGCAAAATTCCATTATTATAACACTGATGAGTGTCACATGATGTCAATGACAAAAGAGCAGAAGAGTAATTACTATAATGTGCCATGTGCCATGCACCTGACTGCTCAGCCACAACCCCTTTATTCAGAGAATAGCTGATGGTTTACACTACAGCTCCTGATCTGGATGTCACAACGTAGACAGAAATAGTAAACACTGTGAACCTCATCAAAACAATCATTGATTATATGTATAAATATGTATAACTTTTGGGCATGTTGTACACTGAGAAATAAGACCCTTCTCTCCTCCCCTAACATACGCCGACTGTTTCATTTACTACTGCCGTGTAACAAATCATCCCAAATGTAGTGGCATAAACCAACAAGCATCTTATGATGTTCACAGGTTCTGTGAATATGAATTCAGAAAGGCAATAGCAGAAAAGGCTTGCTCTGCTCCACAGTGTTTGGAGCCTCAGCTGGGAACATGCAAAAGCTGGGGATGACTTGATGGGAGGGCTGAAATCACTGGGAAACTTGCTCACTCCCATGTCTGGAAGCTGATGCTAGGGCTGCATGGGTTGCTGAGGCTTCCTCACAGCAGGATGCTGGGTTGCAAGAGTAAGCATATGGAGAAAGGCAGGCAGCAGCTGTATTGCCCCTTTGGTTTTTTGGGTTTTTTTATTTTTATTTTTATTTTTGAGACAGGGTCTCATTCTGTTGCCCAGGCTGGAATTCAGTGGTGAGATCATGGCTCACTGCAGCCTTGACCTTCCAGGCTCAACGGATCCTTCCACCTCAGCCTCCAGGTAGCTGGGAGGCACATGCCTCTAGGTGGCACATGCCACCATGCCCGGCTACTTTTTTTGTACTTTGTGTAGAGATGGGGTTTCAACATGTTGCCCAGGCTGGTCTCGAACTTCTGGGCTCAAGCAATCTGCCCACCTTGGCCTCCCAAAGTGCTGAGATTTGTATTGCCTCCTATAACAGCCTCCTATGGTAAGATATCTGCCAGAATCACAAGCCCTCCCAGGGTTCACAGCTACCTCTCAGCTGGCAGAGTGCCAAAGCCACACCGCAAGAGCAACACTGGATGGCAGACATCGCTGTGGCCAGCTTTGGGAATTACAGTCTGCCATGCTGACTGCCAAGGAAATGGGCCTGCTCATGAGTTTTCAAAATGAGGAATGGGGTGCAACCATTTATTCATGACCATATCCGGAAGGATTATCTTGTGGCTTTTACAACATTTACTCAAGTATATCTTTGCAACAGTCAGCCTGAATTATCACTTAAGGTCAAAATATTGCACTGTATTAGGCTGCAATGATCATGTCTCTTATTTCAAACCCATTATTATAGAAAATTTTAAATATACAAAAGTAAAGAGAAGAGGATAAGAAACTCCCCAATTCCTACTACCCAGCTCCAACAATCAGCAGTTCAGAGTTGATTTTGTTTCCTGTATACCTTCACCCTTACTTCATGTTCATCTCATTTTACTTTGAAGAAAATCCCAGACATCAAATCATGAAATATTACCATTTTTAAGTTAAGAATTAGCTATCAGAGCTCCTTAATGTTGCTCAGTCTTGAGCATGTGGCTGATTCACCAGGAATTTGACTCTTTCCTAGCACTGGAAGACTTTCTTTGGTCGTAAGGAAAAATCATATTTATGAAATTTAGATACTCCATCTAAATGTTGCAAAGGGACATGAAGAAATGCATTCTGAAGTTGAATGTAACTTTAGAGTTTATTTAAAAAGTATTCACTATTGTTTCCTAAGTGTCAATATATTATCTTTTTTTTTTTTTAAGTCAGAGTCTGGCTCTGTCTCCCAGGCTAGAGTGCAATGGCACGATCTTCGGCTCACTGCAACCTCTGCCTCCCAGGTTCAAGTGATTCTCCTGCCTCAGCCTCCCAAGTAGCTGGGATTACAGGTACCCACCACCACGCCTGGATAATTTTTGTATTTTTAGTAGAGACGGGGTTTCACCATATTGGCCAGGCTGGTCTCTTGGCCAGACTGGTCTCCAACTCCCGACCTCGTGCTCCATCCACTTTGGCCTCCCAAAGTGCTAGGATTACAGGCATGAGCCACCATGCCCGGCAATGCTTTTAATATTTTTTTCTTATTTCCTCTCCCCTCCAATAGAGACAAGTCTCATTATGTTGGCCAGGCTGGTCTCGAACTCCTGGCCTCAAGCAATCCTTCCACCTCAGCCTCTAAAAGTGCTGGGATTACAGGCATGAGCCACTGCACCTGGCTACATCCTTTAAAATTTCTGAATATGATATGCTCACAAACTTTGGTTGGAAAAAGCATATTCTAAGCAGAATTTAATGAGAAATTACTGCTCAGAATAACCTGGGAGAGCCACACAACACTGGTGGCTGAACTTGAACCTTAAGTTAGGGCATTATAACTTAGTTTGAAATGTTTTAAATACATTAAAAAAAGAAAGTGAATTGTGAATTTTTTCTGTGGCTGGTGAGGTGAGAAGATTTGGAAATTTGACCTATAGATTTAATTGTTCATCATTAAGTCACATATGGATACCTTAGTTAAGAATGACAAATCTTATTAACATTACAAACTCTTAAAGAAACCCTCCCAAGTTAAGTGTAACGGTGAAAACTAAACACAAATACAAATATATCCCAACATGAACGCATGCATGTTTGTACATATATGTATGTGTGCACACAGAGGAAAAAAAACGCTGAGAGTATATCTCACTGAATTTTTTTATAAGCATGTAGTCTTGCATTACTTTTTTCTAAAGATGAAAGATCAGCTTAAAAATACAATCTCCAGGCCAGGCGCAGTGGCTCACGCCTGTAATCCCAGCACTTTGGGAGGCTGAGGTGGGCAGATCACGAGGTCAGGAGATCCAGACCATCCTGGCTAACACGGTGAAACCCTGTCTCTACTAAAAATACAAAAAATTAGCCAGGCATGGTGGCGGGCACCTGTAGTCCCAGCTACTCGGGAGGCTGAGGCAGGAGAATGGTGTGAACTCAGGAGGCAGAGCTTGCAGTGAGGCAAGATTGCACCACTGCACTCCAGCCTGGGTGACAGTATGAGGCTCTGTCTTTAAAAAAAAAAAAAAAAAAAAAAAATCTCCAGTTCCCCTATGTTTTTAAATTATCTACATATGTATGTCTATAAATGCAGGAGAAAATATCTAAAAGAATTCTACACACCAATGGTTACTTCTCAATTTATAACCTTTTTCAATCACTTTAATATATTTTTAAAACACAAAGATAAATATAACAAATCCCTTCTGTAATAAAAAGTATACATATACAAATTATTCGTATATTTTTTAAAACATAATAAAAGTCCCCAAAGTTAACTTTGATAACAATTTAAGAATGACAAATCTCATTAACATCACAAACTCTTAAAGAAACCCTCCCAAGTTAAGTGTAACAATTAAGTCCAACAATTAAGCTAAAAAGCTACCTAAGAAATGTTAAAACAGGCTGGGCATGGTGGCTCACTAGCACTTTGGGAAGCCAAGGCAGGCGGATCAGGAGATCAGTAGTTCGAGATCAGCCTGGCCAACATACTGAAACCCTGTCTCTACTAAAAATACAAAAATAAGCCAGGTGTGAAGGCACGCACCTGTAGTCCCAGCTACTCAGGAGACTGAGGCATGAGAACGGCTTGAACTGGGAGGCAGGGATTGCAGTGAGCAGAGATCGTGCCACACTCCAGCCTGGGCAACAAAGAGAGATTCTGCGCCCCGCAAAAAAAAAAGAAACAAAAGTATTAATACTTTATTTCTCTAGTTAGGTCATGGGTAGTATTAAAATATTTTCTCGATGTGTTAAAATTTGTATATTTTATTATTAAGAGAGAAGGACCATGCTGAAATGATTTCATATTCATCGTTTGACTAAAAGAGGCTCCACTATAGTATGGTATAGTTAAAAAGAAAAATGAATCAGGTGATCAAAAATCTTACTGGGGAGAAAAACCTCAAATGCATTTATTGTCAGATTGGACAATTTGTAGAAAAAATAGTTCCGCAAATTTTTATTGTATCTAACACAGAAGCTAAATAAATAAATAAGTCCAACAACAAAAGCAAAACCCAAGTATTGCAAGATGAAATCAGTAGTTTGTCAAAACCAAAACCAAAACAAATGTCTACCTGTGTGTGCTTTCACCTGCTTGTGTATGTATACACACATACATCTACAGTCACACTAAGAGGGACTAGGTCAAATACAAAACTAAGTCTCTGACCCTAAATGATGACATTCTGGCTTTAGGAGCTACATCCCATTGTGCAAAATACCAGACTCAAAAACCCACCCAGGGCAGAATTAGATCCAGGAAAACAAAGATCATGCCCTCATCCCCACTCCCACTTTGTCTCCACCTTCTTGTGGAAATCCACACATTCCTCCTCCCTTAATGCTGCCAAGGTTCCAAGCCAAATGAACTTCACAGCTGGAAAAGCAGGAGGGACAAATCCCCCTTCTGTTCCAAAAACGGAGAGGAAGAATACCAGGCGCCCACCAGCTCAGCTCAGTGCCAAGTTCTCCTCCTCCACACTAGGTACAGGAAGGAGGAGGTGGAAAAAGCCAGAGGCGATCGGATGCTTAGCCACATGCAGCTAAAAGTAAAATGCCACATGCTACTACTGATGCATGCAATTAATGGAGGGACCCAAGCTCTGAACTGCTGTGGAAAGTTGCTGCTGGTCATAGATTTACGTGGTTTTTATCACTTTACAAGAAGGCTGTAGAGTTGTGGTATCTCCCAGTTGGCAAACTATATTATATGTGTTTTTCACAGGAGAGATCCTTACCAAGTAACAGATAAACTAGATGAACAGAAACTTCCAGGTAAATTCTACTTAAAAATGTATATATTGGCCAGGCGTGGTGGCTCACGCCTGTAATCCCAGCACTTTGGGAGGCTGAGGCAGGCAGATCACCTGAGGTCAGGAGTTTGAGACCAGCCTAACCAACATGGAGAAACCCTATTTCTACTAAAAACACAAAATTAGCCCAGCGTGGTGGTGCAGGCCTGTAATCTCAGCTGCTTGGGAGGCTGAGGCATGAGAATCGCTTGAACCCAGGAGGCAGACATTGCAGTGAGCCCAGATTGCGTCACTGGACTCCACCTGGGCAACAAGAGCGAAATTCAGTCTCAAGAAAAAAAAAAAAATTATATTACCTTGTACACTATCTAGTCTTGGCTTTCATTTGGTTTGCCCGCTTACTACAAATGGGTCTGCATGATCAGATTCTAGTAGGTTATTTCTCACCTTTTAAAGGAGGCCCCTTTCTCCATGTTTTAAACCTCAAAATACCATTACATCTTTATTTTTATTGAAAAATCAAAGAGACTAACTATTTGCAAAGTTCTGGGAGTCCAAGCTTTGACTCCATGACCTGCTGGCTGCTGTTTAACCTCTCAGTCCTGGCTGACCTATCTCAGACGAACCAGCCATCCCACTAGATGAGCTACAGCAGTCAACACACGGACTAGTGCAGGGCAGTCAGGCATGTAGATCCCAGGGCAACCTGAAAGTCAACATTCTCACCTTTGCCAGGAAATCATTCCACTCTTGTCTGACTTCTCTATTCCAGTCAATTCAAGGAACATGTGTCGATTTTACCAGGACTTAAAATTCAACACTGTTGGCCAGGCATGATGGCTCACACCTATAATCCAGCACTTTGGGAGGTTGAGGTAGTCGGATCATCTGAGGTCATGAGTTTGAAACCAGCCTGGCCAACATGGTGAAACTCTGTCTTTACTAAAAATATAATAATTAGCCGGGCGTGGAGGCAGGCATCTGTAGTCCCAGCCACTAGGGAGGCTAAGGCAGAAGAATGGCTTGAACCCAGGAGGTGGAGATTGCAGTGAGCCGAGACCGCGCCACTGCACCCAAGCCTGGGCGACAGAGTGACTCCGTCTCAAAAAAATAAAAATAAAAAATCTATTGTCTTAGGAGTCTTCTCTTCTCACTCCCCACTAAATCAACCATCCAAAGCTATTGCTTTTCTCTTCCCAAGGTTTCTTGCATCCATCTAGTGAATCCATTCCACTTGTAGTCCTTTGCCTCACAGCTACCTGGGCTACCAGCATATGGTTGCATGGAAAGTACTGTCAGCTGGGAGACTGGAGTCCAGTTCTGCTCCCCGCTGTAGCGCAACCTTTAGAACCTGTTTTATTTTGTTTGGTTTGGTTTTTCCAATGGCAACAAAAGGCAAATGGACCACTTGATAATCTTTAGGGTCCTTTTTTACTCTAAAAGGGCTATGAAAAGTGGTGTCATGCCCCTCTAATCACTATTGTCAACTCCATCTTCTGGAAATAGTACTCTGTGTCTCTGCTATTCAAAATGTGATTTGTGGACCATCTGCATCAGTATCACCTGGGATCCTGCTATACATCCAGTCGTGGTCCCATCCCAGACCTCCTGAATCAAAATCTGCAATTTGCCAAAATTCCCCAGTGATGTATACTGTTTGAGAAACTCACTGCTTCTGTGTCACTTCTCTCTTCCAAATCTTTCATGGAGGCCGGGTGCAGTGGCTCACACCTGTAATCCTAACACTCTGGGAGGCTGAGGCAGGTGGATTGCTTGAGGTCAGGAGTTCGAGACCAGCCTGGCCAACAGGGTGAAACCTCATCTCTACTAAAAATACAAAGATTAGCCGGGCATGGTGGCAAGTGCCTATAATCCCAGCTACTTGGGAGGCTGAGGCAGGAGAATTGCTTGAACCCAGGAGGTGAAGGTTGCAGCGAGCTGAGACGGCGCCACTGCCCTCCAGCCTGGGTGACAGAGCGAGACTCTGACTAAAAACAAAACAAAACGAAATCCACAAAATCTTTCATGGAAACGTAATACTGACAGATGAAGTCCACGTTTCGGAAGAAGAAGCCCCTTCACCAAATAGCCTGATCATAAACCCTCTTAGTGAAGTTACCATGTCCTCTGCTCCCTGAGTGTAGACTGAGCCTGGGTTCTCACTTCCGCTTATGCTACCTAGAATGTTTCTCCTTTCTATCCACCCAAATCCTACTCATCTTTCAGTTCCAATTCCAATAGGCTCTCCTATTTAACCTTCTCTGCCCACTTGTGCCTTAAATGATACGCCTGAGTAAGGGCACACCAATGACTAGCCACATCACGTATTCATTAAATGTACCTATGGGTAGCAACTCTTCTACTCACTTACTGGTTTTCCTCAACTAGACTGCAAATGGCCTTCCAATGAATTCCTGTTGAAATTCATTGTGTGCCGCCACAATCCATCAAAACCTATTTACTTAGTATTTATTATGTGCCAGGACATCCCCTTGAGAATGCTACTTTCTACAGCCTTGCACAGGCTCCCTGTACAAGAGAGTACTACTGGGAATCTATTGGTTTGTTTTAGTTTTTTGTTTTTTGTTTTTTTTTTTAAAGAGATGGGATCTTGCTCTGTTGCCCAGGCTGGAGTACAGTGGTGTGACCATAGCTCACTACAGCCTTGACCTCCTAAGCTCAGATGATCCTCCTGCCTCAGGCTCCCAAGTAGCTGGGGCTGTGGGTACACACCACCATGCCTAATTTATTTTTTTTAGAGATGGAGTCTTGCTATGTTGGCCAGGCTGGTCTCAAACTCCTGGCCTCAAGCAAACCTCCCATCTCAGCCTCCCAAAGTGATGGGATTAGAAGTGTGAACAACCGTCCTAGGCCTGGTTTGTTTAAACTGGATCACTTTGCCAATAAGCCTGACTCTTTTTTCCTTCCTCTTCTTTTTTTTATTTTTTTTTAAGAGACAGGGTCTTGCTCTGTCACCCAGGCCTAGGTTGGAGTGCAGTCATAGTTCACTGCAGCCTTGACCTCCCAGGCTCAAGCAATCCTCCTGCCTCAGCCTCCTGGATAGCTGGGACTACAGGTATGTGCTACCATGCCCAGCTTCCTTCTTTGAATTTGTGTTTGCAATTTTACTGCATGGGATGTGTATTTTCATGTTTTTATTTAAGATTTACTTTTGGATTGCAGAGTTACACTAGGAAGTAAAAACAATTCAACAAATATTTAAGATCTACAACTTAGATACATAAGAACTTAAAAGAGAATGTTGTAATGTTTAATCACTTTTAGGTAAAAATCAGTAGTGGCCTGTCAGTTTCTTCATCCATACCTAACTCTTCAGCTTTTCATGTCTCATTTCACCCATATTGCTCAAGGTATAAGAGGAGATGTTAGTCATTGTTCTGGACCCCATAAGCTCTTGGCCTGGTATAAGAAATTTTCTTCTGAGTGAAACTAAAGGAAAAGTACTCTCATCCCATCATATCAAAGAAGAAAGGTTCTAAGGGGGAAATTTGTATTTCACAGCTGAAGAATTCTATTCCACTAACTGCAACCTTAAAGTCTCACCATAATTAAGGGATCAGTGAATTTCTGCAAGCTTTCATAAGAAAGAAACCTGAAGTGGCAATTTCCACCCAGCCATTAATGCTCTCTGTTAAAATAATTGAGTCTTTTGCTGTATTAGTTTATATTCTCTTTTTTTTTTTTTTTTTTTTGAGATACAGTTTCACTCTTGTGGCTCTGGCTGGAGTGCAGTGGCACCATCTCAGCTCACTGCAACCTCCGCCTCTCAGGTTCAAACAATTCTGCTGCCTCAGCCTCCCGAGTAGCTGGGATTACAGATGTGTACCACCACACCCGGCTAATTTTTGTATTTTTAGTAGAGACAGTTTCACCATGTTGGCCAGGCTGTCGCGAACTCTTAACCTCAAGTTAAGATCCGCCTGCCTCGGCCTCCCAAAGTGCTGGGATTACAGGCATGAGCCACCGCAGCCGGCCTGATAGTTTATATTCTGCAGTTATTAGTTACTTATTTATTTAAGCCTTACCACGTTCCAAAAAATGACTTAAGATGGCTAAGTAACTTAGTTCAGTGTTACATGATAAAAGTAAAAAGGTAAGGAGCTAATTAATTTATATGATACAAATAGCAGAGGGAACAAAACTATAAAGTAGAGTAGGCCCAGGGATTCGGTTAGTTCATAAAAGGTGAGCCATGGGATGCTACAGTACAGACGGACCACATGATCAGTTATGAGATGGATGTTACTATACTTTTATGTCTTAAGGTAGCCATAGGAAAATGGCTCTTTCTCTGAGTAAAATTTCTCCTCTGACTTCTGGCCGAGATAACACACTATTGTTCTGAAAGATATCACATGCAAAATTCCTGAAGAAGTCACCTTGCTCTGGAAAAGCTTTTACACTGGGCAAAGCTGAAATTAGGTCTGAGATCCCCGAGTGAAACCGGAGGAGCATACTAAGGGGGCCTCCCTGAGGTCCACACTGCCGTACCCATTCGGAGGAGTCAAGAAGCACCCAGGGAAGGAGTAGAAGTCAGTTTGGGAGGACAGGAGGGTAAGTTCCACCATCTTGAAGCATGGCTGTGCTAAAATACATCAGAGTTGAATTGGTTAAATTCAGGAGTAATTTGAATCTAAGAGGGCCAAGCTTGGTGCTCCCACACCTCATGTCAAACAAGGTGTATACTTCTTTAATGTCTAAACTGTCTTTGTTTAAAACTATGTACTAGATTGTTTAAGCTACAACTTTACCAGTGTTGAGTACATACCACATACCAAGCATTTTGCGTGGAGATAAGAATAAGATCCACACACCACAATGTGGCAATGGATCACTTCAATAAGATGTGAGTGTTGTGTTAGAAGAATGTACCTTTTACAGTGTATAAAACACCAGAGTGTCATGCCATATAAATGTAATCATTAAAAGACACAGTGTCCATGAAGACATGTTAGTTATCCTAAAAAACGAATCCAACAAGTTCTATAATTCAATTTTTCATTCTAGTAGCAGGACTTGGCATATCCCCACTATAACCCACCCCCTGGGTGAATTTCCCAGGGGTAGAGACCATGATATCTGGCCATTCTAGATGGTAGTGGCTATCCCCAGAATCCTCTCACCCTCCCTGTTCTCATCCCATGCTCACTAAGTGATCTTCTTTGCTTTTTTGAGACAGTCTCACTCTGTTGCCCAAGCTGGAGTGCAGTGTGCAGTGGCACAATCTCAGCTCACTGCAACCTCTGCCTCCTGGGTTCAAGTGATTCTCCTGCCTCAGCCACCCGAGTAGCTGAGATTATAGGCACGTGCCACCCACACTGAGCATGTATATATATCGTATTTTTAATAGAGATGGGGTTTTGCCATGTTGACCAGGCTGGTCTCAAACTCCTGGCCTCAAGTGACCAGCCTGCCTCGGCCTCCCAAAGTGCTGGGATTACTGGCGTGAGCCACCGTGCCCGACCACTAAGTGATCTGAGTACATCCGGTTGCTCACTGGGATTGACTAACGTAAGACAAAAGTGACAGGAAGCACTACATAAGCCCATTTCCTTTTGCTTTCTCTGTTTTTTTTCCATCTCCTCTTTCATCTAATCATTCCATAATTTTAAAAATAGTTACTGAGCCCATAAGTCAACGAGGATAAAACAGTGAAAGAGACATGCACCGCTTCAGTGGGGTTTCCATCTAGTGAATTCTGAAGTCACTCACTTTGCATTTCAACTCTAAGCCACAGGTGCAACACTCCTTCTGTTCTGGCACCAGGTATATGACATCTGGGTAACTCTGCTCAGCTCTGAATGCCACATTTCCTGGGGACAATGGAAACCAGAGCACCTTCACTAGAATGGTGTCTGGAAATGGTATCAAATACTCAGGATCAATTGGAGGAAGCAGGGCTGTTTACACAGAGAAGGGAAGAAAAATATAAACATGGGAAAGCCTTCCAGGGAGCAGGGAACTGCCCAGTGCAGAGCTGCCCAACCTCTTTCCCCACAGCGATCCCCTGACAATGATAGCACACTGCATGCTAAGAGAAACTGAGAAAATTTTAAATGGAAAAAAAAATTATTTTATTTATATTTATTTATTTATTTATTTATTTATTTATTTATTTATTTTGAGATGGAGCTTCACTCTTGTTGCCCAGGCTAAAAAAGTGCAGTGGCACGATCTCGGCTCACTGCAACCTCCGCCTCCTGGGTTCAAGCCATTCTCCTGCCTCAGCCTCCCCAGTAGCTGGGATTAGAGGTGCCCGCCACCACACCCAGCTAATTTTTGTATTTTTAATAGAGATGGGGTTTCACCATGTCGGCCAGGCTAGTCAAGAACTCCTGACATCAGGTGATCTGCCCGCCTCAGCCTCCCAAAGTGCTGGGATTAGAGGTATGCGCCACCGCGCCTGGCCAAAAGTATTCTTTTAAAATAATACCTAATAACCATCGAGAAAATAAAATCAGGCCAGACACGGTGGCTCACAGAGGCTGAGGCAGGAGAATCACTTGAACTTGGGAGGCGGAGGTTGCAGTGAGCCAAGATTGTGCCATTGCACTCCAGCCTGGGGGACACAGGGAGACTGGGGGGGGGAGGGGGAGGGAAGGAAGAGGGGGAGGGAAGGGGAGAGGGGGATGAGAGGGGAGAGGGGGAGGGGAGGGGAGGGAAAAGAGAAAAAATCAGAGTATTACTGAAGATATTAAATACTGAATTGACATAATACTTTCAAATAAAATATTTTCCAATTTTTTCAAGAAACTTGAGCTACTTCTTTGAAAATAACTGTCTTTGAAATAACTGTCTATATGCTTGAAAGAACTATATGCCATTCCAGATCAAGATGTTTAATAATGATCTCTTGATGTTCTTGTTGGTTATTAGTAACAAGAAGTTTTACTCAAACTAAGAGGTAAAAATTGTTTTAACCTTTTTTCAACCATTTTAAATTTATTAAGCATTTTACAGCCAACAGAAACATGGCAATTTCTATTTCAAGAATGTAAAAGCACCTTATTTCATTAACAGACATAGTGAAATCTCTTATGAAAACATAACAGATTTTAAATCTAGTTTAATTTTTCAATTAGGTACTAAAATATACTGACAAAGTTCTTGCGTGCAGCCTTGTGCATGCAGTGCTCATCCTGAAGCTAGCTTGGCCACACTGGTCCAGAGCTGCCTCCCATCACATCTGACCACTGCACCTTGGACTCCATGTCTGAAGCTTCAATTCGTCTCTTCCATGAGCTTCAGGGACCCTTGACCATGATGACCACGTATGCCGCTGAAGTGCATATCATCCATCCTGTGTACTGCTCATGGGAATCACTTACACCACTCTTCCCTGGGACCATGCTCCAATAAGCCCTGTCAGTGGTTCTCAAACTTAGTGCCTTGCAATCCCTGGAGGGCTTCTTAAACACAGATTGCTGGGTCCTACCCAAGAGTTTCATCTGCATTTTTACCAAGTTCCCAGGTGACGCTGATGCTACAGGCTGGAGAACCACACTTTGAGAACTACTGGTCCAAAGAAGGCTGCTCAGAGCCGCTTCTAGTCAGATTCAGTGGCCTGCAGGTGAAGGGGTATGTATATCTGGAGCCCCACCTGAAGTCTGGCCTGGTTTTCAGTGCTCTAAAAGGGATGATAAGACTAAGGATTTTAAAGTTAAGAGGAGGCTGGATTCAGTGGCTCACACCAGTAATCCCAGTGCTTTGGGAGGCCCAGGCAGGAAGATCCTTACAGGCCAGGAGTTAGAGGTTACAGTCAGTTACGATTGCACCACCGCACTCCAGCCTGTGCAAACAGAACAAGCCCCACCTGGCTGGACATGGTGGCTCATGCTTGTAACCCCAGAACTTTGGGAGGCCGAGGCAGGTGGACAACTTGAGGTCAGGAGTTTGAGACCAGCATGCCAACATGGTAAAACCCCATCTCTACTAAAAATATAAAAATTAATCAGGCATGGTAGCACATGCCTGTAATACTAAGTACTCGGGAGGCTGAGGCAGGAGAATCACTTGAACCCGGGAGATGGAGGCGGCAGTGAGCTGAGATTGTGCCACTGCACTCCAGCCTGGGTGACAGAGCGAGACCCTGTCCCAAAAAAAAAAAAAAGAAGACGAAGAACAAGACACCGTCCCTAAAAGAAAAAAAAAATTTTAAAAGACAAAGATGGACTCACCACCATTTTATTAAAAAGGATGGGGGAGGAGGGCAAGCACAGCCAGGTGTCCAACAATAGAATAAATTACTTACAACATGTGGAAAGCACATCAATGGAGCATTCAAGCTTGACTGCAGGATTGTCTGCTGTCTGGGGTGGGGATTTTTTTTTTTTTTTTTTTTCCAGAAACTGGTCAGACCTCTGACCGACTACTATAATTCCACTACTTGATT
Source organism: Nomascus leucogenys (assembly GCF_006542625.1). Lineage (NCBI taxonomy): Eukaryota > Metazoa > Chordata > Mammalia > Primates > Hylobatidae > Nomascus > Nomascus leucogenys. Next base: position 134,459,228 of record NC_044383.1, on the reverse strand, counting down.
GGAGTGTAATCATTGGAAATGAAATTAAGTTATTGTGGTATAATTTATCTTTTACATGAATTTTTTTTAATGGGAGAAGGAACTACAAGTTCTAGCCCAATGACTCAAACATTTGAAACAAGACGACCTTCAGAAGTTGGCAACAGCCTACAACTGAAAAAACATTTATGTCTTCATCTATTCAACGAGCGTTTCCTGACCAGTTTGTACTCAGTTGACGTGCTGGGTACTGGCAGTATAAAAATATAGTCACTGACCTTCAGGAGCTTGCAGTTAAGTAAGAGAAACAGTAACTGAGAATATAAAAAACTAAAGGCTTTCATGTTACCATATAAATAACGTCGGAACTGATTAGTATGCAGATTGGGTGACTGAATAGGGGATTTACAAAATTATGTAGCCTGATCAAACAGGAGGTGCTAAATTTGAATGGTTCCTCTAATAGATCAGCTCACATTTTGTCCTAATGAAGTGTCACTATTATTGTTGTCTTTGCTATTGTAAAATCATGTGGTGCTATCATGACATTTAACCACTTTCCTTTCTCATTCTCTGAACCATATTTTCGAACCATCTTTAAATATTGTGTAACCATCTTTAAAAAGCTCCAGAATCAATTGCAAGCCAATACGTTCTGAAATCATCAGCCACAAATCTGCTTTTAAAATAAATAAACTTTTGAATTAGTCATGTTGTATAATGATGTAACACATTAAAAACACATGGGACTGGGCGCAGTGGCTCACGCCTGTAATCCCAACAGGATTTGGGAGGCCGAGGCAGGCGCATCACAAGGTCAAGAGATAGAGACCATCCTGGCCAACATGGTGAAACCCTGTCTCTAATAAAAATACAAAAATTAGCTGGGCGTGGTGGCATGCGCCTGTAGTCCCACCTACTCAGGAGGCTGAAGCAGCAGAATTGCTTGAACCCGGGAGGCAGAGGTCGCAGTGAGCCGAGATCACACCACTGCACTCCAGCCTGGCGACAGAGTAAGACTCCATCTTAAAAACAAAACAAACAAAAAAAAAAACACCACACACACACGGATAGATAATCATATTATTTGAGAAAGAAAATAATTATATAAAAATTGGAATCTCAGGAACAAATGGCAAACTTTAGCCCAGGGCAAACTTTTTATTGGTCTATTATAAATGTTTGCAAAATCAGGTTTATAATGGCAACACAGGCAGACAAAGTCCCAATGTAATATACATAAATGACATGTTTCTGTTCTTGTATAGTGATTTTCCTCCCTTCTGAGCATTAATCTTTGAATGACTTACTCCATAAATTATGAAACTTAGTTCAAAAGCAAATGAAATTTAAAATACTCATTTATTGAATGGCAAAAGTGCCATGTTGAAATTACTGTGATTTATCTGTGTCTGTAATGGTTACTATAGCAAACATACTTCATTGCTCAAAATTATTACCTGGTTGCATAGTTTACTCTGGTTTAAACATAAATTTATCCCGCTGTTCAGAACAGCAGCTGTTTGTCAGGGTCATGTTCATTCATCCACAGCCACAAGGCCCAACTTTTTCTTTCTACAACTCGAAAGTGGCACACTGACGTATACACATAACACTCACTTTCTGGAAACCAATTAAATTCACACGGATCACTGACTACTAATATGGGAGGAGGGGACAAGGTGGAGTACTGTTTATCCAGAAGAGAGTTCATCTCCATGCTCACATGCCTATTTGGACCCCGCATGGTTCTGGCAGCTCAGGCAGAAAGCATAGATTGGCACTATAAAAGCAGCCCTGTCTGCAAAACAAATGGGATTCTTGGGCATTGGTGCTTGTGGGCACTGCCATCACAGTGACTGAGTCATTGCTGCTGTGCCTAGAAGAGAGATTCTGGTTGAAAAACCAACCTTTCCTCTATACCAAGAGGAGGGCCCTCTCCTTTCCCTCCTTGTCATTTACCTGGTAGAGAAGTTGGGCAAAAATGCATATTCTCCACCTGGGGGAAAATGTGCCACATTCATGATAATGGACTAAATGGCTCACTATATAAAAAGTGCTGATAAATAAACAAGAAAGACATTACTTTAAATAGGAAAATGAGCAAATGACTTTAAGAGATGAGTCAGACAAATAAGGATAGAAAAATATGTGTGTTCTTATAAATAACGAGAGAAATATAGTTTAAAAGCACAATAAGATTACTTTTCAAACTGGTAACTTTTTCTCCCTAAATACTGGGAAGTATAAGATAAGAACAGGGCAGGAGTGCCGCTGGTGGGAGTGCAGACTGTAGAATATTTCCAGGAGGCCAACAGTGTTTCAAGAGTCTTTCAGATGTTCCTACTTTTCAGCCTGCTACACTTATATCTAATAATTGGCCCTGGCTGGGCACAGTGGCTCATGCCCGTAATCCCAGCACTTTGGGAGGCTGATGTGGGCAGATCACCTGAGGTCAGGAGTTCGAGACCGGCCTGGCCAACATGGTCAAACCCCGTCTCTACTAAAAATACAAAAATTAGCTGGGCGTGGTGGCGGGCACCTGTAGTCTCAGCTACTTGGGAGGCTAAGGCAGGAGAATTGCTTGAACCCGGGAGGCAGAGAATGCAGTGAGCTGAGATCGTACCACTGCACTCCAGCCCAGGTAACAGAGCGAGACTCTGTCTCAGAAAAAATAATAAATAAATAAAAATAATTGGCCCTAGGGAGACAGTGAACTCTTAAGGTAAAGATACATATTTAAAGATGTTCATAGTCACTTCTTTCTTTCTTTCTTTTCATTTTTTTGGAGACAGGGTCTCACTCTGTCACCCAGACTGGAGTGTGCAGTGGCGCAATCTCGGCTCATCATAAACTCCGCCTCCGAGATTCAAGTGATTCTCCTGCCTCAGCCACCCTGAGTAGCTGGGATTACAGGCATGCGCCAACACGCCCAGCTAATTTTTTTGTATTTTTAGTAGAGACGGGGTTTTGCCATGTTGGCCAGGCTGGTCTCGAACTCCTGACCTCAAATGATCCACCCACCTCAGCCTCCCAAAGTGCTGGGATTACAGATGTGAGCCACCGTGCCCGGCCACTTATTTCTATGATAAGAAAAATTGGAAATTGCCTAAACAGTTCAAACTGGGGGACATAAATTATGGTATACTCAAAGGGTATGTAACGATTTAAAAAATATGGAACAATAATTCATAAGGGAAAGGTATTCCTTAGCGAAGGCTAAGGAATATGAACAAGCACACCATATATACAGCTTGAAGTCATTGTATATTTTGGTGTATGGTGTACATATATAAACAGAGGCATGTAAACTCCCTGGGGAAGGAAATTTTGTGTGTTTTCTTCACTGGTGTATCTTCAGGACCCAGCAGAGTGTCTGGCACTTAATAGATACTCAACATTTATGGAACAGATATATATGTCAGACAAAAGCATGTGGTTATATCTGAGTTGCAAGTGTGAATAGAGGACTTAAGTATCATCCTTTTTTTTTTAGGCCTTCTGAATTTTCTACAACGTATATATACAAATTTTACAGTCGAAAGCAGAACAAAAATGCTTCAGCTTAAAATCTGTTTTTCTTAATGTTATTCCTTCTATAGACCCAGAGTCAGATTTGATCTAAAATTTACATACACACACGCACACTATCAAGATTCTATACCACAAATGGGATATAGAAGGTCCATGACATAGAAGATCTATGTTAACTTTTAAAAATCATATACAACAAACTTCTTTTCTACACATAGATCTTTGCAGGGCACTTGTCATTTAAAGATACATTATTCACGGAGAGGCTGAGGCAGGAGAATGGCATGAACCCGGGAGGCGGAGCTTGCAGTGAGCCGAGATTGCGCCACTGCACTCCAGCGCCTGGGCGACAGGGCGAGACTCTGTCTCAAAAAAAAAAAAAAAAAAAAAAAGATACATTATTCAATACGCACACACTTTTTTTTTACTGTATTATATTAATAAGGATTTTTGAAACATCAATAATGCAGAATTTTTCTCACAGAAATTTTGCTTCACTTTCCCTTTTTCTTAAAACACCTTGTTGAACTCTCCTTTCCTGTAGCATGAAAAGGAAGAATTAAAGTATTTTCTTGTTGTCTCTTAACTGGCCTCAATCAGCTAAATACCACCAGGGTGTTAATTACAAAACAGTTATTTCATATAAGGTTATGCCTATTACTGCACAGAAAATCTCCATGTACACAAACTAAGCCAATTTCCCCCTAGCACATAGCATGTGTTTTTCTCAGGAAAAGCAAACAAGCAAAAACCCACAAGAGTACAAACAGGAAACCTATTAGGACCTGCTCTCCAAGGGCAGAAAACAGATGGATGGTCCTTTCCTAGCATCTGTAGCAAAGCAGATAAAAGCAGTGAGTCTGAACACAATGACTGATGTGGCTGAGAAACAGGACAGGAGGGCGGACTGCATCCCCAATACTACATGGTCATCTAAAAAGGATGACATGAACCTAGAGATATGATTGTTATTTAAAGAACAGAGACAATAAAGAGTCTTACATGAGTACCATCAGATCTGTTTTTTAAAGAGCCATAATCCCTATAGTGATATGGCATCAACTTCAAAGTCATCCACATTTTCTCTGTCAAGCCCTAAAACAACGTATGCAAATTCAAAGCACTAACACTTGAATTTTTCATTCATTGTATAAAACATAAAGTGAATCCGAAGAGGGTGCTCACCTTTGCCACAAAACCCCAAGCTAGAATGAGAAACCATTAGCATCCCAATACAGATTTTAAATACTCTACCTATATGTTTTGAAAGTTGCTATGAAGACTCTCTTTGAATATTCCAAATTTTAATCACCAGACAAATGGCCTTCACAACTCATGTAAATGCTTATTACCTGAAAGAGAAAATGATCTTTGGAAATGGAGAGGATTTGTCTGTTTTTGCCATAAATTATTCACAGAGCAACAAGAAAACCACTCAAATTTCACCAAAAATATTATAAAGTTGGGATGAGCAATATGCCATGTGACAATGCCAGAATGGAAAGGAGAGGGGAGGGGAGTAAGTTTCAAGGAAGATTCAATGTTGGGGAAAGGACTGGCTGCATCGAAACTGCAGAGGGCTTTCAAAGTTATGATCTGAGGGTGGAAGAAGGGTTATGATTTGGGGTCTGGAGATTAAGGTGTATTCTTCACAGAACTTTAGAGAAATTAAAGATGCTGCCTCTTCCTGGGCCTTCCCTGATCCCCTAAGACTGGATCAGGTGCTTCCATTGGAATACTGCATCACGCTATCTGTGTACTCAGACTTCAGTGTACCCTGGGCACAGGCTATGGGTTGCTCACCATTAACATCTCAAGACCTAGCAAAGTGCCTGGTTCAGACTAAGTATCTAATAAATATCTGTATCGTGAATTCAAAAAGGAATAGAGTAGGGAAGACTGGAAGCGAAGACACCATCACACATAAAGCCCAGTGCCTTACTATGGAAGTCATTTAAAGTCCTACTGCGTTTTTAGTTGCTGGTTACTAACATTGTATAATTTGACTGACAAAGCATGAGAAAGACAGTATGTTCAACACTGAAGCAAAACAATGAAAGAAACATGTTCATGGAAGGACACAAACCATGTTAGGCACTATATATAACTTCTACCACATGTGTCAAGGGTTTTGTCAGGGATCATGTAGACTGCCATTTGTCCTCGTTTATCCTGAGTAGACAGCCAGGGAAAAGCTGAATGGTGTGGTAAGGAAATATATAAAAGTAAATTAACTATTTTCTTGAAAATTCCCTCTTAAATAACTATATGCAAGTGGTAAGCAAAAAATTGAAATGATAGCTGATTCGGTTATTTACACCTAGATGTTGTCAAAATTAACTATAGAAAGAACGGTGACAAACACCTTTGGAGCTACCAAACATCTATATACCTCATAAGCCCCAAGTATTCACCAAGTACCCACTAGGACCACTGGGTTTGTTTTCAGATTGCATCCCACTTCCCCACCTTTTGTCAATCACAACATCTCCACCTATAAATTAAGTACATGTGCCAGGGCCAATCTTGGAGCTTCAGGTGCTTCTGTAGCGCTTTCTGGTTCATCATAACCATCATCATCATCAAAGTTATCATCATCGACGTGATTATCACCATCTTCATCTTCTTTGCTTCATTCCCATCATTGCCAACATTTATCTAATGCTAACTGGGTGCCATACACCATTCTAAGTACTTTTTTTTCCCATTTAATCTGAAAAAAAACTTATAAGGTAGGAACTTTGCCTATTTCCATTTTTTTTTAACCAATGAGGAAACTGAGGCATGAAGAGATTAAGTTATCTCGCCCAAGACCATGTCTGAAGGTGGCAGGCTCTATGGAGTCTATCTGATTTGACTACAGGATACACACACTTTTTTTTTTTTTTTTTTTTTTTTTTTTGACAGAGTCTCGCTCTGTTGCCAGGAAGGAGTGCAGTGGTGCAATCTTAGCTCACTGCAATCTCCGCCTCCTGGGTTCAAGCGATTCTCCTGCCTCAGCCTCCCGAGTAGCTGGGGCTACAGGTGTGCACCACCACACCCAGCTATTTTTTGTATTTTTAGTAGAGACGGGGTTTCACCATGTTGGCCAGGATGGTCTCAATCTCTTGACCTTGTGATCCGCCCACCTCAGCCTCCCAAAGTGCTGGGATTACAGGCGTGAGCCACCATGCCCGACCAGGGATACACACTCTTAACTGCTACCGTAAAATCTACTGGCCCTCCTAGTCAGTGCTCCAGGGCTGACAACAGGCTTCCTTTAGCTTCCTGAGTCTCTGCCCTCCTCCCCTACTCTCCAGCCTGTACCCAAGTGTGTTTTCATTTCTTCCTTGCAAGGCCTTGTTCTGGTAACTGCACAATAACCCTCGCCTTCTCCCAGCACAGGGGTTCTGCCCCACCCATGTTCAGTGACTGAGTCTCTTCTACCTACTCACAGACCTAGCTATGAGCAGACACACAAATATGGGCTGTTCTCAGTTTCCCAGGGCCAGCCCTACCCCATTATCTTGTCTTGAGGGTTCCCATCACCTGCTGCTTGCCCAGACTTCAGCTACCTACTGGAGGACTGAGTCTCTCCAGTAAATCCCCACAATGAGGTCTCCCTCAGTGGCTGGGTCTAAATTCAGGCTGGTCTCTCCTGCAAATTTCTGCTCAACTAACCATAACCGGTCTTGTGTGGCAAAAACCCAAGGTTGCGAAGAATGGTAATGAATCTCACTTAATGATTCCCCATGTTCCAGGGCAGATCTTGGGTTATTTATCTGTTTCTGTTGCAATCCAATGAAGTCACATACTCTCTAGAGGCAACACAACCCCAAGACACAGAGCCACTGTTCTGAGCTGGTGGCTTGTGTGCAGGAGCCCCCTCTTCCTGCAGGCCTCTGAGGGGTCTGCCACCTGTCAGACATTGTGCAGTTAATAAGGTAACACTTGTGAAGGGTTTTGCAACACATAGCACACATGTTGTCCAGGATCTCACACATGGTGCTCCACGTTGCAAAACTCAAGAGCTATTTTTAAACTGTATCTAACAGTTGAGCAAAACTTACGAGTGTCTCCCATTGCAGACCACTTTAAACTCATTACTCTTCCACTGAAAATTCCTCAAAAAGAGCATACAACTGGTGGGGATTATTAAATAGGATACAAAGGACACTTTAGGAAAAAAAAGAAAAGAAAAAAAAACCTTGTTACAATCCATGCCAAGTTTTCAGGGAAACCTCAAAGACTTTGCTTTTGTTTCATCTATTCTTTTGAAAACAAGCAATTCAAGAGAAGCAGGAGGGAACAAATTGCATCTTGTCTGCCCAGATGTCATGTCCATATAGGTGAGTGAGTCACGGCGCTGGTGGGCCATCTGAGGGTACACTGAAGAGGCATTTGTGATGCCCGTAACCTGCTAAGACAAAGGCCAGCTTTTCTGAAGCCCTGGCCAGACCTGCTTGGGCAGTTAACCAAATACCTTGATGGATGTAGGCTTGAAGTGTGGGATCTCCTTTACCTCCCCACACTATAATTACACAAAGCTTTTCTGGCTTAGGGAAAAATAAAAGGTTTATTTTTAATTAATGAGGGCAGGTCCCTAATTCTCTCTTTAAAAGAGCTTCCTTTTGCCAAAGGGAATCCTCTGAATGAGTGGGTAGGTTTAATGGACTGCCTTTGGCTAACAGGTTTGTGGGTAGTTTCCCCAAAGAGTTAAACTCCAATGACAGAGCCATGGATGTGGGCTTCCTCTTCTATGGCACTCCATATCATGATGGCTCTGCGGTGACCTTTGTTCTGCTGGCTCTCAGGCGATTGCTATCAATCTTTAAATTCTTGAAGTTTGCAAGGGCAGGTGCTAGCATGTGTTCAAACCTATTTGTATTTATCTTTCAGATATTTGTGCTCCCAGACAACATTAATGATCATACCAAGTTACTTAGTCAAACCTGAAGAGTGATCTTCCTCTGATTTAAGTGGTTTTCATTTTTTAAAGAAAACGGTCCTACAAAATTAATTTATGTATATTTCCTACAAAATTAATATTAAGTATTGCTTTATCAATCTTGTCTTCACCCCAGATGTGTGACATAATCCAGGGACCCTTTAAAGAAAAGGTTGTGTCAAGCAAATGTCAGAAAAGTGATATTATTTCCTCGTGCTCACCATTTAATAGGAAGGAAAGGAAGCAGCACAAATACATGAAAATCAGTGCCCAGGCCCCTTTAGAGTAATCAGAACTTCCTAGACAAACAAATAATTATCACTAATATCAGTATGTAAATTGTTCGGCTGGCATGCACACACCAATAGCACTAATTAATTTCTTTTCTCAAATTAAAAATACTCAATACAAAGTTCTAAACTCATTTGTAATGGAAGCCCTACCCATTTGTCATCATAAAAATAAGAAAATAGTGTGCACTCTGTGAAGTCGATGGTGGTGACTCACGTTGATTAAATGCACAGTCAGGCATTATACTTGGCACTTTAAAAATATTCCCTGTTGAGAAATGTATTAACTTTTCCTGGGCTCAGTAGAACATAAGCACAAAGAGGCTGGATGCAGTGGTTTGATGCTTGTATTCCCAGCACTTTGGGAGGCCAAGGCCAATGGATCACTTAAGGTCAGGAGTTCAAGACCAGCCTCGCCAAGAAAATACAAAAAATTAGCCCAGCATGGTGGCAGGCATCTGTAAACCCAGTTACTTGGGAGGTTGGGGCAAGAGAATAGCTTGAACCCAGGAGGCGGAGGTTGCGGTATGCCGAAATTGCACCACCGCACTCCAGCATGGGCGACAGAGCAAGACCCTGTCTCCAAAAAAAAAAAAAAAAGAAAAAAAGAATGTAAGCTCCACAAGAGCAGACACTTCACCCACTTCCCTCACTGCTGCAGCTCCAGGACCTAGACCAGTGCCTGGCACATTGTAGGCATTCAATAAATATGTGTTGGATAAACTTTTTAATATTATTTCCCATAGTTCTCACTGCAGCCTCCAAAGGTAGGTATGGTGTTTATCTCCTTCTTACAGAAGGAGAACCTGAAACTCAGAGAGACTAAATCACTTGCTCATAATCACATAGCTAATAAGTGGCAAAGCCAGGATTTCTATCCCAGTCTACCTTCTTCCTGCATTCACCCTCGCCCTCACCCTGAACCATTCTGCTTGACTCCCTAAGAGTCTCCTACATTCAATTCTCTGCTAAAGACATTTGCATCCACAGAAGTGTCCGCATGAATATACACATAGGAACATGCTAGAAATTCTTCCCATTATATTCTTTCTGACTGTGCCTTAAGACCTAATACTCAGCATGCCTTGGTTCTAGAACCTAACTATTTTAGTGCTTCCTTTATTTCCTTACATAATTATTTTTGTTTTTAGTAAATATCGTACTGACAAAAGTACAGACATAAATTTTGTAGGACAACTTGCCCCTGCTGTAAATATTACTGATGTGCTCCTGGCTAAGGAGGGTCCCAGAAGTGACCCAAGCTTCCAGTGTTTTCCATTCTCCAAAGAGGGACGGTTACCATTCTTCAATGGTTTTTACACAGACTTCATAAAAAGGAGGAGCGATTCCACATATATTTATTCTTTCTCTTTTTTTTTTATGCTTCATCATCATTCTTTTCTCTTCCCTTTGGCATGTTCATACAACCAGGTTCAACTCTCCCCATAGGAAGAAGAGGGGAGCAGAAGGAGAGGCCCGGGGAAGGAATGGGAGGGGTAAGGGGAGAAGAGGGAGGAAGGAAGGTAGGGCAGTTCATTCTCTTATCATTGCATCCATTCCTTCAGAGCCAAACGCGCAAACTTCTTGAATAAATGTTCTACATCTACGGCCTCCATTCACCTGGCATTGATTATTTCAGGTCACGCATCAAGCTAGGTGCTAAGAGCACAATGACTAATGAGCCTTGGATGCATTTATCTCGCTCCCGCTGCTTCTCTTGAGCCCCCATTCCACAAGAATGTCCCAACAGCACCTCAACTACATATCATAAAGTGAGCTCCTGATCTTTCTTGCATATTCTCCTTCCTCCTCCTCTCTCTCCCGTTAACAGCCACACTCCCCTCCCAGCATCTTCCATTAGCCCTATCCATTCCAATTTAGGTCAATCAAGACCTAAATTCCTCCAACAAAATATTTCTTCTGTTCACTTCCTCATTTCCATTTCTACACTTAGTGTCTTTGCTCAGGCAGTAGCAATACCCTTTGGACTGCTCTTCCTCCTCCCAAGAGCATAATCCTTGGGTCATTCTCCCAATCAAAAGTTTTCCTATGTCCCCTCTTAACAAGAGAACAATGTCAAACTATTAAACTGGCATTTAAAGCTTCCACATTATGGATGGAACCTATTCTCCAAGTCACTTAGTCTCACTAATGTAACTGAGCTTCTCTAAGTTCCCTTGAGCATCCTAAACAAGATTCAAACTAATCAAATACCAAAGTAGCTCAAATTACTAAATTAAAAGTAAAGAACTGTGCATTCGACAATAAATCAACACAAACAACAGGTTTACAGTTTCCAAAATGGTAAATATTTCCCTACAGTCTCATCATTAAAACTTCAGCAATATTCTGATACACTGAGTTGCTTTAAGGAACACTACTTTTCTTTTTTCAACAGTAATGATTTTCCTATGACCCTTTCCCTGTATTCTTTATGACCTAGCATCCTAGTGATACAGTTTGGATGTCTGTCCCCTCCAAATCTCATTGAAATGTGATCCCCAGTGGTGGAGGTGGGGCCTGGTGGGGGGTGTTTGGGTCATGGCGGCAGATCCCTCATGAAGAACTTGGTGCCCTCCCCATGGTAATGACTGGGTTCTTGCTCTATTAGTTCGCCAGAAGCCAAGCAGATGCTGGTGTTGTGCTTGTACGGCCTGAAGAACCCTGAGCCAAATACACTTTTCTTTAGAAATTATCCAGCCTCAGGTATTGCTTTATAGCAATGTGAGGCGGACTGATACGCATAGCTTTTAGGGAACTCATTGCAAACTGAAGTAACTATGGTACAAATTCTAAGTTGAAAAACGAAACACTAAATGCTTCATCAAATCACTTTACATCATTTTTAAAGCAACTTTTTCTTTCATTCATGGATGCGGTAGGTGTAACTATAATTTGTTAAATAATTATTCTCTCAAAACCCCACTGCCCATTTACATACCTGCTACTATTACCAGGAATAGAATGAGGTACAAATTGAAATGTATGTGAAAAACAAACATTAAGTGCTAAATAAATGTAAAATAAAATAAAAATTAAAATGATTTAAGTGAACTGTAAATTTCTCAATCCTTATATCAAAATCTAGCCAAAATAATGTTCTCATTTGCAAAAAAAATGGAACCATCTTAAACATCTTCAAACACATATATATATTCCTTCAACATCTCAACTACAAGTTACAACGAGTCATGAGTGGCAACATTCAGTGTGGCTTCAGGCCATGAAAGGGTTATGCAACAACATAAATTATATCAAAATGGAGATTAAGTATTTGAAAAACTGATGAAAAATCTATCAAGAGTGAAACCTCCATAGAGACTTGGGTGAATATTCCCATTATGGTCTTTGGGAATAAATTTTCAAACAACTGAGAATTTCAAGGGGGATTTTATGATTCATATTAATTTCATCAAGTTGGCTGAGCACAGTGGCTCATGCCTGTAATCTCAGCACTTTGGGAGGCTGAGGCAGGCAGATCTCTTGAGGTCAGGAGTTCAAGACCAGCCCGGACAACATGGTGAAACTGCATCTCTACTAAAAGTACAAAAATTAACTGGAAGTAGTGGTGTATGCCTATAATCCCAGCTACTTGGGAGGCCAAGGCACAAGAATCGCTTGAACCTGGCAGGCAAAGGTTTCAGTGAGTCAGTATCACACCATTGCACTCCAGCCTGGGCAATAGAATAAAACTCTATCTCAAAAAATAATAATAATAATAATAAATAAAATAAAAATAAAAATTCATCAAATTTTACAAAGACAATTACTAAAAGGCCAAATGGCATTTCCGTTTTCTTTTATAAAGTTTAGATACAGCCTTGTACATGCTGAGGATTCAATATATGTTGACTGGATATAATTGCATAAGACTGAACTCCATAAATCTTGTCTCCTATGTTATGTGCATATGTTTACTGGGGAAATATTTTTATATTGTATTTCTCTTGGTCCCTAGGGTACCTGTAAGGCTCAATCAATATTTAGTGACTGATTGAATCACAGAATTATATATGTAACTAGAACTAATGAAGTAGATAAAACAAAAATACAGACCTGGAAGGCCTTTTTTTTTTTTTTTTTTTTTTTGGAGACGGAGTTTCGCTCTTGTTGCAGGCACCCAGGCTGGAATGCAATGGTGCGATCTCAGCTCACCTCAATCTCTGCCTCCCGGGTTCAAGCAATTCTCCTGCCTCAGCCTCGCGCGTAGCTAGGACTACAGGCATGCGCCACCATACCCAGCTAATTTTGTATTTTTAGTAGAGATAGGGTTTCGCCATGTTGGTCAGGCTGGTCTCGAACTCCTGACTTCAGGTGATCCGCCTGTCTCAGCCTCCCAAAGTGCTGGGATTACAGGCGTGAGCCACTGTGCCCGGCCACCTTTTATGTCTATCACAGATGTGTGAGCAAAGTTTTTATATTCTACTACTGGGTAGCTTGCGGCACTACAGCGTGTTAGTTCACAGTGAGGTCCTCCTTACAACTAACCCACCTTACATTGTACACTCATATCTAATGCAGCATGGTTGTTTATTTCCTTATGAAGTTTCTGTTTACTACGGAATGTCACTTTAAGTGCAACTTATAATTAGGCTTGTCCTATAGGAAAATGTAATCCTAAAAATTATGATTCATTGGTTTACAGGAAAACATGGCTCTTGTCTCAAGAAAACTAATTCTGAGAACTTTAAGAACTTTCTGGGATAAGAAACATCTGCTCTAGATTACTAGTAATCTCTTTTGAGATTTGAATATGCAACCATTAAATGTATCGCTGTGAAGTACTGCCTTCCACAAATGTTACCTTTTCCTTATAACAAAAACATACAGCCACCCCAACATTTCAGCAGTTTCTTACGGGGAGGGCTCAACAGGACTGCTCTGGAAAACACCCTAGTTAAATGTCCCTCTTGCACAGGTACCCTCACACCTTCTATTTTAAGAAGAATTCAAATTTGTGTCAAGATAAGAGCATGTTCCCTCATAGTCTGGGGTGAAAGTTATTCTCCTTTTTTGTTGTTTGTTTGTTTGAGATGGAGTCTTGCTCTGTTGCCCAGGCTGGAGTGCAGTGGTGCAATCTCGGCTCACTGCAGCCTCGCCTCTGCCTCCCCAGTTCAAGCGATCTGCCTGACTCAGCCTTCTGAGTAGCTGGGATTACAGACACGTGCCACCACATGCCACCACGCTCTGCTAATATTTGCATTTTTAGTAGAGATGGGGTTTCACCCTGTTGGCCAGGCTGGTCTCGAACTCCTGACCTCGTGATCTGCCCACCTAGGCCTCCCCGAATGCTGGGATTAGAGGTGTGAACCACCACACCCAGAATTGGTCACTTGATACATGCTTTGTGACTGCCTCCAGCCGTTCACGTTTATCAAAAACACAAGAAAATCTCCTTCTGTTGTCTGACTTAAAATATGCATTGCAGTTTTTAATGACAATCTTGAAGTCACTCAGGTAAGAAATTTCTTACATAGCCCTGAGGTGGTACTGGTATAAAACAGCCTCTCCTCTCTTGCCTTAGCGACATGGATGGCAGTTTTCAGAGTATTTCAGACACTTTCAAGAAAACAAAACTGAATTTGAGAGTTGATTTACGCAGGAACTGAATCTACTTCTACATTTAATATTGTTAATCATATAATACCATCTATTTACGACTCTTTATAATTGGATATCCAGTTAGTATCTGTTGAGCTTCTGCAAAATACAAGTCACCGTGAGGCACAAGGCACTATAGCATATGGTTTGAAGGACACAGAGATGCAACTTAAACCCAGCCATCCAGATGCTTAGAATTTGGCAGAAGAGATGAGACAAGCACATGAATAATAATGCATGGTAGGAAAGCACAGACACGACATGAGAAGTATCATAAAACTGCAATGCAGATACATAAGGGCAAGAGCCACTTAGCTTGGGGAACCAAGAAGAGACTGCAGAGAAAGTGGCATTACAGCAGGGTGGAGTGACAAGCATAGCAGGTGAATGTAGCCGAGTGACAAGTGTAGCGGGCAAAAAAGGTGGTGGGAAGGAGGCAGGGGCTGTTTATCTCCATAGCAAATCACTTCAATTTATGTGACAATGTATAAACTGCAAGATAATGAAAATAAGGGGGCACCTTACACCATATGCAAATATTAACTCAAAATGGATCAAAGGCCTAAACGTAAGACGTAAAAGTATAAAACTCTTAGAAGACAACATAGTGAGAAAGGCTCACAACACTGGGTTTGGCAATGATTTCAGTGGATATGACACCAAAAGCATAGGCAACAAAGAAAGAATAAAGTGAACTCCATCAGAATTATGAAAACATTTGTGCATCAAAGGACACGATCAACAGTGAAAGGCAACCCAGAGAAGGGAAGAAAATATTTGCAAATCGTGTATCTGATAAGATATTCATATCCAGAATGTATAAAGAACTTTATACACGGAGTTGGATTGAAATAAACTTCTTTTATCCATTGAGTTGGATTGAAATAAACAATCGAACTCATAAACGGGGAAAGACTTGTACAGACATTTCTCCAAAGAAAATACACAAATGGCTAATAAGTATATGAAAAGATGTGCTGGGCGTGGTGGCTCACGCCTGTAATCCCAGCACTCTGGGAGGCCGAGGCAGGAGGATCGCAAGGTCAGGAGTTCAAGACCAACCTGGCCAAAATAGGGAAACCACATCTCTACTAAAAATACAAAAATTAGCCAGGCATGGTGGCAGGCACCTGTAGTCCCTGCTACTTGGGAGGCTGAGGCAGGAGAATTGCTTGAACCCAGGAGTCGGAGGTTGCAGCGACACAGCGAGATTCTGTCTCAAAAAAAAAAAAAAAAAAAGAAAGAAAAAAGACGCCCAACATCACTAATATTAGGAAAATGCAAATCAAAACCATAATGAGATACCATTTTATGTCCATTAGGATAGTTATTATCGAAAAGGAAAAAAAAAGTGTTAGCAAGGATGACGAGAAATTAGAACCCCTGTTCCCTACTGGTAGGAATGTAAAATGGCATAGCCAGTATGGAGGTTCCTCAAAAAATTAAAAGTAGCAGGTGCAGTGACTCACGCCTGTAATCCCAGCACTTTGGGAGGCCAAGGCGGGTGGATCACCCGAGGTGGGGAGTTTGAGACCAGCCTGGCTAACATGGTGAAACCCCATCTCTACCAAAAATACAAAAATTAGCCGGGTGTGGTGGTGCACGCCTGTAGTCCCAACTACTCGGGAGGTTGAGACAAGAGAATTGCTTCAACTCAGGCGGCAGAGGTTGCAGTGAGCCGAGATTGCGCCACTGCACTCCAGCCAGAGTGACAGAGCAAGACTCCGTCTCAAAACAAAAACAAAAACAAAAAAATTAAAAGTAGAACTGCCAGATCATCCAGCAGTTCCACCTCTAGGCATATTCCCAAAAGAAATGAAAGCAGGGATTTGAAGAGATATTTGTACACTCATGTTCAAAGCAGCATTACTCACAATAGAAAAATGATGGAAGCAACCCAACTGGCTGTTGGTGGATAAATAAACAAAATGTGGTATATGAGACAAGGACATATTATTCAGCCTCAAAAGGGAAGAAGATTCTGCCACATGCTACAAGACAGATGGATGCTGAGGGCATAATGCTAAGTGGAAAAAAAACAGTCACAAAAGGACAAATACTGTATAATTCCACTTATAGGAGGTATTGCGAATGGCCAAATTCATAGAGACAAAAGTAGAATGGTGGCTGCCAGGAGATGTGAGGAGGGGAAATAGGGAGTCGTTTAATAGGTACAGGGTTTCAGCTTTGCAGGACGGAAAGAGTTCTGTGGATGGTTGGTGGTGATGGTGGAACAACATGTGATTATACTGTCACTGAACTGTAACTCAAAATCAGTTAGGATGGTAAATTTTATGTAATGTATATTTTACTATAATTTTTTAAAATAATTTTTTTAAAAAACTAAAATAATAAAAGATAAACTCAACTTAAAAAGTTCCACCCTCCTCCATACCACTCCTGCCATGGACAAGGCCTTCCTAGACCCTTGGAGAGCCTGATTCTCCCTGCTCCTCTCTTGGAGAGCCTGATTCTCTCTGCTCCTCCCTTAGAGCACCTGATTCTCTCTGCTCCTCCCTTGGAGCGCCTGATTCTCTCTGCTCCTCCTTTGGAGCGCCTGATTCTCTCTGCTCCTCCCTTGGAGAGCCTGATTCTCTCTGCTCCTCCCTGCATTCACTGTCATCCCTGTACTTGGCACTTTGCTTCACCTGTCTCTTGGGGCCAGACCCTGTCTTGCTTACCTGGATCCCCAAGCCCAGCATTCTGCATCTACGCTCCATGATCCCCCACAGGCTGTTGTAGAAGGTGATAGGCATATGTTGGCTGTCTTTTCTGCTGGGTGCTGATGGAGAGGACACTGTTCTAAGTTTGAACACTGGCAGTTAGGAATCTGTATGCAAACTGTAACACTATTTCACATAATGCAACAGATTAAAATAACATTAAACATATGCCAACTGCTTTTATCTATGACTTTTTTTTTTTTTAATCTCTTGCAGCTCAGAAATAGATTTCACTCGTATCAGCAATGTTCACACTGGGCCCCCAAATGAAGTCCTTCAGAGGTATTCTTTGAGATTCCTGTGACCAGCCAAAACAAACAAGCAAAAACAAAAACAAGCAGATTGCTGAATAAATTCAAATCTGACTAAAATGCTGGCTTGTGTTCAAAATTGTCATCTCCTGGGGTCAGGGCAGGTGACTGGCACCCAGCAATGAGAAGAATGCCCATCTGACCTGTTCTACAGCCCTGCCCTGCCCAATTCTGAAATCAGTATGGCATAGGCACAGGGCACATCTCTGCCTGCAGAAAATGTCTCTAAGTTTTATTTTACCATGGAAGCCACTTCCAGCACAAGAATTGGAGTCCAAAGATTACATTGTCGATTTCTGATTTTTTTTTTCTAAGTACCAAATTGCACTTTAAAGTTAGCAAAAGAAGACACATTCCTAGGTCAAACCAGTAAGTGCAGCTTTTCTCATGATGTGCTGGGATACAGAAGTACAGAACTTACCCACCAGGCATAACAAGTTTCTATGGGAAAATGGAGTCGGGGTCCAGCTGGGGTTTCTAAGATGAATCCACTTCACAGAGGGAAAGAGTGAGTGCATGCGGCCTCAGCCTAGAGTCGTTACTAGTGGCCATTTTCATCTGGGTGGTAGAGGCGGTGAGGACCCAAGAGTGAGGATGGGCTCTAGGTGGATGGAGAGCCAGGCAATATGAGGAGGGAACAAAGGCCAGAGGTAGCAAGGAAGAAGGCTCGCAGGAGTGAGGTAGGGCTGTGCAGAGGAACAGATGGAAAGGGAGAAGGAGCAGGCTGCCAGCGTAGTTCCTTGGTATCTTCATTCTCAGCCCTGCTAATCTGAGCCTGGAGTAGAATGCAGTGGGAACAGGGCAGAACTTTCTGTTTTCTTCTGCGCCTTTCAACAAAACCCCCCTAGTCAAGGAGGGAAGGAAGAAGGGACAAGGGTCGGAGGGGAGCTTTCTATTCTCCTTTCTTCCTGCTCCTCCTTCTCTCTCTTTTCCACTTCTCCTGGCAACTATTATTTGCTAATATTCTCACTGGCACACACATACATGCATACAGAGGTGATCACAGGCAGGAGGGGATGCCTAGGTGGGCAGAGCTGGGAGAGAGTCAGGCCTAAGAAAGGCACAGAATCACCCCATGTCCAGGGTGTGGAGTAGGAAGAGGAAATGGAAGAGGGAAGCAGAGGCAAGAGGCAGAAGGCAGGAGCACCGCCGGTTTGAGCAGTAAGTTCTAGCTTTCAGTCAAGCCGCTCTGCGAGCAGAATCAACAATCTCTTCCTAGACTGTGATGAGCTAGCTTGGTTCCACTCTGCTTCCAACACTGCATTATTATTTTTTCCTCTCTGCTATTCTGCAGCTCCTTGCCACTACACAATACACTCAGCTGTGTTAAACAAAAACACAAAAGTTGCTGCTGTCTTGGACAGTTCCCTATCAGATGAACAGAAAGGCCAACTGAGCAGAAAGTACCAGCAACCATAGCCTGGGCTGGGGCTGGGGTGGGGTGTTGGAAGGGGACTGGGGACTGGGATGAGGGTGAGGCTGGGGTGGGGCATGGGCTGGGAGAGGGGAATGGTGGGGCTGGGGCAGGGGACTGGGCTTGGGGGGAGTGGGTGGTGGGAGTGGGGCTGGGGTTGGGATGAGGGTATGATATGGCTGGGATGGAACTGGGACAGGGGTGAGGGTGTGGGAGGCTGTGGTGCTGGGCTGGGGGTGGGGCAGGTGGTAGGGGTTGGGGTGGAGCAGGGATGGGCTGGGGGGGGGGGGGGGGGGGGGGGGGGGGGGGGGGGGGGGGGGGGGGGGGGGGGGGGGGGGGTGGGGCAGGTGGTAGGGGTTGGGGCGGAGCAGGGATGGGCTGGGGGTGGGGCAGGTGGTAGGGGTTGGGCGGAGCAGGGATGGGCTGGGGGTGGGTGGTAAGTCAGTTTAGAAAGGAGTGAAGTGCCAAGCACATTTTTTTTTCTATTGTACTGGTTTTTATGTAGTTTATCCTCAGTGGATCCTGGACGTTTACATTTGTATACCCATTTTAAGACAACAGCCTATCCCTTAGAACCATATTTTAAAAATAGGTTTACATAAGCAAACTTTACAGCATGAAAGACTTTTGTCTTATCAAATACACTTTAATTGGGAGCCTTTCCTCCTCTAATTAGAAGTCTGAACTTGTTAACATATTTTATGTTTTTATTAGCCAGCAGGTTCATTCTGTAATAAAGGCATTTCTTTTCCAGAATTATACTTTCAAAACTTTCTTGCTTAAAAGATTTTTCTTATTAAATATTTATGCTTATTTTTAAAACCCAAGAGTGTAATAAGAAAGCCTCACTTTATGAGTCTAGGAATGCAAATATCCCCAGAATGCATAGGTACTGTCATTCATTCATCCCACAAAAATTTATTCCTCCTCTACTATATTCAGGGGATTGTTCTGGCCATAGAGATACAGTAATGGACAACATACTCACTATAGAAAGGTGTAACAGCATTCAAAGTACTATGGAATTTTGGAATTAGGAATAAAGGTACTAAAAATCACTGAATTGTACACTTAAAAGGGTGAAAATTATGGTATATGAATTATATCCCAATTAAAAAACTCATTTTAAAAAAACACTATGGGAAGGCGGGCTGCGGTGGCTCACGCCTGTAATCCCAGCACTTTGGGAGGTCGAGGCGGGTGGATCACCTGTGGTCAGGAGTTCAAGACCGGCCTGGCCAACATAGCAAAGCCCCATCTCTACTAAAAATACAAAAATCAGCCAGGCATGGTGGCAGGCACCTGGCATCCCAGCTACTTAGGAGGCTGAGGCAGGGAGAATCACTTGCACCCAGGAGGAAGAGGTTGTGGTGAGCTGAGATTGAGCCATTGCACTCCAGCCTAGGCAACAAGAGCAAAACTTTGTCTCAAAACAAAACAAAAATCCAGCTGTTAACAATTGTTATCTTTGGGAACTGGGTATTAAGAGACGTTACAATTCTACTTTGGAATTTTTATTCAATTTTTTTTACAATGAATGCATGTTGTAATTGTATAGCAAAAATTACTTTTGGCTGGGCACAGTGGCTCATGCCTGTAATCCCAGCACTTTGGGAGGCCTAGGTAGGAGGATCACTTGAGGCCAAGAGTTTGAGGCCAGACCAGGCAAAATAGTGAGACCTCATCTCTTAAAATATATATATATATTTTTTATATTAATACTCTATATTATATCATGCTTTATAATATTGCATTTTGATATTATATTACTCAAGGACATAAACTAATCTGTAAATCAAGTCAACACAAACTGATTCTTCCAGAAGGCTCTGAGGAGACTCTAGAGAAGAAAATGCAAAGTTAGGGAGTGGCCGGGGAGGATTGGGCATTGGCCTCCTGGTTTTAAATCTCATCTCTGATACTTACTAGATGTCCAACTTTTAACAAGTGCTAACTTTATAATGAATATCTCTACTATAAATAATAATATCTATGATAAGTATTCATTGAGCTCTAGCATGTACCCAGGAACTACGCCAAGTGCTACATATAGGAACGTTATCTTATTCAGCCTAGACAACAACTGAACAGAGGGCATCGTCTTCCCCATCGGTCAGTCTTGGAACTGTGGCACCTCTCAGTGGGGTCCAGGCTGGAGTGTGGCGCAGCCTGGGTCTTCCCCACACCTCAGCGGGGTCCAGGCTGGAGTGTGGCACAGCCTGGGTCTTCCCCACACCTCAGCGGGTCCAAGCTGGAGTGTGGCGCAGCCTGGGTCTTCCCCACCAGGTGGTACTTTCAGAGAACTGGTTTCTGCCTCTGCCCAACCTAATCACCAGATAACTAATATCCACCTCACACGGTTATTACAACAACTAAACAGGATAATAGATGTAGATGTCTCATCAACTCTAATGTGCTTTTTAAAATGTCATTTTTGGGCTGGGTGCGGTGGCTCACATCTGTAATCCCAGCATTTTGGGAGGCCGAGACAGGCAGATCACGAAGCCAGGAGATCTAGACCATCCTGGCTAACACGGTGAAACCCCATCTCTACTAAAAAATAGAAAAAATTAGCCAGGCGTGGTGGCGGTGCCTGTAGTCCCAGCTACTCTGGAGGCAGGGGAATGGTGTGAACCCAGGAGGCAGAGCTTGCAGTGAGCCAAGATCGTGCCACTGCATTCCAGCCTGGGTGACAGAGCGAGACTCTGTCTCAAAAAAAAAAAAAAAAAAAAAGTCATTTTTGGCTGGCCACAGTGCTCATCCCTGTAATCCCAGCACTTTGGGAGGCCAAGGCAGGTGGATCATTTGAGGTCAGATGTTTGAGACCAGCCTGGCCAAAATGACAAAACCCTGTCTCTACTAAAAATACAAAAAAAGTAGGGCATGGTGACACACGCCTGTAATCCTAGCTACTTGGGAGGCTGAGGCAGGAGAATCGCTTAAACCCAGGAGGCAGAGGTTGCAGTGAGCTGAGATCGCACCACTGCACTCCAGCCTGGGTGACAGCAAGACTCTTAAACAAAAAAACAAACAAACAAAGTCATTTTTGTGATAATTATCAGCATGGTTGTTATTACCGCCTTCCCATACTTTGGTTTTTCCTCTTTAGTTCTTGGCAGTACTTTAGGTAGCAAGGCAGATAAAGTACCCTGAGGTTTAGACGTGTGAAGTGAAACTGACGATCAATGATGCAGAATTGCTTAATTGATAATTATCACATCACTGGCATTGAAAAGATTCAAAAAAATATTAAATAGTAAAACTTCCCTTCAGTTAAAATTCTCCTTTAGAAGGAAATGTTTAATCTTCATGAATCAAGTGACTGACTCCAGTGAAGAATTCAGATAAAATACCCAAACAGATCCCAAAAGATGAGAGATCAAAGGAATATCTTGGAGAAAAGAAACCCACACCCTAGGGAGAAAGGACATACACATACAAACAAAGATACCCTTTGAAATCACAGATGAAAATCTGTCTTCCTTTTGGCATCTTTGTTAAGAAATCATGTCTCTGCTGTTGCACACATTAAAAAAATAACATACACTCCCCACACACACATCCAGATGTTCAGGAATATTCATGATGTGCTTCCAATTTGGTTTGGACTTGCTCTTGATTTATTTTTGATTAAGTTTCATCAGCTTCTGCTGGGGCCCATGAGATGGAGGGCATTGCTGTAGCACAAATTTAGAACATCTTCATATTCTAAATAATTGCTCCAGTCTCTCAAACTATCCCTTATACATAAATTACTTATGTGCAGGTCTCAGAATGGCCAGAGACAGGAGCGGTGGCTTACTCTTGAACCTAGATTCTTTTTTTTTTTTTTCACTTTTTTTTTTTTTTTTAGTATACTTCAGGTTTTAGGGTACATGTGCACAATGTGCAGGTTTGTTACATATGTATCCATGTGCCATGTTGTTTTGCTGCACCCATTAACTCGTCATTTAGCATTAGGTATATCTCCTAATGCTGTCCCTCCCCACCCCCCCCCACCCCACAACAGTCCCCGGAGTGTGATGTTCCCCTTCCTGTGTCCATGAGTTCTCATTGTTCAATTCCCACCTATGAGTGAGAACATGCGGTGTTTGGTTTTTTGTCCTTGCGATAGTTTACCGAGAATGATGTTTTCCAGTTTCATCCATGTCCCTACAAAGGACACGAACTCATCATTTTTTATGGCTGCATAGTATTCCATGGTGTATATGTGCCACATTTTCTTAATCCAGTCTATTGTTGTTGGACATTTGGGTTGTGAACCTAGATTCTTAATACCATTCTAGAGGTGGTAAATTAAGCCTCCATTTCTAATACACAGATTGACCTATCAAGGGAGAAAAAAAAGCAACAACCTAATTTTCTTTTTTGAGAAGTGCAGTGAAACACTAAAGGAAAGGCATGAGCTGTGCTCTGGGGTATATTGAGATGTATTTTCCAAAGTTACCCCATGAGCGAGTTTGTGTCCTTCCTGATAGTGAATAGTTGAAATGTCAGGATAACTGATGTGACCACATCAATTTTTTTTTTTTTGAGACAGGGTCTCACTCTGTTGCCCAGGTTGAATTGCAGTGGTGCAGTCTCGGCTCACTGCAACCTCTGCCTCCTAAGCTTGAGCCATCCTCCCACCTTAACCTCTGAAGTAGCTGTGACTACAGGCATGCACCACCATTCCCAGCTGGTTTTGGTTTCTTGGGTGTTTGTGGTAGAGGTGGGATTTCACCATGTTGCCCAGGCCATTCTCAAACTCCTAAGCTCAAGCGATCCACCAGCCTTGGCCTCCCAAAGTGCTGGGATTACAGTCATGAGCCACCACGCCTGGCCATCACCAGACAAATTTGCTCAACATTTTACCATCTTGTTTTCTTCAACTTAAAATTCTTAAAACTTCCAAACCTAAAGAAAAGACAATCCCAAATGCAAACATACTGCTGGAATAGGGGCAGTGGCCTTCCAATGAGAGGGAACGAGAGAAACCTCCCACTGATATACACGGTGATCCAGAGCTCAGAGCTTAATTCTCTTTTGTTTTCCCCCAGACAAAGTCTCACTGTGTCGCCCAGGCTGCCGTGTAGTGGCGCTATCGTGGCTCACTGCGGCCTCAACTTCCCGCGTTTAAGTGATCCTCCCACTTCAGCCTTCCCAGTGGCTGGGACAACAGATGTGTGCCACCACGCCCTGTTTATTTTTGTATTTTTTTTTGTAGAGACAGGGTTTTGCCATGTTACCCAGGCTGGTCTCAAACTCCTAGACTCAAAGGATCCACCTGCCTCTGCCTCCCAAAGTGCTGGGATTACAGGCATGAGCCACCACGCCCAGCCCAGAGCTCAGTTCTTTCTACTGTTAGTCATTTCGGTGCACAGGAGCTGTGGTGAGAGATCAGTCTAAAATATGACTGCACGCGTCAGGAGGACAACG
This sequence comes from Nomascus leucogenys, assembly GCF_006542625.1. NCBI lineage: Eukaryota > Metazoa > Chordata > Mammalia > Primates > Hylobatidae > Nomascus > Nomascus leucogenys. Next base: position 134,435,031 of record NC_044383.1, on the reverse strand, counting down.
TCAGGTGTGGTGTGTGATAACACCAGCATAGGCTCGGGGCCCTGCCTCAGCTGACTTCCAGGCTGGGCCCTGTAGGTGTCTGGCTAATTCCATTCCAGATACCAACCTGCCTCAGGCCCCATGCAGGGTTCTACAGAATAGGTGGGCCACTTGGCTTGGACCACTCAGTCATCTCCTACCGTCTCAAATGTAAACTGTTGACATCATCGCTAAATGACATAGATACAGCTACAGAAACCCACTCTGAGGGCCTGGAAATAAGCAAACATTCACTGCACTCCTTTACATTTTGTCTCACTTCAAGATCATACTGCCTCTAGTGTGCTACAAATTAATATTTTTAAATAGCCTATAATTAGCTTCTGATTAGCCTAAATAAATTACACTGTAATCTTCCATGTTAAAAATGTATATAATTGTCAAATGTAAAGACTGAGATCACACTACAATTTTGGCATCCTGGTTTTAATATTCCAGGCTCCAAAAAGGCACCCGGCCTGGGCCTCATTCACCCCCTGAATGGTCCTGACTCCAAAAACAGGGATACTCCTTTCCCTCCCAAGCCCTGGCCAAGCCCTGGCTACCTGCTAGGTTCTGCCATCAAAGTGGCCACTTTTACCTGAGTTCCTAACTTCTTCCCAGTTAGTGTCAATTTCCTTAACATTTAGGAATGCTGTCTGTTGTACGCAAATGGAAACAACAAAGCTCAGACTTTTTCCTTTTTGGCAAGTACTAGTATTTAAGTAGTATGCTAGTTTGGTGTTTAATCCCTTGGGGGTACTACTTTTTATTAAAGCAAGCAAACAAAAAACCATTTCTAAATGTTCAGGAGCAAGAGAAAAAGAAGCTGAAATTCTGTAATCCTAGCACTTTGGGAGGCTGAGGCGGGTGGCTCACCTGAGGTCAGGAGTTCGAGACCAGCCTAGCCAACATGGTGAAACCTCATCTCTACTAAAAATACAAAAATTAGCCGGGTTTGGTGGCGGGCACCTGTAATCCCAACTACTTGGGAGACTGAGGCAGGAGAATCACTTGAACCCAGGAGGTGGAGGTTCCAGTGAGCCGAGATCACGCCACTGAACACCAGCCTGGCAGACAAGAGTGAAACTCAAAAAAAAAAAAAAAAAAGCTGAAATTGTTGATGCACATTTGAAAAATCTGAAGCCCTCTCTACTCTTAGACTGTCATGCACAACACAGCCAAGCCGGCAGTTTCCATAAGTGCACAAACAGTCTGCAAAGGTGTCTAGTGCCTAAGTGTAAGGTTGGAAACACCTGAACTGACTGCAGGGTTAATAAAAAAACCTTCTTAATTACCAAAGGTATAGAATGCCAAGATCAAATCTGGCACCAAGAGCTCTGTTGATGTCCACGTTCACACAGTGCCATGTGCAAAAAATGCTGACTAAATTGGAATGGGGCATTTGATTACAAATGTGACTTTGTCTGAGAGAGGCCAGAGCACAGAACTGTATTACCATCTGGCTTAAGATATAATGCCTCAGTGTATTTGACATCAAGTGTGTGAATCCCACAGCAGAATGGAGTTCAGACTCACCATCTAATGCCCACAGATACTGATCACAATCTTCAAATCAACTGTAGCCCAAAGCTAGCAAATAATGTAAGCGAAGACAAAAGGAAACAGAACAAAAACAAATGCCATTTAGAGAAACAACGGGGCTTCAGCAGGATAACTCAGGATAGTGTGCGGCACAGTTCTCATTCTTATCCTATGGGGATGAGAATAAGAATTCAGGGACGACATAAGTCTTCTGTGTTTCTATGCTCTGGGGGCAGACCTGTGTTCCTTAAAAACAATGGTGACCTTGTAGACTGAGCTGGGCAGAATCTCACTTTCCTGGTCATTTTCTTGAATATCCAGGAAGCTCAAATGTACAACAGGAAACCTGTTTCCCACATGCTTTGCTGTCTGTAGCAAATAACAAAAGAAGAGCAGTCAATGAAACCAAACAAAAACCCACAAGACCGGACTATGTGCACATGTCTGCGTGAAGCTAGATGCAAAGCAAGAACAAATTCACCTTGGCCCAGCGGTCAACGATTGCAAAATGGCAATTTATTCTGTTTCGCCCTGTGAATAGCAATGAATCGGAATATTCTACTTTATCTTTTATGTCATTAATAATCCAAGGACCTGTGAAAGAACAGCCTGCCTCTGTTTTTCCCTCACATCGTTTATACCATAGTTTCTAGCCACATTTACCCCTCCCTCCATTTTTGGCCTTGGATGAAACTGTGACCTCTCTCTGAAGTAACTCCCCACGGTCCACACCTCCCTCAACCAGGTCAGTCTTTCCTGTGCCTTCTGATTGGGAAGCCTGGGTCATCACTTCCTCTAAGGAGTCGTCAGGGACCCTCGTCTGTGCTCCTGCACAGCACGGTAAGAGTAGTTACTTGCCCCACACCCCTACTAACTGTGGCCTCTTTGTGGGCAGGGAATACATATTTTGTCTGTGATTCTGGAAAGGCAAAATCCCACGTAACAGACTCAATGCTCATTAAATATTTCAAATATATTTAAATGCTCAGTTAAATATTTACACACATGAATGAATTCAACAAATACTTATTGGGCACCTATTATGTGCCATGCACTGTTCTCTACGCAAGGGTACAGTAGTGACCAAAACAGACCCACAAAAATCCCTGCCCTCAAACCAGGCAGGACCCACTGGAAGGGACAGGAAGCAACTCTGCAGGTGCTGAATGTGTTCTCTGTCATGCTGGGCTGTGGGTGACGTGGGTACATTCATTGGATGAAGTTACACAACTGACATTTGTGCGTTTAGATGTATATAAGTTATACCTCAAAACAAATTTTTTTTTTTGAGACGGAGTCTCACTCTGTCACCCAGGCTGGAGCGCAGTGGTGCGATCTCGGCTCACTGCAACCTCCACCTCCAGTGTTCAAGCGATTCTCCTGCTTCAGCCTCCCAAGTAGCTGGGACTACAGGTGCCCGCCACCACACCTGGCTAAATTTTTTTTTGTATTTTTAGTAGAGACAGGGTTTCACCATGTTGGACAAGCTGGTTTCAAACTCCTGACCTCAGGTGATCCATGTGCCTCAGCCTCCCAAAGTGCTGGGATTACAGACACGAGCCACCATGCCAGGCCAAAACAAACTTTTAAAAAACATAGTAATCATGAAGTGTGAGTGGGGTGTGAAGATGAAACGATGGCAGGATGCTGCTGGCTGTGGATGCCGGGAAACAGGCCCAGGATGTTCACGATATTATGATCTTTATAGATGTTCACATTTCCAACATAAAAAGCTATAAAAAAGTCCCTGCACTCACTTGAATAAATATTAATGAAGTACAAGTAATGGATACTCTTCAGCATTACTGCAGGGATTTTTCAACTCGGAATAGAAAGGAACAGAAAGAAATCAACAGTTACAGTCACTTATGAGGACAGCAATTTTTTTCATTTAAGCCGCTAATAACTTTGAGATACTTTACTCTCATTTTATAAATTGGGAAACTGAGGCCAGGAGAGGTCACCCCACTTGCCAGGTAAGTAAAAGAGCCAGAATTTGAACCAAGTCTGTGACTCCCTCAGCCTCTTCCCATCAATGTTTCTTACACCCTGTTGCTTACTGCAACAAGCCCGGGTAAGGGCTCTTGCTCCAGCTTGGAGAGGGGGTGGTACAGTCAAAGGAGGCTCTGACAATTAGCACTGGTCACAATGGACACTACTCTTACTGCCTCTGTCTTAATCCAGAACTATATTTGGAAGGTTTAAGTTATTGAAATTCCAAGAAATGATAAGTCATTCCTACACCATTAACAATGGTTCTCTTTTTTTTTTTTTTTTTTTGAGATGAAGTCTCGCTCTGGCACCCAGGCTGGAGTAAAGTGCCACTGCATGATCTCGACTCACTGCAACCTCGCCTCCGAGGTTCAAGTGAAGCTCCTTTCTCAGCCTCCCAAGTAGCTGGGATTATAGGTGCACACCACCAGATCTGGCTAATTTTGTATTTTTGGTAGAGATGGGGTTTCACCACGTTAGCCAGGCTGGTCTTGAACTCTTGACCTCAAGTGATCTGCCCGCCTTGGCCTCCCAAAGTGCTGGGATTACAGGTGTGAGCCACTGCACCCGTCCAGCAATGGTCCTACTATGACCTTTCACAGTTACAATATGCAATATTTTTATTGACATTCCCGGTCCTTAAAGACCTCAGTGCATCTCCACCTGGGCTCCCTTTTCCTTGTATTCATACAGTCATGACAACAAATTGGCACAGAAGCTGGGCCAGGCTTCAGTTGCTGATGAGTATGTCATCATCAACAGAGTGCTGCTGGGGGTAGGGACTTCTCTGTCAGCTCCGTGCCACATCAACAACTGCACAAACTTGTTTTCTGCCAATACCCACACAGATCCCACCTCAAAGATGCTGAGGAAGCTGATACTGCCAGTAATAAGAGGCCACCTTGAATGTGTTCCTTTCCTGACCACAGTGTCACTTTGACAGATGTCAGACTTAGCATCATTCGGGTTGGGCCATTATGGACTTGGAAAGCTACTAGCATTTCTGATTGCAGCTTCTCCCAGCCAAAAAAACACATGGTGCCCAGGGATTTTGCCAAATGTGGAGAGATATGGGCAACTTCCCTGCTGTTCACAAGCACTAATGTCCCAATCCCCAGCAGAGGGAAAGGCTATGGTCCAAACACACCATTCCTGAAGGGCCCATTTGGTGCTAAATAAAAACTCTCACCATAGTTATAAATGTGAGTCATAATCTCTGTTTATATTGTTGAATTTTTACCCATCTGTACTCTCTGTTGTCTTCACCAAAACTAACTGGCCCCAAAGACACTTTATCAAATGCATTATTCCAGTCAGGATCCGGGTGATTAAGTCCTAGAGAAAGAGCTTGACATCCAGTCCAGAAAGTTAATTACTAACATAATTATCAAAACCTTTTATTTTTCAGGGTTAAGTCAAGCAACTCTGTGGGCTGAGTGTCCTTTTGTTTTGTTTGTTCTCCAGTTGATACATAATTAGCTCTTAAGGACAATGCATTTTTTGACTTTTTAAAGCCAAACACAAATATCTAAGTATTCTATCTGTAGACTATTTCTTCAATCTCCAAAATTCACCCAGAAGATTTAGAATGAAACAAAGCCATAAACCAATTCAACCCATCACCCAAAATTCTCCGTCCTCAAGGCGGTCTTCTAAAATGACTTTTTCTAGAGCAGACACAACAAATCTAATGCTACTTTTTCCCTATAAAATGTTTGAGGCTTCTAATATGTTACTGCGTATTTCCTCTTCTGCTTTTAACAGATTATTTCGTCTCAAAGCCATCTTGCATTCAGCTTTGACAGGGCTGCTGACAAACAGAAAGAAACTGGCCAGTCGCAGTGGCTCATGCCTATAATCCCAGCTCTTTGGGAAGCCGAGGCGGGTAGATCACCTGAGATCAGGAATTTGAGACCAGCCTGACCAACATGGGGAAACCCCGACTCTACTAAACACAAAAAATTAGCTGGGGAGTGGTGGCACACACCTGTAATTCCAGCTATTTGGGAGGCTAATGCAAGAGAATCGCTTGAATCCAGGAGGCGTTAAGTTGCAGTGACCTGAGATTGCGCCAATGCACACCAGCCTGGACAACAAAAGCGAAACTCCATCTCAAAAAAGAAAGAAAGAAAGAGAGAGAAAGAGAGAAAGAAAGAAAAAAATTATTAAGCTGCAGGTCCTCAGACCTGAAGTTGTGCCAACCAAGCAGCCAGGAGGCAAGGCATATTGTTTACTTGTCTGAAGGCAGAATTGAAAGATTAGAAATATATGTAAAATTCTGATGCAATAAAAGGGAACATGACAGACTGGAAGTCACAGCTTTTCAAGGAAATGAGTTCCCATCAGGAGTCAAAACTGTTAAGCACTGTGAGAGGGAACTTTCAGTAGGTTAACAGTGTTGTGTCATAGCCTAAATGATGACTAGCCTCAAAACACATCTAACATGGACATCTAGACTTTGGAGCCATGTGAGTGACACAGGAAACATCCAGCACCTAAACCCGATCCTTGCCAGTTTTAGAATTTCCCTTTTCCACTGCAACTTGTCTGGAATTTCATAGAAAGAGAATCTGAAGGCTGAGCGCAGTGACTCACGCCTGTAATCCCAGCACTTTGGGAGGCCAAGGCGGGTGGATCATCTGAGGTCGGGAGTTCGAGGCCACCCTAGCCAACATGGTAAAACCCTATCTCTACTAAAAATATAAAAACTAGCCAGGCATGGTAGCGGGCACCTGTAATCCCAGCTGCTTGGGAGGATGAGGCAAGAGAACTGCTTAAACCCGGGAGGCAGAGGTTGCAGTGAGCTGAGACCATGACATTGCACTCCACCCTGGGCAACAAGAGCAAAACTCTGTCTCAAAAAAAAAAAAAAGGAGAGAAAGAGAGAATCTGAATATGCCAATTTGGGGTCTTACTTGCTAACTACAATTTAAAGAATGAACAGTCATGCTTCCAGCCTGGCTTGAATCAGCTCCCATCAATTTTACCCACCACCAAATTCTTGCACCTTTGATGGGAACTAATTAAGCTCATGTGGTGTTTTTTTCCCCCCAGACTGTCTTCTGCTGTTTTAGAACAGAGCACGCCAAATTAGCCCCATCTGTTTGAATGAGAAAGAGGTTATTTATCCCACTGATGGGCAGCTGCCTTCCAAAGTTCCTAAACACCATGGGATGATGATGGTAACCCCAACTCCTAACCAGCTAGAATCCTGAGAAGAGCAGTTTAGTGTTGTCAGTGGTCTGTCTTCACCAGTTCACAGCAATCATTTCCTCAAGCACAGTAAAATGTCTGAGGAGGCCACGGAGTCCTACCAGACTATCATTTGAGGCAAGAATTGCAACATTCTGGCCGGATGCGGTGGCTCACACCTGTAATCCCAGCACTTTGGGAGGCCGACGTGGGCAGATCACCCAAGGTCAGGAGTTTGAGACCAGCCTGACCAACATGGAGAAACCCTGTCTCTATTAAAAAAAAAAAAAAAAAAAAAATACAAAATTAGCCGGGCATGGTGGTGGGCGCCTGTAATCCCAGCTACTCAGAAGGCTGAGGCAGAAGAATCACTTGAACCCAGGAGGCGGAGGTTGCAGTGAGCCGAGATCATGCCACGGCACTCCAGCCTGGGCAACAGGAGGGAAACTCCATCTCAAAAAAAAAAAAAAAAAAATTGAAACATTCAAGAATTCAGGGCATTATGCAATATTTAAGTTGTCCTGTGGTAATCTTGCCAAAATGAAAGTATTTTTTCATTAACTATGCTCCAACAGGAGAGCCTAATGAATTTTAAGAGTGTGGGAGTCTTTTGACACATAAAGTTACTTTCTTCAAAAGGAGGAAATAACCCCAGCATTCACACATGTCAAGGAACAAAGTTAAAAGAAAGAAGCCCTTGACAACACTGCCGCCCACCTGGGCCAAGGCGTCAGGCTCCCGTGGTGATGGCTGTCAGCCCCTGGATGACACTTCTCAGCCTCAGTCAACTTTAACTCCCATCCCTGCCACTACTAAATTGGTGAACATAAAAAAAAGAGAATCAATTAATATTTGGCAGTCATGATACAATGTTACGCCTGATCCAAGGAATCTTTACTTGGTTAAGAAAAGAAGTAAGAGTAATAAGAACACCATAGTCTTACCGTGGAAACAGATTACATTCAGTTACAGAATATAGGGCAGTGGTACCCAACCACTTGCTGGGTCCCTTATATGAGAGGAATCACAGAACCCTTGTATGTAACATAAAAATAATTATTAACAAAAGAATTCTCTGTTCCTAATTAGTTCTAAATTAGTTACTTAATTATTTTTTTGTGTGTGCTCACCCTAAGTAGATAAACAGGAGGTGGTAGGAAGATAAATAAGGATTCAATTGAATCAGCAGTTTTCAAATTTTTTTTTTTTTTTTTTTGAGACAGAGTTTCACTCTTGTTGCCCAGGCTGTAGTACAATGGCACGATCTCGGCTCACCGCCACCTCCGCCTCCCAGTTTCAAACGATTCTCCTGCCTCAGCCTCCCAAGTAGCCGGGATTAGAGGCATCTGCCACTACGCCCGGCTTATTTTATATTTTTTTAGTAGAGACGAGGCTTCTCCATGTTGGTCAGGCTGGTCTCAAACTCCCGACCTCAAGTGATCCACCTGCCTCGGCCTCCCAAAGTGCTGGGATTACAGGTGTGAGCCACCGCTCCCGGCTGTTTTCAAATATTTTTTTAAAGGCAGAGGAACTCTGTTACTTAAAACATATCCATGCAGCCCCCACCATATGAGATGGCTCAAAAGGAACAGGTCTGGATGAGGAGATACAGAGGGCTGAACATTTTCTTCTGCCTCAACCCCACTTCTTGAGGAGGTCCTGAGGTTGGCATAATGAAATAAAACTATTTGAAAGGCACGGAACTAAAGTGAATCCAATAGTAAGATATTTAAACTGAGAAATGCAGATGCTTTCATGATATTTTATAGCAAATATACAATTTTGAACTACTGGTATACATACAAATTTTATATGTAGCACCTATGCTATTTAGTTACTGTTTATCACATACAAGTCCAAATGTGCCACTGATTATACACATAAAGGTTTCCACAAACAGCCAAATTTATTTCAATGCACCTGAGAGGAGAATATAGCCATGAAAGATGGTGATGACAAAGAAGTCTCAAGGACAGGGAATATGACTACAATAAAATGTTAAGTAATAAACGAAGAAGTTTTTTTTAAATATATAGATACAGCATTGTTTCACTCATTTTTTTTTTTTTTTTTTTTATGAAAGTGTCTTTAGGCCAGGCGCAGTAGCTCACGCCTGTAATCCCAACACTCTGGGAGGCCAACGTGGGTGGATCACCTGAGGTTGGGAGTTCGAGACCGGCCTGACCAACATGGAGAAACCCCGTCTCTACTAAAAATACAAAATTAGCTGGGCTTGGTGGCACATGCTTGTAATCTCAGCCACTCGGGAGGCTGAGGCAGGACAATCACTTGAACCCGGGAGATGGAAGTTGCGGTGAGCCAAGATCACACCATTGCACTCCAGCCTGGGGGACAAGAGCAAAACTCCATCTCAAAAAAAAAAAAAAAAAAAAGAAAGAGTGTCTTTAGTGGTGGACTAGTTTTGCTGATTTTTAAATGCCCACAAAAACACTGGAAGGATACCTGCTAAAACACCAATGTGATTATTGCTAGATGAGAGACTATGGGTGATTTATTGTTCCTTTAAATTTTATGTTGCTTTCCAAAAGAAGAAAAGAAAAAGAGAAGAAAAGAAAAAAGGAACGAAAGGTGGAAAAAAAATTAGCCTAGACACCCTTTGGGCTTAGAGTCAATAAAAAATGTAGTATACACTGGTGAATAGTAAAAACATACTTTTCCCTTAAGTAAACAAATAAAAATAAAAATCTATTCTTTTAATGAATGCAAAGGTTCGATCCTATTGCTCCAGCCAACACCCACTCAGTTTGATATCTGTGGCAGAACCGGGCCAGTCTTTTAGGGACCTGAACTTTCTACCCCACACTGGTGCAGCAGCCTACAGATTGATACCCCAGGAAGCGCTAGCAGTGGTACAAGGACCAAGGAGAAGCCCAAATTGGAGCAGCTCTTCTCACAGAAGCATATTCCCAGGACCCCCACTCACCACTTCCAGGTCCTGGGAAACCCGCCGTTTCCGTAGCTCCTCCATCCTCTCGCACACGTCGGAGAAACAGGTGTTGTAATAATCTGCATACTGCTGTGCCAGGTCATCGATGTTTCCCAGTGAACCGTCCTGAAGGGGTGGAAAAACAAAGGCGGTCAGGTCAGTCCACCCTGGAAAAGCCCACAGCCATTGGACCCCCCTCTGTGCAGAGTTTATGGTAATAAAGGCCGGTATTTAAGCGGGAAACATCAAGTGCCAGTTTGTTTTACATGCAGAATCTCCTGCTCCTCAGGACAGCCCTCTGACAGGGGCCTGTTTTTTCCCCACTTATATTGATGGGTAAACAGGAGCTCAAAGAAGTTCAGCGACTGCCCACAAATCCTGGGACTAAGAAGCACAGAAGCCAGGTGTCCAACCTGGGATGGTCTGGTGCCAACGCCAGAGTCTTCAACCCCCATCTCTCTGCCTGCCTAGCAGGGCTAAGACAGGAACCACCAAGGAAGCACCTTCAGCAAAGGCACCGTGTGAGGAAGAGGCTCCTAATGCCCAGTGTGGCCCCTGGCCTGCACCACCACCTCCTGGGAAGCTCATAAAAGAGATGTCAGGACCCCTCTCCCAGGGATTCTGATGGGAGCCTGAGAATTCAGGAACTGACAGAGAACTGCATCTGGGACAAATCTCACTGCACCTCTCAGGAGACCCTCAGAAAAGTGGAAAATCTTTTTATTCATTAGTCATTAGTGTTCATTAATATTCATTATTATGGTCATTAATATTCATATTATTCATTAGACTCATTATGCACTAGGCATTCCAAGTCCAGGTGCAAGAGTACATGTTACAAATTCACCTGCATAAATAAGTAAACATGTCACTTGTTTCTTCCCCAAGGCAAGTGCCACGTAATTGCTCTAGAGCTCATTCTGAGTTTCCACCCAGCTCCATAGTGCCTGGTACTGGTTAAGTGGCCTTAGGCACGTCTCTTAACCTCCAAGGAACACTGAATAATCACAGTACCTACTTCAGTGAGGACTACTGGAGTAACACGTGTGAAGCGCTTAGACCTTAGCCGGCTCATGTAGTCCACCCGGCAGGTAGTAAGTGCTAAAAATTTCTCGCAGTGTAACACTCGCTGCAAGATCATGTTCCACACTATAGTCTTCTTTTAGAGCAATGGGTTCCTAAATACACACCTGAATACATACAGGGAGAATGACAGAAATGCCTTGTACATTTGTAAATTATGCCATTTCTTCTATCCGTTCATTCAGAAAGACCTCTCCTCCAGGCTCTTTTTTTTAACCTCCCAACATTCTGCTCTTTGGTATAAATAAATGACTTTACCAAGACAACCAGGGAAAATACGACTTTTAGACCACCTAAAGCCACACACACATTTTCCACTTTACAGACTGCTAGCCAACCCCTTCAGTTATTTAATGTTGGTGCACTGCCCATAGCAACACACACCTAACACTGCAAAGCAGGCTTAGATGCAAGCGGGGCTTGGGAGTTGGATTTCTCCCAAAGCCTTTCTGCTAAAGACCTACACCCTGGTCAGGAGGCTGGGGCAGAGCAAGGATCATCTCTACCCTGCTTCTGCATTCACTGATTTTACAGAACCAAGGGAGAGGAGAAACAGAAACGGGAAAAAAATGACGCTTCAGAAAGGCTCCTTGCTTCCCCACCAATAACATGTTCTGTATTTGAGCTGATGGCCTCGAAGTTCCTAGCACAGTGTGGAGACAAGAAGGACTCTTCTAAGGCCAATGAGATCTTTGAATGTGTCTGGACAAAAGTCACTCCTTCAGTACAATCAGTCTTGTCTGTCTGAGCCCACAGCCTGGATTGACACAGCAGGCAAGTTATGGGAGACCCCCTCCTCTTCAAAATGTTGTCTATTGTCAAGTGTCCAGTGGAAAAATAACAAAGGTCAAGACGGAATCTGCTGATGCCCCTCTGAGGACATGCACCGTGGTGCTCAGCCTCCTGGCCTCTGCTGTACTGCCTCCAGGAAAGAAAACTGCCTGAAAACAGAACCTGGGCTGGGCACGGTGGCTCACGCCTGTAATCCCAGCACTTTGGGAGGCCAAGGGCAGTGGGGCGGTTGGGGGGGGGTGGATCACCTGAGGTCAGGAGTTTGAGACCAGCCTGGCCAACATGGTGAAACCCCATCTCTACTAAAAACACAAAAATAAGCTGGGCATGGTGGCGCACGCCTGTAATTCCAACTACTCAGGAGGCTGAAGCACAAGAATTGCCTGAAATCAGGAGGCAGTGGTTGCAGTGGGCTGAGATTGCACCACTGTACTTCAACCTGGATGACAGAGTGAGACTCCATCTCAAACACAAAACAAAAACCCAGAATCTGTCTTGAAAGAAGAGGGAGCCAGGACAGAATATATTAAGGTGGGGTTCCTAAAATGCGGCATGATAAACTGATATTAGGATCCCAAGGATCCTCCGACACACTGCAACTCAACCACACATGCCCCAGGGTCACAACTTGACCAATTCCATCTACAGCCTCCGGATGGCCCAACCTTGCCCAACCTGCCACCCAAATGACCTTGCTAAAAGATCTGATGGAGTCTCTCGCACTGAGATCCTTCCATGCCCCATCACCCATCCTACAATATAAACCCCAAATGTACCAGCCTTTCAGTCCCCTTTACCTGCGGTCTCCACATCCTCCATGCAGTAGGGGCCTGAGAGGACCCAGAGAGCAACAAGCAGTTCCTCCTGGAGGCACGAAGCAGGCCTTCTCCCATGCATCCCCGGTAACCCCATCAACACACACCCCCAAGAGAACTGAGGGAACTCCTGGAGGAAACTTTAAGATAGAAGGAGGGCAGAAGAGCAGCTCCCATGGGGGCATGGGTTCTGACCACCAGCTCCTGACAGCTGTGACTAGGAGAGCAAAGCGCCATCCCCTGGGAGGCAAGGGCTCGATGCCACAGCTGCCTCAGCTATTCAAGCACCTGGGGCCAGGTGCCTGGCTCACACCTGTAATGCCAGCACTCTGGAAGGCCAAGGCAGGCAGATAATTTGAGGACAGGAGTTCGAAACCAGCCTGGCCAACATGGTGAAACCCCGCCCCTTCTAAAAACAGAGCCAGGCGCAGTGGCTCACGCCTGTAATCCTAGTACTTTGGGAGGCTGAGGCGGGCGGATCACCTGTGGTCAGGAGTTCGAGACCAGCCTCACCAATATGGAGAAACCCTGTCTCTACTAAAAATACAAAATTAGCTGGGCGTGGTGGTGCATGCCTGTAATCCCAGCTACTCGGGAGGCTGAGGCAGGAGAATCACTTGAACCCGGGAGTTGGAAGTTGTGTTGAGCCAAGATTGTGCCATTGCACTCCAGCCTGGGCAACAAGAGTGAAACTCTGTCTCAAAAAAAAAAAAAAAAAAAAAAAAAAAAAAAAATTAGCAGGGCGTGTTAGTGAGCGCCTATAATCCCAGCTACTCAGGAGGCTGAAGCAGGAGAATCACCTGAGCCTGGGAGGCAAAGGTTGCAGTGAGCAGAGATCGCACTATTGCACTCCAACCTGGCCAGGGCAGCAGAGTGAAACTCTGTCAAAGAAAGAAAGAAAAGAAAAGAAAGAATGGAAAGAAAAGAAATAATTTACTAAGGATGCCGAAGGAAGAAGGAAGGAAGGAAGGAAGGAAGGAGAGAGAAAGAAGGACAGGAGAGGAAGGAGAGGAGAGGAGAGGGAAGGAAGAGAAGGAAGAGAAGGAAGAGAAGAGAAGGAAGGGAAGGGAAGGGAAGGAAGGGAAGGAAGGGAAGGGAAGGGAGGAAGGGAAGAGAAGAGAAGAGAAGAGAAGAGAAGAGAAGAGAAGAGAAGAGAAGAGAAGAAAGGAGGGCTGCGTGCGGTGGCTCACGCCTGTAATCCCAGCACTTTGGGAGGCAGGTGGATCATGAGGTCAGCAGTTTGAGACCAGCCTGACCAACATGGTGAAACTCCGTCTCTACTAAAAATACAAAAAAAATTAGCTGGACGTGCTGGCGGGTGCCTGTAGTCCCAGCTACTTTGGAGCCTGAGGCAGGAGAATCGCTTAAAACCGGAAGGCGGAGGTTGCAGTGAGCCGAGATTGCGCCACTGCACTCTAGCCTGGGCAACGAGAGCAAAATTCCATCTCAAAAAAAAAAAAAGAAAGAAAGGAGAGAGAGAGAAAGCAAGCAAGAAAGAGAGAGAGCAAGCAAGCAAGCACCCAGGTAGTTCCCAGGACAGAGGGAGCTGGGCTATCTTCAGCACCAGGGCATCCTCCCTGATTTACCTAGGGATGTTTGTTTGCCGATACTTCAAAGAAACAAAGTGCTCACCATCCCTGTTCACCGTGAAGCCTCTCCTAGTTCCTTAGCTCCTTTCCCCAGCCTATACTGACAAAGACAAAGGAGCTCCCTTTTGTGTGTCAGTTTGAGGGCAAAGGGGAGCAACTTAACCTGAAAGCCCATTTTTATGAGTTATAGGCCTGATCCCTATCACAACCGGGGCCCCTGGAAGATCCTGGGCTCTTTGGAGTTGTCTTGGTCTCAGGAATGTGATGCTATCCACATCCAGAAACTTCTGCCTTCATCCAGCCAGGAAACAAAACACACCTGCCACTTGGACCAAATAGAAAGTCCGTGTCTCCCAACAGCCAAGTGCACTTGTCAAGGGGGTTACAGCTTACACACTGCCCTGTGGCTTTCTGGTCTGGAATAGAAATCCATCACTCCCTCTGTCTCCTATACACAGAGGTCCACACTGAGGTATTCCAACATGGAATACTGGTTTCTCTCTAAAACAACCAGCTTTCACATTTGTGAACTGTCCAACTTATCCCAACCAACCGTCGTCTTGGACTAACCAAGACCACTGGGAAAAAAAATTATTTATATATTATTTATGTAATTATTAATATAGCTTTGTCCAAACTACTTTCTTCCCCTTTTTCTCTTCTCTCTCATATATCCTAAGAATATTCCGATGATGTAGAAAAACCAAACTCAATGTCTTCTACAGCCTCACAACAGAGATCACTTCTGACACCACATATGGTTGGGCAGGGGAGGTGGTTCCCCTTCCTCCACACTCCAAAGCAGCAGCAAGTTCTGCAGTGGACACTAGCTGAGTGTTTTCCAGTTCAAATCCGACACTACCAAACTGGAGACAGCCTCATAACCCACAGGCTGAAGGCTCAGTCCCACAAGACTGCTCTTCACTTCTGATGCCAGAAGCAAGCTCCAGTTTCTTTTACCTGCTACAAATTAGGGTTCCCATGACCCCCTTTTGGGGCTCAATTAATTTGCTGGAGTGGCTCAGAAAACTTGAGGAAAGACTATACTTACATTTACTGACTTATTTTAAAAGAATTCACAAAGGATACCAATGAATACCAGATGAAGAGATGCACAGGGAGGAGTACTGGGGAAGGGTGTCGGAGCTTCCCTGCCCTTTCCAGAGGCTCCACCCTACGCAAACTTCTACGTGTTCAGCTATCCAGAAGCTCCCAGAACCCAGTCTTTTGGGGTTTTTACGGAAGCTTCATTATGCAGGCATGACTGATTAAATCAAAGGCCATTGACTATCAGCTCAACCTTCAGCCCCTCTCCCCTCCCCACAGGTGGGTAGGTGGGGCTAAACTTCCCAACTCTCTAATCCAGCCAGGGTCTTTCCTGTGACCAGCTTCCATTCTGAAGCTACCTAGAGTGGCCATCAGTCAACTCATTAACATACAAAAAATACACTTATCACTTTGGAGGTTCCAAGGGTTTTAGGAGTTTGCCAGAAAACAAGAGATTAAGACCAAATATGTATTTCACAATATCATCAAACCAACAACAAGCCAACTCTTCACTTCAGTTCTGTTTTCCCTACAAGTGAAATTCTCTATCCCATTCCCAATCACTCGAAACTCCCCCAATAACTTGGGGACCTGAAAAATATATTTGTTGCTCCTGAGGAAAAGAGCAGCTGTTCAACTCAACTCAGGCCAAAGAAAGCCAGCATTTCACACCCTACAACATGCCGTAATAGCCACTCCTCACTCCAGATAATAATTAGAACAGGGTGGCACAGCTGCTTTTACATCTTCCCAAATTACTTTCCAGATGTGCAGTAAGTCCCCATAATTACCACTTTCATCAGTCCTGATTATTTAAATGCCAAGAAAGGCAACAGAATAGAAGAATGTATATGTGTGTTTTTAAGAGTGGGTCTTGTCTGCCATCCCACAAAAAGAATCTTTTACATTCCAATCAATGAAACCAACCAATTACCTGATGATTATCTTTACCCACTCAAAATTCAGGCTTTAAAAAATGAAATAATAAGAATAATCACCATGTCTATGTTATACGGGGGTGGGAGGAAACTCTGGGAATGATGGATATGTTTATGACGTGGATTGTAGTGGCATATACTTATTCCCAAACTCATCGAATTGTACACATTCAATATGCACAGCTTTTTGCTTATCAAGCATACCTCAATAAAGCAGTTTTTAAAAAGCCATGCTCTTTCAGGACTGTCTGACAATGTTTGCATTATTTTTATTCAGCTTGTTCCTTGAGATAGCTACAGACCTACTCCATAAAAATATTTAATTTTACTAAAAATACTTGCAACATGAGTCTGCAGGAAATTTAAATAATGCGGCTGAGCTTTCCATAGGACCACACGCTGCATCTTTACAGAAACACAAAATCTATGTCTGACTCAAGATCCCACCATACTAATGTCAAGCACTGATGCTGCAAAATAAACTTGTAACTATAATAAGACTTTAAATCATCTCTACATTTATTATAACAAATATCATGAGTAAAACACTGAAACGGATTCTTTAATAAGACTTTAAATCATCTCTACATTTATTATAATAAATATCATGATTAAAACACTGAAACGGATTCTTTAATAAGACTTTAAATCATCTCTACATTTATTATAATAAATATCATGATTAAAACACTGAAACGGATTCTTTTTTAAACCTTTTAAGGTGTTCAAAAGTTTCTGGTCTGGAGTTTATTGCTTGCCTCATCTGTTTCACTTCTTTCTTATTTTCCCTCTTTGGTTCTCTGGCATTAAACTTAAGCAATATTAGTTCAAGTTTAGGAACATGGGAAAACTTTATTTCCTCAAAATAATTTTTTGAGAAAATTGTGAAATTTTGAGTCACGCGATCTTTTTATAAGAATTTTCCCGCCCCTGTCTTTGAAAACAGGAAAAGAGATACATGCAGATTCAAGTTCTCTTTCCTTTTCTTCTCATAGAACCTGGTCACAGCATCTGTCCATATATATGACAATCCATTTCACTTGCTGCAGATTTAAATTAAATCTGTGGAGTCATCACTCGTGTCAGCTCAACGGACAACAAACTTGTATAATCCTCCCCCAAAGCCACAGAGCACCTTTGTCCCAAACACCCGTCTTTCATACAACTAACGTAAAAATACAGAGATAAGGGGCATTGTACCGAGCAGTTCAGATCGGGTGGGCTGCTGTTGCAATTAAGGAGAAAAGACACAGAGCACTGTTCCCTCAACAATTGGTTTCACAGTATTTCTGAGATTTATCCCAATTCACTTCTGTCTCTGGAAAATGGAAACCCTAAAACTACTACGAAAACAAAAGGCATTTGTATCATTACTTTTGTTATTTCTGCTCTTCTTTCCCCAGATGTCACTTCCAGTTTAGAATAAGTTGACAGACTCGGGAGAGGAAAAAAATAAAAAGAAAAAAAAGCATCTGAAAACATCAGGAGATACAATGTGATCTGTTGCATGCAGATTGTATGCAAACGAATGTGTGATCCTCCTATTTTATGTATCTATAAAGTTCTCCCCAAAGGAAAACTCACAGTGTGTTGCTCTAACTCCCCAAAGTTGAGAGGAAGACAGACTGCTGACTCCTTTATTGTTTCTTTACCTCTTCCGTCCTTAATAATAAGTACATATATATTTTATATAATATAAATTCTGTTATATTTACATTGCTCCTTGTTTGAAGAGGGATGGATGGAGATATATACATCCCCTCTAAGCTAAATCCATTAAAAAAAGAAATCACTATGGTACAATGAAACCTGATTTTTTGAATGACTTCACAAGGTGTTTTCACTCTTAATTAGCTTGTTTAAAGATTTTAAGGCGATAGACACTTTTAGCAACCTTTCAGGTGAAATTGCTACAACCATAAAAATGCCTTTAATTCTGGTTTTCTTGTTCGGCCTCATTGAATCCCTGTAATGTTACTGTTCTCGCCAGCTCTGTCATCACTTCCTGCCATGTCGTCGTCGTTCTGGAGACATTCACTGACTGTAATAACTGATCTCGAATACTTTTCTGAGATATCATTCCCAGTGTTTCCACAGATGCGTTGGGCTGGAAGTATAGTTTGTCTGAAGAAAAAGTTTTAACATGTAACAACATATGCCAGAGGGACGTATTAGGTCATGCAAATGGCAAGTGAAGCCCCCAGGGGCACACCCATAGGGCAGGTGGCTGGAGTGAGGCTTATTTCATACCTTCCATCCCCTCTCTCCAAAAACACCCAGAACCTGCCAGCACCCATGTTAAATCCTGGCTTTGGCATATATGGTCATGGTGATGCTACTGCACCCAGGTGGATCCCGGTTACCATAGATCCCCTCCTGAAGAATAAATGGCCTCCCAGAAGGCAGGATTGACAAACCCTCCTTCTCAGAACTCTCTCAGCACCTGCTTCTAGGTCTCCAAAAGTCTAAGGAAAAAAATATTGGGAGGCCAGGCACGGTGGCTCGTGCCTGTAATCCCAGCACTTTGGGAGGCCAAGGCGGGTGGATCACCTGAGGTCGGGAATTTGAGACCAGCCTGACCAACATGGAGAAACCCCGTCTCTACTAAAAATACAAAATTAGCCAGGCGTGGTGGTGCATGCCTGTAATCCCAGCTACTCGGGAGGCTGAGGCAGGAGAATTGCTTGAACCTGGGAGGCGGAGGTTGCAGTGAGCTGAGATCATGCCATTGCATTCCAGCCTGGGCAAGAAGAGCAAAACTCCATCTCAAAAAAAAAAAAAAAAAAAAATATTGGGGCATAGAATCCCCCTCAATATATGTATATTTATTTATGAATATACATTACAGCTATGTACAACCAGAAGCACTTATTAATATCAATTATATCTATGTATACCTACAATTATTTATGTTAAAAATATACACAGGGCCGGTCGCAGTGACTCATGCCTGCAATCCCAGCACTTTGGGAGACCGAGGCAGGCAGATCACCTGAGGTCAGGAGTTTGAGACCAGCCTGGTCAACATGGTGAAACCCTGTCTCTACTAAAAATTACAAAAATTAGTCAGGCGTGGTGGTGGGCACTTGTAATCCCAGCTACTCAGGAGGCTGACACTGGAGAATCACTTGAACCCAGGAGGCGGAGGTTGCAGTGAGCCGAGATGGCACCGCTGCACTCCAGCCTGGGTGACAGAGCGAGACTTCATCTCAAAACAAAACAAAACAAAAATGGGCATTTCAAATGATTTAAAAAAGGAAAAATTAAAAGTACCAAGTTCTTTCCTGTGCCCAAATGGATAAGCAACTGCAGTGTCATTCACCCTGCAGATCATGACCCATTAGGGGCTGCACGGGTCAAGGGTGGATCAGAGAAGCACAGCCGCTATGGGCGATGTGTGAGCTGGTGAAGCAGCCAGTACTGCCTGCTGCCTCTGTACCTAGTACTGACTCACTCTAGGTCAGCCAGGCTGGCAGTTATGAAGGAAGCTGGATGTGAATGAGAGCAAGGACAAAAGAGAGCCCATGACACCATTGGAGCCATGAAGACAACCGGAGTCCACATGTGTTTCTCATCAACTCCAACCTTGATGCCATGGGTGACCCACAGAGAAGCTAACACTCTTCACAATGGACCTGCACACGCGGCCGAGGACACAGAAGGCGGAGATCTGGCGGGCTCTGGAGCTGTTGTGGGTTCAGATGCTGTCTCATGCCAGCAAGGTAAGCCAGCAGATCAGTGACACCATGTGGAAGCTGCCACAATGCCTGGCATCCTACACCAACCTTCAGAGTCTAAAAAATATGCTGCTGATTCACTTCCAGCTCCCAAATCTCACACAAGGTGTCTTTTGTGAAGGTCACTAACCCAGAATCATACCGGAAAGGGTGAACACAGTACAAGCCCCCACAGAGTCTTTGGATAAATTTAAACATTTGAGACTTGCATTTGTTTAAAGGATATCACATAGCATATCAGAAGAGCACAGAAGAGGCTGGGCACAGTGGCTCACACCTGTAATTCCAGCACTTTGGGGAGGCCGAGGTGGGTGGATCACTTGAGGTCAGGAGTTTGAGACCGGCCTGGCCAACCAAAATGGTGAAACCTCATCTCTACTAAAAAAATTACAAAACTTAGCTGGGCATGGTGGTGCATGCCTGTAATCCCAGCTACTCAGGGGGCCGAGGCGAGAGAATCACTTGAACCCAGGAGGCAGAGACTGCAGTGAGCCGAGATCGTGCCATTGCACTCTAGCCTGGGCGACAGGGCAAGACTCCATCTCAAAAAACAAAACCAAAAAAACCAACCCTGTCTCTACTAAAAATACAAAAATTAGCTGGGCATGGTGGCAGGTGCCTGTAATCCCAGCTACTCCGGAAGATGAGGAAGGAGAATTGCTTGAACCTGGGAGGCGGAAGTTGCAGTGAGCTGAGCTCGCGCCACTGCCCTCCAGCTTGGGTAATAGAGTGAGACTCTGTCTTTAAAAAAACAAAAAACAAAAAAGCACAGAACAGAATGGAAAATGTTGAAACACATCTCATGAAGCTTTGTGTATATAGTACTGCATTTGACCACAATGTAAAATATATCCCTTCCGGTGAATCTCTGACAAAAGTTTGAAAGTCACTGATGGAAGGCCAGGCACGGTACTTCACACCTATAACCCCGAGACTTTGGGAGGCCAAGGCCGGTGGATAGCTTGAGACCAGGAGTTCGAGAAAACCTGGGCAACACAGTGAAACTCCATCTCTACAAAAATTAGCCAGCTGTGGTGGCACACGCCTGTAATCCCAGCTATTCAGGAGGCTGAGGCAGGAGAATCACTTGAGCCCAGGAGGTAGAGGCTGCAGTGAGCCGAGATTGTGCCACTGCACTCCAGCCTCGGCAGCAGAGCAAGACTCTGTCTCAAAAAAAAAAAAAAAGAAAGGAAGTAAGAAAGTCACTGATGGAGTTCGCTTCCTAGGCGACAGCCATGGGGGCCCACACTGTCTGTATTTTAGAACCCCACTGCCTGTGGGTTTCCCTGTCACTATCCACCCGTCCTCCTCAGCACACCCTTAAATGCAATGATTCCCCCAAGGTCCTCTGCATTTTTCTCTTCTTACACTCCCTGCTCCCTTGGGGAACTGTCCTCTGTGGTAGGATGGAGTTAAAGCCGCGGCAGAAACACTTTCCCCTCCTCTACTTCCAACAGGCCCAGTGCAGCCCGCTTGACCCTAGGATTCGGCAGGCTTGAGACTGGTAGCAAAAATGTTATTACCAAAATCTTATGCATGAACTAGTCATCCCCAACTACCTACTGGGAAGAAATCTGAAAAGTTTAGTCTAAATATGAACAAACTCAGTTTCCTGGCCAGGCAGAGGAGCAGCTCTAATAAAAGAGATGAAGAAGGCCTACTCCACATCCCTCATGCAGAGTATATGCCAGCACCTCTGCACAGCACATTGATTGTCACATATGATGAAGAAACTGAGGAAAGCTGTAACATTTGCTTGTGTTTACGCCCTTCAATCATCAACAGTTTATAGGATATTTCATTAATTCAAATAATATTTACTAAACATCTACTATATTCCGAGTGTTGTGCTAGGTGTTAAGTATGCAATATAAAATCAAAAAACATAAATGTTTATTTCTACTGCACAGAAGAGCAAAGTGTGGCCATTAGTTTATTTTAATGCAGTCATATGGTTAAGTCATGAGAACTTGTTGAAGGGATTTACTAAGCTGTGTGCTTAATATTAGATCTCTTTGGAATGAAAGGCTCTGAAAAATCCAATCTGCTGGCTATCAGTGGCTCAAAAGAGTATTACACAAAAACCCTAAGAACTTGAAAATGCGGAGAAAATAATGGGAACATTGATCATTGGTTTTTAAAAAGCACAAGCCTAGATTCAGACTCAAAATGGACATTTGGATTTAGCAGATGGCAGTTTTAGACTGAACTCATTTTCCATTTTTAATCTGCCCTGAGCTTAATAGAATCACAGATTTGAAAAGCAGCACAGCTAATTGTGTGGGAGTGAAGTCACAATTTTAGACCACATTCACAGATCTCGATGAGCATGAATCACACTGAGTTTTCTCTGGCCGCCTTTTTTGGCACACAAACGTGAGGATGTGAACATTTTCAAGCATTTGACCAACAAGATCTGAATGTAATATGACCAGAATTTTAGAAATGAAAATATTGATCTCAGAAGAATCTGAAATTTCTAGTACTGTGGTTAAATGATGTAAAATATTTGAGTTTTTGTGTTTTAGAAAAATTATAATCTGCCACAGCTTGACTAGAGAGCCTCGCGGTGTGACCGTCTGTGGTATGAGACTGAGCTTGACTGGCTGATTTCCTCACACAGCTCCTCGGTGCAACCGGTAAGTGAGACGCAGGAGTCCAGACAACTCGATCAAAACTGACTGACAACAGGCATCACACTGGTAACCATTTGCTTTTATACAACTAAAGTTGAAGCAACTGTTTCTTGGTGCTATTGCCAAAATTCCACATTTTTAAGAACTGACAGGTAACAACTAAAAAATACTCTTTGCGTGGCACCTACGTTTCGCATCTCACAAATGGCTGCACACGATATCCAGGACTTGCTTTAAAATCCTGGGTCTGGGAGGGGTGGTGAGTGCAGATACAGATGGAACAAGATCAGCGGTGATGGAACATGGCAGCTCTTTAACATATGCTCCCTACTTGGTATACATCTGAAATTTCCCACTCTAAGGAGTTTTTAAAAGGTGGCTTATTTACGTGTTTGTTGTTACCAGGCAACTTTAGAGTTTATGAAAGCTGGGAATGGATCTTATTCATTTTTATAACCTCAGTATCTAACATTATTGCAACGCCCAACACTTAGCAGTTATGTAATAAATACTTATCAAATGAATGAACAGATGGATGGATGGATGGATGGATGGATGGATGGACGGCCGGACGGATGGCAGTAGAGTTGATCCCTCTCTTTCCTGAGAGTGCCATAAAATTCACTCAGTAACTAGGAATTGACAGACTGCCCGCGAAACCAGCATTTTTGTATATAATGGTGAGCTTCTAGTCACAATTCTTGTCCCTACTGACCTCACAAGAGTAATACAGTCTAACGAGACATTGATACATGAAATACATCATTAGAAACAATAACAAATGAAGATCTGAGGGAAGGGGGTAGGAAGAAGTTCCAGACAGACGGAATATCAAATGTAATTCCTCTGAGTCCAGAAAGAGAGCTTAACATGTTCCAAGAGGTAAAGCTACCCTGGGTAACTAAAAGGTCAGAATGCAGGGGTGTGGCAGGACAGGGGACTGGAGAGACAGGAAGAAACCCAGGTTTGGTGATTCCTCATGAATTCAATAGCCATAGATATTTAAGCAGGAATATAAAGGGCATGCAGTTTGCTTTAAATAAAGTATGAAATTCGCTGTCATACACTCCAGTGAAAACCAAACCACAGAGATTTTGAAAACTGTGACCCTGATTTCACTAACTTTGCATCCACACAAAAAGCTCTCAACAGAACATACAGTTGGCACCTGTGAATTGATAGTGCCTTGTCCCTCACCAGCTAGAAAACCAAACTAACAAATGGGGATATAATCCTAGAAGCTCATCCAGCCCTTGGCCAACTCTGTTTCATTATATTTTTGTCCAGCTGTGAATCTTAACACTGCTGACACCAATAAAGTGAATCATTAGCATGGTGTCTGCCTCTGTGATCCTTGGCAGCAGACCCAGTCCCACCTCTGTCATGGAAGAGACTGAACAGTGCAGACAAGATCTAAATCCACTGGGATGTTATTCCTCTTTTCAGGTATGGCCACAGTCCAACAGGGAGAGAAAAGCTTCACAGAATAAGGGTGGCCTACATGAGAAAGAATCATTAACCAGGCACGGTGGCTCATGCTGATAATCACAGCACTTTAAGGCAGGTGGATCACTTGAGCCCAGGAGTTTGAGACCAACCTGAGCATCATGGTCAAACCCCAGTTTTACCAAGAAAAATATATAAAAATTAGCGGGGCATCGGCCGCCCCATCTGGGATGTGGGGAGCGCCTCTGCCCGGCCGCCCCATCTGGGAGGTCTACCACGGAGGCCAGAAGCAATGTGGGGGCTGGACGTGGTGGCTCACACCTGTGGTCCCGGCGCTCTGGGAGGCCGAGGCGGGTTGATCACTTCAGGCTAGGAGCTCGAGACCAGCCTGGCCAACATGGCGAAACATATGAAAAATACAACAGACAAACCAACCAACCAACCCAGCAACAACAGAACAGGTCTACCCTGGAGTCATACTCTAATTTTTTCTATTTTCCTCCCTTTCTGATCCTTTATCCCACTTTCTTTTTCTTCCTCTTCCTTCTTCTTTGTCAAATAGAGGATTGAGTTATTATAATTGATCCATAGAAAGTCCCTCTCTCATTTATTTTCTTTAATTCCCACTCCCCATTTCTATTCCCTGTCTTCCAACGTGCAACCTTCCTAATATGTTTGATATGCATCTTTTTGTTTGTATATATTTTCAGAAAATGTTTATTGTTTTGTGTGCAAAAAAAAATTAAAAAAAAAAATTAGCGGGGCATGATGGCACATGCCTGTGGCCCCAGCTACTCAGGAAGCTGAGGTGGGAGGTTCAATTAAGCCAGGGAGGCAGAGGCTGCAGTGAGCCAACATCGTGCCACTGCACTCCAGCCTGGGCAACAGAGTGAGGCCCTGTCTCAAAAAAAAAAAAAATTGTGGCCGGGCTCGGTGGCTCATGCCTGTAATCCCAGGACTTTGGGAGGCTGAGGCAGGTGGATCACCTGAAGTCAGGAGTTTGAGACTAGCCTGGCCAACATGGTGAAACCCCACCTTTACTAAAAATACAAAAAAAATTAGCCAGGCATGGTGGCACATGCCTGTAATCCCAGCTACTCAGGAGGCTGAGGCAGGAGAATTGCTTGAACCTGGTAGGCGGAGGCTGCAGTGAGCCAAGATTGCACCACTGCACTCCAGCCGGGATGACAAAAGCAAAACTCCGTGAAAAAAAAAAAAAAAAAAAAAAATTGTGGGTGACTGAGAACTCCAGTCAATGGATCAGGAAGTTTGGCATCTGAACCCTTCTCTCTTTCGCTGCTACTTACTGACCCAGAGTAAGGTAGTTAAATGTGTACATCTGTAAAATGGTAATTACAAAGCTACCCCATAGGCTGTAATAGGATTAAATAAAATACTTGTAAACCCTTGACAGATTATCTGGCATTCAATAAGCACTCATGAAATAGAAGTCCTCACTCCTCCAACAGGAAGGTTAAAATTTCTCCTATTATTTGATGGGACCAAGTTATATCACATGAGTGGGCACAGAATTCCAACCTATCATAAACATAAAGATCTAGAATTTCAATACAGGGATGGGCCTGAAATATGATCTCATTTGATAACTTTATTTCAAAGATGAATTAAGAGTAACCAAAGACCACAGGGTGTTGAGTGACTTGTCCCAAAAGACAAGAAACCAAGCCTCCTAAATCAGAGTACAGGAATTATTGATTTCTAATTATTTACATTTATTGCTGATAATTTTTAACATGTTGAGGGTCAAAGATCTTCCTGCATCCAAAGATATTTCCCACACCAAAAGGAATAAAGGGAAAGTTCCTCGGTTCAATGGGCTTAATTAAAGTCTCACAATCTTTTCATCTCCTGACAGAAAAAAAGCAACTAAGATTTTGAAATAAAGAGAGCCCACCTAGAAGGACACTGAATACACAAGGAGCTTATCCAGAAAATCCTCAGCATTTTACTACCATCAGGGAGACTAGGAGGAATGCCACTGGTTCCCTCTACAGGTTTGAGTTTCATCTTTTGCTTTTAAAAACAGGATCTCACTCTGTCACCCAGGCTGAAATGCAGTGCTGCAACCACAGTTCACTGCAACCTCAAATTCCTGGGCTCAAGTGATCCTCCCTCCAAAGGCAGCCTCCTGAGTAGCTGGGACTACAGGTCACGCTACCAGGCCCAGCTAATTTTTTGTATTTTTTTGTAGATGGGAGTTTCACCATGTTGCCCAAGGTGGTCTTGAACTCCTGGGCTCAACATGATGTTCTTGCCTCGGCCTCCCAAAGTGCTAGGATTACAGGCATGAGGCACCATACATGGCCTGGTTCGGGTGTTGTAAGAAAACAAATACAAGAGCAATGCTGTAGCCACGGAAAACATGCGTATATTCCTTTTGTGGTGATGAGCACTTACAATAAGCCCCACCGAGAAGCTAAAGGAAAACCTGTTTCTATTTACTAGAAACTATTTTAGAGCCCTTCAAATGACACCAATTGGATAGTGTCTTTCCGAAGTCAGAAAGACGCAGGAGGCACTGTGGCTCAATCCTCTAATCCTAGCACTTTGGGAGGCCCAGGTGGGTGAATCACTTGAGGTCAGGAGTTCAAGACCAGCCTGGCCAACATGGTGAAACCCCATCTCTACTAAAAATACAAAAAAATTAGCTAGGCATGGTGGCACACGCCTGTAATCCTAGCTACTTGGGAGGATGAGGTGGGAGGATTGCTTGAACCCAGGAGGCAGAGGCTGAAGTGAGGTTGGAGACTGCACCACTGCACTCCAGCCTGGGTGACAGAGCAAGACTGTCTCAAAACAAAAACAAAAACAAAATCAGAAGAAAACCAGTTTACCCCCACTGTCTGGAAAAATGCCATGCAATCCCCAGACAACTCTTCACAATACACCTAACCCTCTCCAAGTACAGTGCATGAGTTAGCTTCTGGCATCTACCCTTCTGATGGCTCCTTGATCTCCAGGCCAATCACACCACACAGCTCAGTGCACTAAGGATGCGTTCGGGGACTCAGAGGCCAGCTTGTGACTGTCAGGTATAGGGGAACTCTGTTGCGTTCATCCTGTACCACACTCTGATCTGTAACATACAGGAAAAATCCAATTTAGAGAATGTCAGCCCTACAAAGTAACTTTTCTTGTTCCGGCACATGTGTATTATCTGTATCCATATCTATGCATCTGCCCATCTATCCAGGTAACTATATAAAATATTATATATGACATGATGGCCATACTTTCATTTCCGTTTTGTGGGGGAGAAAAGTTTTCCTAACTACATCATTTCCCCTCAAGATGATCTCAATTTTCATCATAAAAGGCTTTTACTTTTGCCAAGAAAATAATGTGAAAGTACTCTGAAAAAGCATCTGAAGCACATGAATCTGTTCTTATTCATAGATTTAAAACATCTTGGAAGTTAATGAAATTGTCTTCTGTTAGAGATTTCTGTTAAGTAAGTAGATTTTAGCTGTTCTTGTCACCAAAAAAAAAAAAAAAAAAAGTTAACTATGTGAGATAATAGGTGTGTTAACCTCTTCACTACACTATCTAAATGTATCCCTATGTCTCTGTGTATCCCACAACATCATGTTGTGGCCAGGTGTGGTGGCTCATGCCTGTAATTCCAGCACTTTGGGAGGACAAGGCAGGCAGATCACTTGAGGCCACGTGATTGAAACCAGCCTGGCCAACATGGCGAAACCCCGTCTCTACTAAAAATACAAAAATTAGCCAGGCATGGTGGCAAGCACCTGTAATCCCAGGTACTCAAGAGGCTGAGGCAGGAGATTGCTTGAACCCGGGAGACGGAGGTTGCAGTGAGCTGAGATCGCACCACTGCACTCCAGCCTGGGTGACAAGAGTGAGACTCCATTTCCCAAAAAAAAAAAAAAAAAAAAAAGTTGTAAACCTCAAATACACACAATAAAATTTATGTTTGAAAATAACAATATCTTGGAAGTTAAGAGTGAGAGTGGAGATTATTTGCTTTGTGTCACATTCTACACATGTAGACTTGACAATCATTTCTGCTTAAGAGAACTAAAAAAGCTGCAACAAATTCACATCCTTCCCCTAAGCCAATTACTGTGAGAATGAAAATACCCATTTTCTCAGTTTGCTCACAAGGTGAGAATTTATTAACATCACCACTGGCTTTTTCACTGACATCTAATACGTAATTTTTTGAAAGAACAATTCATTTCATTGAAGAATTAACATTTTTATCAGTTCATCTTGGCTAACAGTTTTACTGGTCAATGTTTGCCTGGACATTCATACTCCCCTCCTTCCCATTCATATTCCTGGATTTACAATGAAACAATCCCTTAAAAGGAAATGAACTAGTTAAGGCATGCCTACCACCTACCCAAACTTGTTTATGCTTCTCAATTGCCCTATAAAAAGGGGTGATTTCACTTTCTTCTCTGCGATGTGGATACAAGTATTTTTATTTTAACTGTTTGACACATTATGGGAAGAAAGCCTGCAAAAAATTCAATGTACTATCAAGACACCTAGTTTTGAAGGAAAAAGTGTTGATTCTGTCAGGATGGACTGTATGTTTCCATTCTCAGAGCACAGCAGTTCAACTGTTTGTTGTTGTTGCTGTTTTTGAGACGGAGTCTCACTCTGTCACCCAGGCTGGAGTGCAGAGTACAACAGCACGATCTCAGCTTAGTGCAACCTCCACCTCCCAGGGTTCAAGCAATTCTCCTGCCTCAGCCACCCAGGTAGCTGCGATTACAGGTGCACACCATCATGCTCAACTAATTTTTTTGTATTTTTAGTGGAGATGGGGGTTTCACCATTTTGGCTAGGCTGGTCTCGAACTCCTGACCTCAAGTGATCCCCCTGGCCTTGGCCTCCCAAAGTGCTGGGATTACGGGTGTGAGCCACTGCGCCTGGCCCGGTTCAACTGTATTTTATACTGGGAAATAAAATTCTGGGCTCCCCACTGTACCCTCAAGCACCCTCTAAACACAACAGTTGGAAAGATCCTGCTATCCTGTTGGAAACTAAGTCAGATCATGTCCCTCTGCTCAGAAACCTTACTCGGGCTCCTGTTTCTTTCAGAGAAAAGGCCACAGCCCCCAGGATGACACAGAAGGCTCCTCACAACTATACACCCCTACATCTTTCCTGTTTCAATGTGTGCCTCTCCCAGCCTCACTGCCCCAGCCACACTGGCCACCTTGCTACTCCTCCAACCCACCAGAGCCACTCCACCTTGGCCAGGCCTTTGAACTTGCTCCTCTCTCGGCCTGCTCAGCTCTTCCCACAATTACCTACCCTCATCCTCTGCGGATATTACTCAAATACCCTCTTCTCAAGAATATCATGTCTAAACTTGCAGCTCCCTGACCTGTCCACATTGCCTCTGCCTTATATTTCTTCTTTTTTTTTTTTGAGACGGAGTTTTCACTCTTGTTGCCCAGGCTGGAGTGCAATGGTGCGATCTTGGCTCACCGCAACCTCCACCTCCTAGGTTCAAGCAATTCTCCTGCCTCAGCATCCTGAGTAGCTGGGATTACAGGCATGCACCACAACGCCTGGTTAATTTTATATTTGTAGTAGAGACAGGGTTTCTCCATGTTGAGGCTGGTCTCGAACTCCTGACCTCAGGTGATCCGCCCAACTCATCCTCCCAAAGTGCTGGGATTACAGGCGTGAGCCACTGCACCCGGCCCCTTATATTTCTCCTTATCATTTTTTCACCATCTGAAATAGTTTGCATATTATTCGTGTAGGTTTTTATTGTTTCCCTCCCCCAACTAAGGTGTCAAGTCCAGGAGGGCAAAGATTTTTCTAAGTTTTCTTTTTTGTGCTTAGGACAGTGTCTAGAAGGCTCTCAACATAAATGCACTGAATGAATGAATGAACGAACAAATGGAATAAATGAAATGATCAATCAACACGTACCATGCCAGGCACTAAGCTCAGGCCCTTGGGGAGATGAACATAAACAATTTATATATTGCTTTATGCTTTAATTTTTTTCCCTTCTAAGTAGCATATCTACTTTTCAGTCCTCAGACCTTAAAAGTAACTAGCAAGTTTTAACTTGTAAAACATCCATGACTTCATTATAATTTTTAAAGCCAGTAAGGCACTATGCTGGTGCCTTATGTATGTATATCATCCTGTTCTCTTTGTATGATTTCAAAAGAAACAAATGGAATATAGTTCAAGGTGTTAATTACATAAGCTTATTAAAAACAAACTCCTAAGAGGCGTCAGTTCTAACACTTGGCACGTCTATGTTTATGTAGTTTATTAGTTTTATATATGTGAGAAAGTAAAATGTAGAAGCATAATATTGCAAAACACCCACTACCAAAGGAAAATTATTTCATTCCATTAACAAGCCTTATAAAGCACTAGCTCTAGTGTAAGTCTGAAAGGGAAAGAGCGTGGCAGCAGAAACGGGTTTTTACGTGCTAGTGTTTCTGGATTCATGGGAGGGTGGTACTGTGCTTCCTTATGTAACTGCAATCTAAACAATTTTGCATAATCAGAAAATAAGTGTTTGCATTATCCCATTTTATAAAAATGAGTGAAGACCTTTTCCAGGCATTTTGCATAGCCAGGTCATAAATGATCTACATTAAGAACTCTGGACAATTTTTTTGCAATTTGTAAGTGAATAACTACTGCTGGGGGAAATGGTTCTGTTAGTAAACATCCCAGAATAAGGCCCATGACCTCCAGGAGCAAACTCGGGCCACAAATACAGGAAATAAAGATTCTCAGTAGGCTATTAGAATTAACTGTCCTCCAAGAACTGGCAGGTACTTCACCATCCTCCTGGGTCAAGGGGAGGCAGGTGTATGGAGGGGCCTGAGTGCAGGAGGTTCCCTGCCCCCACTCTGCCTTTCCTTATTCAGGACCACCACGAACCCAGAGGACATCCTGGCTCTGACCTAAACTCAAGTCAGATCCGTACCCACTTCCCTACAGACAAGAGTGGCAGTGGGGACCTGACATGACTCTCATGCGAAACTGTAGAAGGGCCAACTAAGGCGGCTGGGTGCAGTGGCTCCTGCCTGTAATCCCAGCACTTTGGGAGGCCAAGGCAGGCGGATCACCTGAGGTCTGGAGTTCGAGATCAGCCTGGCCAACATGGTGAAATCCCATCTCTACTAAAAATACAAAAAAAAAAATAAAAATAAAATTTAGCTAGGCGTACTGGCGGGTGCCCGTAATCCCAGCTACTCAGGAGGCTGAGGCAGGAGAATCACTTGAACCTAGGAGGCAGAGGTTGCAGTGAGCTGAGATTGTGCCACTGCACTCCAGCCTGGATAAAAAAAAAAAAAAAAAAAAAAAAAGAATAGCCAACTAGGTGCTCCATAGATATAATTCAGAAAATGCCCAAAAAGAGATCAGTCAGTTAATTTCTACTTAACTTCATTTTCTCTTAAATATTAGCCCAGTGACATTGGTCTCTTCTCTCCCCATCCTCCTCTGTGGCAACAAAGACCTTAGAAGGTAAAACATGGAGGAAGGAGGGGAGATTGGCCACTCCTGAAACACACTTCTGCGAGGCTGGTATTCTGACAGCAACATTCAAGGAGATCGCCAAGAGAATGACAGTAATCACAAGGCACTGGGTAAGATCCTTCACCAATTGTGTTTTCATGACAGCGTTTCACTTCTTATGTAAAAAACATGTATTAGTCCTCATTTGAGAATACCTTATAAAGTCAGTACATATTTTTGAAAAAATATGAGACCCTTATTAGGTCAGAATATATTTTTGTGGTTTTTTTTTTTGTTTTGTCTTTTGTTTTTTTGAGACAGAGTCTCACTCGGTAGCCCAGGTTGAAGTACAGTGGCGTGATCTCGGCTCACTGCAAGCTCCGCCTCCCAGGTTCACGCCATTCTCCTGCCTTAGCCTCCTGAGTAGCTGGGACTACAGGCGCCCGCCACCATGCCCAGCTAGTTTTTTGTATTTTTAGTAGACATGGGGTTTCACTGTGTTAGCCAGGATGGTCTCGATCTCCTGACTTCGTGATCTGCCCGCCTTGGCTTCCCAAAGTGCTAAGATTACAGGTGTGAGCCACCCACTGTGCCTGGCCAGGTCAGAATATATTTTTGAAAAAGCATGAGACTCCAAAGCAAAGAGAGAATTTAATAGGAGAAAACCAAGATGGCACTGTTAAGAGACAAGAAGAGGAAAAACCTGAAATTGAGATATTTCAACCTAGTGTGTTAACATAGGGATGACTGAAGGACTAGATGCTGGGACCAGTATTTCAAAACTTTCCACACACCAGTTCTGTGTAAATTTCCTCCTGATTCCAAATCTTGCCAACCATCTTTAAATCTCCAATGACAGTTAATCACCTACTTGTTTTTTAGAGTTGTCTTGGGTTTTGTCTATATATCACAATTTGTTTTTTAATAAAAGATGTACAGATAGACTTAAAAGGCCACAGAATACTTTGCATAGACAGGGACATTCGAGAGGTCACTCACTTGATCTATCCTTCTATCTTTCCTCATCTCTGCCTTCCACTTACAAAAGAGAAAAATGCTATTTTTTATTAACAAATTATCTATTTTGAGAATTTTTTTTTGAGGAGGTGGTTGGATTTTTGTTTTTGTTGGTTTGGGTTGGGTTTTTCTTTCCTTTTTTTTTTTTTTTGTTTTTCTTTTTTTTTGAGACAGTCTCGCTGTGTTGCTCAGGCTGCAGTGCGGCGGTGTGATCTCGGCTCGTTGCAGCCTCCGCCTCTCTGGTTCAAGCGATTCTCACATGCCTCAGCCTCCTGAGTGGGTGGGATTACAGGCACATACCACCACACCCAGCTAATTTTTGTATTTTTAGTAGAGACAGGGTTTCGCCATGCTGGCCAGGCTGGTCTCAAACTCCTGATCTCAAATGATCCTCCCGCCTTGGCCTCCCAAAGTGCTGGGATTGCAGGCATGAGTCACCACGTCCGGCCAGGTTGGGTTTTTCATCATGGAAAGGGAACAGCCAGTATGGTGGAGTGGTTAAGATGCCAGGCTCTGACCTTAAGAAAGTTACTAAATTTTTTTGTGTCTTGGAGAGAGGTATCTGCCTCAGGTATTATTTTCATTGCTGCCAAATAAATACATAATCCGTGTAGAACACTCAGAACAGCGTCTGATACTCGGAACTCCATAATGATTACTCTCATCATTAACAATGGCCACTGTTGCTTATCATTTTAATAGACTATGACGACCAACTCTCAAACTATCTTCAAAAAACTTTCCTGCATCATAATGAAATCACCTTTGCCTAGTAGAAACAGTTTCAACATGTGAAGCAGATGTGACTACAGATAAAAACAGTCTGCAGAAGTCCCAGAGACTCATGACAAACCCAGCTTCCAAAACAGCTTTTTCCCCTCTCATAGCAGGGTGTGCCACTAAAGACAGATTCCCGGAACACGCAGCCAGTCTCTCTACCTTGCACACGTTGATTTCTAGTTGTTTCACTTAAGCACATCCAGGTACTCTCCCCAACACGTACAGCTCTGCCAGGCCAATGCACGTGTCTGTTTCCTTCATAACTCTTTGCAGCTCCACCACAATGTTGCACAAGGCAGGCATTTACTAAAAGCTTCACAAGTGAATGGATCTGTATCTTCCAGAGTAAGAGACAGCATGCAACTTCCTACATCATATGGATGCCTTGAAAATTATTTGTTTTTGTTCCATTTGATCAAGTTTGTAAAACAAGCTAAATGCCTTCTATTGACTTCCTGATATTTGTGGTTTCAGAGCCCAGGAAGATTCTTGTATCTATATCAGACAACAAATAGAACCCCGTGTGTGTGTGTGTGTGTGTGTGTGTGTGTGTGTGTATGTGTGTATGTGTGTGTGTATGTGTGTGTATATGTGTGTGCATCTGGGGGAGGTTGGAAGGATGAGAATTAAGGTAAAAATTTCCATTTATTGAGCATCTGTATACCTATACTACATTGTCGTATTCTTGTAAGTCATTTCAATTAATGCACAACACCAATGAGGACATCAAAGCAGGAAGGTTCCATGTCCACTGCCACATGGCTAACAAAAGAGCTGGTCCTAGCTGGGAGCGGTGGCTCACACCCGTAATCCCAACACTATGGGAGGCTGAGGCAGGTGGATCACTTGAGGTCAGGAGTTTGAGACCAGCCTGGCCAACATGGTGAAAACCCATCTCTACTAAAAATACAAAAATTAGCTGAGTGTGGTGGCTTGCGCCTGTAATCCCAGCCACTCAGGGGGCTGAGGCAGGAGAATCACTGAACCTGGGAGGCAGAGGTTACAGTGAGTCGAGATCATGCCACTGCACTCCAACCTGGGCAACAGACTCCATCTAAAAAACAAAAAAGAAAAAAGAGAGCAGATCCTGGCTTCAAATCCATTCCTGTCTACTCCAAAATCTGCGTTCACCACCAGAGAAGTACGGGCTTACTGCAGTTGGGCACACACAAGCTTAAGCTAAACTTACTGCTTATTTAAACTATAAAGCCATCTACTGAGGCCTTCCACAGAAAGTAATCCCCACCCCATTATATTTTAAAATAAAACTTAGTTAATGGTACTCCTGAGATGCCTACAGTGTACAGTTGAATAATTCACTTAACCTAAATTGAGGAAACATATGGCTGGGTGCTTGGCCAGGCCAAATAGCCACATCCTCCACTCCATCATTTCTTCCCGAGGCGGGGCTTGTGGTAGACCTCGAAGCCCTGAATGACCCCACCCACAGGCCCCATGGGAAAAGCTGTGACTGAAATGCTGGCACAGCCACTGCCACTCAGGCACTCGAGGCCTCCGAGTGGTGTCCCCCTCCTGGGCTTTTCACCCCAGCACTGCAGATAAGAAAATGAAATGGAAGCAAGGAGCCAGGGGGAAGCGGGCAGCAGCCCGGTCCGTCCCCATCAACTCCACCACCCTGATCTGGAGCAGGAGACCTGGACTTGTAACTCACAGACTGGGAAGCATAGGCCAGATACAGATAGGGGCTTGACTTCAGCTGGCTGCAGAGGGCAGGAGGGCTGCGTGTCATCACATCCTGCTTCACCCTGGTCCACCCTCCCCAAGGAAAGCTTCCTGAGGAAATCCTGACTGCTACAGAGAAATGGGTGGTTCAGCCCGAGGACGTAAACAGGAGCGATGTGTTTTGTTCTGTTTCCCTGCAGACCTGCGCAGGGCCTCTGGCTAAACAATTCTTTGGCAGCCATGCAACTAAAAAACCAAGCTAAGCGGTGGCTCAGACAACTACAACTTATAAGTAAGAATGAGCATGGTCAGACTCAACTGAGGATTGCTAAAAGGACTGAGGTGTGTTCTCACCCAAGTTTTTAGCTTAAGGAAGCATAATTATAAACTGCAATTACTTTTGCACCTACCTAATACAATAACAAAAAGATACACTGTGGCCAGGCACAGTGGCTCACGCCTGTAATCCCCGCACTTTGGGAGGCCGAGGAGGGTGGATCACCTGAGGTCAGGAGTTTGAGACCAGCCTGGCCAATGTGGTGAAACCCTGCCTCCACTAAAAATACAAAAATTAGCCAGGTATGGTGGCAGGCACCTGGGAGGCAGAGGTTGCAGTGAGCATAGATCACGCCATTGCACTCCAGCCTGGGCGACAGAGCAAGACTCCGTCTTAAAAAAAAAAAAAAAAAAAAAAGAGCTACCCACTAGTTACAGAATCCATCAGAACCCAAAGATGATGAGAAGGAAGGGAAATTACTTGCAGAAGTGTATCCAAATGGAATCCTTGGCGGGGCGCGGTGGCTTATGCCTGTAATCCCAGCACTTTGGGAGGCCGACGGGCAGATCAGGAGGTCAGGAGTTTGAGACCAGCCTGACCAATATGGTGAAACCCCATCTCTGCCAAAAATACAAAAATTACGCGGGCTTGGTGGCCCATACCTGTAATCCCAGCTGCTCAGGAGGCTGAGGCAGGAGAATCGCTTGAACCTGGGAGGCAGAAGTTGCAGTGAGCTGAGATCGCACCATTGCACTCCAGCCTGGGCAACAAGAACAATACTCCATCTCAAACAAACAAACAAAACAAATGGAATCCCTATTTTCTTTTAGTTTTACAAACGACAAAATTCAGGCCCAAACCTAAATACTTGCCGAGCTTATACTCAGGATCCAGACATTGCAAGTCAGACACCAGAAATGCACCATCGCCCCACCAAGTCCAGACAAGACTTTAAATGAAGTTCTTCTTGTTCTGTCGTCTGTTCGTTTCCTTCCAAGTATCCAATATTTTCTTGTGTCTATATCTTAGCAACTAAGTTCCTTGGCACAGTGTCTACCTTTCTTAAACTTCTTCTCAAAAATGATCTCTATGGGTTTTGGTTTGTGTTTTTGAGACAGGCTCTCCCTCTTTTGCCCAGGCTGGACTGCAGTGGCACGAACACAGCTCACTGCTGCCGCAATGTCCCAGGCTCAAGCAATCTTCCCACCTCAGCCCTCCAAGTAGTTGCAAATACAGGCAGCGCTACCATGCCTGGCTAATTTTTTTTTTCTTTTCTTTTTTGAGACAGAGTTTCGCTCTATCCCCAGGCTGGAGTGCAGTGGTGCCATCTCGGCTCACTGCAACCTCTGCCTCCCAGGTTCAAGCAATTCTCCTGTCTCAGCCTCCCGAGTAGCTGGGATTACAGGCACGCGCCACCACGCCTGGCTAATTTTTGTGTTTTTAGTAGAGACGAGGTTTCACCATTTTGGCCAGGCTGGCCTCAAACTCCTGACCTCAGGTGATCTGCCCGCCTTAGCCTCCCAAAGTGCTTGGATTACAGGCACAAGCTACCCTGCCCAGCTAATTTTTGTATTTTTTTTTGTAGACATGGGGTTTCGCCATGTTGTCCAAGCTGGTCTTGAACTCCTGAGCTCAACGATCCACCCACCTCAGCCACCCAAAGGGCTGGGATTATAGGAATGAGCCACTACACCCAGGCAAAAATGATCTTTATATTCCTAGCTCCATCTCTCCTTCAGTTAAAGCTCCCATTATGTGAGCCATTTCAGCAAGGGAGAGCAAGACATCAAAGGTGCTTAAGGATCGATCATGGAGGATGCATCATTTGACTTCTTAAAGGGAAATATGGTCATGAGGTGGGCAAGAATGAGATGTACTTCAGTATGACCCCCTCCTCATCACCTCTACCAGGAGAACCAACAATATCTTTGTAGAGAACTCTGTGCCCTGCAAGATGTCTCAGTTAAAAAAAAAAAAGATAGTAAAAGAGTTTGATCCAACAAAACAAAAAATGGCCATCAGGCTTCCTAAAGACTGTAAATGTCAAATGACTGATACAAATAGTAGGTGCTAAAGAATGTGCAAAGAAGAGAAATACTGATTTTGCAATGTCAACAGACCATGATTTAAAAAAGCAATCATGGGTTGTAAATCATATGATAATGAGGCATGACAGCTGGGAGCTAGCTTGATCACAAAGTACCTGACACAGTAAAATACTTGAAGGGAAAATTTTCTTTTTCCTTTTCTTTCTTTTTTTTTTTTTTATTGAGACAGAGTCTCACTTTGGTGCCCAAGCTGGAGTGCAGTGGCACGATCTCAGCTCACTGCAACCTCCGCCTCCCAGGTTCAAGCGATTCTTCTGCCTCAGCCTCTCAAGTAGCTGGGATTACAGGCACATACCACCATGCCTGGCTAATTTTTGTATTTTTGGTAGACATGGGGTTTCACCATGTTGGCCAGGCTGGTCTCCAACTCCTGACCTCAGGTGATCTGCCCTCTTCAGCCTCCCAAACTGCTGAGATTACAGGCATGAAGCACCGTGCCCGGCCAGAGGGAAAATTTTTGTTAATCATGGAATGTTCTTAATTTTTTAATATTGGTATCTTTGACTCCATGCTCATTTGTACTATTTTGCAATGTTTCCTATGGTCAGAACCCTTGGGGATGATGCAGACTCTATCCTTGTGTTCTTCCCATTTCCCATGGCAGAACTTATTCTCATCTTGACCTTGTATCTACAGAAACCTTCCTTTTGGACTTGAGTCATTTCCTGTCCCAACTATAGCAACTGCTAGTCTTACGTTCTTCTTGAATATTGAATTGTAAACTCTAAACGTGCTCAGGACAGGCAACTTTCACGTTTCAACTTCCACCCTACATTAGTTAGGAGTCTACACTCTTGCTTTTGTAATCCATCGCTGAGCTTGATTCAAAATTACTGATTCCACTGTCATTCTTTTAAGTGAGTATGGTCCTCGCCACACACCCCATCGACTTCCCGCAGCTAATGGTGAGTGTGTGTGTCCCCAAAGGAAAGCGGAGCAGTGGTGAGCCATCTCTCAAGACTTCAGGGGACCTTTCCCTTCGTGACCGTGAATCATCTTCCTTCTCAATCTCAACGTAAAAACTTTCCTTTTCCTCTGCTAATGAGAAGTTTCTTAATAGGATGTCTGCTGGGCTGTGTAATAATCTCCAAAGGGAAGTGATGGAGGTTTTGGCATGAGTCACTGAAGTGGAGCTGAAGGAAGTAATCGGCAGTAATGGACCAGAGGGAGCAGTCCTTTACCAACAGGATGGGCTGCAGATGAGCTGGGAAATTTTATTTTTCTAACTCTCCATTTTTATATTACTTGGTGAGGACATTACTCTCAACGCATTTACTCTGAATGAATGGTGGGCATTAAAATTAATTTATTCAGGGATCAGAACTTTTTGGAACATATGTCCCATTAGAGTTTAATTAAAATGTCCAGTGTAGAATCCACAGGGAATAAGATATCCTATAAGTGGTTTCCATTTTCTCCATATCCTCTTTAACTTTCATTGCTAACCCTCAGCAATCCAGTAAGGAGTGATTTCTGACTCTCCAAATCTTGTAAGATGCCTGCACATCCTACACAGCCTCAAAGACCAGGGAGTGAAGTGGTACCAGGAGGGGTCTCAAGCAGAGCTTAGTTAAGAAGAGCCTCAATCACTCCTTCCCTAACACCGTCCACCGCCATGTCCTCCAGAACACCGTGATTCATCTGATGTTGCATTCAAAGGATTGAGGACAGGGAATTCAAAGGGTGAGGCCAAGGTGTGAGGCAGGGCAGCCCTGCGTTTATGGATATCACCACCAAGGTTCCTTTGCAGCCATGCAGCCCATGCCCAAAACCCTTGGCCAGGGACCCTGCCCCACATCAGCATATCTGCCCAGACCTAAGAAGCCACTTCAGGAATCTCTGTACCAATAAGACTTCTATGCGGCACTACAACTTTCTCTCCACACCCTTTCTCCCAGCTCTGTCTTGGGTGGCAGTTGGGATAGGTAGCAGTTGAGATGCGAAGAGGAAAACAAAGAGGTATTATCTTCTTTCTATGTATGTATTTTTGAGGCAAGGTCTTGCTCTGTTTCCCGGGCTGGAGTGCAGTGGCACAATCATGGCTCACTGCAGCCTTGACCTCCTGGGCTAAGGTGATCCTCCTGCTTCATCCTTCCAAGTAGCTGGGACTACAGGCACACGCCACCACACCTGACAAATTTTTTATTTTTTGTAGAGAAGTCGTCTCACTATGTTACCCAGGCTCAATTCCACTATTTTAAAACAGAGATGGAAAGCGTTCCTAAGCCTCCATTTCCTCATAACCACCACACCCTCACCCTCACCTCACTTTCAAAAAAAAAAAAAAAAATAATAGTAAAAATGGCAAGCAGGAAAGGGGAGAAAACCAGGGGCATTAGACTGAGGCCTTGTATGGGAGGGAAGATGGGGCACATACATTGCAACCTCTTCCTCACTGCTCAGTCCACCTCACTGCTTATCTCATAGAACCTAGTAAGAAATACTGGACATTTGGCCAGGCGTGGTGGCACATGCCTGTAATCCCAGCTACTTGGGAGGCTGAGGCAGGAGAATCTCTTGAACCAGGGAGGCAGAGGTTGCAGTGAGCCGAGATGGCGCCACTGCACTCCAGCCTGAGCAACAGAGCAAGACTCCATCTCAAAAAAAAAAAAAAAAAAAA
Organism: Nomascus leucogenys; assembly: GCF_006542625.1. Lineage (NCBI taxonomy): Eukaryota > Metazoa > Chordata > Mammalia > Primates > Hylobatidae > Nomascus > Nomascus leucogenys. The sequence continues at coordinate 134,395,272 of NC_044383.1, read as the reverse complement.
AAAAAAGAGGCCAGGCACGGTGGCTCATGCCTGTAATCCCAGCACTTTGGGAGGCTGAGGCGGGTGGATCCCGAGGTCAGGAGATCGAGACCATCGGAGACTCTGTCTCAAAAAAAAAGAAAAAAGAAAAAAGAAATGCTGGACATTTATCAAGGAAACCATGCTTCCCTCTGTGTCTCTCTTGTTGCTCACTAAGCACCTTGAAGGAGGCACCTGTCTTCTTCATCCACAGTGGTCCAACCTATACCTGATAAATGTTTCCTGAGTAGGTTTCTATACTGCCATGGCCAGGGTCTTATTGAGGCTCTCTGCTTATCTATCTTCTCAATGTTCTTTTTCTACTGGCCAAGGTGTAGGGCTGTGTAAGGTAGGAAACCTGGAAAAAGTTCTGCTGTCTTCTTTTTTCCTTTTTCTTTTTTTTTTTTTTGAGACAGGTTTCACTCTCGTTGCCCAGGCTGGAGTGCAATGGCACTATCTCAGCTCACCGCAACCTTTGCCTCCCGGGTTCGAGTGATTCTCCGGCCTCAGCCTCCCGAGTAGCTGGGACTACAGGCATGCACCACCACACCTGGCTAATTTTGTATTTTTAATAGAGACAGGGTTTCTCCATGTTGGTCAGGCTGGTCTTAAACTCCCGACCTCAGGTGATCCACCCGCCTTGCCTTCCCAAAGTGCTGGGATTACAGGCATGAGCCACCGTGTCTGGCCTTGCTGTCTTTATATTTTCCTCTTTCTCCCAACAGCTCAAAGCTGCTACCCTGTGGTAACAGAGAAGCCATCTGTATTAGTTTCCCAGGGGCTGCCATAACAAAGCACCAACAATTGGGTGGCTTAAAACTATAGAAATGTATTGTCTCCCAGTTCTAGAGGCTGGAGGTCCTCGCCACTTCCTAGCTGCTGGGGGCTGCCAGCGATCTTCGGCATTCCTTGGCCTGCAGGTGCATCACTGCAATTCTCTACCATCACATGCTGTTCTCTGTGGGTGTCTTTACTTCATCTTCCCTCTGTGCACATCTGTGTCTGTGTCCCAATAAGGACATCAATTATGTTGGACTAGGGCCCACCCTAATGACCTCAACTTAACTTGGCTAAATCTGAAAAGAAGCCATTTCCAAACAAAGTCACACTCAGATACCAGGGATTAGGACTTCGGAGTATCCTTTTTTGTGGGAAAAAAATCAACCCACAACCACACCTCACAGGGTCACTGTAACAATTAAACGAGTTAAGGTATGGAGAGAGCTTAGCATAGTGTTTAACACATAGTCCATACTCCATAAATAACTGCAGCTAATATCAATATTATCCTTATTCTGATGACTAGGTCATCCATTCTTTCTGCCCCCCAGCATCTTTGTTAAAAAGGCTTTAAAGCCTGGGGGTGGTGGCTCATGCCTGTAATCCCAACACTGGGGGGCCAAGGTAGCAGATCACTTGCAGTCAGGAGTTTGAGACCAGCCTGGTCAACCAAAATGGTGAAACCCTGTCTCTACTAAAAATACAAAAATTAACTGGACATGGTGGCACACGCCTGTAATCCCAGCTATTCAGGAGACTGAGGCAAGAGAATCGCTTGAACCCAGGAGGTGGAGGTTGCAGTGAGCCAAGATCATGCTTCTGCATTCCAGTCAGGGCAACAGAGCAAGACTCCATCTCGGAAAAAAAAACAAAAACAAAAACAAAGGCTTTAAAAGCAACTCCTGTGGCAGCCAAGTTTCAAAGAATATTCCAGCTATCACACAAAAATACAACCCCCAATCCAACTCCTTGGGAAAAAATCAATTACAATGATTGACTAGATTAAAGAAAAAAATGAAGGATGCCCCTTGTTCTGTCCACTGAGCTCTGAGGCATCAAGGAAGCATGGAATGCAGAGCGATGTAGGAATCAGTAAAGGAAGTCCTCCAAAGAAGCAGGTGACAACCAAATTTGTAGTTCCTTTGGTTTGTAAAGAAAGAAAAAAAAAGTTCAATTCTACCTTGCATACTCTCCCCATGGTACCAAAAGGAATAGAGACAAACCTTGGTGATACTGTGGGGTTAGTTCCAGACCACTACCAAAAGGCACATATCACAATAAAGCCAGTCACATACGTTTTTTGGTTTCCCAGTGTATATAAGAGTTATGTTGACACTATACTGTAGTCTATTAAGTGTCTAATAACACTATGTCTAATATATATATATATATACACACACACACACACACGCACACACAGACCTTAATTTTAAAATATTGCTAAAAAATGCTAACAATTGGCCAAGTGCAGTGGTTCATGCCTATAATCTCAGCACTTTGGGAGGCCAAGGCACATGGCTTACATGAGCTCAGGAGGTTGAAACCAGCCTGGTCAACATGGCAAAACCTCTCTAGTAAAAATACAAAAATTAGCCAGGTGTGGTGGCACATGCCTGTAATCCCAGCTACTCAGTAGGCTGAGGCAGGAGAATCGCTTGAACCCCAGGAGGTGGAGGTTGCAGTGAGCCAAGATCGTGCCACTGTACTCCAGCCTGGGTGACAGAGTGAGACTCTGTCTCCAAAAAAAAAAAAAAAAAAAAAAAAAAAGCTAACAATTATCTGAGCCCTCAGCAAGTTGGAATCTTTTTGCTGGTGGAGGGGGTTACCTCAATGTTGACGGCTGTTGACTGATCATGGCAGTGGCTGCTGAAGGTTGGGGTGGCTGTGGTAGTTTTAAAAAATAAGACAGGCTAGGAGTCGTGGCTCATGCCTATAATCCCAGCATTTTGGAAGGCCGAGGCGGGCAGATCACTTGCAATCAGGAGTTCAAGACCAGCCTGACTAACATGGTGAAACCCCGTCTCTACTAAAAATACAAAAATTAGCTGGGTGTGGTGGCGGGAGCCTGTAATCCCAGCTACACGGGAGGCTGAGGCAGGAGATTCACTTGAATCCTGGAGGCAAAGGTAGCAGTGAGCTGGGATTGCACCACTGGACTCCAGCCTTGGCGACAGAGTGAGACTCTATCTCAGAAAAATAAATAAAATAAATTAATTAAATAAAATAAAGAAATCTGCTGCATCAAGGGACTCTTCCTTTCATGAAAGATTTCTCCTTAGCATACTACACTGTGTGATAGCACTTTACCCACAGCAGAACCTCTTTCAAAATTGGGATCAATCCTCTTAAACCCTGATGCTGCTTTATCAACTAAGTTTATGGACTATCCAAAATCCTTTGTTGTCATTTTAACAACGTTCACATCATCTTCACCAGGAGTAGTCTGCAGCTCAAGAAACCACTTTCTTTACTGATCCATAAGAAGCAACTCCACATTTGTTCAGGTTTAATCATGAGATTGCAGCAATTCAGCCTCAAAATGTGACGCAGGGACTCAAAATGAGTGTGTGGTATTGGAAAAATGGCACCAAAAATCTGGCTCAACACAGGGTTGCCACAAACCTTCAATTTGTTAAAAAAAAAAAAAAAAAAAACAAAAAACAAAAAAACAGGCCAGGCACAATGGCTCATGCCTGTAATCCCAGCTACTCTGGAGGCCGAGGCAGGAGAATCACTTGAGCCCGGGAGGCGGAGGTTGCAGTGAGCTGAGAAGGCGCAGCTGCACTTCAGCTTGGACGACAGAGCAAGACACCATCTTAAGAAAAACAAAAACAAAAACAGAAACAAGCCGTAACTGCAAAGTGCATAAAATGAAGTATGCCTATATATACATACTTGTATATATTTTTTATTTTTAAATAAAAATTCCAAGGATCATAGATGTTTAAACATGGCATTAGGGCTGGGCGTGGTGGCTCACGCCTGTAATCCCTGCACTTTGGGAGGCCGAGGCAGGCGGATCATGAAGTCAGGAGATGGGGACCATCCTGGCTAACATGGTGAAACCCCGTCTCTACTAAAACTACAAAAAATTGGCCAGGCGTGGTGACGGGCACCCGTAGTCCTAGCTACTCGGGAGGCTGAGGCAGGAGAATGGCATGAAACCGGGAGGCAGAGCTTGCAGTGAGCCGGGATCGTGCCACTGCACGCCAGCCTGGGCAACAGAGCCAGACTCCGTCTCAAAAAAACAAAAACAAAAACAAAAACAAAAAACTTGGCATTAGAAAACAGGAAACCAAAGAACCAAGCAAGCATCTTAGGAGGAGTGATTTAAATTTAAAGCAAAACAACAAAAGTAATCACCTCTAGTTTTAAGATATTTAAGAGTCTGGCCATATCCCTAGTTGTACAATAGTGACTATCTGTCACAACCAAGGCACTGGTACAATATCAGTGTGCTTCTCTCTGCCTTCATAAAACTTGTTTTGCAAGAGACCCTTCTGGGACCCCAGAAGGTAGTGTGTCACTATTCCCTCCCCTCATTCATTCTGCTAAGTCGTTTTTCTGCCAAAACAACACTCCGAGCCGCTTCAATCCTCCCTGCCAACTGCATTGCATAATTCAGTGCTTACTTCTCTTGAGCCAACCAGCAAATGCAGGATTCAAACCAATCTGCTTTCACTTGCTCATTGGTCTCTGGCTGATCCTTGGGAGCCATCGGTGACCTACAGTCCTTGAGCAACTCTCGCCCTGGATTATCTTCTTTATACATCAAGACTTGAAATAGAACATACTCAAACTTGTCTGCAAGTCTGTCTGCAGGTGTACAAATAACAGGTTTATGTGTCTTCAAATATTGATTTTTTTTTAAAGTCAAACCTAATATAAAACCTAACTGCTGGGCAGCTTGAAATTTTTTTTTTTTTTTTGAGACGGAGTTTTGCTCTTGTTGCCCAGTCTGGAGTGCAGCGGTGCAACCTCAGCTCACTGCAACCTCCGCCTCCCAGGTTCAAGCGATTCTTCTGTCTCACCCTCCCGAGTAGCTGGGATTACAGGCACATGCCACCACCCGGCTAATTTTTGTATTTTTAGTAGAGACGGGGTTTAATCATATTGGTCAGGTTGGTCTCGAATGCCTGACCTCAGGTGATCCATCCACCTCAGTCTCCCAAAGTGCTGGGATCACACGTGTGAGCCACTGTGCCTGGCCGAAAATCTTTTAGGTGACAACAGGAGGCTATCTTTCCCAATGTCGTGTAAGTAGGCCTTTCTATTTTCTACAATAGAAGAACAAAGTGGATAGTCATGGGTGCTGTTCTGGAGCCTGTCTCAAGCTGGTTACAATGAGGAGTAGGTGTCTGTGCTTCTCTCCATCTCCTTGGAATTGATGGACCTGCAAATGCAAAGCCTTAGGTGTTTGCCACACTGACCCACACTGGCATCCAAGACACCAGGATCCAGGGAGCCGGGGTGGAAACTAGGAAAACCCAGACTGCGGGAGACTTTCTGGCTTTACCATCAAACTCTGCTCAAAGAGCAGAGGCCAAATCCATCTGGGTCTGGTCCACCCCGGGGGGCAGTGTGCAAAGATATATAAGCTCAGTATTTTACCTGTTTTACAGGTAAAACAGATGAATTTGGAAGTCTAAAATCTGCAGAAGCCAAAGTCAGCCAGCAATTGTTGAATTATGGGTATTGAATAAAATGTGGGTGTGTTTAAAAGGAAACCAGGAACCCTAGATTATTCACACGGCCAAAGGATGCCAACAACAGGAAGTTTCTAGTAGCTCTGAGGGCATAAAACCAATCAGCATATGTGCACAGCAAAATAAATAATCAGCAGACTAAACAGACAACCCACAGAGTGGGAGAAAATTTTCGCAAACTATGCACCCAACAAAGAACTAATACCCAGAATCTACAAGGAACTCAAACAAATCAGCAAAAAAAACAAATAACCCCATCAAAAAGTGGGCTAAGAACATGAATAGACAATTCTCAAAAGAAGATATACAAACAGCCAACAAACAAAGGAAAAAAATGCTCAACATTACTATCAGGGAAATACAAATTAAAACCCCAATGTAATCACTACTTTACTCCTGCAAGAATGGCCATAATCAAAAAATAATGGATGTGGTGAAAAGGGAAAACACTTTTATGCTGCTGGTGGGAATGTAAACTAGTACAACCACTGTGGAGATTCGTTAAACAACTAAAAGTAGGCCAGGCGTGGTGGCTCACGCTGTAATCCTAGCACTTTGGGAGGCCAAGGTGGGAGGATCACCTGAGGCCAGGAGCTCGAGACCAGCCTGGCCTGTCTTTACTAAAAATACAAAAATTAGCTGGGTGTGGTGGTGGGTGCCTGTAATCCCAGCTACTTGGGAGGTTGAGGCAGGAGAATCACTTGAACCCAGGAGGCAGAGTTTGAGGTGAGCCAAGACAAGAGCAAAACCCAGTCTCAAAAAAAATAAATAAATAAAAGAACTAAAAGTAGATCTACCATTCGATGCAGCAATCCCACTCCTGGGTATCTACCCAGAGGAAAAGAAGTCATTATATGAAAAAGACACTTGCATAGGCATCCTCATGGGCTGTGTGTGGTGGCTCATGCCTGTAATCCCAGCACTTTGGGAGGCTGAGGCAGGCGGATGACCTAAGGTCAGGAGTTCGAGACCAGCCTGGCCAACGTGATGAAACTCTGTCTCTACTAAAAATACAAAAATTAGCCAGGTATGGTGGTGTGTGCCTGTAATCCCAGCTATCCAGGAGGCTGAGGCAGGAGGATCACTGGAACCTGGGAGGCAGAGGCTGCAGTGAGCAGAGATCATGCCACTGCACTCCAGCCTGGGGGATAGAGCAAGACTCCATCTCAAAAAAGAAAAGAAAAAAACAACAGAATGATACAATGGACTTTGGGGACTTGGGGGTAAGCGTGGAAGAGGGTGAGGTATAAAAGACTGAACACTGAGTGCTGTGTACACTACTCAAGTGATGGGTTTACTAAAATCTCAGAAATTACCACTAAAGAACTTACTCATGTAACCAAATACTACCTGACCTGTTCCCCAAAAACTATTGAAATTTTTTTAACCTGTATTCAAAAATAAAATAAAACCAATCAGCATATGTAAAAGTACATAGGAAGTGCAAGAAATCATACCAATGTAAATATGATCATTCTAATCTCTAGAGCAGCACTTCTTAGATTAAGGGATGTGACCTGGTAACCTTCTCTCGAGGTTTAAGGAAAGTGTTCATTCTATTCGCCTCCCCTCCTGGTCTCTATGGTAGCTCTTCCACTATAGAAGGCATGCTGCTTTCTAAAGCTCCAGACTCAGAATATGCAGCCACTCTCAGGGGCACGACAAACCAAACAGTTCTTGATACAAAATATTAATGTGGGGTAACTAGGTGACATTTTCTTCCATTGAAAAAGCAGACAGTTCTTTGATAATGCTAAAGTTACATAATGAAGATTTTATAGTATCTTCTACATATCATTTAGGAATCATTTGACACCTATTTAATGCTCATCATGAAGTCTCAGTTTCACAATCCCCTAATCAAGGCAAATTGCTACTACACATCAGTGTTATGACGCTCTTCCAGTAAATCATCACCTGGGCGTCACATGTTAGGTGAGTTACATCAACATGTTGCAGAAGACAGTAATGACCATACCCCAGTAGACTGTGCCATACATTCTGAGAAGGTTTTTTTAAAAAACTGTAATTCACAATAAAAATGAGCCTTAAAAATAAAATGTTTTACCTTTTCAGAATAAATGTTTATGGTCTTTACAGACTTTCCCAAAGATTTCAAATTCCTGTAGGCTCTCTTTAGATTCATAACTAAATTATCCCAAAATAACAATTTAGGTAAGTGGCAAGTTTGGCTGGGTGTCATGGCTCACGCCTGTAATCCCAGCACTTTGGGAGGCAGAGGTGGGTGGATTACCTGAGGTCAGGAGTTCGAGACCAGCCTGGCCAACATGGTGAAACCCCATCTTTACTAAAAATACAAAAATCAGATGGGGGTGGTGGCACATGCCCCTAATCCCAGCTACTTGGGAGGCTGAGGCAGGAGAATTGCTTGAATGCGGGAGGCAGAGGTTGCAGTGAGCCGAGACTGCACCACTGCACTCCAGCCTGGGTGACAGAGCAAGACTCCATCTCGGGGAAAAATAAAATAAAAAAAGTGGCAGGTTTATTCATTACAGGCTTATAGTTCTTACTCAAGCCACAGTGAGTCCCACTTTCTGCCATATTCACACTGAAATGTGTGGTCAAGTTTTTCATAAGTCTGGTGGGGCCACCGTTATATGATGGCTCTATAAATTCTTCACTGGAAACCTAAGACTCTTAATTAAAGCTCAAAGATCCAGAATGAGTGATTTGCAGAAAATAGCTCACAAAAAATAGCTGCTAACTGAAGGAAACCCTGGGAAAACAGTCTACAAAACAAAAAAAAATAATAAAACAAAATCAGGATTATAAAAACCAATTTAGTACATTCATAAATCCATCACTCAAAAAATGAAATCATTAGTGAATGCTTTTAATATTTTACATGTTTCTAAATAAGTAAACTATTCAAAAGCTCTCTTATATTATTGTGCCACTTAGACAGATACATGAAAAAACTAAAAATAGCAATGTGGGTACCATTTAAACAGAAAATATATTTTTATTACAAGCATTTTCTTGTTTTCAGAAAATCTTGACTATTCAAAAGCATTCATATTTTCTCTTTTTTTTCTTTTTTGTTCTGTTTTGTTTTGTTTTGACACAATGTCTTGCTCCATCACCCAGGCTGGAGTGCAATGGTGCCATCACAGCTCACTGCAGCCTCGACCTCATGGGCTCAAGGGATCCTCCTGACTCAGCCTCCCAAGTAGCTGGGACTATGGGTCCATGCCTGGTTAATTTAAAAAATTTTTTTTTGTAGAGGTGTGGTCTTTCCATCTTGCTCAGGCCAGTCTTGAACTCCTGGCCTCAAGCAATTCTCCTGCCTTGGCCTCCCAAAGCACTGGGATTACAGGAGTGAACCACTGTACCCAGCCTTTTTCTCTTGTGAGTATAGGAAATATTTTAAACACATATTTCTCAATATGTAATCTGAAGGTTAATACCTTGAAGCAATTTATGTACTTATTTTTAAGCCACATATTAAAAAGGGCATATTACCTCAATCAAATCAATAGTTAAGATCAACTGGCCAGGTGCAATGGCTCACGCCTGTAATCCCAGCACTTCGGGAGGCCGAGGCGGATGGATCACCTGAGGTCAGGAGTTCGAGACCAGCCTGGCCAACATGGCAAAACCCCATCTCTACTAAAAATACAAAAATTTGCCGGGTGTGGTGGCACATGCCTGTAATCCCAGCTACTCAGGAGGCTGAGGCAGCAGAATCACTTGAACCTGGGAGGCACAGGTTGCAGTGAGCCGAGATCGCGCCACTGCACTCCAGCCTGGGAGACAGCAAGACTCTGTCAAAAAAAAAAAAAAAAAAAAATCAATCTTAAATTGAACATGTAGAATCAGAACATCATCCCTTCACTTAAAAATGAAAAATTAGTAACACAGTGGTTCACACTTGTAATCCCATCACTTTAGGAAGTTAAGATGGGAGGACTGCTTGAGGCCAAGAGTTCAAGACCAGCCTGTGCAACAAATGCTAGAAAAAATAAGAAAAATATAATAAGCTGAGCGTGGTAATGCGCGCCTATAGTCTCAGCTACTGGGAGGCTGAGGTAGGTGAATCCCTTGAGCACAGGAAGGTGAGGCAGCAGTGAGTCTTGATTACACCACTGCACTCCAGCCTGCGTGACACAGGGAGACCCTGCCTCTGAAAAATAAAAAATTAAAAATTAAAAAGACTAAAATAAAGATATATTAATTCATATTCTAAGTAAAGAAATTCAACTATTGTTAGTAGTTAATAATAACTCAGTTTTTTTTTTCTTTTGAGACAGAGACTCGCTCTGTCACCCAGGCAGGCGTACAGTGGCACAATCTCAGCTCACTGCAACCTCCATCTCCTAGGTTCAAGCAATTCTCCCTGCCTCAGCCTCCCAAGTAGCTGGGATTACAAGTGCCCACTACCACGCATGGCTAATTTTTGTATTTTTAGTAGAGACGGGGTTTCACCATGTTGGCCAGGCCGGTCTTGAACTCCTGACAGGTGATCCACCTGCCTCGGCCTCCCAAAGTGCTGGAATTACAGGCGTGAGCCACTGCACCCAGCCAAGAACTCACATTTATGAACTGCTCATCATATGTCATGCATAGTTCTATTTATTTATTTATTTATTTATTTATGAGAAGGAGTCTCACTCTGTCTCCCAGGCTAGAGTATGGTGGTGTGATCTTGGCTCACTGCAACCTCCACCTCCTGGGTTCAAGCAGTTCTCCTGCATCAGCCTCCTCAGTAGCTGGGAATACAGGCGCCCGCCACTATGCCTGGCTAATTTTTGTATTTTTGGTAGAGATGGGGTTTCACTATGTTGGCCAGGGTGGTCTCGAGCTCCTGACTTCACGTGATCCACCGCCTTGGCCTCCCAAAATGCTGGGATTACAGGCGTAAGCCACCAAGCCTGGCCTTTGTTCTCATTATTTAAATAATCCTCATGAGAACCCAATGATGTTGGTGACTGTCAACCTCATTTTACAGATAAGGAAACTGAGGTACAGAATAATTAAATAACTCACCCAGGTCACATGTCCAGTAAGTGTTAAAGCCACAATTTGAACTCAAACAATCTAAAATAGTTCCTTTGCTCTTAACTACTTTACTATTCTACCTATCAGCTTTCTAAGAGATGTTCAATTAACTTTGAGACGGAGTCTCGCTCTGTCACCCAGGCTGGAGTGCAGTGGCGCGATCTCGGCTCACTGCAAGCTCCGCCTCCCGGGTTCACGCCATTCTCCTGTCTCAGCCTCCGGAGTGGCTGGGACTACAGGCGCCTGCCACCGCGCCTGGCTAATTTTTTGTATTTTTAGTAGAGACGGGGTTTCACCGTGGTCTCGATCTCCTGACCTCCTGATCCACCCGCCTCGGCCTCCCAAAGTGCTAGGATTACAGGCGTGAGCCATCGCGCCCGGCCTTCAATTAACTTTTGTTTGTTTGTTTCTAAATGTTTTAACTCACAGATTAAGGTTGTTACTCTTCTCTTTCAAAACTTTTTTTTTAAAGACTGGGCATTTCCAAACAAGGAATGCTACAAAGTTGTTAATGGTTTATTTTACAAAGGAGGTCTTTAAAATCCTATGAAAACAGACAAAGACAAACTCGTATAGCAAAGATACATATTCTTGAACTAGAGTATTCCTTTCCTCTACAAATAATTTAATGATACATATTCTTGAACTAGAGTATTCCTTTCCTCTACAAATAATTTAATGTTGAAACACTATATTTTTAAAGCACACACACACACACACACACACAAACACATAAACATGTTTTAGCTCTAGGTTAAAAACAATTGTTGGCTGACAGCAAGACCAATACAAAATTATTATTAAAGTCAACAAAGTCAAGGGTGCTTAGGATACATTTTAAAGGAAACTAGGTCCTAATAGATTAAGGGCAGTTCAAAAAAAAAAAACGCGGGGGGTAACTAGGGCTCAGGGCATATCCCAAGATCTTTTATTCTGCTCCTCAATGGCTCTTTACTTAAAAATCATGTGATTCTTATAATGCTTTTATTTTCTTTCTTACTACCTCATGCTAGGAGAAAGAAGGAAGCCACAACCAGGCAGAGTGATGGGTGGACACATGGAAACTTCCTCACTCACTACTTGCTGCAAAACGAAACTAGCAAATAGTGAATGAAACATCAAAATCAACCACGAATGGAACTTGCATCAGACACCCAAGGAGAACTGCAACGTATCTCTGTGAACACAGAGAATCTTAGTCTGAAGAGCAAACATAAATACAAATATATTTCCATTTTCATCAATCATCTTGAAAAACAAACATAAATACAAATATATTTCCATTTTCACCAATCATCTTGAAAGCCATAGAAGAGCCTTTCAGAAAAGAAAAACTACTATTGCATAAAGGAAATACTAGCCCTTTCTCAAGCATTTGTCTTCTGAGTGTCAGAGTTACCATAATGCCTGGATACCCAGTCTCCAGGATGGAGATGTCTGTATTACATGACTTGACATGGCAGGAAAGATACAAGATAGGTTATCTCTATGAAGCATCTCTGTCATAAAGAATTAATGCTGCCCAGTGAAACACTTCAGAGAACAAAAGAAGGGACGTTTGACATCTGGCTAGGAGCAAAGCTAATGAGGAACATACCTACCATTTTCAGGTCTTCTTACAAAAGTGAATTAATAAATAGATGAGCATATCATTTGAAAAATGACAATTTATGTAGTCACAAAAATACATTTTATCTCAAAATTAGTCTGAAGGTTTAATTAATTCTTGTAGTCTCAGTCTGTACTCACAGGTATTAAATGGTATCACTGATAATGAGAGTCAGTCTCTATCCATTTAGATTCACTCTTTTGAGACCAATTTCATTTTTACTAATGACAAGAATGCGTGTCAACCACAGGCAGGCACATCATCCATTACAGTGGGATTATGACAATCAAGTCTTAGACAGGAAACAATCAGGTAGCACCACAGCACTCTTAAAAAGGATACATTAGATAAACGATAGTTTTTCCTCTTACACCCTTTGTAAAATTGAGCTACGGATTTGCAAATGAATCAATTTGCATTGAACTATGTATTTCCCACTATTTCACTGTACTCTACAATTAGCTTTTTTTTTTTTTTGAGACAGAGTCTCACTCTGTCGCCCACGCTGGAGTGCAGTGGCGCAATCTCAGCTCACTGCAAGCTCCGCCTCCCGGGTTCACGCCATTCTCCTGCCTCAGCCTCCCAAGTAGCTGGGACTACAGGCGTCCGCTACCACGCCTGGCTAATTTTTTGTATTTTTTTTTTTTTAGTAGAGACAGGGTTTCACCATGTTAGCCAGGATGGTCTCAATCTCCTGACCTCATGATCCACCCCTCGGCCTCCCAAAGTGCTGGGATTACAGGAGTGAGCCACCGCGCCCGGCCTCTACAATTAGCTTTTAAAAGAATGATTTAAAGATCTTTCAGTGGTGTGCATATTGTTATAAATAATAATTCCCCTTTTAAGGAACCACATTCTACCAGTATAGAGAGACAGGTATATAAATATTTATACATATATACATGGATAGATACTTTTTTTTTCTTTAATAAGAATTACAGATGAGGTCTCGCTATGTTACCCAGGCTGGTCTAACTCCTGGCCTCATGCGATCCTCCAGCCTTGGCCTCCCAAAGTGGTGGGATTACAGGTGTGAGGCGCTGTGCCTGGCCGCCTTTTCCTTTAGAAAGAAAGAAAATCGGCCGGGCACGGTGGCTCACAGCTGTAATCTCAACACTTTGGGAGGCCGAGGCGGGCGGATCACGAGGTCAGGAGATCGAGACCAACCTGGCTAACATGGTGAAACCCGTCTCTACTAAAAATATAAAAAATTAGCTGGGCGTGGTGGCAGGCGCCTGTAGTCCCAGCTGCTTGGGAGGCTGAGGCAGGAGAACGGCGTGAACCCGGGAGGAGGAGCTTGCAGTGAGTCAAGATCATGCCACTGCACTCCAGCCTGGGCGACAGAGTCAGTGAGACTCCATCTCAAAAAAAAAAAAAAAAAAAAAAGAAAGAAAGAAAATCACAAGGCATACGACTTCTTTAAAATGTCTTGCATTAACTCAGCCCACTCTTGAGTGTAAAAGAATTATCAAAAGAAAGTTACCATGGAGCAGTCTTGATTACTTTAGAGACTGCACAAAGTGTTGGGCCTCAGGAAGCCAGAGGACAGGTAATGATGTGACACATAAACATCTGGTTGGGGCTCTCACTATCCCTGCCTGGGTCACTAAAGTAGTCTCCTTCCCTCCAACCTCATTGCCACCCCATCGCCTATAGAAGTTACTTTTCCGGCCAGCGGGCATGGTGGCTCATGCCTGTAATCCCAGCACTTTGGGAGGCCGAGGCAGGCAGATCACCTTAGGTCAGGAGTCCAAGATCAGCCTGGACAACATGGTGAAAACCCATCTCTACTAAAAATACAAAAATTAGCTGGGCATGGTGGCGGATGCCTGTAATCCCAGCCACTTGGGAGGCTGAGGCAGGAGAATCGCTTGAACCTGGAAGGCGGAAGTTGCAGTGAGCCGAGATTGCGCCACTGTAACTCCAGCCTGGGCAACAGAGTTTGACTCACTCAAAAAAAAAAAAAAAAAAAAAAAAAGAAAGAAAGAAAAAAGTTACTTTTCCAAAACACAGAAGCAATTAGGTCCCATGCCCGATGGCCTCTTTCACCGGTGTCCACAAACCCACAAACCTTATCCAGCCACATCAGCACCCAGATCTGGGAGATCTGTGCCCTTCCACCTTTGTCCCTCTTTGCTCTGCGGAGAAGGGCTCACCTCGCACCTTCCTTTTTATTCCTCTCACTAGAAAAGACCTCTCTGGGAACTCCTACTTATCCCTCAGGGCCCAAATCCAAAGGTGTGTCTGGAAGTGGCCGCCCAGATGCTCCTGGGTTGCTGATCCTGAGTGAAGGGATCCTACCGCCTTCGGGGTGCTCTGCCCACCGCCCTGTGAGGTTGGGTATGTACTCAGCAACCGTGGGGCTGAGGCTTTTGCAGCAAAACTAACCCTTTGTAGAAGTCAAGGGCAAGTATCGCTAATAGCTCAATAGCTTAAACAAACAAAAAATAGCAGCCAATAAACGTCTGAATAAGATGTGTGAAAGAATGAACTATATACAGTTGCAAATGGAAGTCAGTTTCAGGGAAATACATGATCCAACTCTCAGCCTCCCCATCTACTATCTGCATGACTTAGGACACAGACGTTTACATCTGAACTGTAAAATGAGGACAAGAATACTCACTGACCACACCTCCTACGAGGATCAAGTAAGGAAATGTATGCGCAAGATCCAGCACAGCCCCAGCTCTCTACACAGGAGCACTGCCTCCCACTCTGTCCCCATAGAGCTGCATGCAAAGGACCTGAGTAAGAAGCCAGGTGGCAGAGGGAAGGGTTATATGGTTGAGCAAAAGAAAGACAAGGTAGAGAACAGCAAATAAAGGCAGAAAGGCAGGAGAAGGGAATCATGAAAGAAGGTCACTTAAGCTTAAGGGGTCTCCTTTAGCAGGAAAAGATTCGGCAACCCCAACCAAAATTATCAAAGCCGGCCAGGCGCAGTGGCTCACGCCTGTAATTCCAGCACTTTGGGAGACCGAGGTGGGTGGATGACTTGTGGCCAGGGATTCGAGACCAGCCTAAACCCTGTCTCTACTAAAAATACAAAAATTAGCCAGGCGTGGTGGCGGACGCCTGTAATCCCAGCTACTTGGGAGGCTGAGGCAGGAGAATCGCTTGAACTCGGGAGGCAGAGGTTGCAGTGACCAGAGATTACACCACTGCACTCCAGCCTGGGAGACAGAGTGAGACTCCTTCTCAAAAATAAATAAATAAATAAAATTATGAAAGCCATTGACTTAGTCTTTGGCAAAGAAGTGAACATCCAGACGCCTGAGTTCTGCCTCCTCTCTGTTACCCTGAGCAAGTCTTTTACACCTGGCAGCCCTCCAAACCCTTCTAAGTGAGAGTTGCGGGTGCATTTCCAAGGGTGCTTCAGTCCCTTCCACTATATAACCTTGCAACTTCTCCACGTAGAGAGGCCACAAGGCTTTCTTCGGTGGGCTAAAAGGAACATCATAAAATTAAGATGAAGTCAGAATATTTGAAATGGGCTTGACTCTCAAATTCCAAGACGTAAAATTAATTAAGTCATTAGCTGATAGGCACAACTCAAGACACCTCCCAGGAGAACATGTAAATTAACTGCTTTCAAAGGAGTTAGCATTCTAAAAACCCCCTCAGGATCTCACTAACATCTCCCCTCCCCCACACTTGGCCTAAAACGACAAAGGAAAAGAGGGAGACATTTTGTTTGTTTGTTTTAGAGGTTTTCTTGTTAATTTTTTAGGAATGGAGTGAATAGTAAGATAGGATGAATATAACAGTTTCTGTGGACTGATGCCTGCCATTCTGTAGCTTGCACAGGAATTAGAGTAGGGGAAGGTTCGGAGTATCTCTATACAATGGATATTTTTTAAGCATGCTGGGAAATGGGTGTAAATTGTAGAAACAGTGCAAAAACAGAGGAAATTTCAGGTTTGGGGGAGGTGCATCTTGCCGGATCCTGCAAACAATAGGCACTTACTAACCCCCTTCCCAGTTAACAAGTAGATTTACAGGCTGGGCTTCGCCTTAGAAGTCCTCAAATCCTGTAGGCAGAAGCTGAAGAACCATCACAATTTACCAAATGGATAAATTAGTCCTGAAAAAAGATCTACCACACCAAACTGTATCAACAACCTTAGCAATTCCCGCTCTTAAAAATAACTTCCCTCCCCTACCTAAAAAAAGGAATGCTGTGTCTGCCAACTATGGAGTAAAGAAAAAAGGGTAAAATTCCACAAGATTCCAACTCAGTTTTGCACTTCTCAATAGAAGTCTACACATGTCATAGGGAGAGGTGACATGCTTTGAAAACCCTGGCCTACCACATGTGGTAGTGTTAGTGAACAGAATGGCACATTTCACAAGAACGCCAAGGTTTAATAGCTCAGGGCTTACAAACATGTTGCAATTTACCATTAGTTTCCAGTGGAAGCACCGGGATTTTAATTTGCATGATGAAACTGCCCAAAACGTAGTTTCAGCCAGAGCAGAATTCATTCACATCTTTATAAATGTACCCCATTATATTACAGCAGGCACATGTGTCTTGACAGAACAATGGTTTGATGTGACTCCCGCATTTAAGAAATACATACTTTTTTTTCCTTTTTCCTTCAACAAAGCTATGTTCTCAGCACCCAGTTAAGTCAGGAGCACTGGAGATAGAAAAATGAGTAAGACATTGACCCTGCCCTCCAGGCACTCACAATCTAGTAATTTTTTTTTTTTTTGCAAGCTTGTTTTCTGTTAATTCTATATCCATTTATATATTCACTTATTAGCATTTATTTATTCTAGCACTGCTCAAACATTTTCATGCCATAAATTATACTATTATTTCTTTTCTAAATGAGCACTTTGTTAACAATTATCTGAAAGCAACTATTTGGTGCTTAACTGTGCATGGACTGATTTAATCTAAATGCAAAATGTGTCCTAATGAACTCAAACAACCATCCTGTATTTACTGAGATCCATGACTCTGGGGCAATACTTTCACTGGGTTATAACCAACAACATCCCCTGGGGGACAACTGCTCAATAGCGCTCATTCACCCAAAAATGTTTTCACTTACTAAGCTGTGAGTTTTGTCATTTCAAATTTCCACACAGAGTATTGATAAGCTGTGTGGTTTGATTTCCACAATTAGAAGAATCTGAAAAAGCCAAGTAGAACTGTGTCTGAAATCTGTTAAGGATAATGTTCAGATGTGTAATTTCCCGACTACCTCTACTCTCCTCTTCATGTTCAGTATGGAAAAAGAATCTTGTAAGTCACATTTTACCTAAAACACACAGGATTTCTAAATGTACTGAATTACATTTCTACTGAATTCATCTGAGAGAGTTAACTGTGGAGCGTCGTGACATCAGGATCCCTACTGCTGAGGCCAGCAACCGGGGACAAGTCTAACATTGTCACTAACATGGTATGTGCCATTGGTCAAGTCACTTCACCTGTCTAAATTGACAGATGATTGCAAAATCTCATATTTTAAATAAAAAAGGAAGGAAATGTTGTCTCTTGTTTCAGTGAGAATGAAGCCAACTGTTAATTTTGTGTCTTGATGTATTTCCCCGAAGACTCAGTTTGTATAAACACTTGGATAACAGCTTTCCCTCCCTTTTAGCCTGGTGTCTCCCTGCAAGGCATCTACAAAGGAGCAGTAAGCCATGTCTTCCTCTGAATTTTACTAAGGAACAATCTCCATGCCTGTTTACCCCAGATAAACAAGGAGAAAACATGAGCAAACACAACCTGTCTGGGACAGGCTTTACGTTCTTCCCAGCCTGATACTGAAGGATTAGCTGAAGTACATATTTTCTTTGCTCCTGCATCTGCCCTTCAGGTTTGAGCTTCTGAAGCCCCATCCCATCTTTTTTTTTTTTTTTTTTTTGAGACGGAGTCTCGCTCTGTCGCCCAGGCTGGAGTGCAGTGGCGCAATCTCGGCTCACTGCAAGCTCCGCCTCCCGGGTTCACGCCATTCTCCTGCCTGGGCCTCTCCGAGTAGCTGGGACTACAGGCGCCTGCCACCATGCCCGGCTAATTTTTTGTATTTTTAGTAGAGATGGGGTTTCACCGTGGTCTCGATCTCCTGACCTCGGGATCCGCCCGCCTCGGCCTCCCAAAGCGCTGGGATTACAAGCGTGAGCCACCGCGCCCGGCCCCCACCCCATCTTTTAACTCAGCCAAAGAACACTCGACTACAACTGACCCAACAGTGCTGGAATCTGCCAGGGAAGGGAAAGCAAATCTGCAGAAAATGCCACCGGCCAACCCTCTTCCTGAAAAGAACCCTCAGCCCAAGTTTCATTTCAGCAGGCCCCCGACCCTCCCTGCCCCCAGCCCAAAGCCCTAGAGTAAGGGATACAATGGGATATTATCAAACCAATTTCCTCAGTAACTGAAAACTTAGAACTGGATCTAGACAAGAAATAATAGGATAACTTACAAACAGACTATTGGCCGGGCGCAGTGGCTCACGCCTGTAATCCCAGCACTTTGGGAGGCCGAGGTGGGCCGATCACAAGGTCAGGAGTTCGAGACCAGCCTGGCTGACATGGTGAAACCCCGTCTCTACTAAAAATACAAAAATTAGCTGGGTGTGGTGTTGCGCGCCTGTAATCCCAGCTACTCAGGAGGCTGAGGCAGGAGAATTGCTTGAACCCAGGAGGCGGAGGTTGCAGTGAGCTGAGCTCGTGCCACTGCACCCCAGCCTGGGCGACAGAGCAAGACTTTGTCTTTAAAAAAAAAAAAAAAAAAAAAGTTTATCACAACTTTAAAATGTCCATTAGGTTTTCTGGAACTTCAGTGAAGGATCACATTCATCTGTATACTTCAGAAAATGCAAAAACAAAACCTTTTAAATCTAAAATATATATTAGATTTAGGTATATTATATACCTATGCTATATATCGTATGTAAGTGTACATTGTATGCATATTTATATACATTTTTCAATACTGGAGAGTGACAAGAGCAGATAGAAATCTTTAACCAACCCTCGCTGGTTCTCTGCATACTAAGAATCATAAATACCAGTGGTCACCTGAAAATAGAGTAACTGGGCTTTTAGGATGTCTAGAAGGAAGAGACAGGAGACTGTTTGCAGGAAACAAACAAATAAAACCTGAAAGACAGCTACACTTACTGAGCCTCTACTATATGCTGGACAGTCTGCTGAGTACTTGATACACACACCAACCCAGCTAAATCTCAGAAACCCCAAGAAGCAAGTGTTCTTTCCTTCAATTTTCAGGTGATGAAATTGAGGATCAGAGAGGTTGAATAACTTGGCCAGGATCATTTGGTCAAGATCTCCAACAGTCAATTGGAGAGCTGGCATTTGACCTAGTATAACTTACTTTGAAGCCCAAGAGTTTAATCACTGTGCTAAAAACTGTACAGGGTTTATCATTCCCAAAGGAGAACTTCTTTCACTCCATCTCCTCCCATTCAAAAAATATAAGATCTCAAAGCAAATCTAGAGTCTTTTCTGACAATCTGCACATCTGGCCATTCCAAGTCTTTAAAGTTGTCTTTTACGTATGGATTAAGATGTCTGACTGTAATAACCCTCGCCCATCCGATTCCAGTGTACCTGCCTAACTACAGCTCCACCAAAGCAAATCTATTACTTCCCCAAGGTATTCAACTCTGAGCAGGTTAAAACTTCATCCTCCATACAGAAGAACTGCTTCCCAGAAACTATGCCAAATCCAGGGGCGCTTTTAGTCATTGGACATTTCAAAATACATGACAGCACAGATTTAGCAAAATAAGTCCTATTGTTTTAGCCCCAAACATATAAAATAAATATCCTGTAACTCCAAAAATTGAAAAACTGCAAAAAAAGTAGGCGATCATTTTGGCAGTTCTGAGTAAGGAAATGTTTGTTTTCCCTCTTGTGGTCACACAACAAATGGTGAAGAGATAAACATCAGTAACATCAGCCTTTTCCCAATCCTGCATCAACCAAATATTTATTTACATCTACTCTTTGAAGGCCTCTTTCTCGCCTTTTCCACACCAACATCTCAGCAGGTGTCCCAGATTAAACTGTTGAATACCATACCCGATTGTTTAAAAAACACCTATTGACAGGACCTGTGGCTAGTTATTTTTTAATTAGGGGTTGAAATCCTATACTGTGTGTATTTAGCCCCCTAAGAACTAGAGCCAGAGAAGGACGCCTCTGCGGAGTGGTTTGCCCAGTGGGTGGGCGAGAAGGGAGCCCCCGGTTTCAGAGGGGCTGCTGCGAACTGCACTTCCTGCGCCGCCCCCTCCCCAGGTAACTCACCAGGATACCCATCACGTCGGTCCAGAGTCGGGAGAACGCCTCGGATGTGCCAGCACCCGGCTCGGGCTCCGGTTCCGGCTCCGGCGCGGGCTCGGGCTCGGGCTCGGGCTCGGCCTCCGGCTCGGGCCCCGGGCCAGCTGCTCCCGCGTCCTCCATGGCCGTGTCCCGCGCGCGGGCCGTGCGTCCCAGTCCCCGCGGCGCCCTCGCCCCGCACCCGCGCGCAGCCTGCCCGGATGCCTGGTCCCCGCCCGCGGAGTCACCGAGCCGCGCCCCCGCGCTGCATGCCCCGGCAGCCCCGGCCTCCCCGCGGGGGCCCTTCGCAGGCGCCCGCACCTCAGCTCTAGGTGGCCACGGGCTGCGCGACTGACAACTCCAGAAACTTTCCCACCCCGCTCGGCGCAGCAACAGGGTAGCAGGAGGCAAAGTCCGCACCACTGAGTTGTACGACGGGGAATTCGCTCGGCCCAGAAGCAATTAAACCCACTGCAAAGGCGTTTCTTCCTGTGACGGGAACCAACTAACTAAGGCACGCGACTCGTTCCTTCTAGCAAGTCTTGGCAGGACCCGGCAGGGGTGGCCGCGGCGCCTCTAGATTTTGGAGGGAGCTCCCCGGGACCCCTCTCTTCAAAATGAGCTCTTCCAGCTCCACATGACTCTCTCCCCTCGAGGCTAAAGAAAGCGTTTAGCAACAAAAGGTGCTCTGATGTCAGGCTCTTTGCATGGAAATGAGCCTCGGATAGGAGAACAAATCGCCTGTTGAAAGAGCAGCCGCGCCGCGGTCTCCGGCCCGCAGAAGTTTCCAATCACGCTATTCACGGAAACGCTTTTGGTCACGGAAACCCGAGAAAGTTAATCTTTAAGCGACTCCCGCCCAAAGGCTTCACAAGTAGTCCGTGTCGCTACAATGCATACCTCGCCCCTCGTGAAGTCAAGCGACCCAAGGAATTACAATCCTGCCTCTGCCAGCCAAGACTTCTCTGCAAAACGAGTGTGAAAGCTTGGGCACGAGCCAATGTTTGGATCATTTTTTATGAGTGGGGGCATTTTGGCTCCTGAATGCCCACAATGCCATGCATTGCTAGGGCTTTCGGCTAATTAAGGGAAATGCGCTTTGGGTTTTAATTATTCCTTTACATTAGGGACACAGGGAAGGGCTATTTTCGAAACTAAATTCAAATGATTGTGTAGCCAGTCAGCCTACACACACTTGGGGCCCTGTGTGTGTTTTTCCAAGGGGAAGCTCCAGGACGGATTTATTTTATAAGGGAACTAGCCCCGGAGAGGTGATTTTCCCTTTTGTGATTCTATCTTTCAAAACCACTCAGAGTTTTCCTTGGAAGGTGACAATGCACGTCACATTCGATTTGGTGATTGATCACTTTTGAAACGGTTAAGAAACCACATGCAGTTTGCTCTTCTGTTAGGGCCTTGTGGTTTAAAAGGAAAAAATAAAACAAGTGAGATGCCCCAGGGAGAGAGCCCTGCTTGTTTTGAGGCCTCTCCTGTTACTTGTTGATTGTAGGGGTTTTTTTGGGTTTTTTGTTTTATTTTGTTTTGTTTTCCTTCTGAGTCCACTTGAAAGGGGATAAGAGCATGTCCTTGAATTCCCCTTGCTCAAGCATTAAGTGCTGCGAGCACCAATCAATGCAATGGGTGAATAGTCCTTACAGGAAAGTTCAAAATGTAAAAACATTTTCAAAAGTAACTACATTTATAAACACAATCCCCGATCATTTTTGTGTGTTTTTGGCGGGTGCGGGGGCTCGCGCCTGTAATCCCAGCACTTTGGGAGGCTGAGGCCAGCGAATCGCTTGAGGCCAGGATTTTGAGACCAGCCTGGTCAACACAGCAAAACTCTGTCTCTACTGAAAAAAAAATAAAAAATAAAAAATAAAAAAAAACAGCAAGAGTGTTGGAGCATGCCTGTAATCCCAGCTACTCAAGAGGCTGAGGCATAAGATAGCTTGAACCCAGGAGGTGAAGGTTACAGTGAGGTCCTGCCACTGCACTTCAGCCTGGGTGACAGGAAGACTCTCTGTCTCCAAAAAAAAAAAAAGAAAAAAAAATGTGCTTAAAAAATTTTTTTAGAGACAAGGTCCTGCTCTCTCACCCGGGCAGTGCAGTGGTGCAATCATAGCTCACTGCAGCCTTGAACTCCTGGGCTCAAGCAATCCTCCTGCCTCAACCACCTGAGTAGCAGAGACTACGGGCACACCGCTGCACCAGACTAATTTTTTAAATGTTTTATAGAGACAGGATCTCTTGCTGTTGCCCAAGGTGGTCTCAAACTCCTGGACTCAAGGGATCCCCCCTCCTTGGTCTCCTCAAGTGCTGGGATTATGGCATGAGCCAGTGCTCACAGTCCCTGATGATAATGTTTGTGAAAGGAAACCAAAAGAATTATTAAATTTCTCCTTAATAGCATTGAGGCATTGTGTTGAAGTAGAAAGAGCACTGAACTATGAGTCAATATAGCCAGGTCTTGTGCTCTCCTAGGCTGATGCCGGAGTTAGGCCAGATGGGTTTTCAAGGCTCCCTCGTGCTCTGTGATACTTTGAATAAAAATAAATTCAGTTAAGGCTAATAAGGTTTTTTTAAATTGTCATTTCTATAAAGAGATAAATATAAGTAAATGATAGGAAAAGATAAATAGACTTTATAGTTGACTGTATTGGTATATTTAAGAATTTCAATTTATTCACCACGTGATTTTTTTTTTTTTTTTGAGACAGAGTCTTGCTCTGTTGCCCTGTCGCCCAGGCTGGAGTGCAATGGCGTGATCTCGGCTCACTGCAACCTCTGCCTCCCAGGTTCAAGCGATTCTCCTGCCTAATCCTGAGTAGCTGGGATTACAGGCACGCACCACCACGCCTGGCTAATTTTTGTATTTTTAGTAGAGACGGGGTTTCACCGTGTTGGTCAGGCTGGTCTCGAACTCCTGACCTCATGATCCACCCGCCTTGGCCTCCCAAAGTGCTAGGATTACAGGCATGAGCCACTGTGCCTGGCCTGGTACTTTCTTAAATTTAAGAAGATGCAGAGGACTGTGCTGCTTCCAAGGGGCAGCCTGTTCTCTGCATAAACACTTTCCAGCAAATAACTCAGCAAGGAGCCGGGCAAGCCGGGCAGTGGGGGCTGGGGTTAGGATGAAGCCTGACTCCCCAGCACCAATCCAGAATCATTTTCTTCTTGACTGTCATATGACCTGGGGCAAAGCATTTGACCTGGTGCTAGTTTCCCCATCCAAGATGAGGCAAGGCCACACTAATTGCCACCTGCTTCTTCACAGGTTTTCAGGGTCATCTAAAGACATGTACAGTTTAGTGACAACACATACCCACATCAGTGTAATTAAACTGGCCAGGCATGGTGGCTCACGCCTGTAATCTCAGCACTTTGGGAGACTGAGGCAGGCACATCACTTGAGGCCAGGAGTTTGAGACCAGCCTGGCCAACATCACAAAACCCCATCTCTACTAAAAATACAAAACTTAGCCAGGCATGGTGGCACACACCTGTAGTCCCAGCTACTTGGGAGGCTGAGGCAGGAGAATCACTTAAACCTGGGAAGTGGAGGTTGCAGTGAGCCGAGATTGTGCCACTGCACTCAGCCTGGACGACAGAGTGAGACTCCATCTCAAAAAATACATCTATATAGATATTTATATAGGTATCTATATTTATAATTATATATCTATATATATATACACATATAATTAAACCTTAGCCAGCATTTTGGCACTTATAGAAATCAACCTATTCTAGATATTTAAGCTGTTTTTCCTGGTGCTTCTTAATCAATGGATAGGGAAATGAGATAATGTTTTGGGAGAAATGTTGATGCCTATACATAGAATGTGAAATTTGAGGCCAGGCATGGTTGCTCATTCCTGTAATCCCAGCACTTTGGGAGGCCGAGGCAGAAGGATCATCTGAGGTCAGCAGTTTGAGACCATCCTGGCCAACACAGCGAAACCTCGTCTCTACTAAAAATACAAAAATTAGCTGGGCATGGCAGCATGTGGCCTGTAGTCCCAGCTACTTTCTACTTATCAATTTCCATGTGTTAACTCAACATGATCTAATTACCACTCCCAAGATTGATGACTCTTTTCTCTTTTAGTTAATGTCACTTCTCACTCCTTTCTTCTAAAATTTCCTTTGGGGCTTTTTATCTCTCTCTCTCTCTCTTTTTTTTTTAAGACAGAGTCTCTCTCTGTTGCCCAGGCTGGAGTGCAGTGGCCCAATTTCAGCTCACTGCAATCTCCGCCTCCTGGGTTCAAGCAATTCTCCTGCCTCAGCCTCCCAAATAGCTGGGACTACAGGCACTTGCCACCACACCTGGTTAATTTTTGGATTTTTAGTAGAAATGGGGTTTCACCATGTTGGTCAGGCTGGCCTCAAACTCCTGACCTCAGGTAATCCACCTGCCTTGGCCTCCCAAAGCGCTGGGATTACAGACGTGAGCCAAGGCTCCTGGCCCTTCAGGGGCTTTTTAACAAAGTTGTCCTTTCCTTATAAAGAAATCACCATCATCATCATCATCATCACAACTTCAGAGTCATATAGGGTCTCATTTACCAAGAACGTTTTATATTAGAATTCTACCTCATGGAAATGGAAAAGGGCCTCGAAAAAGATCTAGGTCAAATCCTTCATTTTACAGATGAGGAAGTGGGCTCCAGACAACTTGAAATGATGAGTCCAAGTGAACACAGCTACATGGGGCAGAATCAAAGTAAGAACAAACTGATTTATATTATCATCTTTTTTTTTTTTTTTTTTTTTTTTTTGAGATGGAGTCTCTCTGTTGCCCAGGATGTAGTGCAATGGCGTGATCTTGGCTCACTGCAACCTCTGTCTCCCGGGTTCAAGTGATTCTTGTGCCTCAGTCTCCCCAGTAGCTAGGATTACAGGCACGTGCCACCACGCCAGGCTAATTTTTGTATTTTTAGTAGAGACAGGATTTCACCATATTGGCAAGGCTGGTCTCAAACTCCTGACCCCAAGTGATCCGCCCACCTTGGCCTCCCAAAGTGGTGGGATTACAGGCGTGAGCCACTGCACCAGACCCAAACTGATTATTTTAAAAGTCTTTTCATCTGTATCATACTCCATTTGATTCCCACAAAGTTCTTCAAGGCAGGGAAGTGTAGATACTCCATTGAAGATGGGTATACCGGAATCCTACTCCCCTTTTTCTCTTACCGTCAGGAATCTCATCCAACTCATTGAAATTGTCCTGCTGTGGGTGAGTGAATTCCAAGGGAAGTGACGTAGAAGATTTTTCTAGACTTCTAGTAGAGACCCAAAAGTTGATTACAGAATCAATTCTGTGGCTCATAATAAACATTTATTGTCACAAATGAGTGAAAACTATCACCATAATGCATTCATTGAGAATACTGATAATGTAGCAATCTCTGCTATTTATTGGAAATTAGTCTCCATCATATGGTTGCACAGATAAGTGTACAACACATATATACATATACACATGTATATACAGATAAATGTTTACACTGGCTTGCTTTGTAAAAACTTGTTCTTAGGGCCAGGCACGGTGGCTCATGTCTGTAATCCCGGCACTTTGAGAGGCCCAGGCAGGCGGATCACCTGAGGTCAGGAGTTCAAGACCAGTCTGGCCAACATGGTGAAACCTCGTCTCTATAAAAAAATACAAAAATTAGGGGCCAGGCATGGTGGCTCAAGCCTGTAATCCCAGCACTTTGGGAGGCCGAGGTGGGTGGATCACGAGGTCAGGAGATCGAGACCATCCTGGCTAACATGGTGAAACCCCGTCTCTACTAAAAATACAAAAAAATTTGCCAGGTGTGGTGGCAGGTGCCTGTAGTCCCAGCTACTCGGGAGGCTGAGGCAGGAGAATGGCATGAACCTGGGAGGCGGAGCTTGCAGTGAGCCGAGATTGAGCCATTGCACTGTAGCATGGGTGATAGATGTGAGACTCCATCTCAAAAAAAAAAAAAAATTAGCTGGATATAGTGGTGGGCACCTGTGGTCCCAGCTACAGGACGCTGAGGCAGGAAGATCGCTTGAGCCTGAGAGGTGGAGGTTGCAGTGAGCCGAGACTGCGCCAGAGCGAGACTCTGTCCCAAACAAAACAAAACAAACCAAAACAAAACAAAACAAAACAAAACAAAAGCTTGTTCTTAACTGTGGGCCAGAATGACAAAAGGTTTAAAAGCCATTAGTCTACAAGTTGTGGGGTATTTAGAGTATAGGTACAGCCCATTTAGGTCATTACGTCAACATACGAAACGTAACTAGTTTACTGCTGGGCAGGGTTAGAGTAAGGTAAAATAGAGATGAGGCCTGAAAAATCCCTGCGAAGACAAAACCACTTAGGCCTCATAAATGAACTCAACCTTTCTTGATTTGCAAACCTAAGGAAAACTTAACTTGAGCTAACTCTTACAAGTGCCTGTATTAAAGAAAAACACAACTTAAGCTCAACCAATCAGAAGTAGCCAACAACCTTTCATAATTAGGGACTTTCATAGGAGATCAATCAAATAAGGCAATTGTGTAATTGTATCCAATCAAATGTTTCCTTTGCTTTACTTCTGTTTCCGTTCTATAGAAGCCTCCCCATAGATTCCCTTGGTGAAGTTCCTGAACCACTTCTGGTTTAGAGCTTTCAAGTCCTTGAAATGTTGTTTGCTCAAATAAACTCTATTAAAATGTTTATTGTGCCTCAATTTACCTCTTTAGCAGCAGTAAAGATATAGTTTCAGGGCCGGGCATGGTGGCTCACGCCTGTAATCCCAGCACTTTGGGAGGCTGAGGCAGGCGGATCACCTGAGGTTGGGAGTTTGAGACCAGCCTGGCCAACATGGTAAAACCCCGTTTCTACTAAAAATACAAAAAAATTTAATGGGCGTGGTGGCAGGCACCTGTAATCCCAGCTACTCGGGAGGCTGAGGCAGGAGAATCTCTTGAACCAGGGAGGTAGAGCTCGCAGTGAGCCGAGATCTCGCCAATGCACTCCAGCCTGGGCAAGACTCTGTCTCAAAAAAAAAAAAAAAAAAAAAAAAAGATACAGTTTCATAATAGAAAGCACAAATGTAATGAGGTCAAGACAAAGCTAGGTTTTCCATTTTTACTCAAGTTTCCATAAGACATTGGGCGAGTTGTTTATCTTATCTGTGAAATGGGAAAATTCCACCTATTGATACAGTTGTGAGGTTATCTGTGATGACACAGGCACCTTGATAAATTAGAATTCATCATTATAACCTTTCTCTTTTCACCCTCTTTTTGCTTTTCCTTTCCCTACCACTCATCCAATGAGGTTATATCTATAAATAGGAAATTTCCTTGTTCATACCTACGTCTCTGTGACCATGAAGAAGAGTCAACTCTAGCTCTGGAATGCCATTGCTGAGTAATGGAGCTCGGAGTTTACCTTGGGTGGGGCGGGCTGATTAGGATGCTTCAGTTTTCATAGTAAAGGTAGTAATAGCAGCAATAACAATCGCTGTCATCATTTATGGAAAACTACTCTCTGCCAGGCATTGAGCTGAGGTTTACATGTATTTCAATGAAACTTTAACATTCCTCACATGGAATTTATGATTTCCCACCATGATCCAACCCTCCCTCCCTGCTCCTTGCTTGCTTCAGTCTTCGGATATATCCATTCATTTATTCAAACTACCAACTTCATCCTTCCCTTCCCTCACCATCACTGTGATCTAAACCACAGATGAGCCCTGCTGATTTGAATTCTTTGTTTTTTTTTGAGACAGAGTCTCATTCTGTTGCCCAGGCTGGAGTGCAATGGCACGATCTCAGCTCACCGCAACCTCTGCCTCCTGGGTTCAAGCAGTTCCCCCTGCCTCAGCCTCCTGAGTAGCAGGAATTACAGGTGACCGCTACCATGCCCGGCTAATTTTTTTTTTTCCCTGAGACGGAGTCTCGCTCTGTTGCCCAAGCTGGAGTGCAGTGGTGCGATCTCAGCTCACTGCAACCTCTGCTTCCCGGGTTCAAATGATTCTCCTGCCTCAGCCTCCCAAGTAGCTAGGATTACAGGCACATGCCACCGCACCTGGCTAATTTTTGTATTTTTAGTACAGACAGTGTTTCACCATGTTGGCCAGGCTGATCTCAAACTCCTGACCTCAGGTGATAGGTGATCCACCTGCCTCGGCCTCCCAAAGTGCTGGGATTACAAGTGTGAGCCACCATGCCCGGCCTCAAATTCTTTTTTTCTTTTCTTTTCTTTTTTCTTTTTTGAGATGGAGTCTCACTCTGTTGCCCAGGCTGGAGTACAGTGGTGTGATCTCGGCTCACTGCAACTCTGCCTCCCGGGTTCAAGTGATTGTCCCTACCTCAGCCTCCTGAGTAGCTGGAATTACAGGTGCCCGCTACCATGCCTGGCTAATTTTTTTTTTTTTTTTCCTGAGATGGAGTGTTGCTCTGTTGCCCAGGCTCACTGCAACCTCTGCTTCCCGGGTTCAAGTGACTCTCCTGCCTCAGCCTCCCGAGTAGCTAGGATTACGGGCGTGTGCCACGACACCTGGCTAATTTTTGTATTTTTAGTAGAGATGGGGTTTCAGCATGTTGGCCAGGCTGGTCTCGAACTCCTGACCTCAGGTGATCTGCCCGCCTCGGCCTCCCGAAGTGCTGGGATTACAGGTGTGAGCCATTGCACCTGGCCTCGAATTCTTAAATTAGGCCAAAGTCATCCGCTTCCCTTCAACTCCATTACCACCACTGGAGACCACACTGCTATCATCTCTTAAGATATTTTATTGCAGGTGGTTCACACCTGTAATCCCAGCACTTTGGGAGGCTGAGGCGGGCAGATCACGAGGTCAGCAGATTGAGACCTTCCTGGCTAACACGGTGAACCCCCGTCTCTACTAAAAATACAAAAAATTAGCTGGTTGTGGTGGTTGGCGCCTATAGTCCCAGCTACTCGAGAGGTTGAGGCAGGAGAATTGCTTGAACCCAAGAGGCGGAGCTTGCAGTGAGCTGAGATCACGCCACTGCACTCCAGCCTGGACGACAGGGCGTGACTCTGTCTAAAAAAAAAAAAAAAAAAAAAGGATATTTTATCTAGCCGGGCGCAGTGGCAGATCACCTGAGGTCAGGAGTTTGAGACCAGCCTGACCAACATGGAGAAACCCTGTCTCTACTAAAAATACAAAATTAGCCAGGTGTGGTGGCGCATGCCTGTAATCCCAGCTATTCGGAGGCTGAGGCAGGAGAATTGCTTAACCCCGGGAGGCAGAGATTGTGGTGAGCCGAGATTGCACCATTGCACTCCAGCCTGTGCGACAGAGTAAGACTCCATCTCAACAACAGTGACAAGGATATTTTATCTAGAGCAGTGCTTCTCAAAGTACACACCCACAACTCAATCATTAGCATCACCAAGGAATTTGTTACAAATGAAAA
Organism: Nomascus leucogenys; assembly: GCF_006542625.1. Lineage (NCBI taxonomy): Eukaryota > Metazoa > Chordata > Mammalia > Primates > Hylobatidae > Nomascus > Nomascus leucogenys. Next base: position 134,365,428 of record NC_044383.1, on the reverse strand, counting down.
TTTCCAGGCCCCACCTCAAGCCTTCTACTGAGTCACCCTGGGAGTGGTACCACCAATTCGTTTTTTGATTTTTTGTTTCAGACAGGGTCTCCCTCTGTCACCCAGTCTGGAGTGCAGTAGCTTGAACACCTGGGCTCAAGGGATCCTCCCACCTTAGCCTCCCAAGTAGCTGGAACTACAGGCATGCACCACCATGCCTGGCTAATTTTATTATTATTATTTTTTAATTTTTTTTTTTGTAGACACAGAGTCTCCCTATGTTGCCCAGGCTGGTCTCGAACTCCTTGGGCTAAAGCAAACCATCTGTTTTTTAACAAGTTCCCCAGAGGATAGTGACTAGTGCTCAAATTTAAAAGCCCCTGCAGACTATAGGTATGTCAGAGTAAGGAAGAGGAGCTGAGGAAATGGGAAGTTTTAAGATAGAATACAGTGTATTAGAAAATCTATACCAGCAGATTGTTTTTATTTTTATTTCTTCATGTATTTTTTGAGATGGAGTCTCGCTCTGTCACCTAGCCTGGAGTGCAGTGCCACGATCTCGGCTCACCGCAACCTCCACCTCCCGGGTTCAAGGGATTCTCCTGCCTCAGTGTCTTAAGTAATTGGGATTACAGGTGCACGCCACCAAGCCCAGCTAATTTTTTTTGTATTTTTAGTAGAGACGGGGTTTTACCATGTTGGTCTGGCTGGTCTCGAACTCCTGACCTTGGTGATCCACCCGCCTCAGCCTCCCAAAGCGCTGGAATTACATGCATGAGCCACCGTACCTGGCCAGTAGATTATTTTTTAAAACTCACTGGCAAAATAACTAACTTATCATGAGACAAGTGAATGAAGAAATCAGGTATTTGGAGATATTTGATTGTATCTTTTTTTTTTTTAAAGCTCTGTTGGATTTGAGATACTTGGTTTTAAAGGGCAGACAATTAAATATTGAAATTAAAATGCATTCTCCCTAAGAATAGCATATGTTTTAGGAACACAGATTCATTTAAATACTTGTTATTTGTTACAGACCACAACAACACATTTTCTGCTTATAGCAGAGATTAAATCTGAAAGATTATAAATAGTCCAATTTATTTTTTACCATACTGCCTGCTGCTGAAATTGAGCAATGAAAGTAGATAAGCTCATTTAATTTTTGCCTACAGTCAGCAATCCTTTCTGGCACTCCTACGTGGGGCATTCCACAATGCCTTGGGGGAACCGACTTCAAGGAAATACTGATATGTTAAAACATTTTCCCCATCACAAATCCACACCATTTTTTTTTATTCCCACAAATGCCTTACAGGTGGGCCAAATCCATGCTAAAGCATTACCTGTTAAAAAGCCCTTCATCAGGGAGTGTTTGGTCAAAGAAGTGGGAGAAGAGCTAAGAGCAAACTAAAGAGAAATTAAAACAAAGTGCAGACAGCAGAACAGGCTAGGGAGAGAAGGGAAATAAACAAAGTGAGGCTGCAGGGATGTAAATCCTTTTCTCTGGGCTGGGTAGGGCAGGGGGGTGCACACCTGTAATCCCAGCACTTTGGGAGGCTGAAGCAGGAGGATCACTTGAGCCTGGGAGTTCTAGACTAGCCTGGGCAACAAAGTGAGATCCTGTCTCTACAAAACATTAACCAGGCACTATAGCATGTCCCTGTAGTCCTAGCTACTGGGGAGGCTGAGGTGGGAGGATCACCTGAGCCTGAGAGGTCAAGGCTGCAATAAGCCATGATTGTACCACCGCAATTCAAGTTGGGCCACAAAGCGAGAAAATTTTTCTCTGAAATTTTTTATTCTACTCTGATAGGCAACAGCCAGTTAGGTTTTCATCTGTGTTGATGCTATGTAAAGACCAAGTTCTGGCCAGGTGCGGTGGCTGACACCTGTAATCCCAGCACTTTGGGAGGCTGAGGTGGGTAGGTCACGAGGTCAGGAGTTTGAGACCAGCCTGGCCAACATGGTGAAACCCTGTCTCTACTGAAAATACAAAAACTTAGTGGGGCGTGGTGGAAGGAACCTGTAATCCCAGCTATGTGGGAGGCTGAGGCAGGAGAATCGCTTGAACCCAGGAGGCGGAGCTTGCAGTGAGCCGAGACCTTGCCATTGCACCCCAGCCTGGGTGACAGAGTGAGACTCCGGTCTCAAATAAACAAACAAACAAACAAACAAAAAAACAAGTTCTGCCTGGGAATTATTCCATCAATAATATCAGAACAGGTATTTTATTATATACAGTGGGGTCAGACTAGATGATTTCTAAAGCCACTTGTAATTCTGAACTATGAAGATTCGGAAAAATTCGGTAACACATTATAGACAAGAAGCAAATTTCTGGCAAGATGTATACAGATGCCCATGAGGATCAAAAAAGTGGGCTATGTGAATTGCATCCCATACTGTTTAAGGCAGGAGCCAAGAGACTTCAACTCACCATCGAGTTACTTCTGAATTAAGATGAGAACAGCCTCTCCTACAGAGAACTGTAAGATTATACGAAAGCCACCTGACACTTAGGAGAAGAAAAAAAGGAAACACGGAGGGAAATGATCTTTAGAATCACACTTCCTGATATTTCTCTTTTTTGCTTAGGAGATACAAAAAATAAAAAAGGGGCCGGGCGCGGTAGCTCACGCCTGTAATCCCAGCACTTTGGGAGGCCGAGGCTGGCAGATCACCCGAGGTCAGGAATTCGAGACCAGCCTGGCCAACATGGCAAAACCCCGTCTTTGCTAAAAATAAAAAAATTAGCCGGTCGTGGTGGCAGGCGCCTCTAATCCTAGCTACTTGGGGGGCTGAGGCAGGAGAATCGCTTGAACCGGGGAAGTGGAGGTTGCAGTGAGCAGAGATCGTGCCATTGCACTACAGCCTGGGCAACAAGAGGGAAACTCTGTCTCAGAAAAAATAAAAAAGTAAAAATAAAAAGGAATGTGTTAATAAGAGACCAGAGATTGTTAACTGTTTCCAAGTTATGCAAGAAAAGACTTAAAAGTGCAGCTGGGAAGTATCCATCAACCAAATTGATTTATCAATCTTGTCTTCTAATAAACTTTACCCTATGAGGATGTCTAGTTGGCTGTCTCTCTTGCTCTTAAACATGGTTATGGAAAATATTTTTTTCCAATAAATTTTAAAGCTTCAGTTAAAACTCTTGCTCTGCTTCTTTGAGGTGCCATCATGTTATGTGCATAGAACAAAAGATTCTCAATCACATAATTAATCCCAGGAAACAGAGGATCATTGCAGTCTTATCCAGAGTTGATGTATGCTTGCACAATACTTTGGGTGAACAACAACACCACACGTGTGATTAATGACATTTGCATGAGTATTTTTAAAAAAGGCAGTGAGCTGAATATAACATTCTGGGAAAAGTATGTTGTTGAATCATTATAAAGCAAAGTTCGATATCCTTTTTTACTACTCATTTTTTAAGTCACAGATCTACCAGATAATTACTTGAGGAAGACCCATGAATGCCAGATGCATGGTGGAGCCCTGAGGTTAACCCTCTTTGTGTCTGTTCTCTGTCTTTCATGGAAATGCCAACATTTTTGTATCAGAGTAGCATGATTTTTATACTAGTAAAATTCATCTGCCAGCCCTTACAAAGAGACACTCCCATTCCTGTTCCTGAAAAAAAAAAGAAGGAAAACTCAACTTTTCCCTCAGCTGTAATATTCCATTGTTTCAGAATCTCAGAAACATGTATCTTTCTTCTCATGCCATCTAACTCTTCTCCTTACCAAGTATAGTAAGTCATAGGGACTCGCACCTGTTGTTGAAGGCCATGTTCCTCTCTAGAGTACTTTCCTTCTAATTGCATTTTTTGTGACACACACGGATGCACACACACACACACACACGCTTAGTTATCTCAGTTTTTCTGAGCTGCCTTATACAATGGAAGATATAAATAAATGAACTCTATGAAGAACTCATCAAAAGAGGTGGCACCGTGGCAATGTCTTCAATGAGTTTCTCACATATGGAGAGAGAAGCTTCAAGTGACAGGACATTGGGGTTATGGTTACTTCTTTAAATAGTGCCTTGGTCAAGCTTAGTGAAACAATTCCCTGTTAAGGGAAGTACATAGCATGCTCTGCTCCTATGGTTAGTGCTGGCCTGAATGAGGTTTGAAATCTAAAAGACCTATTAATATGGGTGAGCAGGCACCGGATTTTCTGCACCATTTCCCTCTCAGTGAACACAATTCTTTTTTAAATGGATTGTCTAGGCATAATTTTTTTCCTATGCCTTATAAATGAAACAACTAGGTGCTAGCTATCTAATGAATGTTCTCAAAAATCAGATGATGTTGATTCCAATAGCAAAGAGACACTTAACAAAGAAGCCTTGTTCTAGAAATGAGGTCATTTGGACAGTCTATCCATTAAGAAAAAGCCTATTTTGCTTTCAGAGGTCACCTATTGGGGCAGGAAATCCATCTTTCAGCCAGTGAACTAACATCTGGCCTAAGTCTTCTAAGCTGAAATGTCAATTTCCTGATCTGAATGGAACACACATGAAAGAAAAAAAGATGAAAAATACAGATCCTCATGTGCTGAAGAATTCTTCAGCAGCAGCATAGATAAAGATTCTCCAAAAAAGAGCTACTTTTTAGTGATCAAAACGAACAAAAACAGTAAAATGCTTGTATGAAATATTTTCTTCTGTAATAATGTAAAGATAAATGACAGCAAGGGGACAAATCAATCATTCACTGGTAAATCAAAAAATAAATCTACTTTAATTTAGACCAACTAATCACAATTTATGGTGGTTTATCCCAGGCTGGGTAAGTTTTACATTTGTGCTGAGAAATGGGAGTAGGAGGAAGCTTACCAGGTGCAAAAGTAATCACAGGTTTTGTCACTTTTTTTTTTTTTTTTTTTGAGACGGAGTCTTGCTCTGTCACCCAGGCTGGAGTGCAGCCTTGACTCACTGCAACCTCTGCCTCCCAGGTTCAAGCAATTCTCCTGCCTCAGCCTCCTGAGTATCTGGGATTACAGGTGCCCACCACTGCGCCTGGCTAATTTTTGTATTTTTAGTAGAGATGGGGTTTCACCATGTTGGCCAGGCTGGTCTCGAACTCCTGACCTTGTGATCTGCCTGCCTCTGCCAAAGTGCTGGGATTACAGGCATGAGCCACTGCACCCGGCTTCACTTTTTTTTTTTTTTTTTTTTTTTTTTTTTTGAGATGGAGTGTCACTGTGGCACCCAGGCTGGAGTACAGTGGCACGATCTCCACTCACTGCCACCTCTGCCTCCTGGGTTCAAGCAATTCTCCTGCCTCAGCCTCCTGAGTAGCTGGGACTACAGGCACCCACCACCACGCCTGGCTAATTTTTTGTATTTTTAGTGGAGGCGGGGTTTCACTGTGTTAGCCAGGATGGTCTCGATCTCCTGACCTCATGATCCACCCGCCTTGGCCTCCCAAAGTGCTGGGATTACAGGCGTGAACCACCGTGTCTGGCCCGGCCACACTATTTTTAACTAATAATTAAATTAATAGGATATAACTTGAAGAGAACTGAGAAGGTGTTTAACCTACATAAGAAAGTAATTTTTAAAAGCTGTTTGAAGTGCCATAAAATAGCCAGGCACAGCATGTCTGTATTCCCAACTACTTGGGAGGTTAAGGCTGGAGAATCACTTGAGGCCAACAGTTCAAGGCTGTAGTGTGCTCTAATCGCATGTGTGAGTAGTCACTGCACTTCAGCCTGGGCAACAAAGTAAGACCCCATCCCTTAAACAAAAAAGTGCCATAAAACACTTCACGTATAATTCTGTAATTTGCCACTCAGTTTACTTTTTGTGTTCTTTTGTCTCTTTTTTTTCTTTTTTTCTTTTTTTTTTTTGAGACAGAGTCTTGCTCTGTCACCCAGGCTGGAGTGCAGTGGTGCAATCTTGGCTCACTACAACCTCCACCTCCTGGGTTCAAGTGATTCTCCTGTTTCAGCCTCCAGAGTAGCTGGGATTACAGGCATGTGCCACCACCCCCAGCTAATTTTTGTATTTTTAGTACAGACGGGGTTTTGCCATGTTGGCCAGGCTGGTCTCGAACTCCTGACCTCAGGTGATCTGCCCACCTCAGCCTCCCAAAGTGTTGGGATTACAGGCGTGAGCCACTGCACCCGGCCACTTTTTGTGTGCTTTAAACATATTCTGTAATTTTGACTAATCTTTCTTCTACCAGTGTACATTATAGAAATTTCTATTGTATGTGTCATTCATTCATTCGTTCATTCCTCCATGTAACAAATACTGATTGAGGACGAATTATGTCTGACATGTGCCAGGTCTGGAGTTCAGGATCACTTAGTCTAGTAAGGGACATAGAAAAGTAAATAATAGGCATGTATACCCCATAAAGAGGTGCTCAGAAGAGAGAATGACCAATATTGGTGAGGAGCAAAAATTGTTCATGAAGGGGTTGAGCCCCCTACGAAGGGACTGAGGAGCACAAGATTCACCAGCCAGTAGGGGAAGTGAAAGGAAAGATTTTCAAGGCAAAAGGAAAAGTCTGGAGATGTTAAAGATTGTAAAGTCCTAGTGTGGAGGGCAGGATGTGACGGTGGAGGTAGGAAGCAGTAATGAGTGTGGCCCCGTATGCCAAGCTCAGAGGGAGGATTTTATTATGTATGCCCCATTTAGTGGCACGCATTGCTCTAACTCCACCCCCTTTTATCTTTCAAGCAAGAAAGCTGAGTAGTAATCCAAGTGAATGATAAAATCTCATTATGTTTTAACAGTTACTGTGATAAGAACAATATGGCAGCCAGGCGTGGTGGCTCATGCCTGTAATTCCACCACTTTGGAAGGCTGAGGCAGGCAGATCACCTGAGGTCAGGAGTTCAAGACCAGCCTGGCCAACATGGTGAAACCCCGTCTCTATTAAAAATACAACAATTAGCTGGCCATGGTGGCGCATGGCTGTAATCCCAGCTACTCAGAAGACCAAGGCATGAGAATTGCTTGAACCCGGGAGGCAGTGGTTGCAGTGAGCCGAGATCATGCCATTGCACTCTAGCCTGGGCAACAGAGTGAGACTCTGTCTCAAAAAAAAGAAAAGAAAAGAAAAGAAAAGAAAAGAAAATATATATATATATAGTGGCTCACTCCTGTAATCCCAGCACTTTGGGAGGCTGAGGCGAGTGGATCACCTGAGGTCAGGAGTTCGAGACCAGCATGGTCAGCATGGTGAAACCCCATCTCTACTAAAAATACAAAAATTATGCGGGCATGGTGGTGGGTGCCTGTAATCCCAGATACTTGGGAGGCTGAGGCAGGAGAATTGCTTGAACCCAGAAGGTGGAAATTGTAGTGAGTGGAGATCGTGCCACTGCACTCCAGCCTGGGTGACAGAATGAGACTCTGTCTCAAAAAAAAAAAAAGTTCAAGAGCAATATGGAGTCACTGAGGATTGTAAGTGGGGAAATGCTAACCTGCCTCATGTAGGTTCATTTAAAAATTAATGGCCATAAGGAGCCTAACCTAGAAGAAGATGAAATTTGAGACAAGACAATTTGCAAGAGTCATGCTACTAATCCAGGCAAGAGGTTACCATGGCATCGGGGCAAATACTGTGGATTGGCTCACCTAACACCCATTCTGACTCCTGTCTAGCATGTAGGGGCTAAAAAGTACATTTTTCAGGGTTTCCTTGCAACTGAGGTTGATATGGTTTGACTGTGTCCCCACCCAAATCTCATCTTGAATTGTAGTTCCCGTAATCCCCACGTGTCATGTGAGGGACCCAGTGGGAGATAATTGAATCATGGGGGTGGTTACCTCCGTGCTATTCTCATGATGGTGAGTTCTCATAAGAGCTGCTGGTTTTATAAGAGGCTTTTCCAGCCAGGCACGGTGGCTCACGCCTGTAATCCCAGCACTTTAGGAGGCTGAGGCGGGTGGATCACCTGAGGTCGGGAGTTCAACAGCAGCCTGGCCAGCTTGGTGAAACCCTGCTAAAAATATTTTAAAAATTAGCTGGGCATGGTGGCATGTACCTGTAAACCCAGTTACTTGGGAGGCTGAGGCAGGAGAATCACTTGAATCGGGGAGGCAGAGGTTTCAGTGAGCTGAAATTGCACCACTTGCACTCCAGCCCGGGTGACAGAGCAGGACTCTGTCTCAAAAAAAAAAAGAGGCTTTTCCCCTATTTCACTCTGCACTACTCATTCCTGGTATCATGTGAACAAGGAAGTGTTTCCTTCCCCTTCCGCCATCATTATAAGTCTCCTGAGGCCTCCCCAGCCATGCAGAACTGTGAGCCAATTAAACCTCTTTTCTTTATAAATTACCCAGTCTAGGGTAGTTCTTTATAGCAGAGTGAGAACGGACTAATACAGAGGTCAAGGATGGAATTGAGGTTCTACCAAGTTAACACAATTGCCTAAGGCTTTTGTTGGTAACTGGGTAGTTGCTCAGTGCACATGTGGCTGGCACAGATGGAAGCAGAAGCACCATGATCCCACAGCACTGGCTTCCTGATTTGGAGGCTGCCTGATGGTGGTGGAGGCATCGGTGGCCCAGTTCCGGGTGAGTTAGCAGACTTAGGGTGCCCAGCCATCCTGGTTTGACCAGAACTACCACAGTTTTAGCACTGGAAATCCCGCATTCTGAAAAGCCCTCATACTCAGGCTAACTAGGACTGTTAGTCATCCTATAAAATTGCATTATTCCTGAAAGCTCAGCCCAGAGTCTATTTCTTAAGTCTTCCCAACAATTCAAGCCATCTATGTATCTTAATAAATACCTTAAAAAAAACCCACTAAAGAATCTACTTTTTTCTGCAGCTAAGAACTTGGAGGAAGACAGCAAGAGCAACGGCTATAAGGCTGGAGTGGAGAAGAAGAATCTGAGAACATTCCCAGGCTGAATTGGAAGGACTGGGTGATTCATTGGATGGCAGAATTGGAGAAAGGGAAGGAATCAAGGCCAATGTCAGGTTTCTGGCTTGTGCAACCAGGCAAGGGACAGTGCTACTCACTGAGGCAGGGAACACAGATGTGGGAGCAGGTTTGAGAGGGAAAAGAATGAGTCCAGTTTGACTTGTGTGGAATTTTAACTGTTTTTGGAATAACCATGTCCACAGCTCATGGATAATCTAGAACTCAGGAGAGCAGTTTGGGCCAGAGATGTGTCCTGACTACAAAGCAATCTTTAAATGATTTTCTACCACTTTTCTCCTCAGTTCTTCATCACCTGATCCTTCCAGCCTGCTGCCCTCCCATTTGCCATTCTTGAGTTATACCTCACTTATGCTTTTTTTTTTTTTGAGACAGAGTCTTGCTCTGTCACCAGGCTGGCGTGCAGTGGCATGATCTCGGCTCGGCTCCCTGCAACCTCCACCTCCCAGGTTCAAGCGATTCTCCTGCCTCAGCCTCCTGAGTAGCTGGGACTACAGGCGTGTTCCGCCCAGCTAATTTTTGTATTTTTAGTAGAGACAGAGTTTCGTCATGTTGGCCACAATAGTCTCGATCTCTTGACCTCGTGATCCTCCTGCCTCAGCCTCCCAAAGTGCTGGGATTAAAGGCGTGAGCCACCGCGCCCTGCCATGCTTGTTTTTAATGGAGAGCCTCAGTCTTCTATTCATGTGGGTCACACATGTAGCCTCCATACATGTGGCTCATGTATGCCTGAGCAGTGCCTCCCTTTAATTGGTATCAACTTGCATGCATGTCATCCAGGAAGCTTTCCCTGGCCTTTCTCAGCCTCCTCTGCATCTCTGTAACACCCAGCTATTTTCCTGTCTCAGCAGTTATCCTACTTGTTTGTAATTGCTTACTGAGTTGGATCTCTCATGTTTAATTGCAAGCTCTGTGAAGGGAGGGGCCATGGAGTCTTACTCACTGCTAATACTCCAGTGACTAGCGTCAGCCTGGCCCATAGTAGAGATTCATATATTATGTATTTGATAAAGGAAATCACCAATGGAGACAAGACAGAGCAGTGACTATCAAATGAGGGTACACATTAAAATCAATGTGACACTTTAAAAAAGTACAGATGTCCAGGCCCCAGCTAGAACTATGTCAGAATCATTGGAGATGGGACTCAGGTATGTTTATTTTTTATTTTTTGAAAGAGCCACCATTGGCCAGGCATGGGGCTCACGCCTGTAATCTCAGTACTTTGGGAGGCCGAGGCGGGCAGATCAATTGAGGTCAGGAGTTCGAGACCAGCCTGGCCAATGCGGTGAAACTCCACCTCTACTAAAAGTACAAAAATTAGCTGGGCGTGGTGGTACATGCCTATAATCCCAGCTACTTGGGAGGCTAGGGCAGGAGAATCACTTAAACCTGGGAGGCAGAGGTTGCAGTGAGCTGAGATCCTAGGTGACAGAGCTAGACCCCTGTCTCAAGAAAGAGAGACAGAAAGAGAGAGAGAAAGAAAGAGAGAGGGAGGGAGGGAAGGAGGAAGAGAGGTAGGGAGGGAGGAAGGAAGGAAAGAAGGAAGGAAAAGAAAGAGAAAGAAAAAAGAAAGAAAGAAAAAGAGAGGGAAAGAAAGAAAAAGAAAGAAAGAAAAAAGAAACAAAGAAAGAAAGAAAAGAAAGAAAAGAAAGAAAGAAAGAAAGTTGATTTGGATGGGTGGTCAGGGATGAAATCCATCTGTGTAAGTGAGAATGGAAAACTGTGAAAGGCAAAAGATGGAGAACATCAGATTCAAGAGAATGAAGAAGAATGACACAATGTCTAAGAGACAGAGACTGGTTCTAGAAGTAGGAGAATTATCATGGCATGATGCCAAGGGAGGTGAGAATGACAGCGAGGAGTAAGGGATCCGCAGTGTCCAAAGCGAGAGAAGAGTCACAGCAGCAAGAAATGTCAGCTGAGCATGCATTTTGGAGTCAATGGTAACCCTACCCAGCCTCTGCAATTTCAGGGTCAGGGGAAGGAGTAGAAACTGGATTGCAGCAGACTGAAGGATGACTGGGAGAAAAATAGGTAAACAAATGTGAAGAAGTTTGAAGAAGATGGTTAAGAATGTGAAAGAGTTGAGCAAATTTATAAATTAAGCTGAAAAGAACTATGTAGAGAAGGAGAGATGGAAGATTTCTTTTTATTTTATTTTATTTTTTTATTTTATTTGAGACTGAGTCTTGCTCTATTGCCCAGGCTGGAGGGCAGTGGTGCAGTCTTGGCTCACTGCAATCTCCACTTCTTGGGTTCAAGTGATTCTCATGCCCTCAGCCTCCCAAGTAGCTGGGATTACAGGCACCCGCCACCATGCCTGGCTAATTGTTGTATTTTTAGTAGAGATGGAGTTTCACCATGTTGGCCAGGCTGGTCTCGAACTCCTGACCTCAGGTGATCTGCTTGCCTCGGCCTCCCAAAGTGCTAGGATTATAGGCATGGGCCACTGTGCCCAGCTGAGAGATGGAAGATTTAAGAGATGCTACTGTTAGACCAAGATTCCAGAGGAGATGAAGGTGGTAATATTATTATCACCATAATTTATACATATATTTGAATAAATGTATATGTATACCATTTATATATGAAAGTTAAAAATTTACACATAGAAGAAATTATCACTGTAGGACTTTTCTTTTTTAAAGGTCAAATAGACTCCTCCTTTCCTATTAACACATTTTTCTTACCCAATCATAACAACAGAATTGATCAGACCTTCTAAATAAGGAGGTAAGGACTGCATTCTGATTACATTTCCCTGATGCTATGCCCAGACCATCTTCAAAGGATTTCAGTTCAATAAATACTTACTAAGTGTCTATTTTGTACTAAGCATTGGGAATGTGAAAATAAGTTGTAAATCCTGATTTTGATGAGCTTAGTCTAGTGAGGGAGACAGACACATAAGTAGGTTGGTATAAACGTAACCACAGTTTTTGCCATTACTTTCAAAGAGTGCAGTCAGCCAGGTGCCATGTTTGATCATCATTATATTCCTGAAGGCAGAAATGGGAGTATTTTTAAGCACAGCAGTCTCAGGGGTTCCTCTATTTCAGTAGCTCATAGAATAAAGAGCTTCAGTTTGATCTTTCATGCACATATACCCATTTGCCATTATGTTTTGTTTTTTTTTTAAGACAGAGTTTCACTCTTGTTATCCAGGCTGGAGTGCAATGGTGCAATCTCAGCTCACTGCAACCTCCGTCTCTGGGTTCAAGCGATTCTCATGCCTCAGCTTCCCAAGTAGCTGGGATTACAGGCATGTGCCACCACGCCCGACTCATTTTTTGTATTTAGTAGAGACGGTGTTTCACCACGTTGGCTAGGCTGGTCTTGAACTCCCGACCTCAAGTGATCCGCCCGCCTTGGCCTCACAAGGCGTGGGATTACAAACGTGAGTCACCGTGTCCAGCCTGCCATTACTTTCAATGGTAAAAACCGTGATTATATTTGCACCAACCTAATACTATCAATCCTGTGTGATAAAGGAATGCACAAGGTGCTTTATGAACAAAGAGACGGGACAGTTAGTGCGGCCTCCAGGCATCATGGAAGACTTCTTGTAAGAGGCTTTATCTGAGTTAGTAAGAGGTACTGAAGGAAGAATCAAATTACCCAGCCATGTGGTGGCTAAACTGGACTCAGACTATGAGAACAACAGGAGCAAAAGCACAAAGACATAAAATGACATTATGTGTTGGAGGGACTTGAAGCTCTCTGTTTTAAAAAACACAAGTGAAGTCTGGGTACGGTGGCTCACGCCTGTAATACCAACACTTTGGGAGACTGGAGGAGGAGAATCCCTTGAGCCCAGGAGTTCCAGACCAATACAAGTGGGAGAATGGCTGAACCCAAAGCTCAAGGCAGGTGGATGGTCAAACACTTTCCACCTTGTAGGCTGTAAGTGAAGGAGGTTGGTCTTAAAGACCTGAAAAAGCCCACCCTTTGTCTTTTGGTGCTTCCTAATTTCCTTTCTGGGGTGGTAATCTTCACTTTATTTTGAAGAGCACCATGTACCAGGGACAGTCCCTTGGCTGAGTAGATGATTCCAAAACCTGCTGTAACAGAATACACACATTAGGGAGAGAGGGAGTAAAATTTGGAACTCTTCACTAATGTGCAGGTCACACCTGCCCAAAGGCCAGCCAGAAGCGGTGCCGCTGTCAAGGGGGGCGGCCCATATACCAATAATGTACCTTGATATTTTCTAGCAGCGGCACCAATCAGCTCTTTTCAGAGGGTCTTGTCCAGATCTTTCCACCAGCTCTGTGATCTGAAGTAAAGAATTCTCTCTTTATTCTTAGGGGATAGATTCCCCGACCCCCAGTGAATTCCTGAAACCATGGATGGTACTGAACCCTATAGATACTGTGTTTTTTCTCATACATACATACTTATGATGAAGTTTAATTTATAACTTAGGTACAGTAATAAATTAACAACTAATGATAAAATAGAACAATTATAACCATATGCCAGCATCACTGCTCTTGTACTTTGGGGCCATTATGAGGCAAAATAAGGGTGACTTCAACAGCAATACGGTGATAGTCAATCTGATAACTGAGTCAGCTACTAAGCAACTACTGTGTAGACCACATAGGTACAAAGGACAGAGGGAGCAGTCACATCCTGGGAGGGATGTTGCTGGACAGCACAATATTTCATTGTGTTCCTCAGAATGGCATGCAATTTAAAATTTATACATCGGGCCTGGTGCGGTGGCTCATGCCTGTAATCCCAGCACTTTGGGAGGCCAAGACGGGCAGATCACCTGAGATTGGGAATTCGAGACCAGCCTAACCAACATGGAGAAATCCTGTCTCTACCAAAAATACAAAATTAGTTGGGAGTGGTGGCACATGCCTGCAATCCCAGCTACTCGGGAGGCTGAGGCTGGGAATTGCTTGAACCCAGGAGGGGAGGTTGTGGTGAGCTGAGGTCATGCCATTGCTCTCCAGCCTGGGCAACAAGAGTGAAACTCCATCTCAAAAAAAAAACAAACAAATAAACAAAAATCATATACATTGCTTATTTATTGACTTTTCCGTTTAATATTTTAGGACCGAGTTTGACGGTGAGTAACTAAAATCGAGGAAAAAGAAACCATGAATAATGGGGGGACTACAGTAATTCACAATCTCCCAGGTTCCTTAACTCCAAATTGAAGGGGGTAAAAAAAGATAAATGGGGCTTCTTCCATATTCCATAACAGAAGAATGGTCAAATAAATGATGATATGATGTCTTGAAGGAATAATATCTATAGATTAAACTGTTAATACTGTATAAAATATGTAACAGCATGGGAAAATATTCTCTGTGTGAAAAACTTTAAGAAATTAGTAGTATAGCTGGGAGCGGTGGCTCACGCCTGTAATCCCAGCACTTTGGGAGGCTGAGGCGGGAGGATCACAAGGTCAAGAGATCGAGACCATCCTGGCCAACATGGTGAAACGCCATCTCTATTAAAAGTATAAAAACTAGCTGAGCGTAGTGGCGGATGCCTGTAGTCCCAGCTACTCGGGAGGCTGAGGCAGGAGAATCGCTTGAACCCGGGAGGCGGAGGTTGCAGTGAGCCGAGATCACGCCATTGCACCCCAGCCTGGGAGACAGAGCAAGACGCTGTCTCAAAAAAAAAAAAAGAAATTAGTAGTATATATGCCCACAAAAGGTGAGAAAAGAAGCTGCCAGTGTTCTATGGCCGTGTTTGCAGTATAGTAAGGAGCTCAATAAATATTTTTTGAACAAACAAATAAATGAATGTCAAATGAAAGCTGTTGATGCATTCAGATGGTATGATTTTGAACTAAACTATCTGAAAATTTTTCTATACTGTTACTATGCTGTTTAATGATAAGCATAATGTTAATAACGAACATTGATTGTTTACTGTATACAGGTACTGCCCTGTATATTAAATATTTTGTAATGCTACCTATTTATTGCCTGGCAAAACATGCCTGCTGTTTGTCTATTTCCAGACTCAAGCATTCATGGAGACAAATTCAATGCCAGCCAGACACAGAAGTGCCCTAAAAATTGGTCTGGTGAATGAATGAATGAAGGAATGCCTCCATGAATGACAGTGGCAGAAACTGAGGGCCATGATACTAGTGCCTTAGACCAAAAGGTCTCTGTGTGATGCATGGGGATGAATTCTCAGCCTAAGTCCTGGGCTTTTAGATTCTTTATGTAAATAATTGCTAGTATTAGAATGACTGAGTTCCTGAAGCTGAGAGACAAAGGGTTGTTTTCTAAACAGTTTCAGAAAGCACAACCTTTTACATAACTTATGATAGTTCCTGAATGCCTCACTGTTAAATAATGGAATGCATTGCTAAAGGTTGACATATTATAGCATTTCCAAAAAGGCAGGAATGCACTATGGCAAATATTTCATGAATGGAACCTGAATGGATCCAGTATCCAACAAAAGCAAGCAGATGTTGGGAGTCCCATTAAAAATTTTTTTCCTCGGCTGGGCGTGGTGGCTCACGCCTGTAATCCCAGCACTTTGGGAGGCCGAGGCAGGTGGATCACGAGGTCAGGAGATTGAGACTATCCTGGCTAACATGGTGAAACCCCATCTCTACTAAAAATACAAAAAAAATAGCCGGATGTGGTGGCACATGCCTGTAATCCCAGCTACTTGGGAGGCTGAGGCAGGAGAATCGCTTGAACCCGGGAGGCAGAGGTTGCAGTGAGCCGAGATCGTGCCATTGCACTCCAGCCTTGGCAACAAGAGTGAAACTCCATCTCAAAAAAAAAAAAAATTTTTTTTTTCCTCAATATTTTCTCAAACCTCATAAACAATAACAAATATTCAGGAACCACTTCTTTTGATCCACCCACAGTGTTTAACTTTCCTGGTTTTCCAGGTTTCATGATAAACATGGTGTCACAGATGAACAAGAGCTCTTTATTGGACCAAATTTTATCACTGGCTTATGCATGCAAGGGTTCTGTAGAGACCATTGGAATTTCTTGTCTTCATCCAAGAGAAGTATTTAGCCTTTGGTCAGTAATATAAGCAATTTCACCCTTGATTTTTCTTGGATACAGAGTCTACCTTCTTTGCTATTCATCTCTAGATTTTCCAATGAAAGCCACTATTTTTGAAGTTGTTCTGTGCCGTTGGCTATTTCTCCTGATTCCTTCCCTTTCCAGCTAACTCAGAACGGAGTGCAAAGTCAGCCAGGTGCCATGTCTGATCACCATTATATTCCTCAAGGCAGAAATGGCAGTATTTTTAAGCACAGCAATCTCAGAGGTTCTTCTATTTCAGTAGCTCATATGACAAAGAGCTTCATTTTGATCTTTCATGCACATTTATACCCAAGATACACACCTTTCCTCATAATTCTATAACCCTTGACATACCAGAGCTGAGGCACCTCTGTAAAGCAATCATAAATACTACCTGCATCATCTCAACATATGGTGACTGATTTCTCTCAAAAACGTTTATAATCTATGAAGAAAAAACAGCAAAACATTTCATAAACCAATGGTGTCAAATGCCACTACTCTCTTGGTGTATAAAACAAAATGTCTAACTTTCAATGCCTAGGAGGAGAAAAATGGAGACTCCAGATAATGTGCTGCCCAGCATTTCCTGAGAGCTTTCTTCTAATCATAGATGCATTCTGGGCAAGCCAATTAATCTGGGCATGATGCCCCGAAGTGGGCCGTGTGCTGTTCGAAGTCAGTAACAGTGTGACGTATATCTATGCTCTGTACCCACTTAATTTGTCCCTGGCTGGAATACATGAACTTTTATTTGTGCTATTATCATCATATCCTGTCTAGACAGAAAACAGCTTCAGAGTGGCTCCCTTCATATTCAGTGCATTACAAATAAAGAGGCCAGTCTGCCCCATGCTGCCTACGCTTGGGACTCTGGTGGGTTCCCTCTCAGCCTCTCTCATTGAAAACAGCAGAAACAGAGGGAAGACCGTGGAAGCTGCTGCCAACTGGAAACACCTAGATAAGGGTAAAACTTGACAAGAAATTGTAAACATTGCACTCTGACTCCAGTAATATTATATTCTCAGTAAATCATTTGGAAAAATAATAAAGGTTTTACATCAAGCTAGGCAGAAGTAATGTTTGGACTATGTTTTGATTCTATTTTGAAAACACTGGTGCTCCAGGAAATCAATGAACAAAAGGAGGACTGTATCTCAAGGCTGTGAGGGGGAAGAATCTATCGGTCATAGCACAGGGATTTAGGAAGGTTGAAACGCCCATGGGTGTGGCAGGCTAGTCTTAGTTTTGAGGTTTTATTTTTTCCTTGACGCAGGGTCTTGATCTATGGCTCAGGCTGGAGTGTAGTGGCACAATCATGGCTCACTGAAGCCTTGACCTCCCAGGCTCAAGTGATCCTTCTACCTCAGCCTCCTGAATAGCTGGGACTACAAGCTTGCACCACCACACTCAGCTAATTTTTAATTTTTCTGTAGAGATGGGGTCTCACTATGTTGCCCAGGCAGGTCTCGAATTCCTGGGCTCAAGCAATCCTCTCGCCTGGGCCTCCCAAAGTACTGAGATTACAGGTAGGAGCCACTGTGCCTGGCCTAGTTTTAAGATTTTGACAGGGTAAGAAAGCTCCCATAACTAAAGCGAGGAAATCTCTTAAATTTAAAAAAGTTTGAATTTATATAAAACTGATCAACTAACGGGGTTACCTGCATCATAAAAAAGTACAGTCTTTTAAAGATTCATCAAGGAATCTCAGGTAGTGGTTGAACAGATGGGCTTTGGCTTCAGACAAACTTCAACTCCCAGCAAGTTACTCTCTAAGGTTCACTTTCTCAGTTATTAAATGGGGTCAATAACAGTGCCTATGACACAGTGTTGATGAAACAAATAAAAAAGTTAGTTTGCAAAGAACTGAACACCATGAGTACCACACAGCAAATGATCAATAAAAACATATTAGCTACTTTAAAAATTATTACATGGAAAAGTACTTACTATAATCTCTATCTGGCATAAAGGGAGCAGTCACAGTCAATATATGATCGTCGTTGTTATTCAATTTTTCATTTAAATTCTATTTAATAACAGTAATAAATAGTAGCTCATTTAATCCCTTAAATGCTTGCAGATCATTAACTGCTTTAAAAATCATTTATACAGGGCTGAGCACAGTGGCTCACGCCTGTAATCCCAGCACTTTGGGAGGCCGAGTTGGGCAGATCACCTGAGGTCAGGAGTTCGAGACCAGCCTGACCAACATGGTGAAACACCAGCTCTACTAAAAATATAAAAAATCAGCCGGGCATGATGGCAGGTGCCTGTAATCCCAGCTATTTGGGAGGCTGAGGCAGGAGAATCACTTGAATCCAGGAGGCAGAGGTTGCAGTGAGCCAAGATCGTGCCACTGCACTCCAGCCTGGGCTTGAAAGCCTGGGCTCCATCTCAAAAAAAAAAAAAAAAAAAAAAATCATTTATACCATTTTTCATCAATAGACTTGAAACTTAGGAGAGCAAAAGGAATTCTGAACCCACCCTCTCGTTCTTGTCCCTCCTCTTGAACTAAAGACAGTAATGATGTTGGGTGGAGACGCAAGAAAGAAAATACAAAGAATGCCTATTTCTAAACTTTTGTTTGAGGGCCTAAAATGAAAACTTATGCTGTAGATTAGAGGGAAATGACCATGAACGTCTTAGAAATAACTCCTAGATTCAGGCACAACATAATGCATTCAGCGGGCTCAGTAAATTCCTCATTACCATATAAATTGTTTTCAAATCTGATCTAGTAGGATATGATTAATAATTGGGACTTGTTTTCTTCAAGAAGCTGAATGATTGAAGGGAAACTGATACAGTTTAAAGGACCATTTCTAAATTGATCAAGTACTTTTTGTTTTGTATAAACAAAAGTATTCTGATTAGAATTAGAATGAGCTCCTTGTGGAGACTGAGTGGGGAAGTGTGTAGCTGTGGCCTTGGAGTTGCATGAGTTCACCACAGGAAGTGGGGCTGCATCCACTCACCATATGGCTTTTAAAATGAGAATTACAAAAATTATGGCTGCTCTGGGACAGGACTTCTAACTCCATGTTGTTTATCCTCTGATTAGAATACCTGCTAAGGCTCCCAGTGTCGCTTGGGCTACATCCCACTCCTTTTTGTTTTCTCTCTAGACCATTTCTGAGACGCAAAAGCTTGTTTCTGGTGTAAACTGAATGCAACCTGAGTTGCTTATGAAAATCTGGACAGGAAAACACTAAGCTTATGCTAAAGGTGATTTTCAGAGGAACAAAGTTTCCTTGTTGAAGTTGTCCAAAATTCAGAGCTATGCAAGGGGGAGGGAAGGATTAGCAAGTTAAGGGAAATAAAACCAGCAAAATAAGTCCTTTGATGAGGAATTAATGCAATGTGTTCAAGCCAGTTGACACAATTACAGCTCCCACTTCTCTGCCAGAAGGAGCAGGTAGCAGTATCTAATTCCATTCCCCACCCTACACCCGGCATGCAGCCGCACGTGCCACAGCCACCGAGGCCCCTGTCAATTAGAAACAGCATTAAAATGACATGCCATCTGCTCTACAAATGTCATCAAGCTCGTGCCACCTGTTGAGGGGTTGTGGGGGCAGTGGAAGGGTAAAAAGTCTCGACATAGGTTTGTGTATTTATACAAACAAAGAGCCATTTGATTCAATGTCCTCCCTCTCCCACCACCCTCTCCT
Source organism: Nomascus leucogenys (assembly GCF_006542625.1). Taxonomy (NCBI): domain Eukaryota; kingdom Metazoa; phylum Chordata; class Mammalia; order Primates; family Hylobatidae; genus Nomascus; species Nomascus leucogenys. The sequence goes on along the minus strand of NC_044383.1, from coordinate 134,345,820 downwards.
ACCCTTCTTTGCCAGAAATCTTTTTGAATAGTTTTGCAGCAGTATTTTCTATCCAGAAGAACATTTAAATACCATGCCCCAGGAATCACAGGACATTGAAAAATATGTGATGTATCCCAATTAGTAGGGAAAGTAATAGCTTGAGGCTACTCTTGAGCCATCCCCCACTTGCATTCACAAATAAACATGAAGGAAAAGTGCAGCCAAGAGGATTTGCGCTTAATGAATTTTCTCTGGGTGAATACTAAGACACCGGCATGGGTATACAGGAGATTATGAAAGCTCTTTTCCAAAGATCTGGACATTAGGAATAGTATGTCTGAATCAGAACATCACGTCAGCTTCCGTAAGCTTCCCTCCTAGTCTCTGCTAATGTAGTTCCCCCCTTATACAATATCTGTGCCCAAGTTTGAGGTTTGGCTCAATTGGTCTCTCCTCTCTCTGCCACTAACTACTAAGACTTCGTTTTTGTTGGGAAGGGGTGTTGTTTTGTTTTGCTGGTGTCATTTAGTGAATCTCCCTCTTCAATCCTTCCACATCCCACTGAATCTCTGTTGACACTTCTACCTGTCCTTTAAGACATAATCCGATGCCACCTCCCCAGGAAGCTTTTCTTGACTGTCTCTTCTCATCTAGCAAGAGCCACAGCCTCCTTCTCATCCTCCTCCTCCTCCTCTTCCTCCTCTTCTTATCTCTGTAGGATAATAGAACCTATCTCCTAAGGCTAGAATTAACTTATGTAATGAATATAAAGGCACATCTAAAACCTAGCATAGAGTAAATGGTCAATAAACTTTAGCTAATTTTACTTCATGCATTAGGTAGTTTAATTCTCAGAGCATATTTTTATTCAGTGCTACTACTAATTTTGTTTTCACTTTAGAGATGAGGAAATGGGTATTTCTAAAGGTTAAGAAGCTTGCCTATGGTCATTCACTCGGCTTTAAGTGCCAGAGCACAATTTTTAAAATATTGCCTTCATGCTTTTTGGTTCTTGTTGTTGTTATTAATAGACAGGATCTCACTCTGTCACCCAGGCTGGAGTACAGTGACATGATTTATAACTCAGTGCAGCCTCAAACTCCTAGGCTCAAGCAATCCTCCCACCTCAGCCTTCCAAAGTGCTGAGATTACAGGCATGAGCCACCATGCCTGACCACCTTCATGGTTTTTGATGACTAAGTACTATCTAGAGTATTGCTTCTTTTTTCTTCCTGATCAGGCTTATGGAGGTATAATTTACACACTAAAAGTCATGCTTTTTATTGCACAACACTGTGAGTATAATAGTCATGTAACCAGCATGACAGTCAAGATATAGAACAGTTCCATCACCCCACAGACTGCCTCATGCTATTTCACAGTCAACTCGTCCCCCGACCACCAAACTCCAGAAAACACTGATCTGATTTCTATCCTTACTGTTTGACTTTTTCCAAAATGTCATACACATGGAATCATACAGTATGCAGCTTTTTGAGCCTGGATCCTTTCACTTAGCAAGAAGCATTTGAGATGTATCCAGGTGACTCAGTGTATCAGAAGTTTCTTGCTTTTTATTGCTGAGCTATATTCCACTGTGTGGATGTATCAGAGTTTACCTATTTACCAGTTGAAGTAGATCTGAAAATTGTTTAGTTTTTCTTGATTATGAACAAAGCCATGATAAACATTCAAGGAAAGCTCTTATTTTATTTTTTGTTTTGTTTTTTTTGAGACAGGATCTCGCCCTGTCGCCCGGCTGGAGTGCAGTGGTAACCATCTTGACTCACTGCAACCTCCCTGTCCCAGGCTCAGGGGATCCTCCTACCTCAGCCTCCCGAGTAGCTGCAACTACAGGTGTGTGCTGCCACATTCAGCTAATTTTTCTATTTTCAGTAGAGATGGGGTTTCACCATGTTGGCCAGGCTGGTCTCAAACTCCTGGGCTCCAGCAATCCTCCTGCCTCAGCCTCCCAAAGTGTTGGGATTACAGGCATGAGCCACCACATCTGGCTCACAGGTTTTATTTGAAAATAGGTTTTCATTTCACTTTTTAATAGCTAGAAGTGGGATTGGTGGGTCACAGGGAAATTTTGCATGCATATTTAATTTTATTAGAAACTTAGGTGTGCTGGCAGGCACAGTGGCTCACGCCTGCAATCCCAGCACTTTGGGAGGCCAAGGCAGGTGAATCACGAGGTCAGGAGTTTGAGAGCAGCCTGGCCAACCTGGTGAAACACTGTCTCTACTAATAATAAAAAAATAAGCTGAGCATGGTGGCAGGTGCCTGTAATCCCAGCTACTCGGGAGGCCGAGGCAGGAGAATCTCTTGAACCAAGGAGACAGAGGTTGCAGTGAGCCGAGACCATGCCACTGCACTCCAGCCTGGGCGACAGTGTGGCACTCCGTCTCAAAAACAAACAAAAAAAAAAGAAAAGAAAATAAGAAGCTTAGGTGTGGTGGTGCATGCCCGTAATCCCAGCTATTCAGGAGGCTGAGGCCGGAGGATCACTTGAGCCCAGGAGTTTCAGACCAGCCTGGGCAACATGAGACCCTAGCTCAAAAAACAAAACAAAACAAAACAAACAAACAAAAACCTGTCAGACTGCCTTTCTACACCATTTTCCATTCCAATAGGAAATGCTTGAGAGTTTCCTTTGCTCTGCATCCTTGTCAGCACTTGCCATTACCAGCCTTTTTTTTTTTTAAAGTCATTCTAATAGTATTTTGTTGTTTTTTGAATTTGCATTTTCCCGATGACTAATTATGTTGAGTATCTTTTCATGTGTTCTGTTAAATCTTTTGCCCGTTTTAAAAATCATGCTATTTTCTTATTATTGAGTTTTGAGATAACTGAATATATATTCTAGATACAAGTCCTTTATCAAATATGTACTTTGCAAATATTTTCTCTCAGTGTGTGGTTGCCTTTTCATTTTATAGCATCTTTCAAGGAGAATTTTAAATTTCGACTAAGTTCAATTTATCTATGTTTTCTTTTATGAATCATATCTTGTTTTAGTGACAAAATCTTATTTACCAAAGTCACAGCAATTTTACATTGAGGTCTATGATCTATTTTTTTTTTTTTTTTCACATATGGATGTCCCATTGTTCCAGCACCAGTTGTTAAATAGATAGAGCAGAGATTTGAACTCAGGCTTTTCTGATTCTAGAGGCTGTTTGTTTTGTTTTGTTTTGAGACAACGTTTCACTCTTGTCGCCCAGCTGGAGTGCAGTGTCGCAATCTTGGCTTACTGCAACCTCCGTCTCCTGGGTTCAAGAGATTCTCCTACCTCAGCCTCCCAAGTAGCTGGGACTACAGGCATGCACCACCACGCCCAGCTAATTTTTGTATTTTTAGTAGAAACGGGGTTTCACCATGTTAGCCAGGCTGGTCTCAAACTCCTGACCCCAGGTGATCCACCCTCCTCGGCCTCCCAAAGCGCTGGGATTACAGGCCTGAGCCACCATGCCCAGCCTAGAGGCTAAGTTTTACCATGTACTTCCTGACTATGCTTGTTTATATTTTTAATTTTCTACTGGATTCTAAACTCTGCCAGACTTCCCTACATTCCCCCACATGGTGCCTTGAACATCATATGTCCTCACTGAATACTCCTAGGTTGACATTTAAAAGGAAGATGGGATATTAATTACTCAAAACTGGCCAGTTTTTGTTCTCCTTTGCCCAAGAAATTAAAGATACCCTCGTACATGGTGTGTATGTGTTTAGAGCTCTGACCCACCCAACATGCTGGCAAAGGTCACCTGTCTAATGTTTACAATTCACCTTCATACCCTAAGTCTTTTAATACAAGGAGACAGGAACTAGCCTTTTTTTTTTTTTTAAAGCAACATGAGAAGGTAACATGAGCCTCCGTCTACCAAGGATATGAGGACAATTGCCTTTCTTCTAAGCACATTCCTGCCTGTTGTACAAGCCGTGGCTGTCCTAAGGAATGATCATTTGCCAATCTGTTCTGACCAGTGGGCAGGGCCAGCTCAGAGACAATCTGGGGCCAGAACTAGTGGGTGGATATGGGTGGAGGTGGGAAATATGCCACACTAGTGCAACTGAGATTAACTGAGGTCTTGATTCTGATCCTAGAGTAAATAAGCTAGTGCAGGCAAGCCCTTCATGTGACCTTCAGCTCCATGGATTTATAAGCAAAGGCCTTTCTGTAACTCACAGAGGGCAAAGCCAGCAAACCACTGCTTAGCCTTTACCACTAAAAAGGCAGAAAGTCTTGCAAAGTCTATTTGAAAAGATGTTGTCTTTATACTCCATCACTCTTTTTGGATTATAATAACCTTCAGTTCTCACCGAATATTCCATACTCGTTTTTTCCCCCCAGGCAGCGTAACTACAAGCACCAAGCCATTCCTGATGGGACCACTTAGAGAAAGAGAATCTTATTTTATTTTATTTTTTTTGGAGACAGAGTCTTGCTCTGTTGCCCGGATTGGAGTGCAATTGTGCAATCTTGGCTCACTGCAACCTCCACCTCCTGAGTTCAAGCGAGTCTCCTGCCTCAGCCTCCTGGGTAGCTGGGACTACAGGCGTGTGCCACCACGCCTGGCTAATTTTTGTATTCTTAGTAGAGATGGGGTTTTGCCATGTTGGCCAGGCTGGTCTCGAACTCCTGACTTCAGGTGATTCACCCACCTCGGCCTCCCAAAGTGCTGGGATTACAGGCATGAGCCACTGCATCTGGCAGAGAAAGAGAATCTTATGGACTGACAAGGAACAATTCTGTTTTCTAGATGTGAGAAACTACATCACAAGACAGTAAAGCAGAAAATACTTTAAGAAGCTCCTAAGTTGCCAGGTGCGGTGGCTCACACCTGTAATCCCAGCACTTTGGGAGGCCGAGGCGGGGGGACCACCTGACGTCAGGAGTTTGAGACCAGCCTGACCAACATGGTGAAACCCTGTCTCTACTAAAAATACAAAAATTAGCCGGGCGTGGTGGTGCATGCCTGTAATCCCAGCTACTTGGGAGGCTGAGGCAGGAGAATTGCTTGAACCCAGGAGGTGGAGGTTGCAGTGAGCCAAGGCAGTGCCATTGCCCTCCAGCCTGGGCAATAAGAGTGAAACTCCATCTCAAAAAAAAAAAAGAAAAAAAGCTCCTAAGTTTTTGATGAACAACTGATATGATATCTGAAAGGTTCTTTGCCTGGGACCCATTACAGAGCAAGTTCTTTAAAATGCCATATTGTTACCCATTATTATACATTTTTGGGGGGGAACGGATTTAGTATCTTTTTAACTGTGGCAAAATACCATTATTAAATTTTGCCCAAGGTGCAATACATATATACACTTACATGTGTGCATGCATACCCACACGTACACAAACACATGTGAGACACCACAGAAGAACTGAAAGAGGGACATGGAGGTTAGGAATCCAGAGAAAAAGATGGATCCAGAGATACCCAAGAAAGAGATCAAAAAGATAGTGAGGATACTGTGGCTGATTATACTTCTTGCTTATCTCCATAGTAAATCTGTGAGTGCTCAGGCTGTCTCTCTTCCGTGTTTTCTGCCCTCATATTACCATAGATCTCCTGCTAGGATCATGGTGCTTCTTTGGTGCTTTGCACATCTTGAACATTCAGAGTCAGCTGAGTTATTTCAGAAAAGAATTAAATAAAATATATTTGTCGTGCAAATATTACTGGAAAACTCATCAAACCCTGAGCCAAGTGACCAATTAAGCAAAATTCTACTAAGTGATTTGCTTTCCACCAAAATAAAGACAAGTTAAGTTGACTAAGAGGCTGAGCAGACATTTTAATAACCTAATTCAACAAGCAGCTGCCTAATTCAACAAGCAGCAGGAGGGAGATGACAGGTCATTCTGGTAGGGCTGGATTCTTAGGATCAGTCATACATCAACCTTTGAAGCCTGGGATCAGCAAGGGGTGGAATAACAGTAAATACAATCAGATGCATGGAGCCTTGGGGCAGCCAGAGAACCTGTTTCATAAATATCTTGTTCCAGGAGGATGCTATTATTTCATGGGCTTGGCAGCTCATTATACTGTAAGCTCTTTTAGGGTAGGGCTCCCAGCTTCCTCTCCAGTTGCCTATAAAGGTTGTGCTGGCCAGGTGCGGTGGCTCACGTTTGTAATCCCAGCACTTTGGGAGGCCGAGGCAGGCAGATCACGAGGTCAGGAGTTCGAGACCAGCCTGACCAACATGATGAAACCCTGTCTCCACTAAAAATACAAAAATTAGCCAGGCATGGTGGCACATGCCCGTAATCCCAGCTACTCAGGAGGATGAGGCAGGAGAATCGCTTGATCCAGGGAGGCGGAGGTTGCAGTGAGCCAAGATCGAGCCACTGCACTCCAGCCTGGATGACAGAGCAAGACTCCATCTCAAAAAATAAGAAAGGAGAGAGAGAGAGAGAGAAAGAAAGAGAGAAAGAAAAGAAAAGAAAAAAGAGAGAGAAAGGTAGGTTGTGCTGAGGATGTGGCGAGCAGCCAGTTCTCTGGGTCACTCAAGGATGACTAAGAGGAACTGTCACCCTATATGTTTACAAATACCAAGGCCTGGTCATCTGACCTACCTCTGCTTGAGCATATTGCACAGAGTGAGTTCCTAGAGGTACATTCCCATTCCTGTGGCCGGAATGAAGCTCTCTCAATTCTTGAGTGCAGCTGGTTTCTGAGACACAGTGGTTCTGCATGGGCTGTTGGGTGATGTGTTCTACAGCTTCTTCCTCAGGGGGAAAGGAGGGATGAAGAAGAAAACTTGACCCTATCTCATCTCGGGAGAATCTGTGTGTGTTTCTAGGGAGAGGAGACTGTAAGAATAGGAGGGAAAGACTGCTTTAATAAAACAAAAGAGGGGCTGTAAGTAGGAGTGTGGACGGATGCCTCCCCTGCCGCAGCAAGATTGAAGACTCCCTGGAGAAACTTAGTGTGGGTTGAAGTAGCAGCTGCTTTGAGAACACAAAATATTGGAAGCAGAAAGCAACCTCAGCAACAGAGGAAGTGGCAGTGGGTGAAGAGTCTTGCCAATCAATAAGAGTTTTCCTGGGACCCAGTTGAGGCCTGGAACCTTGGGGCTCAGAGGCCTATGGCCCTGGCTGGAGGAGTTGTGCTGGTTCATTTCCATCTTCCCCTCAGATCTATCTCTGCTTTCTCTGCCATCTGTCCCCTTAGAGGTGGACATCTATAGATGGCGTCCTGACTTCCTGGTTCTCTGGCTTCTTTCGGGTTGGGTCAATGGCAGAGAGAACAAGCGAGTGGAAAGAGAAAGAAGTAGGTAGGGTATTTATGTCTATTCTTACCTGTGCCCCACACCTGCCAAAGTTTTAGCAGTTGCTACATCCCTCTAAGGCCAGGGATCAGTAGAGGTAACTCCTTCTTCCAGGGTTCTGTTTTTTTTTTTAATTGTTTTAATTTTGAATTTTTATGGATACATAGTAGGTGTATATATTTATGGGGCACATGAGATATTTTGATACAAGCATATAATAATCACACCAGGATAAGTGGGGCTCATTACCTCAAGCACTCATCATTTATTTGTGCCATGGACATCCCCATTGTACTCCCTGAGTTATTCTAAAACGTAAACGTTCTAGTACCTGATTTAACAACTGTTTCCTCGAATTTCCCCTTCAGACTCAAGCATAGGAAAGGCTTTCTGATGTTGCTAGTTTCTAGTGTGTCACCATCTTTGGTTGTTCTTTAATCCTGCCCACAGCTCTGTTAAATAGTGCCCTTATTTGACTCGTCAAACTCGTTGGGTCTGCCAGCTGTTTAATGCTGAATCCTGACTGAGAGATCATTTTCTTTCTTTCCTTCCTTCCTTCCTTCCTTCCTTCCTTCCTTCCTTCCTTTTCTTTTCTTTCCTTTTTGTCAGAGTCTCGCTCTGTCGCCCAGGCTCGAGTGCAATGGCACAATCTTTGGCTCACTGTAATCTCTGCTTTGTGGGTTCAAGCAATTCTCCTGCCTCAGCCTCTTGAGTAGCTGGGATTACAGGTGCCCGCCACCACACCCAGCTAATTTTTGTATTTTTAGTAGAGATGAGGTTTCACCATATTGACCAGGCTGGTCTTTTGGCCAGGGTGATCTCGAACTCCTGACCTCGTGATCCCCCCACCTCGGCTTCCCAAAGTGCTGGCATTACAGGCGTGAGCCACCGCACCTTGTCAAGAGATCAGTTTCAAGGTTTCCCCAGAGCAAGAGCTTTGGTGAGCTTCTGATTGTAAACTCAGGAACAAATAGAACCTTTCACTTTCCTCAGGAACCCATGCAGCAGTAGATAAAAGAGGCAAAGAACTTGAGGAAATAAGCCTCAGCCCAGGAATGTTAATGAGAAAGAAACTCTGGAACAATGACCAAAAGTGTATAAATAGGGGATAAACTGCTGAATACATTCTAAAGAAATGTGTATTCAGGAACTGAGTAGTATAGAATGTAGAAGTTATTTATTTATTTATTTATTTATTTATTTATTTATTTGAGATTGAGTCTCGCTCTATCACCCAGGCTAGAGTGCAGTGGCACAATCTTGGCTCACTGCAACCTCCACCTCCCGGGTTCAAGCGATTCTGGTGCCTCAGTCTCCCAAGTGGCTGGGATTACAGGCACCCGCCATCACCACGTCCAGTTAATTTTTGTATTTTTAATAGAGATGGGATTTTACCATGTTGGCCAGGCTGATCTCGAACTCCTGACCTCAAGTGATCCACCTGCCTCGGCCTCCCAAAGTGTTGGGATTACAGGCCTGAGCCATGGCACCTGGCCAGAATGTAGAAGTTATTTTAATAAGCTTTTCTAGAAGTTGTAAAATTTTAAAGCTAGATCTTTAAAAAGTTCTTTTTCTTCTCTTTTTTAAGGTAGAAGATTTGGTTATTTTTAATTTTTACTTTTTTTTAATTTGAGACGGAGTCTCACTCTGTCGCCCATGCTAGAGTGCAGTGGCGTGATCTCGGCTCACTGCAACCTCCGCCTCCCGGGTTCAAGCAATTCTCTGCCTCAGCCTCCCGAGTAGCTAGGATTATAGGCGCCTGCCACCACGCCCGGCTAATTTTTTTTGTTTTTTTTTTTGAGACGGAGTCTCACTCTGTCGCCCAAGCTGGAGTGCAGTGGCGTGATCTCGGCTCACTGCAAGCTCCGCCTCCCGGGTTCAGGCCATTCTCCTGGCTCAGCCTCTTGAGTAGCTGGGACTACAGGCGCCCACCACGCTAATTTTTTGTATTTTTTTAGTAGAGACGGGGGTTTCACTGTGTTACTCAGGATGGTCTCGACCTCCTGACCTCGTGATCCGCCTGCCTCGGCCTTCCAAAGTGCCGGGATTACAGGCGTGAGCTACTGCGCCCAGCCGTTTTTTTTTATTTTTAGTAGAGACAGGGTTTCACCATCTTGGCCAGGCTGGTCTTGAACTCCTGACCTCATGATCCACCCACCTCGGCCTCCCAAAGTGTTAGGATTACAGGTGTGAGCCACCGCGCCCGGCCGCCAATTTGGTTATTAATTTGAGATCTTTCTTCCTTTTAAGTATAGGCATTTAGAGCCATACATTGCTCTGTGAGCATTGTTTTAGCTGCATCTTACAAGTTTTGGTATATTGCATTTTTCCATCTTAAAGCATTTTCTAATTTTCCTTGTTATTTCTTCTCTGATTCACTGATTATTTAGGAGTATTTTTATTTTATTTATTTATTTATTTATTTATTTATTTATTTATTTATTTATTTATTTTGTTGAGACAGTCACTGGAGTGCTGTGGCACTATCTTGGCTCACTGGAACCTCCACCTCCTGGGTTCAAGCGATTCTCCTGCCTCAGCCTCCTGAGTAGCTGGGATTATGGGTGCCTGCCACCACCAGCTAAGTTCTGTATTTTTAGTAGAGATGGGGTTTCACCGTGTTAGCCAGGCTGGTCTTGAACTCCTCACCTCAAGTGATCTGCCTGCCTCAGCCTCCAAAAGTGCTGGGATTACACGCGTGAGCCACTGTGCCCAGCCTAGGAGTAATTTTTACATATTTGTGAATTTCTCAAATTTCCTTCTATTATTGATTTCTAATTTAATTCCATTATAGTCAGAAAGCATACTCTATGATTTGGATTTCTTTATCTTGAGTCTTATTTTATAGCTTAGCATATGGTCTTTCCTGAAGAATGTTCCATTTGTGCTTGATGAATATGCACTTGGCTTCTGTTGGATGGAGTCATAGATTTATTTTTAAATCAATTTTAGGCCGGCCATGGTGGCTTATACCTGTAATTGGAGCACTTCGGGAGGTTGAGGTGGGTGGATAACCTGAGGTCAGGAGTTTGAGACCAGCCTGACCAATATGGTGAAACCCCGTTTCTACTAAAAATACAAAATTAGCCTGGCATGGTGGTGTGTGCCTGTAATCTCAGCTATTCGGGAGGCTGAGGCAGGAGAATCGCTTGAATCTGGGAGGCAGAGGTTGCAGTAAGCTGAGATTGCGCCATTGCACTCCAGCCTGGGCAACAAGAGCAAAACTCTGTCTCAAAAATAAATAAATAAATAAACGAACTAATTTTAAAGTACAGAGGTGCCTGGAATCAAACACATTCTCATCTCCTTTACCTTACCCATTGTCGAACTGGAAGAAGAACAGTTGCCATCATCTCTTTCTTTCTCTGTGTGTGTGTGTGTGTATACACACACACACACACACACACACACCCCTGAGGTCAGGAGTTTATATATATATATATATATATATATATATATATATACTCGAGTATATGCACACACACACGTATATACACACACACACACAGTATATAAATACATACACACAGAAATATGTAAACACAGAAATTATATATATATACAGTGTGTATATATATATTTCTGTGTGTATATATATATACACACCATCTAACGTACCCTATATATATGATTTCTGCGTGTGTGTATGTGTATGTGTGTATAATTTCTGCAGCATGCAGACATTTCATATGAGTTTGAGAATAAAGCAGCATGAAGTAACAGAAACAGCAGAGATTTAAAATTTCCAGCTCTAACTCTTTAACACAAGTATCATGACAAATCCTAGAAAATCAGAAGAGTGGTTTTGAATTCCAAAGTTCCCTTCTAATGTTAAAATGGTAGGCAATTACTTACCATCTCTACCTCTCACTTAGTCTCTATTAACCAAGGTCATAATATTACTAGCTTTTTTTTTTTTTTTTTTTTTTTGAGACGGAGTCTCGCTCTGTCGCCCAGGCTGGAGTGCAGCGGCGCGATCTCGGCTCACTCCAAGTTCCACCTCCCGGGTTCACGCCATTCTCCTGCCTCAGCCTCCCGAGTAGCTGGGACTACAGGCGCCTGCCACCACGCCCGGCTAATTTTTTGTATTTCTAGTAGAGATGGGGTTTCACTGTGTTAGCCAGGATGGTCTCGGTCTCCTGACCTCGTGGTCCGCCCGCCTTGGCCTCCCAAAGTGCTGGGATTACAGGCGTGAGCCACTGCGCCCAGCCTATTACTAGCTTCTTAAGGGTCTTGTAAATGATGAATTCTTTGATTAAATAAGAAATAACATGAAAATTATTTAGCACAGTGTTTGGCACATAATGATCATTTAGTGAATGTCAGTTGTTTTTAATATAGAACTACAGGTCGGGCGTGGTGGCTCATGCCTGTAATCCTAGCGCTTTGGGAGGCTGAGGTGGGAGGATTGCTTGAGCCCACAAGTTCAGCCTGGGCAACATGGCAACATAGCAAGACCTCATCTCTATAAAATCTGCAAAAAAAAAAAAAAAGTCACCAAGATGGGGTGGTGTGTTTCCATAGTCCCAGCTACTTGGGGGACGGAGGTGAAAGGAATGCTTCAGCCTGGGAGGTTGAGGCTGTAGCAAGCCATGATCACAACACTGCACTCCAGCCTGGGCCACAGAGCAAGATCCTGTCTCAAAAAGGAAAGAAAAGAAAAGAAAAACCCCAGGTTGGGTGCAGTGGCTCACGCCTGTAATCCCAGCACTTTGGGAGGCCAAGGCAGGTGAATCACCTGAGGTCCGGAGTTTGAGACCAGCCTGGCCAACATGGCGAAACCCTGTCTCTACCAAAAATACAAAAATTAGCCGGGCATGGTGGTGGGCATCTGTAATCCCAGCTACTCAGGAAGCGGAGGCAGGAGAATCGCTTGAACCCAGGAGGCGGACTCTTTTTTTTTTTTTTGAGATGGAGTTTTGCTCTTGTTGCCCAGGCTGGAGTGCAGCGGCACGATCTCGGCTCACCGCAACCTCTACCTCCCAGGTTCAAGTGATTCTCCTGCATCAGCCTCACGTGTAGCTGGGATTACAGGCATGTGCCACCACACCTGGCTAATTTTGTATTTTTAGTAGAGACAGGGTTTCTCCATGTTGGTCAGGCTGGACTCAAACTCCCGACTGCAGGTTATCTGCCAGCCTTGGCCTCCCAAGTGCTAGGATTACAGGCATGAGCCACTGCGCCCGGCCGAGGCAGTGGTTTCAGTGAGCTGAGATTGCGCCACTGCACTCCAGCCTGGATGACAGAGCAAGACTCTGTCTCAACAACAACAAACCCAAAAAACAAACAAAAAACAAAGATAAAGAACTGCAATGACTACTAATAAAGAAGGGTTTTACCAGCCCTTTTCTTCTCCACAGTAAAAGAAATAGGGAATTCTTTCTCACAGTGCTGTAGGGTTTTTGAAACTGTGGCTTCATGTTGCTTCCTTGGTCTAAATGAAAGGAACAGACGGTCTTAATTCTGGCCAGGTGTGGTGGCTTACATTTGTAATTCCAGCATTTTGGGAGGCCGAGGCGGGCAGATCACCTGAGGTCAGGAATTCGAGACCAGCCTAGCCAACGTGGTGAAACCCCGTCTTTACTAAAAATACAAAAAATTAGCCAGTAAAAATATAAATATAAAAATATAAAATATTAGCCAGGATTACTCGTGCCTGTAATCCCAGCTACTGGGGAGGCTGAGGTGAGAGAATCACTGGAACCCGGGAGGCAGAGGCTGCAGTGAGCCGACATCTTGCTACCACACTCCAGCCTGGGTGACAGAGCAAGACCCCATCTCAAAAAAAAGAAAATCTTATTTCTGAGAGGTAAAGTTGTTGTTTGTTTGACCAGGCCCCTAAAGCTTATTCTAGTGCACCTAAAAAGATTGGACCACCTGGTGAGGATATTACGGAGGGGAAAGAGCATCTGATGGGCACAGGAAGGTCGGAGTCGATAACTTTTAACATCCTTCCAACCCTGAGTTTACCAAGGCGGACAAGAGAGGCTATGAAAATGAGTATTAGCATAAAATCATCTTGTGAATCTGATCATACTACTGAAAGGACACATTAATCAATTTATTTCTTGGTACTATACTCAGGTTTTTAGTCTTCCATATTCAGTTTACTAAATCACTTCTGACAGCATGTTATGATAATGTAGTCATAGAAGAGAGTTAATTCATTTCTACCCAAAAGCAATTTACTGCCTCTCAAGTGTAGAATAGGAGCTGCAGTGTGTTGCTAAACTGACACCCATGCATCAATGGAAACAGGCCCTAGGCATTGAAAGTTTCCTTTCCTCCCCAACATCTCGACAACGTTATCTGCTCCTAAAAATCTCCACCAAATTATTTGTTGGTGTGGCGGGTTAGGGGTGGCTAGTGCTCACAGGCACCCTGTAAATTTATTCTGATTTAAAAGTTGAGACTTTTAACCAAAGATAGCATCCTGAGTTAATGTTTGCTTCTCAGGCCCTCCTAATACAGGTTGGCCTGATACTCAAAGGCTTCTTATGTTTATATCATTTTCAGCCATCCAACCCCAGAGAACCCTGAAAGGCCATTTTTTTTTTTTTTTTGAGATGGAGTCTTGCTCCCATCTTGCACGCTGGAGTGCAGTGGTGCGATCTCGGCTCACTGCAACCGCCACCTGCTGGGTTCAAGAGATTCTCCTTCCTCAGCCTCCTCCCAGCTGGGATTACAGGTGTGCGCCACTATGCCCGGCTAATTTTTGTATTTTTAGTAGAGATGAGGTTTTACCATGTTGGCCAGGCTGGTCTCAAACTCCTGACCACAAGTGATCCACCCACCTTGGCCTCCCAAAGTGCTGGGACTACAGGCGTGAGCCACCACACCTGATGAAAATATTTTAATGATATCAGGATATCTTAATTCTTGTAGCACCAATAAATGCTAAAAAAAATTCTTTTCTAAAATCATTACAAAAAAAATCTTTGTAATGTTAGAGTGTAACATTGTAATATTAGAGTGTCCCCTCCCCTATTTTATTACATCTCCTGCAACTGGCTATAGTTCAAACTTCACCATTCTCTAGAATATAAAGCCTAAGAGGACAGAGAAGTTCATTTTGTTCCCACTGTTTCCCAAACACCTTCAACCGTGCTGGGCATAGAGTGAGTGCTCGGTGGGTATTTGTTGAATGAATTCCCTCCTTTAACTCAAAAACATTTACATACAGTTTAAAGTATTTTTAAATGCTTGCAAAATTGTCTGTATGCTTTTATTTGTGAATTACTTAATGATATTTTGACTCAAGAGAAAACATAACCTAATGGCTCTCTGCTAACAAACTTACAGACTCTTTTAAAGTGAGTCTTTCTTTCCCTTCCTCCCTCCCTCCTTCCCTTCCTTGCCTTCTTTCCTTACTTCCTTCCCTCCCTCCCTCCTTCCCTTCCTCCTTCTTTCCTTCCTTCCCTCCCTCCCTCCCTCCTTCCTTCCTTCCCTTCCCTCCCTCCTTCCCTTCCTTTCTTCCTTCCCTCTTTCCCTTCCTTCCTTCCTTCCTTCCTTCCCTCCCTCCCTCCTTCCTCTCTTTCTTTCTTTCCTTCTTCTTTCTTTCTCTCCTTCCTTCCTTCCTTCCTTCCTTCCTTCCTTCCTTCCTTCCCTCCCTCCCTCCCTCCCACTCACTCTGTTCAGGCTGGAATGCAGTGGCGTGATCACAGTTCACTGTAGCCTCTACCTCCCAGGCTCAAGTGATCCTCCCACCTTAGACTCCTGGGTAGCTGGGACCACAGATGCATGCTACCATATCAGGCCACACTAATTTTTAAAAAACATTTTTTTTTAGAGATAGGGTCTCGCCATGTTGCCCAGGCTGGTCTCCAACTCCTGGACTCAAGTAATCCTCCTGCCTCAGCCTCCCAAAGTGCTGGGATTACAGGTGTGAGCTACTGCACTTAATTAAAGTGAGAAATTGCCACGTAAGAAATTATAATAAGGCCGGGCACGGTGGCTCATTCCTATAATCCCAGAACTTTGGGAGGCCATGGCGGGCAGATCACCTAAGGTCAGGAGTTCAAGACCAGCCTGGCCAACATGGTGACACCCCGTCTCCACTGAAAAACAAACAAACAAACAAACAAAAATTAGCTGGGCATAATGGCGGGTGCCTGTAATTCCAGCTACTAGGGAGGCTGAGGCAGGAGAATCACTTGAACCCAGGAGGCAGAGGTTGCAGTGAGCAAAGATCGCACCACTGGACTCCAGCCTGGGTGACAGAGCGAGACTCCATCTCAAAAAAAAAAAATTATAATAAAATTAGTTGCAAATCAATAATTCATTCTATTTTATTTTAATGAATGCTATTTCTCTTTAAGCTTGCAAATTATAGCCATGTACTAATTTTTACCAAGAGTGGTGGTATTTTGTTAACATCAATGCTTCAATAGGGTCCACCAGATAAAATATTAATAATTTTTTTTTTAAGAGATGGAGTCTTGCTCTGTCACCCAGGCTGGAGTGCAGTGGCACGATCTCGGCTCACGGCAACCTCCGCCTCCCAGGTTCAAGCAATTCTCCTGCCTCAGCCTCCTGAGTAGCTGGGACTACAGGTGCCTGCTGCCACGCCCAGCTAATTTCTTTTGTATTTCAGTGGAGACGGTGTTTCATCGTGTTGCCCAGGCTGGTCTTGAACTCCTGAGCTCAGGCAATCCGCCAGCCTTGGCCTCCCAAAGTGCTACAGGTGTAAGCCGCTGCACCCGGACAATAATTTTTTAGTATACATGTATATCCCAAATATTGCATAGGATGTATGTATTAAAAAATATTCATTATTTACATAAAGTGTAAATTTAACTAGATGTCCCATTTTTTTTTTTTACAATCCTAGTTTCAAAGTTAGTATCATTGTCATCTTAAAGTGTTGTCAGAATCAAATAAAGGTTGCTTAATACATAAACCTGTCACTGTCTTTATACACAATGTCTTTAGTCTAAGCTATTTTACCATCCTCTTTCTTCAGGAAAATAAACAAACGAAAGAGGAAAATGACTTCCCCAGTGGCGGCCCTGGTGCAACCCTCTCCACAGGGTCTCTCCTTTGTAGTTCTGGAAGGTCGGCTGCTCCCCGCGACAGAGTGCACCATGCCCAGAGTCCTACTCTCCGTGCTGAACGAACCATAGTTCACATGACAGACTCTCTTCAGGGTGCTCTTCCAGAAGTTTTCTGGAAGAGCAGCAGAAGAGCAGCAGTCCTGTCCATATGGAAATACTAGAAATTTCAAGAATGCAACAGTTAAGAGATTCTCTTCCCCGAAGGCCTTTCTTTCCTTAGGTTAACCTCATGCCGAGGAAAAGCATCCACAGCTGCAGCCCTTTGGCTCTTGGCCTTTGCTTTCACAAGCATGAAAATGTGTGCTTTCAATATTTTGCTAAATTCCCCAAATCCTTTAAACAAGGAGCAACAGTCAGGGCAGAGTAGTAAACTACATCAGACTTGGGTATCCTCCATGCCAGCTCCTTCTCATTAAATGCTCTAGGGGGAGAAACCCTTGTCCTTGACCCCTTTCTCCAAACTGCCGACCGAAGGGATTTTGGACATGTGCCCACATATGTGTAACACTCTAGATAAACAAGTTTAGGGAGACTGTAGGTCCCAGCATGCTGCCTTATGAGTTGGACAGAGCAGTGTTTAGAGCCAACTGTCCTTGGGTCAATCACTGAACCCTATTGAGCCTCAGTTTTCTCATCTATAAAATGGGGCCGTGAATATAATGAATCCCATAGAATTACATGAGATGTTGTTGTAATTATCTCCAGGAACATAGTAACTGCTAAGTACATGCTACTACTTTAAATATAAAAAATAAAATATATACTTAATAATAATAATACACAAGGGCCTGGGGCGGTGGCTCATGCCTGTAATCCCAGCACTTTGGGAGGTCGAGGCAGGTGGATCACTTGAGGTCAGGAGTTTGAGACCAGCCTGGCCAATATGGCGAAACCCTGTCTCTATTAAAAATACAAAAATTAGCTGGGTATGGTGGCATGCTCCTGTAATCCCAGCTACTCGGGATGCTGAGGCAGGAGAATTGCTTGAACCTGGGAGGCGGAGGTTGCAGTGAGCCCAGATCGCGCCACTGCACTCCAACCTGGGTAACAGAGTGAGACTCTGTCTCAAAACAACAGCAACAACAACAACAACAAAAACAACAACAAAAAACAAAACCCACAAATATCCCATAGAAATTTGCTTTTTAGCAAGTATTCCCTCCTTTAAAGTCACAATGATTTCCAACAAGTTTTGATGGTAACTAACAAAAGGCGTAATAGAAGTCAATACATATAAGAAGTGGTATTAGAATAATATGAAACTTTGTTTCATTGTTTGGAAAAATGCTAACTCTCTATTGGACTAGTGCAAAGGATAGAATACAGACAGTCAGAATATTGAAAATTAACAATTTCGCTAAGGGGCAAGGTGTGGGCAATACAGCAGTTGTCCCCACCCACCAGGTGAAGTGCTGGCTCCTGTCAACACACAGCCCTTCTTTGTGCTGGGGTCTGAAGGAGAGAGGCATGGCGGGAACAATTCTGCACTGTTCTTCAGCCCAACTGCACTTCCTCAGACAGGGGACAGTGCTTTTCTGCTGGAGCTGTGCTGCCATACGCCGCCATCAGCTTAAACTGAATGTATCACAGGCTGCCGAGATAACTCTCTGCCCTGTGGATTGTCACCCAGTTGATCAGTAATCAAAAGAGAGCTGGAAGGGTTATTAGTAATATCACTTGTTTCTGTTTTTCTCCATTACTCCCCGTCTCCAAGGGAGAAGAAGCTGAGTTAAGAACAGAAATCAGAATCTGGGTTCTGCTCACCCAAAGAATAATGCATCCATTCTGTTCAGAAAATGCCTTGATTGTTGATTTGTTTACTTCAGCTCCTTCTCTGAAGGAGAGTATCAGAATTTTGGGGACAAAGCAAAAATTGGAAGAGAGAGAGATAAAGTATGCACGTGTGTGTGCAAACAGAGAACTCCTTTCTCTAAGTGTTGAAAATGCCTCTGTAATGAGCCTGCCTACCCAACTGCGGCATCAAGACTACGGTTATTTTTCCCCCAAAGCTACATTTAAACCACCTAAAACTGGGTACCCAGGAGTGCTGGTACTCGTTTACTTCATTATCAGGGCCTCAGTTTACTCATCTATAAAATGAGGACATTGTATTAGACTGGTGTGTGTATGGGTGTGTATGTGTGTGTGTGTGTGAGTGTGTGTGTGTGTGTGTGAGAGAGAGAGAGAGAGAAAGAGAAAGAAAGAATGAGTCTTATTAGTACAAAAGACTTTCGTACTAGGCATCCATTAATTTTTCTTTGCCTATTTCAAAAGTGGGAACCAGATTCGATTCTATGCATTTTCACAAAATGACTGTGCCAGTGGTTTTTAATTCCCATTCTTTAATTCCCATTCTTCAGCCCAACTGCACTTCCTCAGACAGGGGACAGTGCTTTTCTGCTGGAGCTGTGCTGCCATATGCCGCCATCAGCTTAAACTGAATGTGTCACAGGCTGCCGAGATAACTCTCTGCCCTGTGGGATTGTCACCCAGTTGATCAGTAATCAAAAGAGAGCTGGAAGGGTTGTTATTAGTAATATCACTTGTTTCTGTTTTTCTCCATTAATCCCTCTCTCCAAGGGAGAAGAAGCTGAGTTAAGAAGATGTCAATATAGAGCACAGGGAGTGGAGGCTAGAATACCCTACTGAGCTGTGGAACCCCTTTAGAAAGAAACTCAGCACTTTTTTCAAGTTCCTTTTTCCAACTAACAAGATATAAGGGCAACTCAAAATTTTAAGACATTTTTGCTCCCCTCTCATTCCTCCTTATGATTAAGACCTTGGGATCTGATCACACAGGCTGAGGGTCACAACTCAACACTGCCATTTATCAGGTGTTGTTTAAAACATGGGGCATTAGCAATTCCAGGCCTCATGCAGGCTTTTCTGTGTAGGAAAAATAATAAATAGAACAGTAGCAACTATGTATCACGTACTTAGTTATGTTCCAGGCAGGGTGCTAAGCAAGTGTTTCACCAGTTGCTGCTTAATCTTCCTACCTCCTGGTGAGAAAGGGCCTATTACTATCATTCCTATTTGGACTTCATTCTAGTGAGAAAGGATCTATATCATCCATCCCTACTGAGAGGTTCAGTCATTTGTCCAGAGTCTCAGAGCTAGTAAGGAAAGGGTCCAGGATTTGTACCACTCTGACCCTGAAGTCTGTGTTCTCAATCGTTCCTGGATTCTGCCACTGGTCTCCATTTCGACCGCTGATCCTGTGACAGTTTCTTGGCTGTATAGCCTTATCTGAATTCTTGTCTGCCTTCTCTTATGGCCAGTAACACATCTGCAAAGCCACCTGTGGCCATGGAACCGACTTTTTTTTGTGCAAAATCCAAGCGTGCCTCTTTAGAAATGTGCAAATGACCAGTGCCACTTGGGCATCTTTGGGTGGCGGGGCCAGCCCAGGTGTGGCAGACATAGTCATATGGTGCTTTTCAGAGAATAGATTCCCTTTGCCTCCCCAGATCCATGCCAAGGTCTCACTTGCAATTCACAGGCTTTTACATGAAACAATTCGGCCATCCAAATTAGGCCAACGACTATTTCTCAGATTTCTCTTGCTCCCTTGAGAAATGTTAATGCTCAAAGAGTGTATTTGAATAAGAAATATTTCCTAAGTTCCAGTGAGAGACTAGAACCTTTGCTTTTCCTCCTCCCGGGACAGCTGGCATAGTTGTTCTAAGGTAAGGACTATAACAGCATCCTAGACAGAATCTGGAACACTGTTGTCCCTTGGGGAAAGCTCTAGCTAATGGCTTCTCCTAGGATTCCAACTCACAGCACTTCTTGAGCAGGCTTAAAGGGCACTGGCATGTGGTTTGTAGAAAATCTGGATCCTGGCATCAGTGGCATAAACAAGATTTCTCCAATTCCCCTCCCCCTCCCCCTCCAGACTAGCTGAGTCTCTGGCTCCGACTCTGCCTATGCTGCCTGGGAAAGTACAGCTGTCAAGAAGGCAGGTGGAAAGCCTCCACACACAGTGCTGCCCAGTGTCCAGGGCCAAGCAAGTGGCACCAATCCAGTGCCATCTCCGAAACCTGTGGGATGCAATCACTCCACTTCCATTCAGAAGGGAAGAATAAGCCAATAGTTCAAGGACACCTCCTCACCCCAGGCATGTATCTGACAGAATTGCAAACCAATCGGAGATGTTTCACTGGCTGCTGATTCCTGGCTGCATGCAAGGAGCCAAGCCTGAGGAGAAAAAGGGCAACATCTTTGCTCAGTGCTAGTCTGGAGTGCTCTGGTCCTGAGAACATCTAGAGGGGCATTCCCAGCACCACTGAGCACCTACAGGGTTTGGATCATTTAGGGTGTGCAGGTTGCTCTGTGGCCACTATATCCAGGTGAAATGAGCCCTTTGGGATTATCAGAGATCATGGTAGATCTTATACACCTTTCTGGGCTGCTGTTGATTCACATAGACCTTTTTTTTTTTTTGAGATGGAGTATCGCTCTGTTGCCCAGGCTGGAGTGCAGTGGCACAATCTTGGCTATTGCAACCTGTAACTCCCGGGTTCAAGTGATTCTCCTGCCTCAGCCTCCTGAGTAGCTGGGATTACAGGCACGCGCCACCACGCCCAGCTAATTTTTGGTATTTTTAGTAGACACGGGGTTTCGTCATGTTGGCCAGGCTGGTCTCAAACTGCTGACCTAAGGTGATCTGCCCACCTTGGCCTCCCAAAGTACTGGGATTATAGGCGTGAGCCACCGTGCCTGGCCCTGATTCACACAGACCTTTTAAAGCCTGGCATTGAACCTATGATCAATGGAATTCACATGCCACTTCCCTTGCTCTGCCCTGATGCTAGTTTGCTGGAGAGGGGAACTGAGTTGCCAGGGTACAGCTCTGGCTCTAGACACATGTGGAGCATCTGAATCTCCATGAAAGTCAGTGTTTAAGTAACATGCCCTTTACACCCCTCTTCCTAGGGCAGAGCCTTCTCAAGGCTATTTTTTGAGGTGTAGAGCCCCACAGGCCAGTGCATTTCTATAAGCACATAGAAGAGACTGAAGGCAGAGTGTTGCTAATATCTGTAATAATAGCCATATCCCCCCAAGGAAATCCCATTTCTGTGGAAGGCTCCATTAGCCCATATCCCAGGATAAAGCAGGTAGGGCCTGGGATTGTCGGTAGCCCCTAGGCAAATGTGTCACCTTCTGCCCATGTGGATGGCAGGCAAGCTCAGAGCTCAGGGCAGACGGTGGTTTCAATGCTTAAAAAAAATGAATTGGATAACCATCCAAATGGGATGGTTTAGTTATATAGCTCCCTGAGGCAGGAAATAACACTAAACTATTTCTCCCAGCTGCATGATTCTATAAAAAGATCATCACAGAAGACAACTCTGTCTACTTTCTAATCTCAAGTAACCCTGAAAAACACTTTATTAAGTACATTTGACAAAGTTAGTTCCTTCCTGTTCCATATTCAGGCGTTTTTTTCCTGAATTGCTTTGCCTGATGTTGCTACCAGTGTTAAAGATGCTAGCCACCCTTTCTCAGGAAGATCTTAAAATAACCGAATTCTTTTAAGTACTGGTATCTATTTTTCTTGGCTCTAAGATCTTCCTTCTTCTTTTCCAAGTCTGGATTTCTGGGTTCTTTTTCTTTAACCTTATCCCCAGTACCCCCTGGGAAACCAGCAACAACAAGAATAACAATGATAATAAATACCTTATACCCCAAGTTATGGCTTTCTTATTCTTATTTTTTATTTTTGGTTTTCATTTGACTTAAAGGAGCATTTCTTTTTTTAAAAAAAATGTCCCCGAGTCATAAATACACTGTTTTTTTTTTGTTGTTGTTGTTGGTTTATTTGTTTTTTGATACTCTGTCACCCAGGCTAGAGTGCAGCGGTGTGATCACAACTCAATGCAGCATTGACCTCCCAGGCTCAAGCAATCCACCCACCTCAGACTCCCAAGGAGCTGGGACTACAGGCGCCATGTCACCAGGTCCAGCTAAATTTTTTTGTATTTTTTGTAGAGATAGAGTTTCGCCACATTGGCCAGGCTGGTCTTGAACTCCTGACCTCAAGTGATCTGCCCACCTTGGCATCTCAAAGTCCTGGGATTACAGGCATGAGCCACTGTGACTAGCCATCTCGCACTTTTTAAAAGCTATTCTTTTAAAAATTTTAAATTGACACATAATAATTGAACATATTTATGGGATACATGTGATATTTCAATATCTGCATACTATGTGTAATGATCAAATCAGGGCAATTAGTATATCTGACACCTCAAACCTTTATCATTTCAAAGTTATTCTTGATATTCCTTTTTAATGGATTTTGTCTGAAGCAAGAATGAGCAAATAATCAACTGCCTGGTTTTTGCCATGTCCTAATTACCCAAAATGGCCAGGCACGGTGGCTCATGCCTGTAATCCCAGCACTTTGGGAGGTCGAGGCGGGCGGATAACAAGGTCAGGAGTTTGAGACCAGCCTGGCCAATATGGTGAAACCCCGTCTCTACTAAAAATACAAAAATTAGCTGGGCATGGTGGCATGCATCTGTAGTCCCAGCTACTCAGGGGGCTGAGGCAGAAGAATTGCTTGAACCTAGGAGGCGGAGGTTGCAGTGAGCTGAGATCGTGCCACTGCACACCAGCCTGGGTGACAGAGCAAGACTCTACTTTGTCTCAAAAAAAAAAAAAAAATTGCCCAAGATATGATGGTGATGCCTCCCTGTGGATAAAAAAAAACTGTAGGAACAATGCCATTTATTTATCAGTCTGTGGCCCCTCATTTCCTTAAGTACAAATGCTTTGATATTATAAACTTTTTAAAAAGTTATAGGCAAATGACCAATTCATATGCATTATGAACAAAGTGGGAAGCCAGAGCACACATGTGTTGTGTTTACAGATGCCATCAAATAAAATCTAAGAAATTCAATTCATCTGACACATACTTAACAAAGTACATAATCATTATTATGTTGCACAGTAATTAGGAATAAATGGGAAGCAGTCATCATAAACATAATTGGTATGACTTTACACAGTCAAAATGTGAGGTTTCCTCTGATCATGTTTAGTTTCCTAGGACCTGCAGTGGGTACCAATGTGGACGGTGTCCTCTGACTACGTATGTCATCATCATTACACATGCTGACTGGCACAAGGCTCCTCCACCCATTCCCTCAACAGTTAGAATTTTCTTGTTCCATCTTTCTCCCAGTCCCCAGTCTAGCATAGCCACGTCTTGGATTCTGTCCATTGTATTTGCACCTTCCAACCCTAAACTCACACGCTGAAGTGGTCCTTAAGTAGCTGCTGAAACTGTGCTTTTCCCTCTCCTTAGACATCCTGGATGCTGAAGGCCTGAAGGGATTGATTTCTGGGCTCTGACATTGTGGATGGGAACTGTGCTGAGGTTATATTAAAAAAGATGAAATGCAACTGTGGTATGGAGAAGGAAAGGCTTGGGCCTAGGTTGCTGGTGAGTGTGGGATCTCTTTTAGCAAGTGACCCTAGGCATATTGGGAGTCCCTCCCCCCCTCCCTCCCTCCCTTCTCCTTCCTTCCTCCCTTCTCCTTCCTTCCTTCCTTCTCCTTCCATCCTTCTCCTTCCTTCCCTCCCTCCCTTCCCTCCCTCCCTTCCCTTCCTTCCTTCTCCTTCCTTCCTTCCTTGCTTCCTTCCTTCCTTCCCTCCTTCTCCTTTTCCTTCCTTCCTTCCTTCCTTCCTTCCTTCCTTCCTTCCTTCCTTCCTTCCTTTCTCTCTCTCTCTTTCTTTCTGAGTTTCACTCTTGTCGCCCAGGCTGGAGTGCAATGGCGTGATCTGGAGTCACTACAACCTCCGCTCCCCAGGTTCAAGCGATTCTCCTGCCTCAGCCTCCTGAGTAGCTGGGATTACAGGTGCCCGCCACAACACCTGGCTAATTTTTTGTATTTTTAGTAGAGACAGGATTTTACCATGTTGGCCAGGTTGGCCTAGGACTCCTGACCTCAGGCGATCCACTCGCCTTGGCCTCCCAAAGTGCTGGGATTACAGGCATGAGACAACGCGCCGGCCCCTATGGGGAATTGATTGGTTCCCATCACTGAAGTATCAGGAGTGGGGCCAGGTGCTTGGGCTGTCACTGGGGATCTGCATCTCTCTTCACCTAAGCCCTGCTTTTCTCTGTGCTGATTTTATCTTAGGCAGCCTTTTTTGTATGGCCAGGAGATGGCCATCAGCAACTCTGGGCTTAAATCAATCATCTTAGAAATTATACAGTGAAGCACCTCTTTTCCAATAGTTTCAGCAGAAGTCTTTTTTTTTTCCCCTAATTGAAGTCAGCAAGAAGAATTCAAGATAAAATATGCCACAGGAGAAATCCATTGGCTCTCAGTCATATCAAGAGCCTTGGCATTTCTTAATAAAGTTAAACATTTTTCTCTTTTGTGATGTAATCTGTGTTTTGCTAAATAGGAATTAAACTATCTTGAACTTTATTCCAAAAAAGTGAGGGAAACCGTCCAAGCAATGATATTCCTTCATGGCTCTTAAGTTGCAGAAATTCGGGTTTATCCAGTATCAAGGACACACTGAGACATGTCACATTGTGCTCCCCTCAGTGTGCCAGCACCTGAGCTGCCTGTCAGGGAATGCAAGTGTGTTGGAGAGGCTGATCCTCATGGCCTCCTGGCTCCCAGACCTGACCACATGGGTTAGACCAGCAATTTCAAGATACTCTGAAGATTTTCCAATGGGGGCTGGTAATGTGAGCATCAAAAAGCAACCTGTAGTCACAATGTACTCTTTATGATATTCACTCTTCAATATGAGAAATATTCAAAAGAACATGGACATGGATCAAGCAATATTCTAAAAACACCGATAAAGAGAATCAGCACCACAAAAAGTCCTAATCGCCTTGCACCTTATTAAAAATGGTGATATTGTGGTTATTTCTGGTTCATTTGGCTTGGATATCACAGGTAGAAAGGAAAATGTTGGAAACAGTGTGAGATGAAATAATGTGAAAAATAAAGCAAGTTAGGTAAGGTGGCTCACGCCTGTAATCCCAGCGCTTTGAGAGGCTGAGGAGGGAGGATTGGTGGAGCCCGGGAATTCAGGACCAGCCTAGGCAAATGGTGAAACCCTGTCTGTACAAAACAAAACAAAACAAAAAAATTAGCCAGGCATGGGGGTGTGTGTCTATAGTCCCAGCTACTCTGGAGGCTGAGGCAGGAGGATCGCTTGAGCAGGGGCAGTTGAGGCTGCAGTGGGCCATGATTTGCACCACTGCACTCCAGCCTGGGCAACAGAGCAATATTTTCTCATAAAAAAAAAAAAAAGATAAAGTGGAAGAACGCAGGCATTAAGAAAAGATGCCTTTTATCTCTTTCATAAAACATAATGAAATTTTAAAGAACCTTTTCTTTTTTTTTTTTTCCTTTTTTTTTGAGACGGAATCTTGCTCTGTCACCCAGGCTGGAGTGCAGTGGCACGATCTTGGCTCACTGCAAGCTCCGCCTCCCGGGTTCACACCATTCTCCTGCCTCAGCCTCCCGAGTAGCTGGGACTACAGGCGCCCGCCACCACGCCCGGCTAATTTTTTGTATTTTTAATAGAGACAGGGTTTCACTGTGTTAGCCAGGATGGTCTCGATCTCCTGACCTCGTGATCTGCCCGCCTCGGCCTCGCAAACTGCTGGGATTACAGGCGTGAGCCTGCTTGAACCTGGGAGGCAGAGTTTGCAGTGAGCCGAGATTGTGCCACTGCACTCCAGCCTGGGCTACAGAGTGAGACTCTGTCTCAAAAACAAACAAACAAACAAAAAAAAAAACCAAAAAAAAAAAATTTTCCTCACAGAACTCATTGTTGTCATTTGTGTTCACAGTGGCTATACAACATGAGTATGCTGTCAGGGTATAAATGCAATCACTCTCTGGTTATTTATCAAAGGGGACGGCATCCCCCTGCCCCTATTCCTCAACACACAAAACTCATTGCACTTCTTTTTAGATTCCTGTATTTCAGATGTTCTCCAAGTCTGACAGTCTTATCAGTAACAATTGTCTATGTCTCTAAGGCTAATCAGGCTTAAAAAGAAACCTTTGCCTAAAAGCCAGCTCTAACTTACTTTTCCATGGCAAAGGCATTTGTTACCGTGAAGAAAAATCCAGACAAATCCACCAGAGATGCATAAGGGGCAGACCTTCCTCTGACCACTTCACTGCCTTTTACCCCGAAGTCAACAGGAAAGGAAAATAGTGACAAAATGAGGTTAGAGGCTGTAGGCTGGAGATCGCGAGGCATGTGAAGTTAGGTAGGCTCACGGCTTTCCACAGGAAGGGACCAATGGGGTGTTGGCACCAAGTGTGCCATTCGCCCTGCCCTGAGTCAACACCGGCCATCCCTCCCTTCTTTTTTCTTGCCTTCCATCAACTCAAAGTATAAAATGCTTCTCAGTTATGGATTGTGAGGTGACCTGGGCTGGGAATGAAAACAATCCCTTGAAACTGATGTTGTGTTTTAGTGCTTTGTTTTGTTTTGTTTTGCACAGTAAAAAAGAAAAAGGGGTTCCAGCTACTTGGGAGGCTGAGGCAGGAGACTTGCTTGAACCTGGGAGGCAGAGGTTGTGGTGAGCCAAGATCATGCTATTGCACTCCAGCCTGGGCAACAAGAGTGAAACTCCGTCACAAAAAAAAAAAAGAAAAAAGAAAAAAAGAAAAAGGGCACAGGCATGCCCTAAATTGTGCACCGCGTGGGATTCAGCTGTCTCCACTTTACTGCCTCTCTAGTAACCTAAAGGGTAGGAGGTGAAATCTCTCTGGCCAGTCTTGTCTGGTAACCAGGCTTTGATGTCAATAACTTGAGCAACATGCGGTGTTCACATTTAGAAACACAGACACTGGGGCTAGCTGCAGAGAACCAGGTTGGAAGTGTCAATCTAATTACTACCAGGACATTTTTCTGATCTTAGAGTGGCCTCAGCCTGGAAAGTGTGTGTGTGTGTGTGTGTGTGTGTGTGTGTACATATATATGTGTGTATTCCGTGTGTGTCTGTGATGGCTCTAGTGTTGGCGTGGGATTTGCTGAGATGTAGGAAATGATAGAAGTCACATATTCTTGAAGTCAGGAATAGCAAGCAAGGACCACACATGTGGTAGATAAGAAGTAAAGCAGTGGCAGGATTGTTTATGTTGAGAGATGGCTTCCTGGTTCATGTACAGATGCACAGATAGTTCAACCCCTTCCTCTGGTTTATTTCTATATTTTTAATTATATTGAATTTTAGATAGTTGATTTTTACAGACATCTGGGGGCTGTTTCTTTTCAAATCTACATCTTTGGAGAAAGCCTGTGTTTCTGCCACTGTCACAGGGTTGGGCTAATTCCCGTGACGCCTCTACTGTAGGAGATGGTAATGAGGGCTCATTGCACAGGCGAATCCCAGGGCCGCTCTGTCATTTACTCTGATTTCTCTAAGTGATTGAAAAGCACACTTGACATACACTCCCTCTTCAGAGATCAAGTTATAATTAAATCCAGGGAAACTCTCTGACAGCTGGGGCCCGCGGGTTTTGAGCTTGGTGCTTGTTCTTGCAAAAGCCGACAGCTATAGCTTAGGTCCCACTGCCACATGCAGGGCCAGTTAGGGCGATGATGTAACGTCTTTTCTGTCTGCAGTTTATTTTGTTTAGTGAGAACGAAAGCCCACCAGAAAAGTGGACTTGCTTTGAATACAGATGTAAGCATTTCTTACAAAACTCAAGCCCTACTTTTTCTGGAGAGGACTAAAGGTTAGTTCCATACTGTGCCAACAAACAAGAAACCATCACTAAGCAGCTAAGAAGAGGGAAACACAAATGGCTTGGGAGACGGGAGATGTCTGGGAGGATGCCAGTGTGCACTCAGATTTAACAGCTTCATCAAAGGGAATGTGTTAAATGCTCATTAACTAAATTTACAAATGATCCCCAACTGGGAGGTGTTGCAAACAACAGAGCAATACCACACACACACACACACACACACACACACACGCACTGATTACAGGCATGTACGCACACATACACAGAGCAGAAAGTGAAGTGTGAAGTAACAATCTGCTCAAAAAACAGACCCAAAATAAAATAATCTTAAATACAGACATTCAAAGAGAGCATTAGAATAGATTTAATACAGAATTGAGGCAACAGCTCCAGAGCAGCAAGTTGCCATCTCTGATGGATGTTACTGGGGAGACAGACTGTGGCCATGGTGGCAGGGGGTGTGACCATCCTCAAAGGATCCTGGAAAAGATGTGATGCACACCTCGAAGGAGAGAGAGCAGGGGCCACTGCACACCAAGACTGAAGAACACTGAATTTTAACATGCCGATAGATTCTAAATATTTGCTACTAAAATCCTTAATTTTCCAGGGCATAGGGACTATTGGCCCAGAGGACACTGAATACTGATAGTAGAGGAAAGGGCACATTGGCTCACATCAGCACCCCATAATTGCCCCACTGATCCTCAAGAAGCCGCCATTAGGAGCTGACTTCTTGGGATATTGTCCTGGGTATTGCCCAAGCATCTGGAGGAAGGAGAGCATTCTGGAGCTGAAGTCTCCTGATGCCATCAGAGACCTGGGGCAAGAACAGCACCTCCACTCACGTCTCATCCCTCAAATCCGACCCTCCGGACTCCACCCATAGGCTCCTGGAGCAGCACACTGTGGTCTGACGAGGTGCATGGAGAGGGTGCAGGGTGGTACGGAAGCCTGGGTGATGGGACCCCCGGGCTGTGGTTCTGCCTCTGCTGCTAAACATTCATGTGAGTGCATGGTTGAGTCTCTGGACTGCTCTGGGTTGCAGTTCCCTAAGTAGCTTAGAGATTTGTTATGGGCTGATTTGTGTCCCATCCCCCCAAATTTATATGCTGCAACTCTACTCCCCAGGACCTCAGAATATGACCATAATTGGAGACAGAGTTTTAAAAGAGGTAATTAAGTTAAAATGAGTCACTATGGTGGGCTGTAATCCGTATGACTACTGTCCTTCAAGAAGAGGGGGTTAGGACACAGACACACACAGAGACGGCTATGAGAAGACACTGGAAGAAGACAGCGAACCTCAAGCCAAGGAGAGAGGCCTCCGGAGACACCAATCCTGTGGACACCTTCGTCTCTGACACTTGGATCTCCAATTTCAAGCCTCTGGGACAGTGAGAAAACTAATTTCTGTTGTTGAAGCTCCCTGCTGCACCACTCCAGTTTGTGATTCTCTGTTATGGCAGCCCTAGGCAAACTAATACAGAGTTCTTTTTTTTTTTGAGATGGAGTCAAGCTCTGTCACCCAGGGTGGAATGGAGTGGCACCATCTCGGCTCACTGCAACCTCCGCCTCCCAGGTTCAAGTGATTCTCCTGCCTCCGCCTCCTGAGTAGCTGGGACTACAGGCATATGCCACCACGCCCAGCTAATGGTATTATTTTAAAAATTATTTGATTTTATTTTTTTAGAGACAAAGTCTTTTATGTTGCCCAGGCTGGAGTGCAGTGGCATGATCTAATACAGGACTCTTAATGGAGGCTCCATGAATCAGCTTCAGGGAGGTCTCAAATCCCTTGATGTTTGTAAAGATTTTATGTGGATGTGCATGTGGGCACCTTTTAGAGAAAGGTACATTCTTTAGAGGAGAATCATAATTTTAGAGAAGCTCCTAAAAAAGAAAGTTAACATCCATTGACTATCACTAGATTATTGCTAAAGTTCCTTATAGAACTAAACTTCAATCTTTAATGCTTATAATTCCTTTAATTTCCAACCCATGCAAGCAACCAGAGACTTCAGTGATACAGAAAGAATCTGAGGCACCTGCTGATTGTAGATCACCAAATCTATAAGTCAGACATCTTACTACCTTAATTATGTGTTTGCATTGAAAACTGTTGGCACTTCCTTTCTCATTTGGTTAGGACATAGTGAAATAAATCCAGGGTTGCAGAACTGATTATATGCTCAGAGCATTTCACTTTTCACTTGAAAAGTAAAGAAAGGGGAGAACATCTTCTACTGGAATTACCTGTAAGAAACCCTACTCAAAGATCTGATCAATGTCTGTTTTAGAACCTAAGGAAAATTGTGGAAAAGGGAGAGAGGAAAAAAAACAAAACAGCCTCTCGCTGCTTTGGGAAAAATAGCAAGGGCAGCATCAATACTGGACAAACCTGTAAAGTGTTCTCTAGCTACTATCCTAGAAAGCAGCATTCCCTGGGCCCCCAGTAGCCAGAGGCCACTCTGTAAAGTAATGTTCTATCCTTGGAGGATGCTAGATGCTTATCTCGGTTAACCCACGCCACAACCATAGCAAGGAGATAGGACCTGTTTTCCAGGGAAACAAACAGGACTTTGGAAATGGCAAGGCAACTTTTCTAAGGCCAGAGATGGCAAGTATTGGAGGTTGGACTCCAGGGCAGGCAGCCCTACCTCAAACCAGAGTCTTTCTATAAGGCTCAACATTTCCGTCAGAAGCGTCCCTCCCTTTCTCTTGTTCTCTCTTATTCTCTAACAGGAAGACCATATATCCTTGAAGTTCTGCTCCTTTAAATAATCCAAAGAACACAAATGCAGAATAATGGCTACCTTTGGAGTTGAGAGAGGGGGCGTGAATATGGGAGAGGTCCAGAGTGGCGTTAGCTGTGGAGGTAAGATGTTATCTTAAGCCAAATAATGGGTAATGGGCATGCACTTGTTGGTTTGTTCATTTTGTTTGAAAAAGTATTAAATATTAAACAAAATTTTCAAAATCTGTCTTTAAAAAGATTTATTTGGTCTTAAAAATGTTCATACCCTTTGGCCGAGGAGTGCCATTTCTATTGGGACTCTATCAGGAGAAAATTATCTGAAATGAGGACAAAGATTTATATGCCAAAATTTCATTATAGCATTTGTTTAAATTTGAAAATCTTGAAATAACATTAAAAGTCCAACAAAGAAGAATGATTGGGCAAATTAAGCTACTTCTATGAGTTGGAATATTATACAGACTTCAAAACAAGATGCTCTCAAAGAGTTTGTAATGGTTGGAGGAAATTGATAAAATTTTAAGTGGAAAATTAGGATATGAAATTATGTATAAAATAAGATTTCAAAGCTCTGGAAAATACTTTGAAACAAGACTAACAGGAAACAAAGCAATGGCTGCCTCTGGGTTAGGTTATGCAATTATGGTTATTTTGTTTTTGTTTATAAATTTTAATTTTCATACGGTAGAGAATGTATCACTTTCTTTATTTCTTTTTGAGATGGAGTCTTACTCTGCCACCCAGGCTGGAGTGCAATGGCATGATCTCAGCTCACTGCAACCTCTGCCTCCTGGGTTCAAGCGATTCTCATGCCTCAGCCTCCTGAGTAGCTGGGACTATAGGTGTGTGCCAACACACCTGGCTATTTTTTGTATTTTTAGTAGAGGTGGGGTTTCACTATGTTGGCCAGGCTGGTCTCGAACTCCTGACCTCAGGCGATCTGCCCACCTCGGCCTCCCAAATTGCTGGGATTATAGGTGTGAGCCAACACGCCTGGCAATGTATTACTTTCATATAATTAAAAAATTGTAAAATTTAGCCTGCCTATTAGTTCTTGTCATCAGAAATCTTTGGGTAGGTTCCTATAGCGGTCATTGGAATGATTTTATCCTTGGCCTGAAGTGGAAAACGTGCTATTCCTGCTAACGGACTACAGCTAACTCATAGGGTGAAGGGAAGGCATTTTGGAATTTCTGGTTCCTCCTGGTTATTCACTTTAAAAAAATTACATAGACATGATATTTCCCCCTAAACAATTCAGTGTGTTCCTGTATTGCTCCATCTATTGTAAGACCAGATGTAGATGAGGAAAGCTCTTCACTGGCTTAGTATGAGAGCCAGGTAGACAGATACATACAAGTGGGGAATACTCTTTTTTTTTTTTTTTTTTTTTTTTCGAGACGGAGTCTCCATCTTCACCCAGGCTGGAGTGCAGTGGTGCAATCTTGGCTCCCTGCAACCTCCGCCTCTCGGGTTCAAATGATTCTCCTGCCTCAGCCTCCCGAAGAGCTGGGATTACAGGCGCATGCCACCACGCCCAGCTAATTTTTTGTATTTTTAGTAGAGATAGGGGTTTCACCGTGTTAGCCAGGATGGTCTCCATCTCCTGACCTCAAGTGATCCGCCCTCTTCCGCCTCCAAAGTGCTGGGATTACAGGCGTGACCCACCGCGCCCAGCTGGAATACTCTTGTTCTTCTTATGACCATGTGCTGTGATGCTGTGTGGTTTCTGTCATGTACACACACCAGGCACACTCATGCACACACCCGCTACCTCCCTGCCTACATTCCACCCAGCCTGATTGCTCTGGAGGGAAGGTATGTAGCAGGAGTCTTGGGGGATCTGGGGCAGCTATCTCAAGATCCAAGTGACTGCAGAGCAGTGGTCGCAGCTGCCGGGGAGGTGGGGGAGAGGAGGAGGAAGGAGCTGACTTGCAGTCATCTCTTTTTGCTCTTTGTCCCTGTCCTCTCCATTTGGCGCACTCAGCTATATGGGAGGACAGTATGTCACTAGTTTGACCAGCTGCTGATGTCTCCGAAGAAGGAAGAAGTAAATCTTCTAATATTACTTCACTGCAAGCACATTCTAAGCTTTCTGGCAGGGAGTCCCCAGATGAAACTGGGAAGCAGTTGGCTTGGGATCGCTTCAGGTCTCCTCCTTGGGATACGTGGATGTATTCCTGACTCCATGCGCTCTCTGGATACACCTTTACGTGTGTCTTCTCTGGCAGACAAATGAGCTATGCTTAGAACCAGTGGCTGCAGCTCACTTCTGACGACAGGGAGAAATGAGTTTGGGGAGGAGGGCTAGGGTTGGGCTGTAGATTGGTGAAAGGATACCGCATCTAAAATAAAAGAACCTAACGCTGTATTCTGCCTCTAACCCCCAATTTTTCTTCTTCTCTCCTCCTAATATAGTGATTGTGTTAGTTCGGTTCCTCTGACAGTTTGATTCCCCAAGACAGAATTAGAAATGCATAAGATCTGAGGCCGGGCGCAGTGGCTCACATGTGTAACCCCAGCACTTTGGGAGGCCACGGCGGGGGGATCACAAGGTCAGGAGTTCAAGACCAGCCTGGCCAACACAGTGAAACCCCGTCTCTACTAAAAATACAAAAATTAGCTGGGTGTGGTGGCAGGCGCCTGTAATCCCAGCTACTTGGGGGGCTGAGGCAGGAGAATCACTTGAACCCAGGAGGCAGAGGTTGCAGTGAGCCAAGATCACGCCATTGCACCCCAGCCTTGGCAACAGAGCGAGACTCCGTCTCAAAAAAGAAAAAAAAATCTCCTGGGCAGGATGCCTGTGAAGGATGGAGCCTGAGAAGGAGAGCAGCAAGGGAGGAGGTTGAAAGGGAAGAGCTTTAGACTTCAGTGTAGTCATGAGAAATTCACTGCCAGGCCCATGGGGAGACCCAGAATAAAGAGTGCCCATTTCACGCCTGTAATCCCAGCACTTTGGGAGGCCGAGTTGGGTGGATCACTAGGTCAGGAGATGGAGAACATCCTGGCTAACACGGTGAAACCCTATCTCTACTGAAAATACAAAAAGTTAGCTGGGTGTGGTGGCGGGCACCTGTAGTCCGAGCTACTTGGGAGGCTGAGGCAGGAGAATGGCTTGAACCCCAGAGGCGGAGCTTGCAGTGAGCCGAGATTGCACCACTGCACTCCAGCCTGGGTGACAGAGCGAGACTCTGCCTCAAAAAAAAAAAAGAGTGCCTATTGGAGAAGTCCTGAGTTTGCAGGAATGGCCATGCCAGTTTTCTGCCCCGCTCAGCCATTGGCTGACAGTAGCCCGGGGCAGGGACCTTTCCGTGAAGATAGCTGTGGACCCTGAAGTGGGGATACTTCCCTCAAGATTGCCCTTCAAAAGGAGGTCTTCGTGGTCTACCTCCATGGCCACCACAGTTATATTCTAATTTATGGTTTCATTTATACCAGTGCTGACATGATTGTGTACCACAGTCACATTTCTTTTCTCATTATTTTTTCTTTCTTGGAGTTTTCTGTTTTTTTTTTTTTTTTTTTTTTTTTTTTTTTCTTTTTTTTGAGACGGAGTCTCACTCTGTCGCCCAGGCTGGAGTGGAGTGGCGTGATCTTGGCTCACTGCAACCTCCACCTCCCAGTTCAAGCGATTCTCCTGCCTCTGCCTCCTGAGTAGCTGGGACTACAGGCGCCCGCCACCACGCCCAGCTAATTTTTTTGTATTTTTAGTAGAGACGGGATTTCACTGTGTTAGCCAGGATGGTCTTGATCTCCTGACCTCATGATCCGCCCACCTCAGCCTCCCAAAGTGCTGGGATTACAGGTGTGAGCCACCATGCCTGGCCTGGAGTTTTCTTTTTAAAATTCGGTCACTTCGCTATGTCCCTGTCCATTATTCTGCTCCAAGCTCTGACAGAACCATGACACACCTCACGGGAGACTGAAGTCATCAGGCTCATGAGTCGGTCCCATTTCTTCCTTGAGACATGCCTCCTGGAGCCCTATCTGACTTGGTTGTGCTTTGCACATTCCCTTGTTTTAGTGGAGCATGTCCTCCAGGAGCTTGCAGATAAAGGGTATAGGTGATATAAATGCTTTGACTCCTTCTATGTTTCTAGTCCATCCCACCCTTAATTGAGGGTTCTAGGTCGGAAATCGTTTGCCCTCAGAAGCTCCAGGCTGTTGTTCCCTGGATGCTAGTGTTCCTGTTGAAAAGTCAATGCCAACCAGGCACGGCGGCTCACGCCTGTAATCCCAGCACTTTGGGAGGCTGAGGCTGGAGGATCATGTGAGGTCAGGAGATCCAGATCAGCCTGGCCAACATGGCGAAACCCTGTCTCTACTAAAAATGCAAAAAAAAAAAAAAAAAAAAAAAAAAAAAAAGCCAGGCGTGGTGGTGCATACCTGTCATTCCAGCTACTTGGGAGGGTGAGGCAGAGAATTGCTTGAACCTGGGAGGTGGAGGTGCAGTGAGCCAAGATCATGACACTACATTCCAGCCTGGGTGACAGAGCAAGACTCTGTCTCAAAACAAAACAACAAAACAAAACAACACTCCCCTATTTAACCCTACTCTTCTGAAATTTCACAGTGATATGCCTTATTCTCTATGCTGGCACTAGGTCTTTTTCTCTCTCTTTCTGTCTGTCTCTTTTGTTGTTGTTGTCGTGAGACAAGGTCTTACCCTGTCACCCAGGCTGGAGTGCAGTGGTGCCATCGTGGCTCACCACGGCCTCGACCACCCAGGCTCAAGCGAATCTCTTGCCGCAGCCTCCCGAGTAGCTGGGACTATAGGCATATGCAACCACACTCAGCTAATTTTTTTTCTTTTTGTAGAGATGGGGTCTGTCTATTTCCCAGGCTGATCTCAAACTCTTGAGCTCAAGCGATCCTAGGGATGGTCACAGTGGCTCACCCCTGTGAGGGTCCTTAGATCCTCTTTTGATCTATTTGTTCATCAAGGTAATAAAGGACTACCATGGACTGAACACCTACATGTGCCACATATTGTATGTTCTACTCAGTATGTCTCATTTCACTTTCACAGAATCCCTGCAAGGTGAGTGTTATTATATCCATTTGTGGACCAGGACTGTGGCTTAGAAGATTTTCCCAGGACATTGAACTCTAACAGGTGAATAGCTGCCAAGTGGTGGAGGATGGCCTGCAGTGGGCATTGGTCTGACCTCCAAGCTGACTGCTCTTTCCAGCGCAACCACCCAGAGATGGGTCCTAGTGCTAGGTGATGGCAGGACTTGCATGTCAAGGGCTTCATAGGAGGATGTAAGTTCCATGGGGCTGAGACCTTGGCTGGTCTGTTGAGCACCATCAACCAAGTACAAGAACAATCCTTGCCATGTTGAAAATACACAATCTTTTTTTTTTTTTATGTCGGGGGGATTGTTGGGGGGGAATGTTGGGAGGAATGTTGGGGAGGAATGTTGGGGGGAAATGTTGGGGGGAGGAATTTTTTTTTTTTTTTTGAGACAGGGTCTCACTGTCACCCAGGCTGGAGTGCAGTGGCGTGATCTTGACTCATTGCAGCCTCCGCCTCCCAGGTTCAAGCAATTCTTCTGTCTCAGCCTCCTGAATAGCTGGGACTACAGGCGTGCGCCACCATGCCCAGCTAATTTTTGTCTTTTTAGTAGAGACGGGGTTTCATCATGTTGGCCAAGCCGGCCTCAAACTCCTGGCCTCAAGTGATCTGCTTACCTCAGCCTCCCAAAGTGCTAGAATTACAGGTGTGAGCCACCACTCCTGACAGCAATATTTTTTAAAAGGATGATGAATGGATGGATAGATGAACATAATTTCATTGAATTCTCAGAGCAACTCAGTCATAACTCTAATTTACCCTCCTGTAAAAGGTTAGAAAGCAAATCCCAGCATTCTGGGATTTTTGTTTCCCAGAGGATTGCTCTTTCTAGGAAGTGTTTTTGTGTAATCTTAGAATTACCCATGATGATAACCCATGCTACCCCATGGCAACCAGAACCTAATGGGATAGCTGAATTGGCTTGGCCAAGTGATTGAACATTTATTCAACAAAGTATCATTGAGTGAGTGTCCACTGCGTGCTAGGCATTAGGCTGGGAGATTTACATTCATTAAATCTCATGTTATTCTCACAATAGCCCTGCCAAGTAGCCGGCCTAAATACAGTTTCTTAAAGATTCATTTGCTCGGCTGGGTGCGGTGGCTCACGTCTGTAATCCTAGCACTTTCGGGGGCCGAGGCAGGTGGATTGCCTGAGCTCAGGAGTTCAAGACCAGCCTGGGCAACATGGTGAAACCTGTTTCTACTAAAATACAAAAAATTAGCCGGGCGTGGCAGCGTGCGCCTATAGTCCCAGCTACTTGGGAGGCTGAGGTAGGAAAATTGCTTGAACTCAGAAGATGGAGGTTGCAGTGAGCTGAGATCGCACCACTGCACTCAGCCTGGGCAACAGAGCGAGACTCTGTCTCTATTAAAAAAAAAAAAAGATTCATTTGCTCAATGAAGAGTTTGCTTAAAATTCAACCTCTAGACCTTTGAGAGTCTAGGTTTCATTTTAGTGTTCTATATTTTCTTGGCATTTGGGAGCAGTTTAATGATGAAAATAATTAGTTCCTCCAAGGGCATATCTAACTTAATTTAGTGTTTATGTTATGTATTTATTGCACTTGCAGATTTTTTTAAACCATTTAAAAAATATATGAAACATTTCACAAATTTGCACATCATCCTTGCACAGGGGCCACGCTAGTGTTCTCTGTATCATTCCAATTTTAGTATATGTGCTGCTGAAGTGAGCCCAGAATTTTTTTTCTAATGATGGGATTGTTTTGTATACTTGAAAGTGCCTTGTCCTGTTTAACCTGCTTTTGCATAGTTAAGCTCTTTTTAGTCAGTTTATGTAAGGCCTTTTATTCAAAATTTAAATTTAGAAGTAAATTAAATTAAAATTAAAATTTAATTTAATTCAGTATTTCTTTCGAGGACATGTGAAAAGACCTAAAAATGCTCCAAAGGAGATAGAATTTTGCATGAATGAGTTTTTAGGTAAGATGTTCCCCAGCCAGGCTGTAATGAGAAAAAAAAAATGGAGACGAAGATGTGGGCAGACATTTAATAAGCCTCTCCCGGCCGGGTGCGGTGGCTCACGGCTGTAATCCCAGCATTTTGGGAGGCCGAGGCTGGTGGATCACCTGAGGTAAGGAGTTTGAGACCAGCCTGGTCAACATGGTGAAACCCCGTCTCTATTAAAAGTACAAAAAATTAGCCAGGAGTGGTGGTGGGTGCCTATAATGCTACTCGAGAGGCTGAGGCAGGAGAATCGCTTGAACCCGGGAGACAGAGGTTGCAGTGAGCCGAGATCATGCACTGCACTCCAGCCTGGGTGACAGAGCGAGACTCCGTCTCAAAAAGCAAAACAAAAAAACAAACAAAAACGAAAACAAAACAAGGCCAGGAGCGGTGGCTCACGCCTGTAATCCCAGCACTTTGGGAGGGTGAGGCAGGCGAATCACGAGGTCAGGAGTTTGAGACCAGCCTGGCCAATATGATGAAACCCCGTCTCTACTAAAAATAAAAAAATTAGCTGGGCTTGGTGGCACATGCCTGTAGTCCCAGTTACTCAGGAGGCTGAGGCAGAAGAATCACTTGAACCTGGGAGGCGGAGCTTGCAGTGAGCTGAGATCACGCCACTGTACTCCAGCCTGGGTGACAGAGCAAGACTCTGTCTCAAAAAACAAAACAAAACAAAACCCTGCATATTTTGTCTCTTTGAAAAGAAGGTCAAAATAGATGGTTCTTAAAAATAAAGCACAATTGTCTTTATTTTCATATTTGGAAAACTATTGGAGTGTCAACATAATAATGTCTGCAAACTTTCAGAAAGAATTTTTGTAGAATTTCCTGGACATTACCTGGAATAAGGATAATGTCCTTCTGACGCTGCAGTGTTATATGGGAGGCTGAGATCAGCTCACTTCTGCCCTGGGTCTCTCCCCAGAGAGTTTGACCAGTGACCCTGGGTACAGCTTTTCCAGGCACTCTCAATAGAAGCAGCTGGCTGGTCTGAGCACAGTGAACCCAATGTCTCTCCATGCCATATAATTCTACCATTCTAACTCCTCAGGTGTTAGCATGGTATTTTGGAAAGTATATCAGTGGGAATGTCCACCAGGCTGGACTTTACTGTGCTGTTGACTGTAGTGGCCACTTTGGCCACCTGACCATGCCAGGAGCCACCTCAGCTGCAGGTGCATTTCTGCATGATGGCTGTCATTTCGATTAAGAGTGCAAGGCTCCGGGGGCAGAGTCTCTGGGTTCAAATACTGGCTCCCATATATCCTAGTTATGGGACTATTCATGTGTCCCCTTTCTTTATCAGTAGAATAGGGATTTTTATGCATCTACCACACAGTGTTGTTGTGAGGATTAAATGAGTTAATATGTCTAAAGAGCTTAGAACAGTGCCTGGCACACAGTAAATGGTACGTAAGTTTTAGTAACACATAATTATCATCATTATTATTATTTTTTAGAGATGGGGGTCTTGCTACGTTGCCCAGGCTTGTCTTTAACTCCTGGCTTCAAGTGATCCTCCTGCCTCAGCCTCCCAAGTAGCTTGGATTACAGGTGCAAGCCACTGTGTCAGGCTACCATGATTATTTATGTGAAGTACTTAGAACTACACAAGGCACTTCTTGGGTAAAAAATGCACAGGAGTGCACTCACAGGTGTATATATTTAAATGAACAATTGCTTCTTCTATGATCCTGGAAGTGCAATTTCCCAGCAGTGCAGTTTCTCTTCTCTCCGTCTCCCTTTGCTACTACCTGCCCTCAGCTTTCTCATCATCCTCTCCCTTTTTCCTTTGCATGTACTTTGTTCCCTCTTCCTCCATCCTAGCTTACTTTTTCTTTCTCACACTTACAAATCGACTGGGCGCTGTTCCTCTTTTCTCTTACTCTTCTAAGTTTTATTTTATTTTAGTCACCGAAGTGATCCGAGAAGTGGCTGTAAAAAGGTAATGCCAGCCTACTGACATGCTGCCTCAAACTGAAGGGGGTGAGTCGCAAAAGGGGACAGTCCAAGGCTGGACGGAAGAGACGCAAGTTCCTTCTGGCTTCAGAGTTCTATGTCCACCATTTCACATTCAGATTCATATTTTATTAACATTTATCTTTCACTTTGTATGGCTTAAGCACTAGGCTAGGGCTTTCAGATGGATTATTATTTAATCCTTACAACAACTCCTTACAGGCAGGTATTACTCTCATCTTACAAATGAAGAAAAGCAAAAATGGAGAGATAATTAACTTATCCAAGGCCACACAGCTGGAAATCAGAGAGCCAGTGTTGGTGCCTATACACTCTGACTCTAAGCTCCAGTCTCTTCCCACTACTCATAATTCCTCCCACACAAAAAAGTAGAAGTAGACTAGGCACAGTGGCTCATGCCTGAAATCCCAACACTTTGAGAGGCTGAGGCAGGATGATTGCTTAAGACCAGGAGTTTGAGATAAGCCTGGGCAACATGGTGAAACCCTGTCTCTACAAATAATAAAAAATCAGCTGCGTGTGATCATGCATGCCTCTAGTCCCTGCTATGTGGGAGGCTACGGCAGGAGGGTTGCTT
This sequence comes from Nomascus leucogenys, assembly GCF_006542625.1. NCBI lineage: Eukaryota > Metazoa > Chordata > Mammalia > Primates > Hylobatidae > Nomascus > Nomascus leucogenys. The sequence goes on along the minus strand of NC_044383.1, from coordinate 134,305,386 downwards.
TAGCCTAGGAGTTCAAGGCTGCCATGGGCCATGATCATGCCACTGCATTCCAGCTTGGGTGACAGAGTGAGACCACACGTCCCAAAATAATTGCAATATAATGTGATTAATGTAAATACATAGCGGCACTTTTAAGATCTTATGGAAATGCAAATGAGCTAGGGAGGGGAATTTCTAATATTTCCTAGGCAGAGTTTTGAACTGGGGTCCTTGGAATTTTGGAAGGTCAGGGGAGGAACCACTTGAAGTTGTCTGCAAAGTTTACTTAGAGGGGTTTGTGGCCAAGGGAGTAGAGAGGTGGAAGTTTGATTGGGGCATCACAGAGGAGTATTAACTGTGTGAATGTTTGAGCTGATCAAGAGTTTGCCAGGAATTAGAAGAGGAATAAGACAGTCTAGGCAAAAGAAACCACAAGTGGAAAAGTACATGCAAATAATTTTCTTGGACTTCAGCCTAGGGTACCATTCAACGAAGCAGCAGGAGACAAAGCACCTAGAATAGGTGGTTAGGGTCCAGACCAAGAAACAAATGATGTCCAGGGCCAAGAATGAATTCTCAAGGATATTAAAAATGCTCTCGAGAACATGATTACAGTTCATTGTAAAATGTATTCTCCAATGCCATTAAATAGTATGATGGAAGTTCTTTCTTCCCCTTTCCAGATGCTTGTAGCAGATTCTCTGTATTTTAGGATAAATTTGCATTCAGGAGTAGAGCTGGAGCCTAACCTTGTTTCTGGGGGATAATGTGTTCTGAATTCTAAACAATGGCTTACAAAACTTCTGAAGAGCCACGAGTTCTGTGAATTGGCATGGTGGCACCACCCATTGGTGCCTTGGTGGTAGGTCATTGAATCCCTGGTGTCCAAATATGGGGCTGTAAATTAGAGGAGGGGCAGGGCAAGAGGATACTGCCCTAAATGAAGATGTGCTGGGTTTGTTACTGGAAAAGAGGCAGAGATTTTGGATCTGGATTTTCTTTGAGGTAACAGTAAATTTATAATCCAGGTATCACTGTGGAAGTCTCTGCCACACTGATTTTATTTTCTCCCCAAACTTCTGAGGTTGATAAATTAATCGGGTAGATTAATTAGGTTAGTTAAAATAAGATATATAGACAATCACCTCCCACAAAGGAAGCTTGTCTGAACTGGAACTGTTTCTATAGATTTCAAGGCTCATTCGCTTGTCTCTTTAGGACAGGAACGATATTCCTAAGGCTGATAATTCCCCTTTCTGTCTGAGTTGATCAATACATCTTTTTGCATCCTCAGCACAAAAACCCAAATGTGCTTGCTTCCTTTTCTAAAAGAAAGCCTCTGTCTTGCTGGGATTAAGAGGGCATAGTCCCATGACAGAGTTTGCAGTCAAATTTTGGCACCTGAAAAAACCTTCCCTCTTTAAAGAACTGCGGGCAACCAGTCAAGAGGGACCAGAGTTTTGGCATTTGGACTGAAAACATTACCTGCCAACTAGGCTGCTCTGAATGTATTGTCTCTGAAACCAGGGGAAGCGCATGTAACAAGAGGAGGCTTTGTTCTGTTGGAACACTTTTGAGGAGCCCATCTGCCCCAAGTTGAAAGGAGAACCTGCCAGCCGTGTCTGTTCGCTTTCTCCCATTTACCAGCCTCCCTTGGACTCCTGAGCACCCTCTAGGGCATGACTGTTACCTCTCACAACTCATATTTCAGACATTTTTTGCTTTGTTCATCCCATGACCGTGGAATTCTATGTTTCATACATAGTTGCTTTGACTGGCAGTCTAGCACTTTTCTCTCAATGACCCAGTCTCTCCTTCTGGTTGCAATCCTACCAAGATGGCGAGGAGAAATTTGCCCCAGCAAAGCCTCATTAGGTTAAATGCCCAAACTGACATTTCTTCTAGAGTTCCCTTCCCTAATTCTACTTTCATTCAACAAGTATTGATTGGGCACTCACAGTACCAGGCACTGTTCTCAGCTCCTCCGAGACAGTAGTGAGCAAAGCAGCCTTCCAGAAGCCCACCCGAGAGGCCTCAACTCACCAAAGCCCAGGCCAGAAGCAGAAAAGGGGCAGGAGGGGCCCTCAGGCCAGGCTGGGGCTCAGCACCCATGCGTCGAGTGGTTGGGCTCTCAGACTCTACCTCATGACTTCTGTACTCTTTAATTATTTTTCATGAACAAATCTATTTTTTTTTTTTTTTTTTTTGTCTTAAGAGACAGGGTCAGGCTGGGCCTGGTGGCTCATGCCTGTAATCCCAGCACTTTGGGAGGCTGAGGCAGGTGGATCACCTGGGGTCAGGAGTTCAAGACCAGCCTGGCCAACACGGTGAAACCCTGTCTCCGTGAAAAATACAAAAATTAGCCGGGCGTGGGGGTGGGTGCCTGTAATCCCAGCTACTCAGGAGGCCAAGGCAGGAGAATTGCTTGAACCCAGGAGGCAGAGGTTGCAGTGAGCTGAGATTGCACCACAGCACTCCAGCCTGGATGACAGAGGGAGACTCCATCTCAGAAAAAAAAAAAAGAAAAGAAAAAAGAAAAATTAAAAAAAGAAGAAGAAAAGAAGAGACAAGATCTCACTCTGTCACCAAGGCTAGAGTGCAGTGGTGTGACCATAGTTTACTACAGCCCAGAAATCCTGGGCTCAAGAGATCCTCCTGCCTCAGCCTCCCAAGTAGCTGAGACTACAGTTGCATGCCACCATGTCCAGCTAATTTTTGTAATTTTTGTAGAAATTTTGTTTTGCCATGTTGCCCAGGCTGGTCTCCAATTCCCGGGCTCAAGGAACCTTCCCGCCCTGGCCTCTCGAAGTTCTGGGATTATAGGCATGAGCCCCCATGTTCAGCCCAAATCTAAACCCCTTTTTTAATTAAAAAGGAAAAGACCTTCACAATCTGTAGAATACGATTTCCACAGAGAAGACGAAGATGCAAACAAAGTTGTTCAGCAACCTCAGAAGAAAACTCCTTCAGTAGAATATTAGATACTAAATGGTTAATCGGATGGTCCCGATCCCCTGGGGATTGCAATATGAAATACATCGTTACATCCTTCATTCTTAGCGTGTGTGCAAATCTTTAAAAAAGTTTTCATAGATAAGCAGAGGCTGGAAAAGCTCTGGTCTTTAACAGGAAAAACTTTTCTTGGCTTACAAAACCTTTTTTAGAGTCTTGGGGGAAAAAATATCTACATAATTATATAAATATATCTTATATAATGAATGGTAAGTCACAAAAATGGCAAAACCCGGTGAAGGCATTCCGAAGCAGTCACTGCCTAGCGCCCTCGGAATTTTGATGAATTCATCAGTAGCAATGAAAATCCCTAGATACTGACAGTTACTTTATACCTGTTTCCCACAATAGTCCTTTCCTGAATATATCAGTCTAAATGTCAGAAGGACACCAAAAACAGTCTTAAAATTTGAAAACAGACAGCCTACATACCCTGCAATCTTGTTCCTCCATGAAGTGAGCTGCTGGCCATACGTTCAAATGGTCTCTGACTTCCTCTCTGACTCAGATCGCATGAATCCGCAGCACTGATGTAAGGCTCTAAATGGGAATCTGTTTTCAATTCAGGGCAGATGTGGGACACTCTCACAGCCCTAGGGATTATCAACTTTAAAACAAATCGCCTTCAGGACGATACGAGAGGCAGTAACTGCTTCCTGAGGCCTCACTGGGGTCCCTTCCAAATGCTTAACATATAACACAATAACTATGACACAAAAGCAAGTTTCTTTCTTCGGGTTCTCGGACTTTAAAATGAAGCTTGCAAATACCCCTCAGAAACAAAGCTTGAAAATATATCTCAGAATATTTAAATAGAAATCCAGATATTTTAGTAACTAACATACAACAGTGATCCAAATGCCCCGTTCTCCCACCCCCTACAAAACTCTCAGCACGGTGTTTGGCTCATTGAATATAGTTTTTCCACAAATTGAAATTGAATTGTTCTGGTTCAGAGTTTTCTTGGCTCAAGAAAAGGAAAGGAGGACTATTCCAAGACTTCCACAGAGAAACTTCCAGAAATCCATTTAACACGGTAAGTTTAATGTTCTAGGATTAGTGTTCATGCATGGACTGTACATCTCAGAATGTCCTCTGTTCTGAGACCACTTTGTAGAGTTGGCTGATATGCCAGGCTTCAAGCTCTGAAACACCTTCGCTGGGGCTTAATCTAGTTCAACCTGATTTAATAACCCTGAAAAGAAGTTACAAAAACATGAATTTTGAAGACATCTAAAGGAAACATAAAAACATTTCACTTTTAATAAAACAAAAATTTTATACAGTCTTAAAAAATATTAAAAGTTAATGTGCACGGCATTTCCCTACACAAGTAAGTTTAGGTGTTGGTAACATCAGTGAATAGTCAGAAGATAGTCATATTAAATACATATATTTGGAAAACACAGTCTATTCTTTAAAATTAATATTGTGAGTGTGACAGAACAGAGCTACATGGTAAAGCATTAAGTCACTAAGGAACATTAGGGTTAGTATTTCTCCTATCTTCATGGGGAAAAATAAACTTCCTGTAGCTTAGCAATGTGCTAACATAACCATTAGGCAGCAGTAGAAGTGGTATTAGGAGTTGTGGATGAGCCGGGCACGGTGGCTCACACCTGTAATCCCAGCACTTTGGGAGGCCAAGGCAGGTGGATCACCTGAGGTCAGGAGTTCGAGACCAGCCTGACCAACATGGTGAAACCCTGTGTCTACTAAAAGTACAAAAACTAGCCGGGCGTGGTGGCAGGCGCCTGTAATCCCAGCTACTTGGGAGGCTGAGACAGGAGAATCACTTGAACCCAAGAGGCAGAGGTTGCAGTGAGCCAAGATTGTGCCACTGCACTCCAGCGTGGGTGCCAAGAGCGAGACTCTGTCTCAAAAAAAAAAAAAAAAAAAGTTGTGGATGAGATGTCCAGAGACCTAGAGACAGAGACCTAGAGACCTGTCCCTAGATTTCTCCTTAACTGAGTGGCCTCGGACATGCCATTGCCCAGGCTACCATTTCCTTATTTGTAAAATGGCTGAATTAGGTTGAAGATATCTAAAATCCAAACCTCTAATATCAGTGATGGTGTATTAACCAAGAACCGGTAAAACAGAAGGTAAGAGCCTTTTTGTTTTTTTGTTTTCAAAAGTAATCACTAACTGCCACTAGTTTGACATCTCAGACAAATTTTTTTTTTTCCACTTTGGAGCATATATCTACAAATCTGGCTGATAAAGCAAGTTTTAGCCAAAAAATTGGATCTGAAGGGTCAAGAAACCCACTACCTTATGTAAATTAGATGCCTAGATTTTTTTTGGTGGGGGGGTTGACAGGTTTTTAGGGAAACAATCACCAAAGGCATAACTCCCCAATTTTAATTCTGCTCATGGGTATCAATAATGCACTTACTTAGCAATTAGGATCAGTTCGATACAAAAAAAAAAACTTTAAAAATATTAAAGTCAGTAAGGAAAAGCATATATTGCCAGCGAGCAGTGGGTGATTTTGATAGCTGGCAGGTAAGGTGAGGGATAACCAGGGTGGAGGATAGTGTGGTTTGGTAAAAGAACACCAGCTTATGAGTCAGGAGACCCAAGATCTAGTTCCAGGGCTGCCACTAACTAGCCCTGTGACCTTGGCCACCCTCTTCCTTGTTTCTGGCCTGTTTCCTTGTCTATACCAAGAAGGTCTTAGTCTGTCCATTTTCTTGCTGTCCCAGCAACCAAAAGAGAAATTCTGCCCCATTGAATACAGCTTTTGCTATAGAGTTTGGCTCTTAGGAGCACAGAAGCCAATCTATAACATCAGTGTATATCGGTCTATGGTGTACAACAGAAAATAATTGTACACTGGGAGACAGCTAACTGGGAGATGATCATTTTCACAGTTGTGGGAGGTATCCACTCACCTGCCAAATACCAGTAAAGTCCTGTTCCAAAGAACATCGTCACAATTAAGGTTTTCTTTCCAAAATTTATTTTCATTTATCAGCTATGATTTGAGGATATAGGAACAATCTTTAAAATAATCATGTATAATACCACTGTGGAGGGTTGAATTGTTTCCCACCACACCCCTCAGATTCATATACTGAATACCTCAAAATATGACCTTATTTGAAGATAGGATCTTTACAGAGGTAATTAAATTAAAATGAGGCCCTCAGGGTGGGCATCCAAACATGCAATCTAACAATGCGATCAAACATGCAATCTAACAATGAAATGACTCAACAAAGCACAGGAAAGTACAAAAAATTACAAACCTAAAGAAACTAGGTTGGGGGTGGTGGCTCACAACTATAATCCCAGCACTTTGGGAGGCTGAGGGGAGAGGATCGCTTGAGCCTGGGCAACATGGTGAGACCTTGTCTCTACAAAATATTTGAAAAATTTGCTGGGCATAATGGTGTGTGCCTGTGGTCTTAGCTACTTGAGAAGTGGTGGTGGGAGGATTGCTTCAGCCTAGGAGGCTTGTGCCACTGCACTGCAAGCTGGGCAGCAAAGCAAGATCGTATCCCAGAAAAAATAAAAATAAAAAAAGACAAAAACCAATTGAGAGGGAGGGCACACAACTGGGAATGCCCATAGTTCTGTTCTTGCACAAGGTATCATGTGCACTAGCTCCTCACAAGTCAGATTTCAGCTGTTAGCTGCCACACCTCCATGGGGCATGGGACTCCAAGCATTTATAGTATACCCTCTTATTAATGATAATGACTTTTTCCAAATGTAAACAAACCTGGCAATAATGTCTTGTTATTTCATACTACTAAAAGGTAGGCTACAGTGATATTCTCTATTAAAACACTTTATCAAAAATAAAAAGAGATACTAAGAAATGGGCATGGTGAATGCACATTAAAACAAGCACTTATTACATGGAACAAGTGGCTATAATTTCCAAAGACATAATTCAAACTGGATCCAGCATTGTTATTCCCCAATGCCTTATCTGACAAAGTTTAGAACTAAGTAACCGATATGAAGCCATTATAAAGGAAATGCAAATATCTGAAACTCATCTATTTATTAAAATCAATCTCCATTATCTTTCTTCTTAAAAAGCTTAGAAATAAATATAGTCTCTGAATATTGACAGTATTTATGGCTCAAACAAAGCTGAGATGAAGGCTGGACTCAAAACGGTGCAAGAAATAGAAAGGAGAAAATATTTTAAGGTTAACTACTTAGGCCATGCAAGTAAATGTGACCCCAGAGGGAATAGAATTCCGCAAAGCTTAACTTTTCAATGACAACATTAGAATGTTCAGCAGAAGCTGATAGACCAACCGTTCTGGCAGTTTGATGCTTTCAAAATGATAGATGAGGGAAATTGCACAGAGTTGAGCAGAGTTTTAAAACTTGCATATCAGCAGCTGATTACATTTTTTTCCTTGATATTTTCCACTTTTCTGCGACATAGTAGCTTGTTTGTATGTTATTTACATTAAATGTGATCTGCCTATCTTTCCCATGTGAGCTTCAAGTAATAGGGTAAGCTTTATAGAACTGTGCAATATTTCCTTTTGAAAAATAATAAAAATTTAGTTGTGTCTGTACCATCTGGAGGTCATTTCTCTTTGTGCACATCAAAAAGCTCAACTTATTATTTCACAATATCTGAATATTTCTTTTTAAATGAAAGATTCTTTCTATGCATTTCCTGGCATCCCAAATTGTTTGATTCAGAAAAGTTTCTTATCATTGCAAATCTCTTCTGTCAGTCAAAATTTCCTGAACTAGAAAGTTCAGGAACTAAACGGAACTGAAAGGCTGGTGATGATTCCAGCACAGAGAAATAGCTAACAGTCGTATTATTTATTGTTCATGTAGTGGGTTAACACACATTGGCCTTTCGTTCGTGGGATTCATAAAGTTTCACATGGTTTTGAGATGATTCAGGGGTGAAGACTTTAAACAATATCCCTTCCAACTCTCAGACTGTGATTCAACACATTGTTTCTCATAATTGCCTGCTGTTAAGAGTCAGCTAAGGATGCCTGTTGAAAATAGACTCCACGCCCCCTTCCCTTCGAAGGCTGATCCTGTAGGTATGGTGGGACTCTGGGGCTCCTTATCATTGGGAAGGTTTAAGAAACATTTTATTTCTTGACTCTTAATGTTGGTTGGATATTGGAATCACTTGGGGAGCTTTACAAAAGTAGTACTGGGGCTGGGCACGGTGACTCATGCCTGTAATTCCAGCACTTTGGGAAGCCTAGACAGGCAGATCATGAGGTCAGGAGATTGAGGCCATCCTGGCTAACACGGTGAAACCCCGTCTCTACTAAAAATACAAAAAATTAGCCGGGCGTGGTGGTGGGCACCTGTAGTCCCAGCTATTCAGGAGGCTGAGGCAGGAGAATTGCTTGAACCTGGGAGGCAGAGCTTGCAGTGAGCCTAGATTTTGCCAGTGCATTCCAGCCTGGGCGATAGAGTGAGACTCCATCACACACACACACACACACACATACACACACACACACACACACACACACATACACACAGTAGTACTGGGCCTGGGTCCCACAGAAGAGGTTCTGGCTTAGTTTATGGTGTGGCCTGGGCATTTGGGTTTTTTGAAGCTTCCGTGTGCTTCTAATTTGCAGCCAAAGTTTAGAACCACTGACTTGATTGAAACAACAGCCAGTTATCTGTAACATATGTGAAAGCAATATCTAACATTTCCATTAAGAGATACAAAGGCTTTTACAGATGTGTGTCTTATTTGAATCCTTGACAACCTGGTGAAGTAGGTTAGAGTTAAATATTATCTTTCCTTTACAGGTAAGCAAACTAGACTTCAGAGAGGTGAAGTAGTTTGATGGAGGGCCACTCGGAGCAGAATTCTGGAACTGCTGAGGTGTACCTTAGGCATGCTACTACTTCACTCTCTATGTGCCTTGGCTCCTACTAGCTCTCCGGCTTTCCCAGCCTCCCTTTAAAAGAAAAGAAAAGAGGCCAGGCATGGTGGTTCACACCTGTAATCCCAGCACTTTGGAGGCTGAGGTGGGAGGATCGCTTGAGCCTAGGAGTTCAAGACTAGCTGGGGCAACATAGTGAGACATCATCTCTAAAAAAAAAAAAAATTAAAAAAGATTGGCTGCGCATGGTGGCGCATACCTGTAGTCCCAGCTACTTGGGAAGCTGAGGTGGGAGGATCACTTGAGCCCAGGAAGTTAAGGCTGCAGTGAGCCATGATTATGCCACTGAGCTCCAGCCTGGGCAATACAGCAAGACCCTGTCCAAAAAGAAGAGAAAAGCTCTCTTGTTTCTAGAGCTTCTCTTACGTTGGAATTGTTATTATGAATAAATACAACAGCAATAGGAGCTAACATTGGGCCCTTTGTATACATTGTGCTATGTGCTCTACATGCATTATCTCAAACGTCTTAAGGACTATATGAGGTAGGTCATATAGGTTATATCCCCATTTTATAGCTTAGCAAACCGAGTCTTAGAGAGTAAGCAACCTGCTAAAGGTCATATTCCTATGCAAACATTCTTCTTATTTTATCTAAGCCTTTTCTTATTTTCCTTTCAGTCAACCAAATTTTAGCAAGTGGCAGAGAGGAAAAGAATCAGGTAAAGTATTTCTGAGCTGGGCACGGTGGCTAACGCCTGTAATCCCAGCACTTTGGGAGGCTGGGTGGATCACCTGAGGTCAGGAGTTCGAGACCAGCCTGGCCTACATGGTGAAACCTCGTCTTTACTAAAAATACAAAAAATTAGCTGGGCGTGGTGGCGTGCACCTGCAATCCCAGCTACTCAGGAGGCTGAGGCAGGAGAATTGCTTGAATCTGGGAGGCAGAGGCTGCAGTGAGCTGAGATTATGCCATTGCACTGTAGCCTGGGCAACGAGAGCCAATCTCTGTCTCAAAAAAAGAAAAAGAAAAAAAAAGAATTGCTGAATATGCGATGGTTGACAATGACAGCTTCCTTGAATTGTATTACCACTTCTAATACGGGGACTGGATTTTTAAAGAAACTTCTGGAGCCAGTCATGCGAAAGCATGAGGATCTAGTGCTTGAAGAGTTCAATTGGAGAATCATGGGTTGTTAATTCTTAACTAACCCTGCCTTTCCAGAGACAGCAGTAGTTCCCTGAATTAAGGCCTAGATCTGGCATCAGAAGGCTTGGGCACAGGTCTCAGATGGCTTTTTTAGCTGTGGGGTCTTGAGCCAGTCCTATCCGGGACAAAGTTTTATGTTCTGAGTGAATCAGACCAAGTTAGAACATTAATCAATGCTCTTATATCTACTTTTCTAAGATTTGCAAAATACTGAGCATATTTTTTGTGGTCTCAGTATTCAGAGCTCAAAGTACATCAAGTGAAGAACCTGGGATCTACAAGTTCAAGAGGCACGGGGAGCACCTTGGTTAGGTACACAAACTCTTTGCAGAAGTTCAGCACAATTTTATGATGCTAAAAAGAGAGTGAAAGATGTAAAAGAACAGAATTTATTTATCCATCCAATGTTTATCTTCCTTCCTTCCTTCCTTCCTCCCTCCCTCCTTCCCTCCCTCCCTCCCTCATTTTTCTTTCTTGGCAGGGTCTTGTTTTGTCACCTAGGCTGGAATGCAGTGGAACCTACTTAGCTCACTGTAGCCTTGAACTCCTGGGCTCAAGCAGTCCTCCTCTTTTGGCCTCTGAAGCAACTGGGACTACAGGTGTGTGCCATCGTGTCTGCCTTATCCATCCAATTTCTAAGACTGTCATTTGGTGTGGGAATTCTAGTTCCTCTTTGCAAAGTGGAGGTTATATAAAAATCAAGGAGAAATTATTCTATTATATATACTACAATGAGAATAATGACTACTAACGCTTAAACTTATAATGCATTATGTAATACATAAATCTCAATTTATTCAGCAAATAGTGAGCACGTGGTCTGTACTAGACACTGGGAATACAATAATGACCAAGGCCCCTACTTTGATGAAGCATACTTTCTAGATGGCCACAGATAAAGGACAAGTACAAAAACAGATTAGTAAAACAATAGCTGTGCTCAATTTTTAAAAAGAAGCCAACAGGGGGCTGAGATGGAGATTGTTAGGAGAGGTGATGGAGCAGGCAGGCAGAGGTGACATTTAAGCTCAAAGGATATGAAGAGGCCAGCTGTTCTGAGTGTGGGAAGAGAAACATAACTGGCAAAGAGATTCATAAATGAAAAGTCCCTGAGGTGGGAGAAAAAAGGTTGATGTAGCTGAGAAACTGGAAAAAGTTGAGTATGACTGGGTGTGGACCACATGACAAGAGGCCACAAGGCTCTTGAGAGGCCAGGTTGTATAGCCCTCATGGGCAATGGTGAAGAGTGTGAATTCTATTTGAAACCCAGTAGGAAACCATTGAAGAATTTTAAGCAGAGAAACAGCATGATCTGATTCCAGTCTTCATGTAATTCTTGTGGTGTTTAGAGAAAGGACTGGAAGATACTGAAGACAATAATGGCCTTTTTCTTCCCAAGCAATACTTGTTAGAAAAAGCAGAAGTTATAATCTGCTCATATTTTTAAAGCAGTCTTCTATGAACCTAATCCTTCATATTTTTGTAGGGGTAAGGGTTGTTCTACATTCCCAGCTGGGACAGAGATACAGATATATAGATCATTGAGCTTTAACCTGCCCAACCATGACAGGAATGCATTTCACAAGACCTTTTTTTTTTTTTTTTTTGGTCAAAATAAAAGATAACAGTCCTTTCAAATCACGTCATTGAAACGCATACCTTCAGGTCTCATTTCGTCAGAGAAAGGTGTTGAAAGTTATATCCAGCCCTATGTAACCTCCTTAAGCCTCAGGTTGAGCCCTAGAGGTTCTTTGCTTGCTGGTTTTGTACAGGTAACAATAAACAAAACAACACCTAGGATAAATGATTGTCATACAAGTGTTACTTCCATTATGATAGAGCTCTTAGCATCCCCAATATACATAAAAGTTAAGACATTCGGATTTCCTCTGGACCAGCTCAGAAATGAGTCCTCCACCCTCAGTCTTCCATTTCCACCATCCAGACAGGGGCAGGAAAACAGTTACATTCCTTCTAACATGGAGCTGGACGTGTACAGATGGTAGTGAACAACTGACACACTTTACGGCTCTAAAAGTCCAACTCTCTTTACCCTGTGACAGTTTTCTTTTCAGGTTTCAGTTCAATGCAAAGCATATTTCCATGGTTATGAACTCCAAAAATGGGGGCTTGTAATGGAAATGCAGACAGACGCTTCACTGTAGCTGTGCTTCTGGGCACCACTAGAGTCATCAGTTTTAATGAGAGCTGTTAATATCACCTCCATCAGAATGGTTGCCCTGGGCTGACTTTCTGGGCTGTGCACAGGTGCTGTCAGCCAAGAATGTAATGTAGGTTATTACATTATCAGTGAGGCACAGATGTGCTTTCTGACTGAACTCAAGGTGGTGTTCTGGCCAAGTGCATAGCTCTTTCAGTGAGCCCAGGTCCGTTTGTATCAAAACGCTATTCTAGCTCAGTGAGCCTCAGAACTGCCGTCTGCTTCCCCAGGACACGGGTTCAGAAAACCCGCTTAAGAATGCAAGACGGATGGGCTCTCCACAGGCAAGCACAGGCTTTCTCAAGAACATGAAACTTGTCCTGCCACCTTCTGCTTCTTCGGGGAAGGCTTCAGTTACTGCATATTCATTCATTGACTCATCAGGTTTTTCTTGGGCACCTGTCCTGTGCCAGGTACCCTGGAGGAGTTAAGGGTGATCCTGCCAAGGAGTCTGCCTGCAGTCTCTCTGAAATGCTGTCTGCTATTTCTGTCCTCTTCCAACTTCTTCAGAATCATCTCTCAAAACTTGCATTTCCATTGCCTCCCCCAGAGGTTCCAGTGCTAACATAATGGTGTTTTTCTAGTGTTGAATGTTTGCCTGAATTTACAACCCCAGCAGCTCCGTTCCTCTAAGCTTGAAACCCCCATTAATTGGGCTTTTTCTTTTTTTTTCTTTCTTTTCTTTTCTTTTCTTTTTTCTTTTTTCTTTTGAGACAGAGTCTTACTCTGCACTTGGCTCACTGCAACCTCCGCCTCCCGGGTTCAAGCGATTCTCCTGTCTCAGCCTCCCGAGTAGTTGGGATTACAGGTGCCTGCCACCATGCCTGGCTGATTTTTGTGTTTTTACTAGAGATGGGGTTTCCCATGTTGGCCAGGCTGGTCTCAAACTCCTGACCTCAGGTGATCTGCCTGCCTTGGCCTCCCAAAGTGCTGGGATTACAGGTGTGAACCATCTTGCCCGGCCTTCATTGAACTTTTTCTTATTCAACTTGCTCCCTGGGATCTGTCTGAGTCTGACTTGAAGCCAGATTTTTCGTAAAGCTAGTAGCTGCAGGTCCTGAAGTTAGCCTAGTGGCCTGGCTTGACACTGTCAAGCCAACAGGGAGCTTGGGTGCTGAGAACTGGCTTGGAAATGCCACACTGGATGCAACACCACACCTGTCTGTGTCCTCAATGAGAGGTCCCAGAAGTTTGTTAAGGAGAGCATGATGACTCAGGAGGAAAAATGGGTTCTCCTCTGCACGAGGGAGACATTTAGAATTGATCTTGACTTTGAGAGTGATATTGCCATGCTGTCCAGGAAAACTGATATCTTATACAGGAACTAAATAGTGGGAAAGGAGATCACTGCACTTTACAGCACAGCCTCCCTACTGTCAGTTCAGTTTTAAGCACAGAGGTGAACAGACGTGAATAAGACACTGGGAAATGTGTGCAAGCCCATGCGTGTGCATGTGTGTATATGTGTGCAGTTTGTGTGTGGGCCTGGAGAAGAGTGCAGTGTTTTCATGAGCATCTGAGTGCACGAAGCTGGGGGAAAACATGAAAAAGGCACGGTGAAGATAGAGTGTGATTCAATTCTTCCATCCTTTTGCTTGTTGCCTGCCCCTCAACTGTTAACCAAAGATGACAGAAAGATCCCGAAGACAAATGGATGTCCTTTTCCATTTCCTTTCTGCCTACCCAAGCCCATCCTGCACCATGCCTAATTTCAGATCACTTCCTCCTTTATCTTATTCCCATGACTTTTCTACTCCTTGTTTGACTGATGGTTTGGCAGGGGCAGCATGAAGGGGCTGATGGCACTAACCCCGTTGTCTGTCCCCCATACCCTGCAGGGATGTGGCTGTTGCGGCAGAATGCAGGACTGTCATTCCTGCAGCCTGCCTCGGAGCCCCAAAGATCTGGGCCGGTGGCAGCAGTCCCCTGGTGGCGCTGGGACTGTTCTACATGGCTGGCCTCGTTATGAAGTGAATCTCTTGACAGGCAATTTGTGTCCACCACCTGTATCTAGAAATCCTTTGCTAAGGCTGAGAGATGCTTCCAATCTCTCCTCCCAGGTTTAGCTTTTATGATGTGTTCCACTTCCACTTACCACATAAATTGCCCTGTTTGCATTTCCATTCGGTCCTGGAAATATTCTGATCATCTCTCCTTTCTCAGAGGGAGAGAGGCACATGTTTTATAAGTAGGAGAAAGGCAAGGACATGGAGACCCAGCAGATAATAGAAAGTAAGAGTCAAACCAACACACTTCCCATTCAGGAAGCTTGGGTGGTACAGCCACTCCCTCCAATGAGGAGAGGCTGTTTGGATACAATGCAGAGGAGTGAGGGTGGACTATTTTATCTAGGGATTTGCCATGGACTTTCTTTTGTCAAATACCAGGTGGAAATCTTCACGGTGATTAACTCAATAGAAAATTTGGACAACATATTAGTATTTAAAAAGCCCTTATGCCAGGCGCAGGGCTCATGCCTGTAATCCCAGCACTTTGGGAGGCCGAGGCTGGCAGATCACCTGAGGTCAGGAGTTCGAGACCAGCCTGGCCAACATAGTGAGACCACGTCTCTACTAAAAGTACAAAAATTAGCCGGGTGTGGTGGCACGCGCTGGTAGTCCCAGCTACTTGGGAGGCTGAGACAGGAGAATTGCTTGAACCCAGGAGGCAGAAGAGGTTGCAGTGAGCCAAGATTGCACCACTGCACTCCAGCCTGGGCCACAGAGCAAGACCCAGTCTCAAGAAAAAAAAAAAAAAAAAAAGCCCTTACAGGTGATTTACCAAACATTATGCAGATTCTAAACAAGACACATGAGAAACTGATTAACGTTATTATATTTGTATATCACATGCATAAACTGTATCATAAGATTTTTTGGCGGGAGCAACTATAAGATGAGAAAGGCAGTTGCCTTTCTCCTACTTACAAAACATGTGCCTCTCTCCCTCTGAGAAAGGAGAGATGATCAGAATATTTCAAGGACCGAATGGAAATGCAAATTAGCAATATTTTAAACTAATTTTTTTTTTTTTAAAGACAGGGTCTTGCTTTGCTGTCTAGGTTGGAGTGCAGTGGCGTGATCATAGCTTATTGCAGTCTCAAACTCCCAGGCTTAAGTGATCCTCCTGCCTCGGCCTCCCAAGAGCTGGGACTACAGGCTGTTTGACCATACCTGGCTAATTTTTTGATTTTTTTGTAGAGACGCATTCTTGCTATATTGCCTAGGCTGATCTCAAACTCCTGGGCTCAAATGATCCTCCCTCCTTGGCCTCCAAAGCACTGAGATTACAGGCATGAGCCATGGCACCCAGCTTTAAAAATAATCTTGATTTAAAATAGAAACACTTTCCAACAAATATTTCATAATATAAAAATTAAGCTTCTTCAAATTTCATGAAAATTGAGAAAAACATTATGAAAATGGGATCTTCTGATCTCTGTTCTTTTAGTATTTTCAAAAGATTATATATTTCAAATATATATGCTTATTATATTCAAACTTGTAAGAAAGAAAAATGTTGGTTTTTAAATATGCCATTTTGTTCTGAAATAAAAACTGGGTAAGAATCATTTAAAAAGCCAAACTTGGCCAAGTGCAGTGGTACATGTCTTATAGTCCTAGCTACTCAGGAGGCTGAGGCAGGGGAATCACCTGAGTCTACGAGTTCGAAGCTGCAGTGAGCTGTGTTTCCACCACTGCACTCCAGCCTGAGTGACAGAATGAGATCCTGTCTCTTAAAAAGTAAATAAATAAATAAGTAAAAAGCCAAGCTTTACAGTGCTTTCAAATGGTGTTAAAATGACAAAAATCACCTTAGTTTTAAAAAGGGTTATGATCCCAACAGAAGTACTCCCTTCTTAGTATAAGGGGTACCTTCTGTGGGATCCAAAAGTCTTCTCTATGAAAGTAGAGTCAGTTCCCAGCCATATATTTCCCAGGCATTTCGTCTCCATTGACCTTATATTTCATTTATGCAATGAATGAAAGCATATTAAGTTAGGCGTGTGCTGGGTTCTGGAGGTACAATCATGAGCAGGACAGACCTAGCCCTGCCTTCCCCGAGCACCCAGCAACAGGCGGCGATACAAGCACAGCCATAAACCAGGGCCAGGATGGGTGAAGGACCGAATGCTCTTCGTGGCGCCTTCAACAGTAGTGGCTCACCTAGTTTGGATATTGGTGAGGATGGTCGGGGAGTGGGGGCATTTTGCCCTTGCTTTGAAAAAACTCAAGAGTGATATCTGGACTTCCTCTCTCTTCAGCCGTGCAGTTCAGTAGAACAAACTGGGAGCAGTTTGGGAATAGTTTACACCATGGGCTTTGGCAACCCTGTCCCTTCATAGAATTTTGGCTTAGTTCTAGACACACTGAACGCCTCGAGTGTGAGGATTAACTCTGACGGTTCTGTTTTAACTTTCCAAATCTGCAGGCATTGGCCTAGAGTGATCCAAGCTCTCCTGGAACAGGAGGTGCCCCCACTCTGGGCATAAATATCTCTCCCTCATCCCTTGCAGACAACGATCTTTGAGTACCATCCAGTCATAACATAGACATGGCCAAGGTAATGGAGGTAAATAGAAAACAGGAAAAATACTAGGCTGTTTGCATTGGAACATGGTAACCATGAAAGGAGCAAACATTTAATTTTGTTCATTGAGGTCAATGTGAAAGCTGCTGAATCTCTTATAACAACTTTCAGGACACTTGGTGCATGCCGTTTTGAAACACCTCAAGCTGAGCCTGTTGTTCTGAAATGTCAGAATGTTCCATTCTGGTAAGCATTCAACTTGTATTGAGTTTTTCCTTTGTGCAGAACCCTGTGAAGTGCAGCTAAAATGTATAAGGGGAATGAAAGAGGATAAAACGAAAACGGTGGAAGCCATGAGTCAGTAGGCAGCGAAAACTATCTGAGAAGGCTTTCTGCTTTTGGTTGATTATAGACTGAATCTATGACCCAGGGAAAGAAGCCCACCCATTCTATGTGTGCCTTATTTCTGTGGTTCCCTTTTCAATACAAGGGGCTGCTTAGACGTAATTTTTACATATGCAGTAAGGTAATCTCAGAACATTCCTGTGTGAGTTTGAGGCAGCTTTGAATCCTGGTTCCACTGCTATTACCTCTGCAGCTTTGGGCAGGTTACTTAATCTCTGTGATCCTGAGTTTCACATCTATAAAATGGGAGTAATAAAAATATCTATTCAGGGGTTTATTGTAAGGACTACAAAGGAATTATGAATCTAAATTGCTTAGTGCAGCCTGGTCCAAAAATGTTCAATGAATTTTAAGCTATTATTATGGAAAATTATGTCAACTCTGGAAAAATCAATGATTTAGGATTCTTTAGTTTGCTAGTTTTGAAAATGGCTCAATCTAGCACAAGCAAGATGGTACGAGCATTCTAACACATAATAAATGTAAAGCTGAGTATGGTGGTGTGCCTGTAATTCCAGCTACTCGGGAGCCTGAGGTAGGAGGATCTCTTGAGCCCAGGAGTTCAAGGCCAGCTTGGGCAACACAGTGAGATCTCCATCTCTTAAAAAAAAGGGAAAGCCAAGCACTCCTCTATTCATTTACTCATCAAACAACATGGAACATTTTTATGTGCTTGCCAGTGGGCAAAGCACTGGGAGTGCAGGTATAAAAGTAACAGTTCCCATCTTCCAGGATCTTAAAGACTAGTGGAGCGGATCCAAAAATAAAGTGATGGCCAGGTGTGGTGGCTCAGCCTGTAATCCCAGCACTTTGGGAGGCCAAGGTGGGCGGATCACAGGGTCAAGAGATCGAGACCATCGTGGGCAACATGTTGAAACCCCATCTTTACTAAAAATACAATTAGCTCGGCATGGTGGCACGTGCCTGTAGTCCCAGCTACTCAGGAGGCTGAGGCAGGAGAATTGCTTGAACCCAGGAGGTGGAGTTTGCAGTGAGCTGAGGTCACACCACTGCACTCTAGTCTGGTGACAGAGTGAGACTCCATCTCAAAAAAAAAAACAAAAGTAAACTGACAATGACAATATAGCATGTGTACTTAGTAAATGCAGTTTGGCAGACTTATGCTTTGAAAACCCAGAGCTTGTGGGAGAAGCATACTGAAAGGATTACGTGCTCACTAAAGTCTAATATTCAAATTCCAAAGGAAGTGGCGACGAAGTCAGGAACATATGAGAGACTACTTGAGGCCTGGCCTCGGGAACTCTCTTCTTCCCAGGCGGATGTCAACTTTGGTCTCTAAGATGAATGCCAGCCTTGGATAGGAATTTTAAAATTCCTTTAAAAAGTTCTAGGACAACCCTATGTGACTCAGGTTCAAGCCACATTTGCCACCAGGGAAGCCCTAACCATGTGCCAGAGATCTGATACCTGCCCTTCTACCTGGGATTCCTTAATCCATAAGGTTTAAGATCGGAACTGGGCTCTTCCTTATATGTAGGTAAAGACTCTAGTCCTGGCCCTGAACTCCATGCTTCTGGGTAGAATCCTGCTACCTCTTAGAGACTTCGCCGATGACTTCTTAAGCTTGTAATTTTTTTGTTAACAGCCGTATTGATGTTTAATTCACATAGTATACGATTCACTCATTTAAAGTGTAAAATTTAATGGCTTTAATATATTCCAGAGATGTGCACCTATTATCACAGTTAACCTCAGGATACTATGCAAAAGAAGCCTCCACACCCCTTACCTGTCACCCCCGAAGCTCTCATCACCCCAGATCTAATCTACTTTTCATTTCTATAGATTTGCCTATTTATTTATTTATTTATTTTGTAAGTTTTTAAAGTCACGCTTATTGAAATCTGAATTTACATTCAGTAAAATTCACCCTGTTAAGTATAAGATTTGACAAATGCATAGTCATACCATAATCAAGATGCAGAACAATTATAGAATCACTCTAACAACTCCCTTCTGCCTCTTTGCAGTCAACTCCTTTTGGATCCCAAGGAACTCACTGACCTGTTTTTCTATCAAAAGGGCCAAATTTTGTCACTAAAATGATCTATGGTACTATGGAAAAATTTGTAAGCATACAACACACACAAAACAATTTTTAAAATGAGACACTTTGAAAAGTTTCTTTAGCATACCAACAAAATGAAGGTAGCTTAACATTGTACTACAGATGTGCATTCATCAAAGTCTACCATTTAAGAATATTTAAGAATATACTGTATTTAAGAATACACATATTTAAGAAGATACTGTAAAATAACAATCTTTAGAAGAGTCAAAAGAATGGGATTTTAAAACAAACTTTATAAATTAAAGCACTTTGCAAAGTTGTCTTAGATAGTTGTAAAATAGTCTAGTTAGAATTAATGTGTTCTAAAATTGATCTACTTGAAAAACTAAGATGAGTCATATCTTTGTTGAGTATGTGAACCATGATTAAGGTCTTGCTATTTGGTGTTAACTCTGTCAAGTTACAGACCATGGCTGGTTCATAGAAAAACTACTTTAAATAATAGAATTGAATTCCGTAGAAATTTTCTGTGGGACCAACTCAGCTATAGGGCAGAGGCACGAAATTGTCAAGTAAATATTTCTATAGATAATTGAGGCCATGACAAAATTCACCCTTACTACCACTACGAAAGGGACAAAAGAAGCAAAAATGTCTATTCTGTAGATACTAAAGATTACATGTTTAAACCCATCTTATCTACTTGAAAAGCTTTGGCCAAGCATGGTGTCTCATGCTTGTAATCCCAGCACTTTGGGAGGCTGAGGGGGGTAGACTGCTTGAGTCCAGGAGTTTGAGATTAGCCTGGGCAGCATGGTGAAACCCCCTCTCTACAAACAGGCAAAAATTAGCTGGGCATGGGGTGGCACACACCTGTAGTCCCAGCTACTCTGGAGGCTGAGGTGGGAGAATCACCTGAGCCTAGGATATGGAGATTGTAGTGAGCAGAGATGGCACCACGCCACTGCACTCCAGCCTGGGCAATGGGGAAAGACCCTGTTTCAAAAGAAAAAAACAAATAAAAAAAAGCTTCACTGATTCTTTCAAGCCCCAGACCTTAAGCTCATCAGCATCTCAAAACTCAACCAAGTTCAGTCATGTGCCACAACTGAAAAGGAGATTTGCCTGTTTATAATTGGATGTTATAGACTGACTTGTATTTCCCCCAAATTCATATTTTGAAGGCTGAAACCTCAATATGACTATATTTGGAGATAGGGTCTTTAAGGAGGTAATTAAGGCTAAATGAGCTTTCTAAGGGTTGGGAGCCCTAATCCAATAGGATTGGTGTCCATTATAAAGAGGAAGAGACCCAAGGAATGTGTGCATACAGAGAAAAGGCCACGTGAGGACACAGGGAGAAGAAGCTGTCTGCAAGCCAAGGAGAGAGGCCTCAGGAGAAACCAAAGCTACCAGCACCTTGGTCTTGGACTTCCAGCTTTCAGAACAGTAAGAAAATAAACCTCTGTTGCTAAAGCCACCCAGATTGTGGTATTTTGTTATGGCGGCCCTGGCACACTAACACAGTGGACTCATGCAATACGTGGCCCTTTGTGTCTGGCGTCTTTCACTTAGCACATTTTTTTTCAAAGTTTAATCCATGTTGTAACATGGATTAGTACTTCATTCCTTTTTATTAATAATATTCCATTGTGTAAATACATCTCATTTGGTTTATCCATTCGTCATTTAATGGACATTTGGGTTATTTCCACATTTTGGTTATTATGAATAATGTTACTATGAACATTCATGTACAAGTTTTTGTACGGACATATGTTTTCATTTGTCTTGAGTATATATCTAGAAGTAGAATTTCTAGATCACATGAAAACTCTGGGTATAACTTTGAAGAACTGCCATATTCTTTTCTGAAACGGCTGCACCATTTTACATTCTCACCAGCAATGAATGAGGTTGCAATTTCTCCACACTCTTGCTAACACTCGTTACTATCTTTTTAAAAAATTATTTTTATTATAGCCATCCTATCTAGTGTGGCATGGCAAATCACTGTGGTTTTGATTTTTGCCTCCTCAATAACTAGTGATGTTAAGCGTCTTTTCATGTGCTTATTGGCCATTCATATGTTCTTCTTTGGAGAAATATCTATTCAGATCTCTGGCTTATTTTTTAATTGGCATTTTTGTTTTGTTTTGTTTTTAATGATAGAGTCTCGCTACATTGCCGAAGCTGGAGTATGCTGGTTATTCACAGGTGTGACCATAATGCACTACATTCCAATCCTTCTGCCTCAGCCTCCCAAGCAGCTGGGACTACAGGTGCATGCCATTGTGCCTGGTGCCAATTAATTTTTACCTTGTCTTATTATTGAGTTGTTATCATTCTTTGTATATTCTAGCTCCAGTTTCTTTATCAGATATATGACTTGCAAAAATTTTGTTGCATTTAATGGGTTATATTTTATTTTCTTTCTTTCTTTTTTTTTTTTTTTGAGACAGTTTCATGCTTGTAGCCCAGGCTGGAGTTCAGTGTCATGATCTCGGCTCACTGCAACCTCCACTTCCCAGGTTCAAGCGATTCTTGTGCCTCAGCCTCCCAAGTAGCTGGGATTACAGGTGCACGCCACCAATGCCCGGCTAATTTTTGTATTTTTAGTAGAGATGTGTTCCACCGTGTTGTCCAGGCTGGTCTTGAACTCCTGACCTCAGGTGATCCGCCCACCACAACCTGCCAAAGTGCTAGGATTACAGGCGTAAACCACAGTGCCTGGCCTGTATTTTATTTCTTGATGGTGTCTTTTTATTTATTTATGTATTAAATTTATTTATTTATTTATTTTTGAGACAGAGTCTCGCTCTGCCACCAGGCTGGAGTGCAGTGGTGCGATCTCAGTTCCCTGCAACCTCTGCCTTCCAGATTCAAGCGATTCTCCTGCCTCAGCCTCCCGAGTAGCTGGGACTACAGGAGCGTGCCACCATGCCCAGCTAATTTTTTGTATTTTTAGTAGAGTTGGGGTTTCACCATGTTGGCCAGGATGGTCTCGAACTCCTGACCTTGTGATCTGCCCTCCTTGGCCTCCCAAAGTGCTGGGATTACAGGCATGAGCCACCACACCTGGTCGCTGGGTCTTTTAAAGTACAAAAGTTTTAGTTTTGATGAAGTCAAATCACATTCTTTCTTCTGTTTTTCGTGTCATCTCTAAGAAATCATTGCCAAATCTAAGGTAAGATCTACTCATATATCTTCTTTTAATAGTTCTATAGTTTTCTTGTATTTAGGTCTTTAATTTTGAGTTAACTTTTTGTATATAGTGTAAGACAGGGGTCCAGCTTTATTCTTTTGCATTCAGTTACCTAGCATTATTTGTTGAAAAGACTATTCATTTCCCAGTTGAATTGTTTTGGCCCTCTAGGTGAAAATCAAATGACCATAAACATGAAGGTTTATTTACGGACTCCCAATTTGATTCTACTGATCTATATGTCTGTTGTTATGTCAGCACCACACTGCAGCGTTGTAGTAAGTTTTGAGATAAGAAAATGTAAGTTCTCTAGCTTTGCTCTTCTTTTTTAGGAATGTTTTGGCTATTCTAGGTCCCATGAAGCTTGCAAGGCTTTTGAAGGACCAGCTATCTTTGGTGCCTGGTTCCAGAGTCTATCTGCAGGCTGAGCATCTGAGGGTGGCTTGCACGTGTGCCGAGGCTGCCCCATGGGCTAGTCCCCCTGTGCCACTGAATTATTCAGTCTACCTGAATAGACTTTTTCTAGGCCCTAGAGCTGGATCTTGTGAATCCAAATTCCTGATGGGTACCTTGTGAGGGAGGAGATGAAATTCTAAGTCCAGCTCTCATAGTGTTCCAAATAGGGTTGATGTGTTAGGTCTGATGGCTTACTCTGGAATCCTAAGAGTTATTAATAATTAGCTTTGGGCTGGGCACGGTGGCTCATGCCTGTAATCCCAGCACTTTGGGAGGCCGAGGTGGGTGGATCACCTGAGGTCAGGAGTTTGAGACCAGCCTGGCCA
Source organism: Nomascus leucogenys (assembly GCF_006542625.1). NCBI lineage: Eukaryota > Metazoa > Chordata > Mammalia > Primates > Hylobatidae > Nomascus > Nomascus leucogenys. Next base: position 134,282,156 of record NC_044383.1, on the reverse strand, counting down.
ACATGGCGAAACCCTGTCTTTGCTAAAAATACAAAAATTAGCCGGGCGTGGTGGCAAGTGCCTATAATCCCAGCTATTTGGGAGGCTGAGGCAGAAGAATCGCTTGAACCTGGAAGGTGGTGGTTGCAGTGAGCCGAGATCGTGCCACCGCACTCCAGTCTGGGTGACAGAGCGAGACTCCATCTCAAAAAAAAAAAAAAAAACCACAAAACAACAACAATAAAAAACAAATAATTAGCTTTGATGGTGTCAGTATAGCCGTGATGTAGCTCTGTTGTTTTTGAATTATTAAATATAATCACATCCTAAAAAAATGGCAAACAGGGAAGAAAATTCACTGTAATCAGAATTCACTTGTTATAGGTTATAATGTTATTTTCAATTATCTAATGCATTACTGTAGATATACTCTTTTTCCTCTGTAGAAAGAAGTTTTTGCATTATTTTTGGAATTTAATTTGAACTGTGAATTCCACTAGGGATTTGTGGGTATCTATCATTTCCCTTGTGGTTTGAGAGGCCAGATACGTTTTTGGAGACATAATCAAGCACAGTCATACTTCAAGCCTAGAAAGAGTTTACTTCATATGGGTGCATTCATAGGAATGCATTTCCCGGATTTAAGTTAGGCTAAGACTTAACGTGTAGCTTTTCTGTCTATTGCACTTTTTCCTCTGTAAAAAAATATGTGCATTTCCAAATGCCTCATCTCATCGTAATGATTCTTCATACTAGCTGCAGATGTTTTGGCCACATCAGTTTGGCTTCTTACCCGTCTGAATAGAACTTGCCACTCCTGGGTTCTTGGAGTCATTATGCTCCAATTTTCTTCAGGTTGACCAGCAAGGGGCACTAAAGTATAGCATCTATTTTCTCCTAGCCGCAGCAGAGGTTTCGGTAAGCAAGTAATTGAGCAAGAATCTAGAAACTGTGCACTCTTATAGTCAGATCAAAAAGCTGTTGGTGGTATATTTGATATTTTTCAGGGGTATTGATATTTTTTAAACGAAAAAAATTCTGATTGGACAAAAAGGGAGCGAAACAATTCCAAATACAGAATCACTCTTTGTTTGTAAGCCATAATTCTCCTGTCTAGTTAATACTATTAGGTAAACTGGCAGAATCCTGTCATTGCTTTTCTGTGAATTACTGCATTTTTTCTTTTCTATCCAGAGAACATAATGGGCTAGCCACATAACGAGTTCCTAAAAGGATGAACTACTTGATGTTACACTGACAAGCAATTATTATAGGGGCCTATTGGTTGGTCTTTTTTTCTTCCCTTTAAATTTTGCCTGCCTATTTATTTCCATCAGCTACTAAGGATGACTCTTTTATTGTTTCAAATAAAGGATGCAATCTATATGCTAGGCACACATTATGAATAATTCCTTGTCATAACAAGGCACAAATGTCCTTCAGAGACCGGCACAAAGTTACTGAAGCTGTTTAGGATTTGGTAATGAGCTTTTCTTTCTTTTTAAAATTTTAGCTTTTATCCATGCTTAATCACACCAAGTTACTGAAACACTAGGGATGATAGAATTTAACAATTCATCCACCAAGCTAGAAGCAAATACCCATGATGGTTTCTAATTCTAAATCAAATAAATAGTTTTTGGAAGCTCTGTCTACCTATCAATACTATAGAAATAATGCATGTCAAAGTAATTAATTCAACAGGAATGTTCAATTACAGCCACTGTATCATATTTTCAGTAATGTTTCATTCTTTTTTTAAATACAGTTTTTTTTTTTTTAAGACTGAGGCCTTTTTAGGCCTGGTTATTTGCAGCCTGTGAGAATTGTGCATTCAAATGGATCGCATACTTCTTCACTCATCACAGCACTCTTCTCTCAAATATAATCCTAAACCTCAAATGGCTGATTACTTAAGAACCCTTAAGAAGTCTTAGCTGAATGATGGATAGCTGAGAGTACGATTTCTAATATTTTTCTCTCTGTTAGCCAGAATTAGAAACTGGAGGTTGCAGAGCAAAGATTTTTAGGAGCCGAGGCAGATATCCAGGGTGAGATGAAAAAGACGGAACAAGAGGAAGGAAAAGATGAATGCTTCCGTGTTTTCTAAACAACCCTGAAGACGGTCTGTCTTGGTTTCTTGAGATGATTCTGATATGCCCAGGTGTTGTGCCCCTCCCCCTATCTGCACCTTTCTTGTCTCTGATGCCAGGGGGATGAGGGCAGAGACTGTAAATGACTGGCAATGCTAAGAGCACAGGCCCTGGAGTCCATCTGCAGGGTTCACATTCAGGCTGTGTGGCTTTGGGCGAGTATTTAGCCCTCAGTTAATTCTGCTGTAAAGTGAAGATTCATTCACTCGCTTAACAAATATTTATCAAACACCTGCCTTATGCCAGGCACCATTCTAAGCACATATGTTTTCTTCGAGGATCAGATGAGAGAATGAATGTAAAGCACTTAGGACTGTGACCATAAATAATGACCATTACTGTCTATTGAGAATCCGCCGTGCACAGGCCCCAGGCTATATATTTTAGGCAATTACTTAACCCCTGTTTGTCTCAGTTTTCCTCATTTGCAAAGACAGTGCCTTGTCTCACATGGCTCTTGTGAGGTTTAAACAGGGTAATGTACATAAACTGCTTAGAACAGTGCCTGGCATGTAATAGAGTTTGCCATCATTACCTCTGTTTCTCAGACATGACCTGGAGAGGTAAATGTTATTATCGCTGCTTTAAGATGAGTTAACTGAGGCTTAGGGAGATAAGGTAAATCGGTCAAGGTCAAATGGCTGGTAAGTTGCAGATTAGTACCCCTATCTGTCTAGACCGAAAGCTTATGTTTTTCTCAGTGTACCTTGGTACCCTGCCTCCTAGAAGCATTGAACACCTGGCTTGATCACACAGACTGTTTACACATGAGCCTTTTTGTAGCTCGGAAATGCCACTTTCCAATTCCTCCAAGTCTCCCCTATCAGCCCACGTGTGCATGTGTGTGCACGCATGCACGCACACAGACACACACACACACATACGTGCACATGCACTCACATCTACAGCCTCTGCAGGAGTATTCATTCTGATAAGCAGCTTCTCTCCTCAGGGAAATTATGCTGCCATTCATTCGTTTAGCAAAGTTGTCATCCACTGCTCTAGGACCTGTATATTCTTTTTTAGATAATAAGTAAAAAATGTAAATTTATTTTTTTAATCTGTGAGCCTTCTCAGGGAGAAAGCCATTTTGCTGGCTTGCTTCTTTAGTCATTCATTCACTCATTCATTCATCAGTTATTCATCAAATATTCACTGTGAGCCAGGTTCTATACTATGTAAACTGTTAAATTTCTAGGAACCCCACCCTATGTTTTCTGAGTATGCAAAATATTGAATCCTAATTGTAGATTTTGCATAAATTAGTTTTAAAAGGACAGAATGCAAAAAAAATACAATGTTTGCTTGTTTGCATTTAACATCCCCAGTGGTCATCACTGACTGTCAGAAGAAGATAGTTCTACTAACACTTCACAGTTTAAATAAGGAGCAGATTTTCTCACAGTGTCCTTTGTATATCTTCCCCTTGGGAAACACAGCTACAAATCATATGGAGATGCTTTAGCACCAAATGAAGCTCCTTCTGAGGCCTGTGGGGGGAAGTGACTGCTTTCATAAACTGTTCTTTTCGACTTGATGAAGTTGAAAATGCTGCAAATGTTCCAAACAGCAACATTACACCAAGCTGATGGGAAATTTGTGGAAAATTAAGTACCACAGTCAAATATAGTAATTGCTTCTTTCTAAAGATACAAGAAAAATGTTCCACCTACCCCCTGACAAATGCACCTATATCAGGGAGAGGGTAGATTTTGAGGACTTGTACCCTGATGGCAGAATTCTGCATTTTATGCCGCAAAGAGTTAGAATTATTGAGGATGTGTTTGCTGTTTGTTGTTTTACTGAACACCCATTCTTTCTTCTTTTAATAACATATCAAATTTCCCCCGGGGAAAGCTTTGCACCGGCTCTCGGATTAAAATAAACAAACAGGAAAATGCCCTTACTGCCTTCTCTCCTAGTCTTTCAGGACCCTAGGCTGCACTATCACCAATTACCACCCTCACTAAGCTTCTTTCTTAGGAGATCTTGTTGGGAATACCCTAGAAACCAGTACTGCTTAAGAGATAAAGCTTTCACTCAGCTCCATTCTTTGGCAGTTTGGAGGACTGTAAAAGAAATGTTAAATATTTCAGACTTGTATGAATTGTTAGCATTCAGGGGTGACTGTGAGGTTTCCGAGAACTTGAAATAAGGGCTTAGCATTGAGAATTAAATGGCAAAATCAATACATAATGCATTATATCATAAATATATGCCAATGTCTAAAAAACAGATACTCATTAAACATATTTACCAATTACCATGCTCAGAACAGATGGTATACTCTCAGCCTTTAATCCTTTAATTGCTGGAATTTGAGGAGGTCTAGGGTTTCCCAGGGAGGGGCCAGAGTGGCCAGGGTGGCAGCACTTTATCAACTACAGTAGCGTGAAAGTATTTCCATAACTTAACAGTCGGTTTTATTTTCTATGAAATAAATGAGTCCCCACTTGCACGGGAACTTTCCAAATAAATATTTACTTTCATAATTTACTTTCATAATTTTTACTCATAAAGGTTTATTGTTTAAGAGGCCCCACAAACTTGTATAAGGTTTAGAACCCGACAAAACCAGATTTTAGACCCCTGATATGACCATAACTGCATTCCAGCTGAGTATCAACCCAGCCAATAAAGGTGCATGGCAACTGTTAAAGGCGTCTCCATAAGGGGTTCAGGATGGGCCAACTCTGGCTATGGCCTGAAGGTGCTCACTGTCCACTAGAGAAGATGCTCTTGTCCCCAGCTTTGACTTCTGCCATCACAGTGTCAGGTCTCCCCATTTTAGGAGATGGATGTACCAGGCTATCTTGGCTTGGTGTCATTATAATTTCTCAGGATCTTTCATCAAACCTTAATTTCTTCTATTTCATGCTTACCAAGAAGACTTCTTATTGTAATTTAGCTGCATTGTGGCTGCCTATGGTGTGCTGAACCTTGAACTTAAGGATCTCGTTTCTTGGGCAGTTCTATTTCTCAGGGCAAATTAATAAATTAGCATTCTAGTTTACTATTAGTTATTCTAATTACTTGGCCAATGGGAATTCACTTCTGAGAGATAATCTTCACCTATGCTAAGGTTTCTGAGTCTGTGAAGCTAGTCCATGGACCATGGCAAATTGACTAAAATAAACATTGTGTCCTCAGGGATAGACAGTCCATTGCATCGCCCTTGGCCTTCTTCCCTTATTTTCAGCAGCACTTTATTGGAACGGTTTATTTGCGTCCCCCCTAGATTGTAAACTCCTTGAGAGCAGGGTCATCTGCATTCCAAACACTTAGTGCAAATACAGAGCACAGGTTAAGGACTCAATAAATATTTGATGAATCAGTAAATGGAAACAAAAAGTGTGTGATATTCTTTGGATACCAGTAAACTCGTAGCAACGCAAACTTTTAGTTAAATTTACAAATCATTTTGTTTTTGAACACATTTACTTTTTCATTGCAAAAGTATTCATAATACTTTGGAGGCTGAAGATCTTTCAGCTGTTTATTTACAAGCATGTCGGATAAATTATGAACCTGACCATGGTTGATACAAAGTAATCCCTTCCTTAAAATATTTTCTTTTTTGCTATAGAATAGTCTATTATTTTATGTGTATCTGATCTGCAAATATTTAGGAGGATTGAAACTCTTTTTGTACTTGGCACCAAAAGCTAGTGATGAGAAACGAGTTGAATCAAGAATAAATGAGTCCTGGGATGAATCCCTTTATGGAAAAATGTGTGAAATAACACAAATGAATGGTATTGATGCTGTCACAAATCATTTTCAACACCCAGAAAAGTCTACTGTTTGTTTTAAAGCACACACACATAAACATTACCCCACTACCTTAAAATTTTCAGGCTGAAGTTGAGAGAAAGAAACAATTCTAAAGGAAATATTCTGTTTAAAAAGAATTGCCAGAGGAAAATACATGAACTGAATGACGATAAGATAAATGATAATGAAAAGACTTCTACTTATTCCTGTTAGCTCTTGTTTCTGAATCTACTGTTCTGCCAACTCTCAAGAATATGGGTAATCTATAAGAGAGAGAAAGAGAGGAGAGAGAGACAGAGAAAAGAGAAAATATAAAGTCCGAGCATGCATGTATGTGTACATGTGTGGGTTTGTGTATGTGTTAGGGATAAGCAGATGTTTCCCAGCTTAATCCTTTTTTTTTTTTTTTTTTTTTTTAGACAGAGTCTGGCTCTGTCGTCCAGGCTGGAGTGCAGTGGCGCGACCTGGGCTCACCTCCGCCTCCCGGGTTCACACCATTCTCCTGCCTCAGCCTCCCGAGTAGCTGGGACTACAGGCGCCCGCCACCACACCCGGCTAATTTTTTTGTATTTTTTAGTAGAGATGGGGTTTCACTGTGTTAGCCAGGATGGTCTCGATCTCCTGACCTCGTGACCCACCTGCCTTGGCCTCCCAAAGTGCTGGGATTACAGGCGTGAGCCACCGCACCCGGCCCCCAGCTTAATTCTTGTTTTCTCAAACTTGGCAACCAAACCTAACCCAAACCAAACTGTACCAAAACACTATCCCCTTCTCACTAACATGTCTTCTGAAAGAAAAAAGTCCCTTCAGTTATTAAGAGCTACACTGCCAGTTCTATAACTCACCTTACTAAAGAACCCCAGGAGAGACAACCAGTAATGCATTTCCTATGGGATAATTAATTGTTCTAACTTAATATTCCCAAATCAGTAATCACTTGTGTTAGATTGACCCTTTGTATCTCAAAGGTGGGAAACCATCTAGCCTCAAGCGGAAGTTCTCTGGTCTCTATCTTTGTATCACTTTTCAATTGCAGCATAATGATAAACAGTATCCATGCTATAATACCAAGAACTGATTTTATTATTAGCATCTACAACTTAATTGCAGGCTACCTGGTGTTATCTGCTCTTCCTTGATAGAACTGTATTTGAGAGAGGAAAACAATCATTTGGGAACCGTGTTTGTGTCGAGAAAGAGGAGTTAGTGCTATTTGTTTTCGTAAGCAGAGAGGAAGTTATCAACCCTGCAGATTCTAAAATTCTAAATCTCAAGAGCTTTTAACATTTCCTCTTTAAGACATCAAGCAGCTGTTTCTCTTGGGAGGGCTCCTGGAAACCAACTGAGTTGAACGTGGGGTAATGGAATGTGGATTTGAAAAAGGAATACCAAGATACAGCTTGTCATCTCTCTCTCTCTCTCTCTCACACACACACACACACACACACACACACACACACACGCCCCAGGCCTCAGGCCCCAGGCCCCAGAACCTGTGAAAAGCTTAGGGCAACTGAAGTTCTTTCTTCCTTACAGCGAGGCAAAGCAAGAATCCACTCTGTCAGGTGGCCTTTCTCATGTCGCCCTTGGGGCCTATGCTTAGAGAAGCTCTGTGGCCGGCAGCACAGCTGTGACCCAGTTGCCCTGAAATAGCAGCAGTCAGACACGTGGCCCCAGGAAAAACAACAGCAGCAGCAACAACAGCAGAAGCTTCTTCTCCAAACTGCTGCACCCTCTTTAAGAGGGTCTTCCCTATTAAGGAAACGGAGGCCTACAATGTGTACCTCCCTCTGCCTCCCACTAGAGCTGCAAACAATGCCTTAGCACCCAGGAACGCTGGCCCACTCTCTGTCTGTGACATTTGTATCATCATAATAACCCTTTATAATAAAACAACGTCCTACCGCTGGGTGTGTTCATCCATCAATACGTGAATGCAGTATTCTGATGTGGTTGTCTTGTTGAGGCCATGGGAAAGACCAAGGCCTGTGAATAAAGCCGGTCTCCTCTGCATGATAGGGATACATTTTCCGGTGTAAACATGCAGGGAAAATACGTGTTCGAAGACAGGATACCAAAACTTAGTAGGTGGTAAGGTCTAGGCTTCTAGGAGTCTAAGCATACTTTTGGGTCCTGCCGGGTAGAGGGGAATAATGGCCTTGCCACATGGGTGCAGGCTTAGAGCTGGGAAAGGGGGAAGATGGTCAAGTGCTGTGTTGAGAGCAAAGAACAAAATCATGGGTTATTTGATTCTTTTTGCTATTCCTAGTCATTTAATGGGGTTTTCTTTACATGTTCCAGCCTAGTCTCAGAGTGCTTTGGGGAATTCAGAAACCAATCTCAAGTCAGCGGTTGCCAACGGAGTTGAGGCAGGCAGTGTCCTCTGAGGCTGGTGTAGTTGTCAGAGCAGAGACTCCAAATCCTGGCCAGGTGGGCCAGGGGCTTCCCACATGGCAAGTCTCCCTGCATAGCCCAATGTGGAGGATCAGATTTGATTTAATGGAAGAATAGGCTTCCCGGCATCATTTCTCTAAAACGTAAAACTGGCCCTTCCTCATTTCCATAGTCTCCCAATTACTAACACGTTTATAAAGCTCAATAATGGCTGTCACATTTGTTTAGGGAGCTAAACATGAAAGTCCAGCTTTAAAGCAGGATTTCAAGTTTCCTGATCACATTTAATTTTTTTTTTTTTGAGACACAGTTTCACAGTTTTGTTCTGTTGCCCAGACTGGAGCACAGTAGCATGATCTTGGCTCTCTGCAACCTCCACCTCCTGGGTTCAACCTCCACCTCCTGCCTCAGCCTCCTGAGTGCATGTGGGATTACAGGCACATGCCACCACGCCTGGCTAATTTTTGTTTTACTATTATTATTATTATTTTTGAGATGGAATTTTGCTCTTGTTGCCCAGGCTGGAGTGCAATGGCACTATCTTGGCTCACCTCAACCTCCACCTCCCAGGTTCAAGAGATTCTCCTGCCTCAGCCTCCCGAGTAGCGGGGATTATAGGCATGAGCCACCACACCCAGTTAATTTTGTATTTTTAGTAAGACGGGGTTTCTCCATGTTGGTCAGGCTGGTCTCGAACTCCCGACCTCAGGTGACCTGCCTGCCTTGGCCTCCCAAAGTGCTGGGATTACAGGCGTGAGCGACTATGCCTGGCCAATTTTGTATTGTTAGTAGAGATGGGGTTTCGCCATGTTGGCGAGGCTGGTTTCAAACTCCTGACCTCAAGTGACCCACCTGCCTCAGCCTCCCAAGGTGCTGGGATTACAGGCATGAGCCACCACACCCAGTTAATTTTGTATTTTTAGTAGAGACGGGGTTTCTCCATGTTGGTCAGGCTGGTCTCAAACTCCCAACCTCAGGTGATCCGTCTGCCTTGGCCTCCCAAAGTGCTGGGATTATAGGCATAAGCCACCGTGCCCAGCCAATTTTTGTATTATTAGCAGAGATGGGGTTTCACCATGTTGGCGAGGCTGGTTTCAAACTCCTGGCCTCAAGTGACCCACCCGCCTCAGCCTCCCAAAGTGCTGGGATTACAGGCGTGAGCCACTGTACCTATCCAACGTGGAATTCTAATTCTCCCATACAATCAGCCAGCCAAAACATCCTGTTTTTAGAGGTAGCCAACCTGTGGGATTTATACCATTAGTAAGAGTCAAAAAAAAAAAATCACATATTGAGTGCCAACAAACTGGAGAACACAGATTTACCCAGCATAGAGCCAGTGCCCATGGTTCTTAAGGAAGAAATGATTTTCCCTCTTTTGGCTTGGGCTAGTTCATAGAGAAAAAGAATCCTAAAAAAATAGTGTCTATCTGTAGATGAACCAATGGCATAAGGGACCCTGAGGCCCCCATAGTATATTCCACCAGAGAAGAGATCAGAATAAATTGCAATATGTATTTGTGATAGTGGCAGCTACCCTTTTTGAAAGAAATACAGTGGAATATTGAGGTCATCTCTTAACTTGTAAATAACCTTGTGAATGATAAACATGCTTTCTTTGAAAGCTGTGATAAACATTGGGGTGTGAAAAGCAAGTGAAAGGAGACTTGAAATAGATGCAAATGGATGCTTTACTTGGCCTTGAGAAAGGTTGAACACTAGAAATCGGAGTCTTTGTTATTAAGGGAGAGATTCTCAAATCACTTGGGCATGAAAGTGTTCCCAGGCTAATTCCAAGCTACCAAAATACAGAGTCCAAAGACACTCAGAGTCTCGTAAAGTGCCTTGCCAAGAAAAAATGGAACTTTGCCTTCTTGGCTTCCAAAAACAGGGTTTCCATCCAGGTTCCCACTGGAATGGAGAAGTTGTTCACATATTTTCCCACCCTTTCTGTTTCTCTGAATCACAATGACTTTATTTTAGCTTGTTACTTACACAAGGAAAATGGTCCCTTAGCACTACTAGTCAAGTCCTCACCATTTGCTTGTTAGTTGCATGTAAATAGCAAGAGACTGGTTGACTACAGTTAATCCTGAATAGTCCTACATTATCTTACAATGTTTGTGTGTGGAAACAACTGAGGCACCAAGAAACTAACAAAGATCATTCATGACCATTTTGTTTAACTCTTTCTATCAGATATGAAATCATAAGAAGATGAAAGTAATAATTTATGGATGAAGGTCTCTTCATTGTTGACCCAATTCTCAGGTTATAAAAATAACATTTAACATTTAGTGAATGCTTGCTGTTGTGCCAGTAATAGAGGTAATTGATACAAATGTATGATCTACTGGAATCCTTACAACAGTCATACAAGGTAGGTACTAGAATTAGCCCCATGTCCAGATAAGAAGGTTGAGGCATGAAGGAGTTAAGTCAACTTCCCAAGGTCACAGAGCTAATAAATGTCAGAACAGAGATTTGAACCCCAGTTCCATGGCTCCAGAACCTGCCCTCTTAACCATGAAGTTTTACTGCTTTATGCAGCTATATGATATTGCAGCTCACTTCATTTCTGATGACTGTGTTCAAATTCTCTGTTTAAATATTTATACAGAATATAAATGTGTACCCTGAGACTTTACAATGGGCATATTGCTATGAATTTCTTAGACACAATTCAAGGGGTCTATAAATCTCAAGTTTTAAAAGCAAGAGGAGATGCCATTTGCCTAGGAGTTCTCATCTCAAAGCATGTATTTCAAGACAATTCTAGATGTGCAACTGCAAAATGTATGACTTCAGCACTTGTATGTGCCCACTTGCTTGGAGGCATTTGGGTTGTTAAGAGTTCTTAATATGTATATAATCCAGCTTTTCAGGTAGGCTGAGTGACTTGCTCAGGGCCTGACAACTAGTTAACCACATAGCCTGGATGAGAAGGCGAGTCTCAGTTCCTATTTCCAGACTCTTCCAACTATTTCTTCATCTCAAACCCGCAAACAAATAAAAGCAGTCTTTAATGGGGCAGCAGAATTTGAAATTGTACTTATTTCAACGAGTACCTAGAATCTGATGGTTCTAATTCCAGTGGATAATTTTTTTCCCCTTGATGGTCTTTAAATATTTTACAGATTTTTCAGAGCTTGCCAAAAATAGGTCTGTGAAGACTTTGACATGTTTTGTTTGTGAGAGAGGAAAAGAGATAAAAACATAACTTTAAAAAAATGGTGACTATGCAGGCAAAAATAATGATGTGGGAAATTAAATCCTGCCTAGAGGTCTGAAGCTGATAACTTTTCCTGACCCCAGCAAGAAGATATGTTTCTTTCATGGGGAGCACAAAATCATTGGCTATGCCTTTTCTCTTTCTTTAAAGAATAGCACTTCCCTTTATTAGCCCAGGACAGATCAAATGACAATAATGCCAAACGGGAATTTAATTTAAAATATCTTCCTCTTTATCATGTTGAAAAGCCTTCAGCTCCAAGTTGGCGAATACCGTGAGTCGTCTTGGCCCGCAGAGCCCTGACGCATAGAGAAATGCATGTGGTATGAGGGACAGCCACCCACCAGCAGCCTCGGGTGTGGGAAAATATTCCTTCAACTAAGGGAAGGCAGCCCAAACTCTGAAAATTTGATCTCCTTCTTTTGCCAAAGAGCCAGCAACAAGATTCTGGGTTCCATCACTGTTATTATAACTGTAGGGGGAAAAAAATGACTTAATTGTAAACCAATGACCTCACCCTAATAACCATGTTCTAATCATTTCTAAAGAAAGCTGCCTTCTTCATTCCTGCCAACTTTCAAATGAAACAGATGACATTGGAAGATGATTATATTCATTAGCAATTATTCCATGAAAACAGTGAGAATTTGACTTTACCCTACACTCAACCCAGACAACTAAAACTGCAGTGCAACCTCGGGCCAAGTGTTGATCAACGCAGTGTGGGGACAATGTTTAGACCTAGGCTTTGAGCATTTGAGTGTTTCCTTTCCCCAGTGAGGCACTGGTTCAGGTTAAAAAAAAGCAAACAAAACAACAGAAATGTTCTTCCTCTTAGGCATAGGAATTGTTTTGTTTAGAACCTTTGAATGATAAATCTCTGATACAACTCTGCGTTTTTTTAAGGGACAGAATGACACACGGTACAAGCTTTCCGTCTTACTGCCACACATCAGTGTCCTGGGAGATGAACGAGATGCAGGTGATGCCGAAGGGGTGACAGGGCCAGGGCTGGGGCATGAGCACTGGTCAACACTGACACTCATCAGCTCCCATCTGGCTTGTGTGTGAGCACTCGAGTGTAGCTCAAGGCAGGGACAATATTTGCTGGAAGTTTAGGCATTCCCTAGGTGTCCTAGCTAGGCAGAGGAGGGAATGAAGATAGGTTTTGCAAGTAGAAATAAAAAAGAAGCACTATTATAGAATGACAACGTTTCCTAAAGTCATTTTTATGAACCATTTTTGAGCCGATCTATATGTCATGGCTGAGACATTGATTAGCAAGGTGCTGCTTTTACAGATGAAAGTACTAAATAAAAGAAAGACTATGATTCGGGCACAGTGATTTGCTGGAGATTGATTGGCAAGTGTGAGCTGGACCTGGAGTAGAATTCAACATGTCTGGTGCCTGCTCCAGAGCTCTGACAATGAAAAGGAGTCCAGATTTTGAGAATGAAGTAGGTTTCAAAAGCTAAGCCAGCTTCCCTTTCACAGGGGTTCAGCTGGTCAGGCTGCTTTCAAATCCACTCCCTGTTACGGGAGAGCTCGGTGCTAGGAGCATGTGGGAGGGGCAGCCCTGAGCCAACACTCCCTCTAGAAAAACATCCTAAGGCCATATTATGGTGACAATGGGACAGGATTATTGTATTCCTATTGGAAGGATCACACTGTTACATTATCATTTCCTTTAGGAATGCCCACATCCCCAAACTACTTAGTCATGATGAGTCCCTACAGAACAAACAACCCTCACCTTAGACCAAAGAAATACGTCTCTCAGTCAAACAAATATACTTAGAATCAGTGAGCGCAAAGCCCTACCTCAAATAAATTCAGAAGCCCCTCAAAATGAGGTCCTGTGATAGAGTTTCAGTAAGTCTAATGTCCCTAGTTGAGCTAACCATCTGGCATGGCAAACTCATGGGCCAGTGAATACTCGGTACTTTGCAGATTCACAGTTTTTGTCTCTGCTTCTATCCGACCATGCCCCTGCCCAGCTCCCTGCAAACTGCCTGCTCTTTTGGTCATAGAATGACAGCGTATCTCAGAGTGACATTTGGGAGCTATTTTTGAGCTTACCCACATATGTAGTTCCCCAACTCACCTGGAATGGAGGTTGGGTGAGTAGCAGAGAAATGTGCCTAGATGTGACAAAAGAGTGGGGTAGATGTGTTAAGTGAGTATTCAATGAGAACCCACTGTACTCCAAGCACTTTTCTAGTCCAGGAAACTCAGCAATTAGCAAAGTCATAAAAATCCCTTCTCTTATAGAATTTACAATTTGGGATGTGTGTGTGTGTGTGTGTGTGTGTGTGTGTGTGTGTGTGTATGACACATACACACATTAGGGACAGGGTGGGTAAGATATGACCCACCAAATGACCAAAATATGTGGAAAACTTCATATGGTACATTAAAAGAAAATAAAAGGCCAGGCACAGTGGCTCACGCCTGTAATCCCAGCACTTTGAGAGGCTGAGGCAGGTGGATCACCTGAGGCCAGGAGTTTGAGACCAGCATGGCCAACATGATGAAACTCTGTCTCTACTAAAAATACAAAAATTAGCTAGGCATGGTGGCGCATGCCTGTAATTCCAGCTACTCGGGAGACTGAGGTAGGAGCATCGCTTGAACCCGGGAGGTGGAGGTTGTGGTGAGCCAAGATTGCCACTGCACTCCAGCCTGAGCAATAGAGACTCCATCTCAAAAATAAATAATAAAATAAAATAAAATAAAATAAAATAAGTACTATGGAGTGAAACTAGGAAAAGGGGATAGGAGGCTTTGAGGTGGAAGGTGATAGTTGTAGTTTAAATAAAGTGATAAAACTCAGTGAAAAGGTTACATTTGAGCAAAAACTTGAAGAAAAAGTAACAAGCCGTAAGGTCATATGGGGAAGAGCATTCCAGGCCCCAAAACAGCAAGTGCAGAAGCTCTAGCGAGGGCCACCCTGATGCCCATTTTTAGGGTGTGCTATTCTCATGGTACCCTATGTAAGTGGTGTCCACTGGAATTGTGTTATGAACAATGTGCACTGGAAAACATGGCAGACCTGTCGTAAAGCAGGAACAGCAAGGAGGCCTGGAAGAGTAGGGGGAGGCCAGAGAGAAAATGGAGGGCCAGGTATTTTCAGGCTCTTTCAACTAGCTCTGCTGGAAAGCTAGTTGACTGTCCAGGGAATTTTTACACAGTCCCTTTGCCCATGTCTGCTGATATCACATGCCCTAAAAGCAGGTAGGCTGTGTCTAGCCTTCTTGGGTTTGATAGTTAATAAGTGAGCTCCATAAGGGAGATGTACAAGTCACGTGTCTTTGCATGGTGGTTTTTTCAATTCTCTAGCTCTCTGATGAATGTGGGAATAAAAATTTCTATCAGAATCGACACTGGTTATAATGTGAACTTTTGACATTACTTGAGAATATTCAATTCTGCTGTAGAGGACAAAAAAAATGGAATAATGAAATCCATCATAAACCCTGGGCATAGTTGGTAAGTAAGCAGGTACCTTACGTGATATAGGCAAAACTTATAGGATGTATTAAGTATAGAGAGTAATGTAGTATATACTGAGGCATGTTAAAGATAAACAGAATGCATGAAATATATGCTGGAACAAAGAAGAATATTATAGATAGAAATGTCAAGTCATATGTCTTGATCATTCTACCTCTAGGCTGACAGCTCAGTCATCTCTAGATCAGCCATTCATTGGTACCTCAATATGGTCTCATTCTGAGTTTCACATGAACTGTGGTAAAAAAAAAAAAAAAAATGCAGATAAAACCTTTCACTGTTCAGTAAGCGAATTGGCCAGGGGGTCCTTGTTTCTTATCTCAGTCCATTTTTTGCTGCTATAACAGAATAACCTCAGATGGGATAATTGATAAAGAATAGAAATGTATTTCTCACAGTTCCAGAGGTTGGGAAGTCCAAGGTCAAGGGGCCCAGATCTGGTGAGGGTCTTGTTATTGTCATAGCATGGTGGAAAGGCCAGAGAAAAAGTTGGAGAGAGACAATGGAACTCACAGCCCCCAGCCCTTTTATAATCCACATTCATCCATTCATGAGGATGGAACCCTCGTGATCTAAACACCTCCCATGAGGCCCCACCTCCTAACACTGTGGCATCAGGGATTGCATTTCCAGCACATGCTTTTTGGGGAGCACATTCAAACCATAGCATCCCTGCATCTCTCTGACATAGCAAATGTGTGTCATTGGCCCAGCAGGCCTTCTGTCTGTGGGCCCCCTTGCTCAAACCTCAACTCTGGTCTCCTGACCACACTGTTAGTGTAGAGAAAGACAGGACGTTCGGAGCTTGCATAGTCCAGAAGTCAAGTAGCGGTTGCTGTCATCTGCCTGCAACCCATCCTTACAAACTGACTCTATCTCCTTCTCCTTGCTTTTCCCTGTGTGTTTTAGATTAATTTAATAAACTGTGTGAGGCTGGGTGCGGTGGCTCATGCCTGTAATCCCAGCACTTTGGGAGGCTGAGACAGGCGGATCACCTGAGGTCAGGAATTCAAGACCAGCCTGGCCAACATGGTGAAACCCCATCTCTACAAAAATACAAAAATTAGCCAGGCATGATGTGGGTGCCTGTAATCCCAGCTACTCAGGAGGCTGAGGCGGGAGAATCACCAGAACTCAGAGGCAGAGGTTGCAGTGAGCCGAGATCGTGCCATTGCACTCCAGCCTGGGTGACAGAGCGAGAGTCCATCTCAAAAAAAAAAAAAAAAAAAAAAAATTAATTTAATAAACTGTGTGATTTAAGCAGCCCAATTTAGTCTGTGTTCCTTCCTGTTCCCTGACCTATGGAATAGCTTGGGATAGTTTTCTGCATGCCACCATTTCCTACCCACACCCCTCCTTGCCATGCAAATGCAAAGCCCAAGGTGCTATGAAGTCTCCAAGAGTCCTTGTATTAGACCATTATTTTCTGAATCCTAATATTCATAATGAATGAACAGCGTCCTTCAGAGTCCTTGAACACAAAGAAGGAATTTTAAAATATAAGAAGAAAACTAGCCTACAGTGTCTCTGCATGTATCTTTTACATTTTCCTTAATAGTGAGAGACATGATAAGGTTTGATTGACTTTGTCCACCAGTAAACTTAAAATAGAGGTTCCAGAAATAACATGTAACTAGCCAAGGGGAAAATTCAAGGCCATTTTGGAAGAGGAGGAGTTCTTGTGAGAGTCAAGGTCTTAACTCACAAGTCTTCTCCAACTCTTTGCATCTACTATTATTTACTGAATAGCACTGCTACAAACATGTTTGTACTGGTCCCTGTGAATAAGTGGGCTGAAATACAAAGAGCTGTGGGTTTGACTCATCAAAATATATGTGTAAGAGTCAACCATAGGGCTCTTGGACATGTTATTATATCCTGGAAACTGCTGAGTTCATGTATAATTTAGACATGTAAAACCATGCACAAATACATACTTTAAAAATTATACAGTTT
The DNA here is from genome assembly GCF_006542625.1 of Nomascus leucogenys. Taxonomy (NCBI): domain Eukaryota; kingdom Metazoa; phylum Chordata; class Mammalia; order Primates; family Hylobatidae; genus Nomascus; species Nomascus leucogenys. The sequence continues at coordinate 134,265,155 of NC_044383.1, read as the reverse complement.
CTAATCAGTTTAACATATACTGTGGAAAATAATCATGCTGAAAAAATAATAGCGTTAGCTATCCCTCCATGATTGAGTAGGTTAAAAAGGACAATAAGGAGTGATAGTAACAGAAAATATCCTTTTGATTAAAGATATTTTATTCTTCTGATTTTGTCTTTTCTTTCAGTGAGTTAAATACATTTGACCAGATTAACGCCAAATGATTAAGATGACATGATAAGATAAGGTCAGCAATCAGGGGCTGTTAATTTACGTACAACCCCCATCCACCTCCACTGTACACATACACCAATTGTCTTTTAAAACTTACGTTCTTTGCAGAATTGGGTTTGGTTATGTGATTACCATTGACACGTTATGACGCAAGTGCCCCCGGCGTGTAGACCATTGTTTTTATTAAACTTCTGAGCCAAAATCATAGAATGGAGGTATTGAGCGAGGAGGAGGGAGAATCCATGTATTGTTGGTGCTTGTTATCAGATTATCCCAAAATGGATACTATTCTACTTCACCTGGGACCAAAGCCCACAGACCCATTACGGGTACATTTTAGATAATATTTCTGACGTTAGAGAATAAGCATTTTCAGACCCCACCAGGTTCTCCAGCTTCTCGGCCTGAGCTTTCAGTTCCTCCTCCTTCTTCTTCTTTTTTTTTTTTTTTTGAAACGGATTTTCGCTCTTGTTGCCCAGGCTGTAGTGCGATGGCGCAATCTCGGCTCATTGCAACCTCCGCCTCCCGGGTTCAAGCGATTCTCCTGTCTCAGCCTCCTGAGTAGCTGGGATTACAAGTGCCTGCCACCACATCTGGTTAATTTTCGGTATTTTTAATAGAGATGGAGTTTCCTCATGTTGGCCAGACTGGTCTCAAACTCCTGACCTCAGGTGATCCACCTGCCTTGGCCTCCCAAAGTGCTGGCATTACAGGTGTGAGCCACTGTGCCCGGCCAGTTCCTCCTTCTTCTTATCCTCACCTTCCCACCCCAAGTTAACTCAGACTAGCCCAGATATGCCCTGAGCGAAGGAAGGGATCCTGCCAAGCCCTAGATGCCTTGCAGAAACCTCAGTGATAGACGTCAAATGCGGATATTCAGTATAAACACACACATGCACATGCACACAATGAAATTCAAACTTAACCACTTGAATCAACTAAAAAAAAAAAAAGCTTTGCTAAGTTTGCTAGTTTTTTAAAGAGATGGTTTAAAGGGACTGCCACTCAGAATGTACTTTTCAATAGAAATAGTAATTCTAAGGCAAGCTTAGGATACTGCAATTAGCCTAAGTGGTAGGCCGGGCATGGTGGAGCCAGTGCCTGTGGTCCCAGCTACACTGGAGGCTGAGGTGAGAGGATTCCTTGAGCCCAGGAGTTCAAAGCTGCAGTGATCTAAGAGAGCACCACTGCACTCCAGCCTGGGCTACAGAGTGAGACCCTGTCTCAAATTGTACCCCTATCCCCGTCCAAAAAAAACCTAAGTGGTACTCATTTCACAGCAAATGCTCACTTCATCTCTTTTTCTAGTATTTTTTTCTTTTTCTCTGTGGATCACATAAAGGGAGGAACATTTAGATTTTTTTTTTTTTTTTTTTTTTTGGAAACAGAGTCTCACTCTGTCACCCAGTCTGGAGTGCAGTGGTGCCATCATCGCTTACTGCAGCCTCAAACTGCTGGGCTCAAGAGATCCTCTCATCTCAGCCTCCCATGTAGCTAAGAATGCAGCTGTGTGCCACCATGTCCAGCTAATTTTTTTTTTGTATTTTTTTTTGTAGAGAGGAAGCTGCCATCATAGCACCCTGTGTTGCCTAAGCTGGTCTCAAACTCATGACCTCAAGCAATCCTCCCTCTTTGGCCTCCCAAAGTGCTGAGATTACAGGCATGAGCCCCTATGCCTGGCTGATTTAGATAGTTTTAATTAATGTGTAATTCGTTGCTTAATGTCTTGAATTCTCTCTTCTCTGTAAGCACCATGAAAGCAGGAGTTGATTCTTGTTCCTACCTGTATCACCAATGATTGGCACATAGCACATACACAATACGCATTTTTCAACGATATGAATGTATGAAAGAATAAAAAGAGAGAAAGAAGAAAGGAAAAATGGTGGACAACTGGGTGGGTGAAGGTTCTGGTCTGCTCGAAAGCTTCCCCCTCTTTCTCTGGCAGATGAGAGGGCAAGGAAACCGAGCCCTATAGCATGGGGCCTTACAGTACTGAAAGAAGCATGAACTTTGGTGTCAGACAGACTGGCTCTCAATCTTCACTCTACCCTTGGCTGTGCTTCATTATTTTTTTTTATTTTTTTTTTTTAAGATGGAGTTTCCCTCTTGTTGCCCAGGCTGGAGTGCAATGGCGTGATCTCGGCTCACTGCAACCTCTGCCTCCTGGGTTCAAGCAATTCTCCTGCCTCAGCCTCCCGAGTATCTGGGACTACAGGCATGTACCACCACGCCGGCTAATTGTGTATTTTTAGTAGAGATGGGGTTTCTCCGTGTTGGTCAGGCTGGTCTTGAACTCTCGCTCTCAGGTGATCCGCCCACCTTGGCCTCCTTCACTACTTAACCTCTCGGAATTTCAGTTTCCTCATCTATATACCAGAGAGAATACCAACTGCATACAATCTTTGTTACATATACCAGATAATGTACTATATATAAAAGCTCTCTGCTAGGTGCCAGGCTCAGATTTCTGAATAAAGAAACACTAAAAGCTGGTTTCTCATGGGCACTGACTTTAGGAAATCTTTGATGTACACGTTGCAAGTTTTAGGTGATGCACAGTGGGGCTGTAGGATGAAAAGCTAAGTGCCAAGTCCTCTGATTTTCCTTCCTCACAATCTTTGGCTTAGAGATTTAATACTTTGTCTTCAGCTACCTCTTGAGGGCCAATCCCATCTGCTCACCTAAGGCTCTGTCCCACATCTTAATTGTCTTCTGCATAGTTGCATGTTTTACTGTCAGCTCAAATTTAACATACCCGACAACACCGAGTATCAGTTTCTTCCCCAAAGAGTGTCTCCTTTCAGATTATCTTTCTGTTAATTTTACTTCTGTTCCCTAGAACTCCAGGTTCAGAGCCTCAGAATCAGTTATCCTTGACTCACCTAGAAGAAGGATCAAACCATGTCTTCTTGAGCCAGTAGGCCAGAGCCCAAGTCTGAATATCGACAGTTGCCTGTTGAATGGATGAGCTTGTTTTTCACATCCACCAAAATCTATTTTACCTATTGCCTTCCATATTCTTACTAATAAATCCTCCCTTCTCTCCTACTTATTAAAGCCTGAAACCTCAAACTCATCTTTGGTAACATACTCTTAGTCAATGACAACATTCAGCCAATTCAATGGCTCCTGTCCCTTTTCCTTGATGTGATCTTTCATATTAATTTCTTTTCCTCTATCTGCCACTACAACTCTTGTCCAGATCATACCAGGTAAGAGCATGGACTTTGGTGTCAAACAGAACATGGTTCAAGAACAAGCTTTGTCACTTTTTAACTGTGTGCAGCTAGACAAGTTGCTAGCCTTTTTCCTTATCTAGCAAAATGGATAATAATAGTATCCATCTCATATGGTTGGACGATTAATTAGATAACAGCCACTGACAGCATCCATTTCTCACTGCTATCCATGCTCACATATCAAAGAGTTATATCTTCTTCCTTCCAATGATGACATTTCTTCTACAACATTCCTGATGAACAGGTCATCTTGCCTAGACTTGAATCTCTTCAAGGTTGGGTGTGCCAGTGTGTGAGAAAATGTGAGTTATTTATGAATGAGTTTAGTGTATTAAAGGTCGTCCTTATACTTAGCTGATGTTCGCCTTTCTATCATTTTTAACTATCTGGGGCAATAAAGAATTCACTGAAATCATTTTCTGTATTACAGCAACATTTTAAGCCTGTGAAGTCATCTTTTGCATTCCACTTTTACATTTCATCTTGCAGATTAAACATCACAAGTTGTTGTAATCTTTCTTCTAATGTCCTCTGGATCCACTCCACTTTACGAATATTCTTTTAAAAATATGTTGTCCTAAGCTGATCATGAAAATACAATGGACTCAGATTAGGAAAAACCATCTTGAAAATGAAGAACAAAGTCGGAGGAGTCACACTTCCCAATTCCAAAACTTTGTACACAGCTTCAATAATCAAGACAGCATGGAACTGGCATAAGAAAAGACATAGATCAATGGAATAGAGTTGAGGGTCCAGAAATAAACCTTAACATGTATGGTCAATTGATTGCTAACAAGGATGTCAGAACAATTAAGTGAGTAAAGAATAGACATTTCAACACATAATGCTGGAATTAACTGAATATCCACATGCAGAAGAATAAAGTTGAGCCCTTTTCTCATACCACACAGAAAAGTTAACTCCGTGTGGATAATAGACACAAATATATGAGCTAAAGCCATAAAGCTCCTAGAAGAAAACATAGAAGTAAACCTTCATGATCTTAGGTTAGGCAGTAAAGGTTTCTTAGATATGGCACCAAAACACAAGCAACAAAAGAAAAAATAGGTAAGTTAGATCTTATACAATCAAAAACTTTTGTGTAGCAAACAGGACAAAATAGAATGTGAAAAGACAACCTACAGAATGGGAGAAAATATTTGCAAATCATATATTTGATAGGGAATTTGTATTCAGAATAAAGAACTCTTAAAAATCACTAATAATAAGATAAATAACTCAATTTAAGATGGGCAAAAGATCCAAATAGACATTTTTTTCAAAGAAGACAAATGGACAAAGTGCATTAGGGAAATTCGAATCAAAATCACAATGAGATATACCACTTGACACCCACTAGAGTGGCTATAATAAAAAAGATGAAACTGACAGGTGTTCACAAGAATGTGGAAAAATTCAAAACCTGTTTACATAGTGCTGGTGAGGATGTAAAAGGGTGCTGCAAGGGTGCACTTTGGAAAACTGTTTGTCAGTATTCGACAATGTCTAACAATGTTAAACACAGAGTTACTATATGGCCTAGATGTATACCTAAGAGAAATAAAGCATATATTGGCATAAAAACTTATCGCTAGGAGCAGTGGCACCCACCTCTAGTCCCAGATACTTGGGAGGCTGAGGCAGGAGGATCATCCGAGCCCAGGAGTTGGAGACTAGCCTGGGCTATATAGTGAAACTCCATTTCCAAAAAAGGAAAAAGAAACAAAAATCTCTTATATTGATCAATATTCAAATGTTCGTATTAAGTGTGGTCTATCCATACAATGAGGTATTATTCAGCAATAAAAATGAATGAAACACTGACACATGATAGAAAATGGATGAGCCTCAAAGAATTGTGGTACGTGAAAGAATCCAGTCACAAAAGACCACATATCGTATAATTTCATTTATACAAAATATTCAGAATAGACAAATCTATAGAGATGGGAAGCAGATTAGTGGTTGCTTAGGGGCTGGGTTAGGGATGAACAGGAAATGACTACTGATGGTTACTGTGTCTTTTTTATAGATGATAAAAGTGCTGGCCAGGAGTGGTGGCTCATGTCTGTAATCCCAGCACTTCGGGAGGCCGAGGCGGGTGGATTACCTGAGATCAGGAGTTCAAGACCAGCCTGGCTAACATGGCAAAACCCCATCTCTGCTAAAAATACAAAGATTAGCTGAGCATGGTGGCATGCACCTGTAATCCCGGCTATACAGTACACTGAGACAGGAGAATCGCTTGAACCTGGAGGCAGTAAGCCAAGATCGCACCATTGCATTCCAGCCTAGGCGACAGAGCAAGACTCTGTCTCAAAAAAAAAAAACAAAAAAAAACACAAAAAACAAAACCGCTCTAAAGTTATATTATGGTGTTGGTTGCACAACTTTGTGAATAGATGAGAAGTCATGGAATTGTATACTTTCAGCAAATAAATTATAAGGCATACAAGTTATATCTCAATAAAGCTGTTTGCTAAATTTGGACATCTCTTTTTTTTTAAATGGCTTTATAGAGGTATAACTCTGGTGTTATACATTTAGTGTTTGTTTGTTCACCTCTATCATAAGCTATGTAAGCTATATGTCTCTAAGGATTGGGATCATTTTTATCAACGGTTAAACCTCCACTTCCTTGTATAGTACTTTTTGCCGAGTGTTAATTTAAAAATGTTTGTTGAATGATACATTTTAGGCTAGATGAATACAGTTTGCATCAGCATTAGGGCAGACATGTCACATGTAGTCAACTAACCCTCCCCAAGTCTTTTATGTGAGTTGTTGTTAAGCCAGGGCAATTCTATCCTGTACTTGGGCAGAAATTTCTTGCAAAAAATCAAAGTTAAGAGTTTACATTTATTTTAAAATTTTTATCATGTTAGAACCCATCAGTCATTTTAGCCAGTTAAATTTTTCTTTTTTTTTTTTTTTGAGATGGAGTCTTGCTGTTTTGCCCAGGCTGGAGTGCAGTAGTGCGATCTTGGCTCACTGCAACCTCCGCCTCCCAGGTTCAAGTGGTTCTCCTGCATTAGCCTCCCCAGTAGCTGGGGCGACAGGTATGCACCATGTTGCCCGACAAGTTTTTGCATTATTTAGTAGAGATGGGGTTTCACCACATTGCCCAGGCTGGTCTTGAACTCCTGACCTCAAGTGATCTGCTCGCCTCCCAAGGTGCTGGGATTACGGGCGTGAGCCACTGCACCCAGCCAAGATTTTCTTGGATTTTTTTCTCTGTCATTTAGTGTAGTCTCTATTTCTACCTGCTTTGTATTACAAACCAATTTAAATAAGCATGCTGTCTTTCTCCATAAAAACATTAAAGTGTAGAACAAAAATTTTTTTTTTTTTTTTTTGAGACGGAGTCTCGCTCTGTCACCCAGGCTGGAGTGCAGCGGCGCAACCTCGGCTCATTGCAAGCTCCGCCTCCCGGGCTCACGCCATTCTCCTGCCTCAGCCTCTCCGAGTAGCTGGGACTATAGGCGCCCGCCACCACGCCCGGCTAATTTTTTTGCATTTTTTTAGTAGAGACGGGGTTTCACCGTGGTCTCGATCTCCTGACCTCGTGATCCGCCCGCCTCGGCCTCCCAAAGTGCAGAACAATATTTTTATGGAGAAAACAGAGCTAAAGTCAAATGCTGGTGGAGCATAAAACGCTCACTTGAAGAACGCCTTGGTAATAGCTCCAGCTAACTGTACCATGGTCTAATCCTGTGGCTGGAACCTCTGGGGGAGTCTTTCTATCCACCTCCCCACATCCATCTGACAAGCTCAGGTCCAATACCACTTCTTTCATGGGCTATTCTCCGATCTTCTCAGAACGTCTATCTTCTATTGAATTTGCCACAATATTTTGTTTGTACTACTCTTGAGACATCCCATACAACCTCGAATTATAATTGCTCACATGGGTGTCTCAGCATTTATTCTAGACCATAAGATACTTAAAAGGAGGAATTGTGATTTCTTTGACAGTTTTGTCTCTTAGAATTTAAGGGTGAGGGTGCTTAAGTATTAGAAATAACGGATAAGTAAAATATTCAGTGTTATTAAAAATACTATTAAATCTCAACACCTCCAGGGGTTACATATCTGAAAAAATATATCATATATATATATAAATTCTAAAATAAATTGAAATAGTCCATATCAAAAACCCTGCTAGAGTAGGTGACTCTTCCCAATCGACTTCAATTATTCATGGTATAATTTTTGCAGGCACATCAAAAATTGTACGTTTAGAGGTTAGAGGATGAATCCTCTTAAAGTTTTCAAACCAGTCCGTACTAGCTTGAAATGTAATGTTTCTTGCACTTGAATTTTCCCTGCTTTGTGTCTGCCAGTCTTGGCCCAATACTTGGGTAATTTTTTTATGTTATTGTGGCACTTACAGGTGTTCTTCCAGTTGTGTTTTTCTATCCTGAGGTTGTATTGGAGTATGACATGATCAAACCTCTTCTCTGCACCATGTCACAGAACCACCTTAATGAAAGAGTGGACAATAACTATTGTGGTTTTCTCCCATTTCAGGTGATGGAACGGAATCATGTGTGTACAAAAAGATACAGGAATGTACATATTCAGTTTGCAACATAAAAACATATACTGTGATTGGAGAGGAATTACAACATTCTAATTGCAATTTTTGCCATTTATTCAATAAATATTTCCTGGCTGGGCATGACGGCTCACACCTGTAATCCCAGCACTTTGGGAGGCAGAAGCAGACACGTCACCTGAGGTCAGGAGTTTGAGACCAGCCTGGCCACCATGGTGAAACCCCATCTCTACTAAAAATACACAAATTAGCTGGGTATGATGGTGCATGTCTGCAATCTCAGCTACTTGGGAGGTTGAGGCAGAAGAATCGCTTGAACCTGGGAGGTGGAGGTTGCAGTGAGCTGAGATTGTGCCACCGCACTCTAGCCTGGGCAACAGAGTGAGACTCTGTCTTGAAAAAAAAAAAAATTCCTGAGTGCCTACCATGTGCTGATTAAACTGTTCTAGATGTTAGAGATGCAGCTATGGACAAGACAAATACAATCTCCTCTCTCCAGGAATTTACTTCTAATGGAGGAGAGAGACAAAAAACAACTTTGTACATAAATCTTTTCTGATAGTCATTAAGAAAATAGAGCAACGTGGTGCCCGAATTCTAGGTTGCTCATTTTAAAGGCTAGGATGCCTAAAACCACAAGGAACATTTCAGAATTAGTAACATTCATAATTCATAGAGCTATACTTAATGCTAATAAATGTTTGGTATTGTTGCCTCCCCAACAGCCACCTCAGACCACCTCCCGACTCCAAGTTTCCCTGCTCATCAATCCAAAATTTTGTTGAATATACTACTTCCCCACCCCCAGTGGAGCTTAAGGGTTAACCTGAACTCTCTAAACCAATCAGGGCATTCCTACTGTCTTTGATTGTGAGTGTTGTAGGCAGAGACCTCTAATCCAATCCTTGCTAATGAGACTTGAGGTAGGACCAGAGCTTCCGGAGAGGTTGCCTGGCTCCTAAAAAGAGAAAGATACCGGAAAAGAGATGGATTCATTCTATCACTGGAAATCAGATGGTGTCCTGAGTGACATAAGTATACTTACAACAGCCATTTTGCAACCATAAAGAAGCCAGTGGGAGTACACAGCCTACATGTCCTTGAAGGCACAGAAGAAAGAAGAGAGAAAACTGTATTTTTGATGACACAGTTGAGCCACAGAATTGTCCAACCCCGGAGGTGCCCCACTTCGTGTTGTGGGAGATAATGCATTTTCCTTGCTGTTTAAACCACTTTGAGCTGAGTTTTCTATTACCAGCAGCCTAAAGCATTTTGACAGATAAAAGTAGATACAAATGCACATATATAATGAGTACCCTGACTGATTGATTAAATGTGTATGTAGGCATGAATTACCTCCCTAATCCATTTATGATTGTCACATTTATTTTTGCTTCAGGGAAAAGCAACTTTAGAATTTAAAACAATCAGGATTGAAAACAAATACCTGAATTTCCTACAATTAAAAAATCAATTCATTAAGTAGTGGTATTATGCTAAAATAAAATGAATGCTTAGAAATTTGTTAAGTGTTTATGATGTCGTAAGACATCAAATAAACCGTTTTTCTTTAATAAAAAAAATCTGATGTTGAGTCCAGTCTTTCATTTTGATCACTGGAATAGAGAATAGTCATTGCAATCAATTGCATGTATGGAGATGAGAGGGGAAAGTGGCTTCCTTTTCATACTGTCTTTTCTTCTAAACTACAGTTTCCCCATTGGGTCTACTTTTAAATAAAATGAGAGCAAAAATGCTAAACTATTATTGTTAGAAAACAGCTTTCGCTAAGAATGAAATGCCAATTATCTTGCAAATATTTGCTGTTTCTCATTTGCAAAGTTCTGTTGGTCACTTTGATGTAGTCAAAGCTTCTGAATATTTATAGATTTCTTATTTTTTGGAGAAAGACCAGAAAGGCAGTAACAACCTCACTGGATTGTTATCTAGCAATTCAACCTTTATTTTTATTTTATTTTAAAAATTTCAATAGTTGTTGGGGTACAGGTGGTTTTTCGTTACATGGACAAGTTCTTTAGTGGTGATTTCTGGTATTCTGGAGCACCTGTCACCTGAGCAGTGTATGCTGTACCCAATGTGTAGTCTTTTATCCCTCACTTCCCTCCCACCCTTTCCCCTTCAGTCTCCAAAGTCCATTATATCATTCTTATGCCTTTGCATCGTCATAGCTTAGCTCCCACTTATAAGTGAGAACATACGATATTTGGGTTTCCATTCCTGAGTTACTTTACTTAGAATAATGGCCTCCAACTCCATCCAAGTTGCTGCAAAAAACATTATTTCATTCCTTTTTATGGATGAGTAGTATTCCATGGTGTACATATACCACATTTTTTTTATCTACTCTCAATCTTTATTTGCAAAGTACAGATGATAAAGAATTGGATTTGTAAAAAACCTAAACATATATTCTTCATAAATTACTTCTGTAAGTGTAACTCTATCCATAACCTTTGGTGTATTGCAATTAGGAGCACAGTTATAACTGGTATCTGAAGTGTGCAGGGTGAAGGAAGTGATGGAGTCATGTTAACAATAGCCACTCCAACGCTTAAGACAATCACAGGACTTTTCTTCCCACCCATAACCAGGGGCTCCTCTTGCTCTGTTTGCCTTCCAGTTTGTTCTATCTTCACCTGTAATAGGAAACCATAATATTTCTTCCTACTCACTTCCACTAACCATCCCAGTGGTCCTTGGGAACCACTTCTCCCACATCTGTCTGCAAGAAGGAAGCTGTGGAGCCACGATGGGTCACCTATACAAAGGCCCAGATTTTTGGGGAAGGAATCAGTGTTGATGTTCTCAACTTCCATAATTATTTTTTCCTAAGATTATCTACTTTCAGGAAAAGTTGGTTTATAATTGCTTAGAAAACATTTAGGCAAAATTTTTTCTATCAATTTATAAAAAATAAAACACACCCATCTCCCATCTCACTACTCATTCCCAATATTACTATGGTGCATTGCTCAGGGGTGTGCAAACTGCTAGAGAGCTAAATAAAGGTATAAATAAAAATAATGGAGGCTGGGTGCGGTGGCTCACTTCTGCAATCTCAGCACTTTAGGAGGCCCAGGAGAGCGGATCACTTGAAACTAGGAGTTTGAGACCAGCCTGGCCAACATGGTGAAACCCCATCTCTACTAAAAATACAAAAATCAGCCAAGTGTGGTGGCAGGCACCTGTAATCCCAGCTATTTGGGAGGCTGAGGCAGGATAATTGCTTGAACCCCTGAGGCAGAGGTTGCAGTGAGCCAAGATTGTACCACTGCACTCCAGCCTGGGCAACAGAGCAAGAATCTGTCTCAAAAAAAAGGTTGGGGGGAGGCCTCTTTAAAGCCTCTTTAATGATTCATCAAGGCATCAAGGCAACTTAAACACACAAGGCTTTCTTCCACTTTTTTTTGTTGCTTGGAGGGGCAGGCTGGAGTGCGCAGTTGCATGATCATAGCGCACTGTAGCCTTGACCTCTTAGGCTCTAGTGATCCTCCTGCCTCAGCCTCCCAAAGTGTTGGGATTATAGGTGTGAGACACTGAACCTGGTTAATTTTTAAAAATTTTTGGTAGAGACAAGCTATCACCATGTTGCCCAGGCTGGGCTCAAACTCCTGGCCTCAAGTGATCCTCCTGCCTTGGCCTCCCAAAATGTTGGGATTACAGGCATAAGCCACTGTGCCTGGCCCATGTAAGACTTTTTATTTTTCTCTGTTATATACAAAATTCTGTAAAATCTTGGTGCTGGTAAAGTGATATTTTAGATTATACATATATAGAGAGATGGATGTTCTCAATTCCAAAGAGCCAAAGCAGTATAGATTATTGAGGCTGATCTTTTCAAATGCAACAAGAATGTTTTGTGGGTCTACCAAAGTTTTTGGTGATATAATTGATAAATCTACACATCAGCATTTTATGTCACTTCTTTGAGGTTGGTAATGCTTTATTGAATAACATAGGCAAAGTCTATTTTTTTCAAATTGAGTCATGAGATATGTTCTGCAATTAGTCACTCCTTGCTTTATCTCATTGCATATATTCTACTTCCTAGTTAAAAAAATAAACTCATGTGAAGTTATAATAGAATCGGAGACATCACATTTAAAATGGGTGGGTTACATGAGCAAACATTGTTAGGAGGCAGAGAAGCAACATAGTTTAAAGACCAACAGTCAATGGATTGCTGTGTCCTCTGTCATGTGGTCACTTCTTACCCACATCAGAGGAAGCCTCTTGGTTGAACTCAGTCTTGCTTATGAGTGACAACAATCATGACTGCATCTTTTCAGACAAAGCGGGGACTTGATTCCAGCATAATCTGAAATGTGAAAGTTTTATTTATACAGCACTTTGATATTCAAAGCACGGTTCTAAGGACTTTATAAATATTAACTCATGTAATCCTAATTACAGGCCTCTGAGGGGGTCACAGATATACCTATATTTCACATTTGGGGAAACTGAGATTGGAGGCCCACCTAGTTAGTTAGAAGCAGGACTGGCATTCAAATCCAGACGGCTCGGCTCTCTCTGTGTAGGCTCTTACCCACCATGCTCCGCTGCCTCTCCAGCAATATTTTCAATTCTTGGGTCTTTTCTAAGGGAGTTCTCAGCATCATCCCTTGTTCACCTTGGCAATGCCCAGAATGTTTCAGGATGATGATCATATTTAATAACATTTAGTTACTGTTCATCTGAGACTCAGTTTGCGTGTGAAATACTATTACCCTCATTATATAAATAAGGAGAGGAGGAACCAAGAGGTCCGGTAGGTGTAACAAAGACAAAGTCAGAAACAGAAGCCCCCAGCCCTGTGATGTAATGATAAGAGAAGTTTCCATTCCCTTGTTTACTAGGAGTTGCTTAGTAAACAGGTTTGGAGGGACTGAGAGAGAGAGAGAGAGATCGAAGGGGAAAGAAGGGAAAAAAAACCTAAAACACAAAACCCTTTGCAATAATCAAATTAATAAGATAATGGTAGCAAAATGATTCAATGTAATTATTCAACATTTCCTTATGTGGGGAATTATTATGCAATTATTCAACATTTCCTTATGTGTATTATGTACGTAGTCATAACCGTAACGTTTTCAGTACTAACTTGACAAACAAGTTGCAAATCTTTCTGGAAGTCAGAGACTTATGTAGTTCACTTCTTGGTGCAAAATCTCAGCAGCTCTATGGGGCAGAAGTGATTTGAAGTGCACAGGGCATTGAACGATCTTGGTGTTTCTTTCTGAGGGTGCAGCCCCAAACTTCTTTCCAACTTAGGAGCCTGCAGAGAGAGGAGTACCTCCAGCCTCTGTGCTAGCACCTTCCCCACCTCGGGAATCGCTTCATTCACTTGCCTAAATAGTTTTAATTAATGCAAGAAGGAAAACGTGTGAAATATTTTTATGTGGCTACGGTATTAAAGATATAGATATGGATTGTGTCTGGGAAAAATCCTAAGTGTTGATTTATCTGCCCAAACAAATTCACACTATTCCTCAGCTACCTAAGGGGCTCCACTGCATGAGAATACATTTGATATTGTGGCCCCTTAATGTGAAGGAGGAAAAGCAAACTCAAGGTGTCCCACACATAAACCAGGTAGACCATAGGTTAGAAGGGGAGAAGAAGTTCACCTTGCTTTTGAATTTAAGAAGAGGGAAAATAAAACTTTACAAAGGAGGAGAGGAATGTTTTTCAGTTTTATTTTATGGGTAGTGAAAAAAGATGCAAAGGAAGAGGCTGAAGAAAGGAGGTAAAGAGAAACATAAAGAAGGCTACTATGAGGAAGAGTGAGAAGTAAAGAACAGGCTAAGAGACCCTCAGGGAAAGGAATCTTGCAGAATGGGAGAAAGACTCAGTCACTGCGAAGTGTCTTAATGGACTTGAACTTCTCCTGTCACTTCCTTCTGTTCACCACTGCTATCACTGCCCTTTGAAATTCTAATCAGCCAATTAATCACTGTTCACAACCACCGCAGCTCACCAAAGGGAAAATTATGCTCTGGGCTGTAGCCAAAGCAATATCACCCCTTGTCTAGATGAACTCAAATCAAATCAGCCTTGGAAGTTACAGGTGCCTTCCTCCTGCCTTGAAGTAGCCACTGTAAATTCTATGGGATCCAGGTCATTTTCAAAATGGAGCAAGGTTGTGTAAAAATCAGAATTATCGTATGTTCCCCAAACCCTTTAAATACAGAGGACTTTTGCCTATTGACTGTGTTTTTAGTCTCACTCTGTTCTGTTTCACATCTATTCACTTCCTTGCATACAGCTATGCAAAAGATATTTGTGCAAATGGTGGACATAAATTCAGTACTAAGCAAGCTCTGTTGAGGCTCTGTCATGTTAATACCAGTCACAAATGAAAGTAAAATTTTATTTTGAGGTTTAACCTTGTAAATTGCCCAAAAGCAATTTTTTATTTCCAGCTGGATTTATTTGAAGAAAATAGGCTCAGATTTATTGGGCCTGTTAATAAAAAAAAATAATAAATGACCTCCTGTAGTTTTTGCTGCTATTTATTGATCTCTTTCAAATTTAGCGAGCAATTCAATCTGCAGTAAGACGTATTGAATGGAGTGGATTGTGAATGTAAAAATGGAACGAACATTTAGAAAGCATTTTCAAGTCCCAGAAAGTAGCTTTAATAAATGGGAATAAATTAAATTTACATAAGTGGAGGGATAAAAGAGCGATTTTGTTTTAATGATGAACTACACAGAAATCATTTGTTAGATATGGGGTCTATTGGTCACATTTTATTTTATTTTGTTTTATTTTATTTCATTTTATTTTTTGAGACACAGTCTCACTCTGTTGCCCAGATTGGAGTGCAGTGGCACGACCTTGGCTCACTACAACCTCTGCCTCCTGGGTTCAAGTGATTGTCATGCCTCAGCCTCCCGAGTAGCTGGGACTACAGGCATGTGCCACCATGCCTGGTAATTTTTATATTTTTAGTAGAGACGGGGTTGCACCATGTTGGCCAGGCTGGTCTGAAACTCCTGGCCTCAAGCAATCTGCCTACCTAAGCCTCCCAAAGTGCTGGGATTACAGGCATGAGCCACCATGTCCAGCCCTAGCATTTTTTCATGTATCTGTTGGTATTGGCCACTTTTTAGAAATCAGCTCATAGAGTGGATTGCTGTAGTTCTGATGAGTGAAGAGTCCATCACAGTCTTTCATGCTAACTCTATCTTCAGAGACTTTCCTTAGAATAATCCCTTCTGACATCATTAGGGTAATTCACTCCTGTTTTCCCCATCCAATCATTGCTATTACCACAACTACTAGTTCAACTAGTAGTGTAGTTGTAATAATACGAGTACTGCTATGGTTTGAATGTCCCTCTAGAATTAATGTTGCAACTTAATTCTCATTGTGGTGGTATTAAGAGGTAGGGTCTTTTCGGAAGTGATTGCCATGGGTGATTAAGTCCACCCTCATGAATGGATTGGTGCCTTACAAGACGGCTGGAGGGAACAAGTTCAGACCTCTTTGCTCCTCTGCACTTCCGCCATGTGAGCACATAGCATTCATCCCCCTTTTGCTCTTCTATCCCTTCTGCCATATGAGGAGACAGAGTTGAAGGTGCCACTGAGGAAGCAGAGACAGGGCCCTCACCAGACACTGAAACTGTCTGTGCCTGATCTTGCACTTTCCAGCTTCCAGAGCTGTGAGAAGTAAATTTCCATCCTCTATAAATTACTGAGTCTGTGGTATTTTGTTACAGCGGCATGAATAGACTAAGAAAAATAGATTTGACTTCAAAATGAGAAGGATTATTGGAGGTGCTTTCCCAGGCTTAGATGAAGAGACCTCCAAATTGCCAAACCCACATGTATGTTTCAGTGCATGTCCTATTTCACCTTTGCTATAGTTGCCACTATCTACCATTCCATTCTTCTTGAAACTCTTCTGGCTTCCTCAATACCATGCACCATTTTGTACGTCACACTCCCATCCCGAACCCTCCCCTTAGGTTCCACCTGTGCTGTAAAGAGCCGCCTATGCACATGGGGAAACACCCAGGCCTGCAAGTCTAAACTCAGTCCATTTCCCCATCACCTGCACAGGCTATGAAAGCTGCCATTGAACCATTGCAGCAGGGTCTCAGGTGTCCCAAGCATGGACCAGATAGCAGGATGTGGGCTCAGAGTGGGTACATTCCCTTAGCTCTGCCAACTTTTTGCCCTAGAAGGAGGAGTAAGGCCAGAGGAGGGTCCCCTTGAGTGTGGAGCCAGAGTGAGGGCCCATTTCACCTGTATGTGTGTTTTTTGGGAGGATAAAGGTGACAGGTAACAGGTGAGAACCATGAGGCGTGTTAAGAGACTAGGGAAAAACGTGTCTGGAGGAGATAATGCATGCAGCTGAGTGGGAATCATCATAGCGTCAGAAGAATTTGAGGATAAAGACTTTGAACTTTGATCATGGGGGAATGGGGAGGTCTGAATTCTTTTGCATAGGGGAAGAGATAATCAGACATTTTTGTGCAGGGTGGATGAGAAAATAGGAGAGAAAATAAGGAGATTGGCAAGGTTACTGCAAAGTTTAAGATATGAAGTCAAAAGAAGTGAAAGCAGAAAGGGGCTCCTGGAATTTCTACAATGAGGAGAGAATCAATTAGATGTAGGAGGTGAGGGAGATGGAGAACCTAGGCCAAATAGTTTCACAAGATAAAATGTGGCCAGGCTGTTTGATTCCTGGGAAGGCTCTTCTCTTTCTGAGAAGTGAGGATGCTGTGTGGGCGTGTTTTGAACACTGTTCCTATAACCAAGGCCAATCCTGGGTCCCATGAGCCTGTGGTCCTCCTTAAGGTCTTTCCAAGGAAGCCCCGTCCTTACCTCAGCACCCCCATCCACTTTCGGGCTGAGCATGAACATGCAATTTCAGCTCTGAGTTCTAAGTTATGTTCATTTTGGATTGGAAGAGGGATATTTCAGTGTTTATAAAAATGCAAGATCCTTTTCATTAAGGATAAACAAATCCTTTCTGAGAAAGGCACACTAGCCAAGGTCAGATAAGGTTAAACTATCATCACAGAGAAGCAGAAGGGTTCACAAGGTGGTGTGGACTCTGAACTGCCTGGATTTAAATCCCTCTGACTGCGTGACCTACAAAGTCCAAAGCAGAACTTCTTCCAAAGTACTGCTGGCAGGAGTCAGTTTTCTGTCCTGATGTGGGAGCTGGGAGGGAGGAGGAAGCTCTCCCTCCAAGGTCCCAGCACCAGCTCTCCTTCTGCCACCAGAGCAGTAAGGACAAAGGCCAGGGACCTTTTTTCCTGCAAAAGTCAGATACCCACTAGCTTAGTTGCACTGGGGCAGCCGTGTTGTGTTAGAACCAACAAATTAGAGGAATGTCCCACTAAAGAAAATGAGCCCTGTAGATTTGTGCCATTCAACAGAAAAAGAACAGTTTTCTATTCCCCTTACTGAAGCATAAAATAACTTTTGGCATAAACCTCTGTCATATTTACATGTTAGGTTATGTTTTTGGGTTGGGGTCTTATTGTGTGACCATCTGTGGCGATGTGTTTACTAGCTGTTTGTTGCTGGTTCTTTTCTCCTCTTCCTCTTTCCATGGTTGCTTGGCAGCTAAGTTTTTTTTTTTTTTTCATTTCATTTCAATCAGTGGCTCACAATTTCAAACAGATGTTTTCAAAAGTGCTTGACTTTTAAGCAGAGTGTATGCAGTGCCCTCTTGGCAGTGTTGCTACACTCAGCCGTGAATCTGGTTTGCAAATGAGGGTGCTGGGGTGCCTGGGAACAGGAGCTTCTTGAACTACAAGTGCCCAAGATTCATTTTCTTTCTTCTTTCTTTCTTTTCTTTCTTTCTTTCTTTCTTTCTTTCTTTCTTTCTTTCTTTCTTTCTTTCTTTCTCTCTCTTTCTCTCTCTCTCTCTCTCTCTCTCTTTCTTTCTTTCTTTTTCTTTTTAAGACAGGGTCTCATTCTTTTACCCAGGCTGGAGTGCAGTGGTGCCATCATAGCACACTGCAGCCTCAAACTCCAGAGCTCAACTGATCCTCCTGCCTCAGCCTCTCCAGTAGCTGGGACTACAGACACACACTACCACACCTGGCTAATTTTTTTTTTTTTTTAGAGATGGGATCTCACTATGTTGCCCAGGCTGGTCTCAAGCTCCTGGCCTCAAACGATCCTCCCACCTCCTGCTTTAGCTTCCTAAAGTGCCGGGATTACAGGCGAGAGCCACTGTGTCTGGCCTGAGTGTTCTAGATTCTTGACATCCTTCCTTAGGATATTGGTGCCTGGGCCTGTGCTGGAAGCATCTTAGCAGTTTAGACTGCCCTGGCTGTTTCCTGAGGGATACAGGCCCAGCACAGATTGTAAGGCTGGTGGGCTTTAGATTAGGAGGACCTGCGTTTGAACCCTGTCTCTACCACATGCTGGCTGTGTGATCTGGATGATGCTCTCAGTTTTCCTGTCTGTAAAATGGGGATAAGAACAAAACGGTACCTCATAGGCTACTGTAAGGATGGAAAGTGATAACATGGTAAAGCACTTTGCTTCAATAACTGCCACTGGGTTATGGAGTGTCACTCAGCAAGCATGCAGCACGTGCCAAACAGTAAGCAATATTCCTATCAAGATTTTTAAAGTCCTTACAACAATCCTATGCTATGCATATTATTATCACTGTGTTAAGGACAAGGCTCAGAGAGGTTAAGTAACTTGCCCAAGGCGGCACAGCCAGTCTGGCTCCAGAGTCTGTCTAGGTTGCTATTCAGGACTAAGTGGGGCCATGTGGTCCATAATAAGCAGTGTGTACTCAGGGACTCAGCATCAGGGACTAGTGGTAAGCGCTTTATAGCCCAGGATTTCATTTAACTCCCTAACCTAAGTCTTTAGCAGTGCTTGGAGGGATGCTATTACTATCTTCCTGATGGAGATGAGAGACATTAGGACGGGCATGGTGGCTCATGCCTATAATCCCAGCACTTTGGGAAGCCAAGGCAGGATGATCATTTGAGGTCAGGAGTTTGAGACCAGCCTGGCCAACATGGTGAAACCCGTCTCTACTAAAAACACAAAAATTAGCTGGGCATGGTGAGCACCTGTAATTCCAGCTACTCAGGAGGCTGAGGTATGAGAATTGCTTGAACCCGGGAGGTGGAGGTTGCAGTGAGCTGAGATCGCACCATTGTGCTCTAGCCTGGGAGACAGAGCGTGACTCTGTCTCAAAAAAAAAAAAAAAAAAAAAAAGAAAAAGAAAAAAGAGATGAAGTCAGGGAGGAAATGTGCTGCTGAGAGAGGCTGGCTTCAGCACTGGCACCTCAACCTCTTTCCCTGCACTGTGGGACACTCTCCCCACCATTCAGGGCTGGACGGACCTGACTGGTCGTCTCACACAAATGTCCCCAGATGCCAGCGGTCTTCCTGGAGACACAGGAGTTAGAACCCAATGTCCTGACTCCAGCCCATTGTTTTTTGTTTTTGTTCATGGTATTAGAATAACAGTATCATTTGCCACTGTAAGTAATTCCATATGCTTCATGTTTTTTCCTCCTCCAGCCAGTCTTATCATAATAAAAAGTTACCAAAATAAATAAATATTAAAAACCCAATTTGCACAAGCACAACGAAGTACAGAAGGCCAAGTAAGCAAGAAATCTGAGCATTTCTCTTTAGACAATAAAAGTAGTAGGAAAAAGAACAGAAGCTAAAAAGTGATACAAGTAGATGTGGAAAAGTAATACTGTAAATTCCTTCATGTTACCCATATTCTAGAAACTTAATGTCTACTGTTACGTATTAGAAGGTATTGCTGGTATAGTTCTGCCAGAAAAAGGTTTTCTTTTATAAAAAGAAGTTAGGACACTTTGGGAGGCTGAGGCGGGCAGATCACTTGAGGTCAGGAGTTCAAGACCAGCCTGGCCAATATGGTCTCTACTAAAACCTCGTCTCTACTAAAAATACAAAAATTAGCTGGGTGTGGTGGGAGCCTGTACTCCCAGCTACTTGGGAGGCTGAGGCAGGAGAATCACTTGAACCCAGGAGGTGGAGGTTGCAGTGAGCCAAGATCGCACCACTGCACTGCAGCCTGGGTGACAGGGCAAGGCTCTGTCTCAAAAATAAATAAATAAAATAAAATAAAATAAATAAATAAGTAGATATTTCTGCCAGCTCTGCCCACTATACACCATAGCAAAATTTTAGTGCTGTGGAAAAGTCCCAGCAAGCACAGCAAGTTGACTCTAACTGATTTTACAGTTGAACCTGACGTCTGGGGACGTGATGAAACCACACCACAATTTATCATCAGAAACAAGATAGTCATTACAGTGTTGCTTTCTATGATACCTCGTACAGGGCTGTTTATTACTGAGAATCTCATTTTTAAAAGTTTTAAAATATTACAAGTTCCCTCAATAGCAGTCTGGCAAAATGTCTGCATCTGTCCGCATGAGGATAAGCTTTTTCCCCCTCCAGAGCACCCATCCCAAACAGAAGCAGCCCAGAGTGCTAGCTTTTGCTGAGCCAAGTTGTGGAAGACTTATTTAGCGTGATTTAAACATATTAGCTCTTATCAACCTTTCCTTTTCTGGAATGACTGCCTCAGTGGGACACAGATTTTGAAATTTTGTAAGTTTCACAAGAAACTAAGATTTGCACACTTTGGCCAAACTAAGAAAGGTAATGACTGGGTTTTCTACCGGTTTCCAAATTGGGTTGTTTTTTTCCAGATGCTTATTGAATTTCAGTTCGAATAAGACAGGTGGTTTTAGGCCGAAAGCAATTTAAAGCCGACAAAAACATAAAGCAAGGTGAGTGGCCGTTCTCACAGGGAGCCTGTCCAGGTGCTGGCAGAACCCCTCACAGTCTTCTGTCCAACTCTCTGCAGGGCCAAGTGACAGCATGGCAGAATTCCCATGATGATCCCAGATGAACCAGGCATCTCTGGGCTCCTGGGCACTGGGGTGATAGGAACGAGCCTGCCAGACTCCTCAGAATGTTTTGTTCTGGAATAGCTCTTCTACATCCATCTACCAGTGATGACTACAGGGCCAGGGCAGGGATGGCCCCAGAGTGCAAGCAGGTGCAAGGAACACAGTCATTTTCTTTGTCTCCTGTTTCAGCTCAGTTCAGCAGAAACACATTGAGCCCCTACAGACTGCTCTACAGTATAAAAAAGCTGTTGGTAATAAAGGCATGAAATCTCACGTCATGCAAAGCACTATGGCAACATGAGACTTGCCTCCCCGCTCCCTCATCCAAGCACGAATTCTCTAATATGTCAGAGCTGGGAGAAATACCAAATATACAGCTTGGCACATTTTGGGGCTCAGTTGTATTTAGGCTCAAACAATGCTGGAGAGGGATCTGGTGGGAGAACAGAGCTGGGAAGTCATTATTATTCTGAGAGGTAATATTGATGAGAGAAAACACATATTGAACTAGACACTGTCCTAAGTGCTTTACATGTATTATCTCAATTAATCCTTAAAGCTCCTCTATGGGGTAATACTAATTTTAATGTCAGAGAATGAAGTATAGAGATATAGTGTGACTTACCTATAGTTATATAGCAGAAAAGTGGTTCAACATCCAAATCCAGGTTAAATTAACTACAGAGTTCAAGAACCTAACCATTTTCACTCAACTGCATGTATCATTTCATCTTATATTATTAACATGTGCGAAATGAGGGGCATACAAGCATTTTGTACGAACATGCCTTTTTTTTAACTTCACGTCAACATGCACGCACCATCAGTTTCTGTCAATTACCAAATGCACAAATCAGAATTAGACCTCAGTCCGGTGTCATGAACGATGGATACTCCTGTCAGAAAAAAGCCAGCCTGAATATATTGCACTTGGTGTGGAGTGACAGAACTGTCATAAAGGTAATCATGTAAAAACCCCAATCTGCCATTATCAACTTTTTGAATTTCTGAGAAGAAGCTGTTTTCTGTGTTGGCTAATGGCGAACATGCTTTTTCTATTCATCATTTCTAGTTTTATACTCTTGGGAGCAGGTTATCATAACTATCAAGCAGAGATATAAAAGACTAGGAAACATTTAGTTTTAGAAAATAATGGCTTAGAACCCTAGTAAATCAAAAGAGCAAGGGGAAAATAAACTAGACAGTTAAGATGCCAGCTGGAGATTTTTTATAGTGGGGCCCTGACAGTGGTTTGCAAGTTTAGTATTGCAGATGATGAAAAGGAACCTGTCTAGGAAGATTCGAAGTCTCCAAGCACATACCGACCAGAGATAATGACGAGATCCTAAATTGAAAGTGACCTCTAATCTAGTGTCTGTTTTCAGGACTGACCAGTCGGTTGTTTATAAGAGCAGAGAGGTCAAAAAACTGTAAGGATTTAATAATACCCGTATGGGTAATTTTCTTGAGAAATGACAATAATCACCTGAGCCTCCCTTCCCCCTGCTTTTCTCAACACTTTAAACACACACACCACACACACACACACACACACACACACACACACACACGCCCTTTGGCTAGGGAATTCCAGGCTTCTACAGCAATTACATCTCCACAGAATCATTGACATATTAATTGAAATAATCTTGACTCTTTCCAGTTGAACTTTATTTGCTATTAATTTTGTCATGGAAAATTTACTTATTCCATAAAAGCAGAGAACAGAGATTCTTAATCTGGGGTTCGTGGGTAGGAGTCTCTGAAATAGAGTGAAAAATTTAGTCCGTGGAGGTGTCTGTGCAATATCCCATGGAGAGGGTTTTCTCATCAAGTTTGCAAAGGAATTGGAGACTGCTTAAAGTTTTAAAACTATGGTCTTAGGGGTCTTCTTATGTATCTGAAAGACACTAGAGTTTTAAAAAACATTTGATTTCACTCTAACTCAGCATTGCTAGAACTTCATGCTGACTGGTGGCTCTAGTCCAGCAGTTCTTTCTTTTTAAATAAAACCCGAAACAACTGTGGGGGATGTCACAGGCAGGGGCAGGAGAATGTAAAAGGAGGATCACAAGCTACCTTGTTCTTACCAGGAGAAGCTTAGCGATGACCCTGTGTCCCCTCCCCTGAAGCCACTGCTTGCTGCTCTATCGTCCCCATCAGAGGACTGCATGGCTCAGGCACAGAAACTGGGTTCAAGCCTCACTCTGTTACTTTCCACTGGTTGTGGGACCTGGGTCAAATAAACGCTTCTCTATCTTACTTTTTTCAGCTACAAAATGAGGGAAGTAATACCTTCCTCTCAAGATTCTTGTGGGGATTAAGTGAGATAATGAGGAAGTGAGTGCGTGACACACAGTCCCCTGTCCGAAACCCTTGAGAATAGATGTGTTTAGAAATTCAGGCTTTGGAGTTTCATACATGTAATTCTATTCTTATCTTCTCTATTATATAATACCACCCGCATCATCCACAATCAGATATACGCGTATTTCTGTAGCAAAATGGTAAGAATAGTCACATTAAGAGAGAGGAATGAAGATTACAGACAGCCTTACGTCAATTCGGGACTGATTTTGCCACTAAAAATGTTCAGCTTTCACAGCATCTTGGACTTTGAGAAGAAGCAATTATAGATGTCTTTTGTCAACAATTGTTGGTTGAATCCTACTTTCTTCAGTCCCCAAGGTCCTAATTCTTAATCACTGTTGAGTCACCAACCTTGGCCTGTCCCCATATTCCCCATCTCTTGGCATCAGCGCTGCCCCATGGCTGTACCTGCTTCCTGGGTGTATTTCTCCTACCTTCATGCTCATTTTGCACAGTGTCCTGCTTAAGCTGGTGGCTCCTCTTTCCTGCCGATGCTCTGGGTGAAGACAATTTCCCTCTTCTCCCGGCTCTCCTAAACTCCCAATTCCCTGGGCAACCCTTCTGGCAACAGCTCCACTATTCCAGGGCTGTCTGCTGCCCAATGTATCCTCGGGGAGCTATCAAAGTGTCTCTCAGTGACGCTGGTTGGTTCACTGGCTAGAAGAACACTCTTTTCCTGAAGCTGAGAGGGGACATTCCTCAGTCCCACCCAAGTATGCCCGAGAGCGGCTTCCAGGTGGCTTGACAATGACGCAGCAAATCCTCTTGAGGCCAGCACTCCTGGCTTCTCTTCCCTATTCTAGAGTGTCCTGAAAGAAGGAACATGGGGGTTCCAGCATCCATATAACAGCTGCTTCCGTGCATGGTGGCAGTCACGACAGGCAGCAGCCATCACAGCCCACCCACGTCATAGCACCTGGCTGTGGGGATCATGCAGTGTATCACTGGTGTAGTGGAAAGAACATGATGAGACACACAGTGGCTTCATTTCTAGCTCTCTCACATACTGTGTGAACTTGGGCACGTTACTTTAAATTTTTTGGGCCTCAGCTATGAAATAGGGACTAACCTATATAAATGCCCCAATAAATAACTGGTACCTTCCTTTAGTGCTTTTTTTTTTTCCTTTGAGATGGCGTCTTGCTCTATAGCCCAGGCTGGAGTGCAGTGGCACAATCTTGGCTCACTGTAATCTCCACCTCCCACGTTCCAGCAATTCTCCTGTCTCAGCCTCCCGAGTAGCTAGGATTATAGGCACATGCCACCACACCTGGATAATTTTTATATTATTAGTAGAGATGGGGTTTCACAATGTTGGCCAGGCTGGTCCTGAACTCCTGACCTCAGGCGATCCGCGCGCCTTGGCCTCCCAAAGTGCTGGGATTACAGCCATGAGCCACCGTGCCCAGCCTCATTTAGTGCCCTTCAAAAGGCTTTTCTTTGCCAGCCCGGGAGAGCCACAAAGGGTAGGAACCTGTCTTCTCTTTGTATTTATTCCTAGCACAGGGTCTGGTCCACAGCAGACAGGTAATAAACTGTTGAATGAATGACTGGATGAATGTAATTGTTTCTGAGGTAGGTAGCACATCTTTAGTTGCTCCTAAATCTGATATCCACGATTTGATAAGAGGCCACAAGGTTGAGGATGGCTGGGCCATAGTTTCATAATCCAAATAACCATATTTCCCTTGGATATGGATAACGGAGTTAAACTGGTACAAGCTCTTCCACTCAACAATGTTTTCTTTTTTAACAGAACTTTACATTTTAGACACTGAGCAACACATCCCAATAACCAACATGAGAAGTGTTCCACTTCAGAAAAAATATGTCTATTTAGAGCAATATTTGAAGATATACTACAATTCTATACCTTTGTCACAAATCTTCAACTACTAGTAATTAGAGCTCAATTAATCCTAACATTCCCTTGGGTTCAAGCAGATTATAATGACCAAACTAACTCTGAAAGGTTTTGTAGACCTCAAGATTCATCCAGGGTGTCACATAGGTTTTGGGTATTAAGACACCTTGGATTTAAAAGCCATTCAAGCAGCTCTATATTTAATTATTCCCCAACTCTCTTGGAACAGAGAAAAAACCAAATGACTTTTAACTCATTATATTAATGATATTGTTTTTGCAGTATTTATTTATTTATTTGAGACAGAGTCTTGCTCTGTTGCCCAGGCTGGAGTGCAATGGTGCGATCTCGGCTCACTGCAACCTCCACCTCCTGGGTTCAAGTAATTCTCCTGCCTCAGCCTCCCAAGTAGCTGGGATTATAGGCATGTGCCACCATGTCCGACTAGTTTTTGTATTTTTTTAGTAGAGACAGGGTTTCCTCATGTCTCTACTATACAGCCCCAAGACCAGTAGTCAGGCTGGTCTTGAACTCCTGACCTCAGGTAATCCGCCTACCTTCGCCTCCCAAAGTGCTGGAATTACAGGTGTGAGCCACCATGCCTGGTTTGTTTTTGCAGCATTTTCAATTAATCTCAGTTCCTTTATCTATAAAAGGGGCATCAGCAGTCTTTACCACGCTGTGTGAAACGTCCTGGTGACACAGTTGGCTTGGCCACTGTGAAAAGTCATAGCTCTTGGGTGGAGCATTACTGTAATATACTGCCAAAGGCCCTTTTCAGTGCTGATGTTTCATAATTTCAATATGTGATCAAGCCATAAACGAAGATTATGTAGGGCTTTTGCTTACAATCTACGTTTTCTTTTCTGTCTGATGTTTAATTTTGCTATCTCTGAAAGACACGTTGGGGAAAAAAATACACTGTGTGTATGTGTTTCATTTTTCTTAGAGCACACTCTTTCTTTTTTGCCCTATAACAGAGTAAAACCAAACACAGTCTCCAAGAGTGATCACTATGACTAGAATCCTAGTAAGACAGGGGAAAGATGAGAGAGGAAAAGAAGCTGAAGTTAGATGCAACTGGAACAGCCAAGCTTGAAAGAGGGAGGCATATGGGTTGAGGAGCCCTTCACCATTCTGAGAGGTGTTAAAATGCATTTCTCCCAGAGAGTACATGGATGCTGGATACAAAATCTGCTATTCCAGAGGCTTGAGATATAGAGAGGTAAGATGCTTGGTACGGCTGACAACTGGTGAGGACAAAGAGGGGAATAAAGATGTGTAAATTGCTCACACTTGGCCTGTGTGGCCCAGCATTTCTTCCAGGACTCAAGAACACATGTACACTTGATTTAACCAAGCCCCACATACTTCTTCCCACAAAAAGAAAAATCCCTATGAATTTCTCTTCTCTGTTCATTCCCTCTTTATTTTATTCAATAGAACATTAAATTTTGCCTGAGTAGAGGTACGCAGTCACACAGATGACTCTGCTTCATCTCTTCTGATGGCAAGAGGCAGCGCGTGGGAGATGAGAGCAAGAAGAAACAGTTTTGATTAATATTTCAGTCACAGGGACAGGAATTCAGCTATGAGATGAAGGTGTATTAAGGAATAGCTCCCAGACAAATAGATTTTGTCAGTTCATCTTGAATCATCTGGCATCAGATTCACACTGAATCAAAATTCAGATGATTTATAAAGGTACATTAAGTTCTATTAGTATTAATGGGAAATATGCATGTGTATCAATACATGCATTAGCGGAGACAGAGTCCCTGAAGGGTTTTTGCTTTGGGGCAAAAGCTACTATTTGTGCCTTTTGCACAATGGAAGTAGAATTGTGCCTATTAAATAAGTATTCAATATCTATGCCCAGCAGAAAAAGGCCTTATTTTTAAAGATGCAAATAAAACGGTATTTTATATTTGTAATTTTTTAAAGGCATTATAGCAAATGTCCACATCTTATTACTGCTATTTAGAATTTGTCATTTAGGATTTATTGTTATTAGTAACCGTATTCAGTCAGTTTCTATATAGTTGAAAGAGTAGTTGTTTAGTCCTTTATTCCCATGTCAAAGATGAAGAAATAGGCAAAGTTTGGCCTGTTTGATTTATATAGAAAGGCATTCCAGAAGTAAAATAACAAACAGAGTCAGAAAAGACAATTTCTCCAATTCACAAAACAAAAGCTAAACCTATCCCCTGTTCATTTTCTGGGGGCGGGGAAGCAGCTGCTAAGAAAAGAAAAATCCAAAATGGCTTAACCTCCTAGGAGGTTTATTATTTCACAGTAACAGTTCCGTTATGCTGTTAAGGACCCTGTCCCCTCTTCCCATCCACCATCCAGAGGTCATGCCTATACTTCAAGGGTGACAAATGGCTCCTGCAGTTTCTGACTTCATTGTGAACCCAACAATGCCAATGGAGGGAGAAGGATCAGGTCCTGTGCATCTGTTGTTATCAGTAGGAACGTTTTCCGAATAGTCCTTTAGTAGACTTCCCTTAGCATCGCACTGGCCAGCATTAGGTCATGTTCCTCTTCCAAAATCATTAGGCGGCTAGAGAAGAGGAATTCCATGATTGGCTTAATCAGTTTTACCATCCATCCCATGAGCTCCATATGGTGTTGCCGTCCTGAGTTTATGGTCTTCTAGAAGAGGCTGGGCACCACACCAAATGGGGGCTCAGCTGTTGAGGAAGCAGGAAGAGGTGGGGCAGGAATGGATGGGTGGTCATCCACGTGTGTGCTCCACAAATGTGTGCCATTGCTGTGATCCTTAAAGGTCTACTTAAATGCAGTCATGGGTCTCCGGGGCCTCACTGGACTGATGAGAGAGCGCCAGGTTTTGTCATGAATTTAATTCAATACCATCAGGTTCACAGACTTGAATACTAAAGTCTGGGGACTCAAGCCAGCTCAAGCACAGTTTCTGAGCTCAGCAGGTGAATGACAAATGACTGAGCAGACGGCTTACACTGAACCTCAATCTTGACTCTGACTCACAAATGTTTTAAAAGGGACAAAGAGGGGAATGTTCAGGAAATAAAATATTAATACAGTTTAGATGTTGGGTATTCTTGCATAACTGAAAAGCAGGGGCAAATGAATCCATCTCTTCATTCCGTCTGTGCCTGCGCCACCCCCCAACATCTTGAGGCAGCACATGGGGCTCCCGTATTCTCTTTGTGTGTCCTTCTGCCATACCTCCTACCAGAGCCTTCTTTCACACTAAGGTGTAAACAACTAATAACAGCTTAAGTATCATTTCACTAATAAGCTTGGCCGTGTGGCATAATAGAACTGAGGGAAAGGGAAATAATTTTAGAACTGATCAGGATGGAGATTTAGAACCTAAGAGGACAGTCATCAGTCTAACTCACAGCATCCAGAGCTGCCCTGTTCAGTGTGGTAGCCACTGGCCACATGAGTCTATAGAGTTTACATTTAAATGATTTAAGATGAAATAAAAGGAAGAATTTAGCTCCTAAGTCACACTGGCACATTACAAATGCTCAGTAGTTACTGCTCCTGTTGGGTATACCGCGCTGGCACATGCAGAGACTGGACATTTCCATCAGCATGGGAGGGGCCAGGGGACAGTGCTGCTCTGGAGGACATGGAAAACCAGGGTGGGACAGACAGTGCTGCTCCCAGGAAAACCCAATGTAATGGGATGCTCTGCCAATGCTTAATTTGGTTGGGAAGGTCTGGTTGGCTCATCCATTTTGGAGCAGGAGCCTGAAGAGCGGCCGGGTGTCAGTGGGTGGACAGTGAGCAAATAAAAAACTTTGAACAGAGGGGGCACATTTGTGCTAGGGATTGACCCAATTATTAACTCCACAGGGAACACTAGAGGACAAGGCTGAGGACAGCAAAATGCCTGGAGTTGGGTGGAACATGAACAAGCTGAATTTTTTTTTAATGCATAATGTATTTATGTTAATGTGTGTGTGTGTGTGTGTGTGTGTGCGCGTGTGTGTGTGTTTTAAGATGGAGTCTCACTCTGTTGCTTATGCTGGAATGGAGTGGCACGGTCTTGGCTCACTGCAACCTCCACCTCCTGGGTTCAAGCGATTCTCCTGTCTCAGCCTCCTGAGTAGCTGGTATTTCAGGCGCCTACCATCACGCCTGGCAAATTTTTGCATTTTTAGTAGAGATGGGGTTTCACCATGTTGGCCAGGTTGGTCTCAAACTCCTGACCTCAGGTGGTCCGCCTGCCTTGGCCTCCCAAAGTGCTGGGATTACAGGCATGAGCCACTGCACCTGGCCTGTTAGGACTTAGGGCATCCTCTATTAGGAAGACCTATTAGGACCACTTAGTCCTGATATTATAGGGGTATAGAGACAATCACCTACATGGCCTGAGTCAGGCCAATTATGATGATAAGAAACACAGAAGTGAGAACCAGAGACACACATAATGTAACCCCTAAATACAAAAAGGGACTTGGGAATGCTGGCAGATATTGCTTTTGGAAAAAAGAAGTTTATGAAAAAACTATCTAATGCACCCTGAAAGCAAAGGCTGATTGTATTGTATTAATGTAAATTTCCTATTTATGGCAAGTTATATTGGCTTTATGCTAGTGACATTAAATTTCTTAAATATACAGCTATCAAAATTTCAAAGGAAGTAAATTTGAAGAAAAATATCAGATGAAAACTAGTACTAGTGAAATGCAATATGGGATAAAGTTTCATATGGTTTGCAAAAGACTGAGCTTTGAGAAACCCTGATTTAAGGCAACAGGATCTGCTATGAAGGTATGTTTCTAGGTGGGGCTGACTTCTCCATCAGGTGCTCTAGGCATAGCACTGACAGCTGGCATGTTTCTAGGCTTAGCAGGTTAATGACAATACAGCAAGAACCCATGAAAATGTATTAATAAATTTTCTCTTAAAGAGATTAAGTCAGGAAAAAAAATGGCAAAGAAAATGTTTTAATTATTTGTCTTTATGCTGACATTTGTAAAATGCAACTTTCTATATATATATTTTTACAGAGGAAGGGGTTCTTGAAGGCAAAAGTGCCTAAAGCTCATGAAAATCATAATGCAGCCTATTCCTAGGCAAACCGGGAAGGAACCTCTGAGGCAATGGAATGCAAAAGGATAGAGCTTGCTCAGCTGCACCCACAGTGGGTAGGGGTGGAGATGCTGGATTTGAGCAGGAGGGCATCAGTATAATCAGAGAGCAATGCTCCATGTGTGCTCACCTGCTAAGTATGGCAGAGGCTCGGGGCAGGTCAGCAGACAGGATGCCCAGTCTCGGTCCAGGCCCACCAGACAGCAGGCTTAGGATAGTTGGATTAGGCACCACTTTTGTGACGACTACCTGCTGGTCAGAATTGGTTGGGGCAGTGGTGGTCAGAGCTGAGCCTTCAGGGTGAAGTTCTTCTGGGGACTAGGGAAAGGCAAGGATGGGAAAGGCAGGACTTAGGGCATCCTCTATTAGGAAGACCTATGAGGACTACTTAGTCCTGATATTATAGGGGTATAGAGACAATCACCTACGTGGCCTGAGTCAGGCCAATTATGATGATAAGAAACACAGAAGTGAGAACCAGAGACACACATAATGTAACCCCTAAATACAAAAAGGGACTTGGGAATGCTGGCAGATATTGCTTTTGGAAAAAAGAAGTTTATGAAAAAACTATCTAATGCACCCTGAAAGCAAAGGCTGATGGGCAACTAAATGCAAGGCCCAGTTAAGGCTGACCCGAGACCTCTTGACAAGTTCTGGGACGACAGAGGTATAAGAGCCATTTCAAGTCGAAGGAGAGTGGTTAAAGGCCAGGTATGCAGACCACTTCTATAATATCTCATAGTTGCTCTCTTGTTGCCGAGCAAGGCGAATGACATTGATAAATCGCCCCATTATAACTGGTGATAAAAGCAGCAGGTACTTAAAGGGCTGACCAATAGACATCTGAAAAGACAAATGACTGCTTGAAGATGACTGATACAAGTTGGAAATTAGCGATACCCATTGTGAGGAGAACAGGACAAAGCACGCTGGACAGAGATAACACCCCAATCTCCTGAATGCCCACTGATGTGGGTCACCTGACAGCCTCCTCGGAAAAAAGTTTCAATTATTAATAACATATGTGAAAACACCCTGAGGACCATGATAGCTCATGCAAATGTAAGGTATTATTATGATTCAACCAACTGAAGTGTTGAAAATTAAAGCAATTTTATATACTTTCATTTGGGGCACAAGTTTTGGGGCATTTGGTTAGTACTTTTTTTTTTTTTTTTTAACTAAATGGTCTGGATACTTACTATAGTGATGTGTAGAATCAGCATAAACAGTTTTTTTTTTTGAGAAGGAGTTTCACTCTTGTCGCCCAGGCTAGAGTACAAGTGGCATGTTCTTGGCTCACTGCAACCTCCACCTCCTGGGTTCAAGCGATTCTCCTGCCTCAGCCTCCTGAGTATCTGGGATTACAGGTGCCTGCCACCATGCCTGGCTCATTTTTGTATTTTTAGTAGAAATGGGGTTTCACCACATTGGCCAGGCTGGTCTTGAACTCCTGACCTCAGGGGATCTGCCTGCCTTGGCCTCCCAAAGTGCTGGGATTACAGACGTGAGCCACTGCACTCAGCCAAGAGTTTTATTTTTCAAAA
Source organism: Nomascus leucogenys (assembly GCF_006542625.1). Classification (NCBI taxonomy): domain Eukaryota; kingdom Metazoa; phylum Chordata; class Mammalia; order Primates; family Hylobatidae; genus Nomascus; species Nomascus leucogenys. The sequence continues at coordinate 134,233,342 of NC_044383.1, read as the reverse complement.
ACCTCCAACTTTTGGGGGGGACTCAGAATGACTATGTAATGAAAAAGTCTTGCAGATAATTCTCCCCTGTGAAATTGGTCTCTTTTGTACTGTCGATTGTGGTGGTTTCTATATAGCAGCATCCAGCACCTATTCCGCAAACCACTTCCTTCTTAAACCTCAAGGGTTTCTGCAAACCGCATCCAAATGATCTGTAGAAAGTGTTACCCTACACTTTCCATTACATCAGAGCCTTGCCAAGCGGCCCGAGAGGGATTCATTGACTGCTGCCGTGTCCCCATGTGTCTGATTAGCCACAAATACATAATGAATGTGGTTCAGCAGTGTAGGAAGCCGCAGTGGAGAACTGCAGCAAAAATTCCTGGCAATTTTTCTGGCAGCTGTCATCAGTCAACAAAACCCAAATTGACACCTTCAGTTGCCAACAGTTTTGGGTAAAACACGCATGTTCCCAAGGTACAAGGGCCACAGGTTGAGGGTAAGGTTAGATGATAGAGTTTCTCTACTGGATGGAATGGAAGAAGATAGCAAAGTGAGCTTTTGTGATATTAATAAAGAACCTAATGGATTAATGGAAGGGACTGCTATGTAGGTTTCTGGTGAGTAACCGGTGATGCTGTGAAAGCTACGTGTGGCATCCAATAGTTAGCCCATTTTTACTTCAGGAAAACTCATTCTCGTGCTCTGCAGCAGCTGCTACTGTTTGGATTATGAATAGTTATAAGCCAGATGGTGTGGCAGAAAGGACTCACACATATTTTCACATGGACAAATATTATTATTCCAAAACATAAACACGTAAATATAAGTGTTTTTTCTCCTGGGAGAAATCCAGCCCCTGATCTCAGTTATAAGAAAATGACTCACTCTGTATGTGCAAAAATTACCTGCCAAGGTTATTATTGGAAGAAACCCACATCACAGCGTTCCCCAAGTTTTCCTTTCCTTATTTGTAGTCAGTTGCATTTAATGTGATAAAGGAGAAACAGAAAGGAAGGGAGGGAGAGAAGACGGGAGGAAGGAAAAGAAGGAAAAGGAAGAGAGCGAATGAAGACACGAGGTACGGAAGGGGAAAATCACTGTCCCTCCACCCCAGAATTCTCATAATGGTGACCGCAGTGTGTTGGCCTGGGAATTATAATGCCAAATACCTGGTGACCAAAACTAGAAGGCAAAGATGGAAAAGATGGAATCAGGCCATTTAGACACATCAGTGAAGGATTCTTCTGAAGCATACTTCCAGCTCTTTCTCTGATTTTATTTGGAATGTTTCAAGGACAAAGAGTCCATCACAGTCAAGTCAATATAGTTCTCATAACAATGTATCCAGATTTCCCATTTCTTAATTTTTCTTAACTTGGTCTTGTTACTTCTTGCTGTCATTTCAATTTTTCTATATTCTTTCTTTCTTTTCTGTTTTTGTTTTGTTTTGTTTTGTTTTGACAGAGCCTTGCTCTGTTGCATAGTCTGGAGTGTAATGGCATGATCTCTGCTCACTGCAACCTCTGCCTACTGGATTCAAGCAATTCTTGTGCCTCAGCCTCCTGAGTAGCTGAGATTACAGGAACATGCCACCATGCCTGCCTAGTTCTTGTATTTTTAATAGAGACAGAATTTCGCACATTGGCCAGGCTGGTCTGGAACTCCGGACTCAGGTGATCTGCCTGCCTCGGCCTCCCAAAGTGCTGGGATTATAGGCATGAGACACTGCTCCTCGCCTTATATTCTTTCTTTCCCCAGAAATTCCTATAATAAGCTTTTCTTCACAAGAATCTTCCGCTCTTGGTGCCAGATATTTTGTAATCAATCCTAAACCCTCCTTCTTTATCTCTCTTCCTGCTAAGCCTTGGTCACTGCCTTCCAAGACGTCTTGCCTAGTTTTCCAGCCTCCCACAGCCCTCCTGTCTCCCAGAAGGGTGGACCAGCCCACCAGGGCTCAGGGAGGGCAGACCTGGGGTGATGTGTGCAGGAGGAGATGGAAAGGGTGAGTCCAGCTGCAGTCCTTGGATGTCTTTTCGCTATGTGGGCCCTGTGGGTCAGTTCTTCTAACGTGGAACCAGCGCTGTGCCCTACCGAGAAAGGCAAACTAGGAAGCTCTGTCCTGGCAGGCAATGTTAGAGTTGGCATCCATTGTAGAGTAGTTTTCAGTGAGTCCTCTCTTTTGGTGTACAATTGCAGGTTTACTACCTACAAGCGAACAATTCACCTAGCGTCTTGACATTCATTCTTTGGAGTTCAAATAACAGATAATTAAAAAAAAAATTGAATCCAGCATTTGCCTATTGCTTGACCACCCTGCTGCATGTACACCCTTCAGCTCCAGGACCACACGTGGTCAGGCTGGTAAGTATAGGTGGGTGACTCCGTGGGGGCTAAGAGATAATATGGACTGGGTGAACTGGAGGATATACACCTTCAATAGCATTCAAGCTAAAATGCCTCACAGCCTTGTGCATTCCCACCGGAGAACATCTGCGGGCTGTGTCCAGCCTCAGGGCCACCGGTGCGCAATCCCGGCTCAGCAACCCGCCACCCTTTATGTTCAAGCACATCCCCATTTCTTTTATTTTTGTGGCCTCCCCCGGCAGGACCCACTCCATCTGTTCTCCTTTATTCTCAGGCTGTTTGTCTCAATGTCACTTCCACTGGTCCTGGTTCAGATCCTTGGTATCACGAACACCCTCCAGGCCTTCGAGAGGCCCCAGGAGCCTTCTGGGCACCCCAGAGCAGTCTCTTCTCTAAGGAGAGCATTCTGGATTACTGCAGCTGTTCCATGGGTGATACGGTTTTGAGCTCTAGGACAGCAATTCTCGAAGTGTGACCCCGAGATCAGCAGTATTGGCATTGCCTGGCAACTCAGAAAAATGCAAACTTGGGGGTCCCACCCTAGGCCACTGAATCAGAAACTCTGGGGGGAGATGCACAGTGGCGGGCCCAGCAAATCTGGGTTTTAATCGGCCTTCCAGGAGATTCCACTGCAGGGACAAGTTTGATAATCACTGCTCTATTCAGTTGGTCCCACCCCGGATGGCAATGTGCTTTGGTTTGCCTGTATCCCTCTTAAATTTCACTCCCTAAAACTAAACCTTAACCCCCTTATTCACTTTAGAGGAACATAGGGGCATTATGCAGACAAAATTAGATAATACCTAGCACAGTGCCTAGCACATGCTAAATTTGCCATACATGTTAATTATTATGATTGTGTCATCATTAATATTATTACATCAGTGTGGTCCAAGGTCAAATGACCATTTTATGTACAGTAACCTCCTACTATCACTCTAAGAGTCAAATATCTCTATGGGTTTTTATCCCTCATTTACAGCTCACAAATTTATGTGGTAGATGGAAATGTAGAATCTATATTGAATACAACAGCATAAGTGGTAGGACTGAAACTTCCTCACCAGTGGAGAGGAAGTGATCTTGTCACATCAGCCAAAAGTTCTAAAAGCTTGAGGAGGAGGAAGAAAGTTTCCCCAGAATAAAAGAAAGCAGTCACAGAGGTATAATTTCTTTGAGGAGAACACAGGTGGAGTAATGAAAAGACAGATCAAAAATTAATTTTAAAGCTTCCCTATACTTTAAAGAACACAGAGAATCTGTCTTCTATGTCTGTCCTCCAATTGTAAATGCCCTGTAAAATCTCCATCCTTCTTCCACTTTAGACAAAAGGCTATTTTGAGTGTTACTATGCAAAAAGTAGAAATGCCAGCCTGTGCGAGGTCCGTTAAAATTCACTCAGTAAAGAATTCGGATTTTCATTAAAATGACTACTAAAGGAGAGCCAAGAGGTTGACCTTCACGTTGTTCAAGAGCCACACCAATCACCTCGCCTTGGCACGCACTTGGATCTCTTGTCAGGATTTCAGCAGGTGTTTTCTGAATTGCATCCAGAATCACACTGGACAGAAACACAGCAGAGGTCGCCAAAGCCACATCAATAATGATAAGCAGATGATCGCGGCCCCCTCCCGCTCGCCCTGTGAGCTGCAGAGATCACAGCACCGCTGAGTCTGTGGGAGGCAGCACAGCCTCAAGCTTCTAGCCAACAGCCAATGTCATTTTAACATATTCAAGACAGACTAGCTGAACCAACGTTTCAGGCTAGAGTTGTAAAGACACAAAATGAGGTTAGGAGAGGAAAGTGAACAGGAAAATATACACGGATATTTTTTATTAGTAACTTTCATTTCGAAATTTGGGACATCTTCAATACAAATGCTTAAAATGCTATAATCACAACTGCCATATTTGCAAGTCCACTTTTTAATTTTTTAACCCAACAAAGTATAATCAAAGGAAAAAGCTAATTCTGAAGTATGTTCCTTCTTGGCATTGTAAGTTGCAAGTGTAATCACTTAAAATACAATTCCATCAAGGGTCGCGGATGAGAAATACTACTATTCTGGGTTTTCTCAGATTCTGGCTCTCAGGGTGACCTATTCAATATCCCTCAGTTGATATTCAGAATATCAATTTTGACTGATGAGCATCTTCACACATGCTGGTCTTTGCCTTTCTCCAGGTTGCCTTTTCTTTTCTCCTTCCTTCCTTCCTTCCTTCCTTCCTTCCTTCCTTCCTTCCTTCCTTTCCTCCTTCTTTCTTTCTTCTTTCTCTCTCTCTCTTTCTTTTCTTCCTTTTTCTCTCTTTCTCCTCTCTCTCTGTCTCTCCCTTCCTTTCTTTCTCTTTTCTTTTTCCCAAGACAAAGTCTTGCTGTGTCACCCAGGCTGGAGTGCAGTGGTATGCTCAGAGTTCATCACAGCTCAAACTCCCGGGCTCAAGCAGTCCTCCTGCCTCCACCTGCCGAATAGGTAGAACTACAGGTGTGCACCATCATATCTAGTTAATTTTTAAACTTTTTGTAGAGATGGGGTCTCACTATGTTGCTCAGGCTGGTTTCAAACTCCTGGCCCCAATTACCAACCTTTTGGATCCTGTATTCGAGAAACAACTACAGTCCTCAAAAGGAGAGAAAAGGGAGTGAGGCCTTATAGGAAAGCTCAGTTCTTTTTTTCTTTTTTCTTGAGACGGAATCTTGCACTGTTGCCCAGGCTGGAGTGCAATGGCACGATCTCAACTCACTGCAACCTCTGCCTCTCGGGTTCAAGTGATTCTCCTGCTCAGCCTCCTGAGTAACTGGGCGCCCACCATCATACTCAGCTAATTTTTGTATTTTTAGTAGAGACAGGGTTTCACCATGTTGGCCAAGCTGGTCTTGAACTCCTGACCTCAGGTGATCCGCCTGCCTTGGCCTCCCAAAGTGCTGGGATTACAGGTGTGAGCCACCCCGCCTGGCCAGCAAAGCTCAGTTCTCATCCCCGTACTGATACCAGCCCCTTGGGAAATACTGAAAAAGTTACTTAACTTCTCAGTCTCCCTTCTTCGTAAAATGAGGGATTGGTTAAATCAGGGGTCACAGCTGAAATATTCACAGGCCCCGATAAGTACTCAAAATGTAGGTAAGGAGGAGAATACTTGCCCTGTCTACAGGGGACAGCTATACTCAGCACCAGCTGATAATTGTCATCTTTTGATTCTGTTTCAAACAAAACAAAACAAAACAAAACAAAAAACTCTCCCTGGATTGTTATGTGAAAATGTCTTAATTTTAAATATTTGCTAAAAATGTAAATAAAACAACAACAATTATAAAAACCATATGTAGGTCAAACAGAACATGTTGATGATGCTTTAGAGTTCTTGCCGTTTGTGATTCAAAATGTCTCCTGAAACCTGTCTAAGACCTTGATTTTCATCATTTGTGTTCCAGATGTGGTGGCTTGCTTCCCCTTTCAAAACATCAGATGGACTGTGTACCTCTTTTTCCTGTATGTAGCACATACTTTATTTATGTCAAATATAACTATGTACATGCCTAGAAAAGTGAATCATCTTGATCTGAAGTATGCTGCCAAGTAGCCAAATATCAGTGGGCGGCTACCTTAATATGAATAAAGACAGAAGAGAGAGATGGGAGAAGCCCAGAAACTGGAAATAAAACTAAGTCAGGATATTAGTCCATTTTCACACTGCTAGAAAGAAATATTCAAGATTGGATCATTTATAAAGGAAAGAAGTTTAATTGACTCACAGTTTCACATGGCTGGGGAGACCTCAGGAAATTTACAATCATGGCAGAAGGCAAAGGAGAGGCAAAGACCTTCTTCACATGGCAACAGGAGAGGGGAGTGAGTTAAGGGGAAGAACCCCCTATAAAACCATCAGACAGGCACGGCAGCTCATGCCTGTAATCGCAGCACTTTGGGAGGCTGAGGTGGGCCAGTCACTTGAGGTTAGGAGTGTGAGACCAGCTTGGCCAACTTGGTGAAACCCTGTTTCTACTAAAAATACAACAATGAGCCAGGTGTGGTGTTGGGCAGCTGTAATTCCAGCTACTCTGGAGGCTGAGGTAGGAGAATCACTAGAACATGGGAGGTGGAGGTTGCAGTGAGCCGAGATCACACCACTGCACTCCAGCCTGGGTGACAGAGCAAGACTCCATCTCAAAACAAAACCAAAGCAAAACCCATCAGATCTTGTGAGAACTCACTCATTATCAGGGGAACAGCATGGGGGAAACCACCCTATGATCCAATCACCTACCTCCCTTGACACACGGGGATTACAATTGGAGATGAGACTCAGGTGGGGACACAGAGCCAAACCATATTGGTCAGTGAGGAAGAAAGAGGAAAAATGTTTCCTGTTCATCAAACAGTAGCTGAGGAGCAGATCCTAGGTAAATGACCCTCAGAAGCATGAGTCTAGCTGTGAGGAAGGAGAAGCTTTGAGGGAGCAGAATGCTCCAGGTGGCAGGAGGGTTGCCTGCAAGAGAAATTTTGGCCTGAACTCTCAGGATGGGGACTGATACCTGGAGAATTTTCTAGAAAGGGCTTGGTTAACTCAAGGGACAGGGAGGGAAGTATGAGACAGGTTTGATGGTCTTAGGAGTAAATCTATGGAAAATAATTAGACTTCTCTCTTATCCTGAGCAACAATAGACTGCTGTCTGCAGAAGATATCCATTAGGTGCTGACTTGATGTAGTTTGTATCCTACACAATCCTATCAGCCGACTGGTGTTTCATGTTTTTCTTTAAAGATATGTTTTTCTCCTTACTCCACTTGCACCACACTGGTCTGGGACCACTGCCATCTCATGTGTAGGTCCTATAACAATAGCTTTCTGACTGGCCTCTAGAATCTTCAGAATCCAATCTACCTTGCCAGACTCATTTTCCCTAAATGCTGCCTTTATCAAGCCATTCTACTGTTCTGATTCCTTCCATGACTCCCATGTCTTACCCAGTCTAAGATCCTCTGTTTGGTCTTCAAGACTCTCCAGGATCTGCTCATTCTCTATCTTTCCCCAGTCCCTCACACCCATTTCCTGTTCAATTACTCAGTAGTATCCTGTCACCAGAGGCGTTTCTGCCTCCCGGCATTTACTCGACACCATCTCCTTCATCTGGGTGCCTATCCCTCTCCTTTTCAAATTCTATCCATCAATTTCCATCATGAAACCTTCTCTGACTCTTCGGGGCCTCACAGACTTCCCTGACTTCAGACTTGCTATTCCACTTAGTTTCTGAACCATGCCCTCTGCCACTCAATTATATATTATTCTGTTCTCTAATTGTTTCATGGATGTTTGTCTTGTCTCACAATTATATTTTGACCTTCCTGAGTCAAGATCACGTCTTCTTCCTCTGTATTCTCCATAGAAACAGTGGATTTAGTCATAGAGGCTGGGCTCGATGAGCACTTGCCTGATGCTTCAATGAGGCAGGTGTTCAGATGAGCTCACTGGGAGAAAGAGGATGGTGGCAAAGAAAGATGGCCGGGGTCTCTTGGGAGGAGATGATCAGACAGGACTATGCAGAGAGTCACCACTGTCCACTTTCCCCAAATAATCATGCATGGCTGTCATGCCCTCTGCTGCCTGCACTTTCATATATAGTTCATGCTTGTTGAAGTTGTGCTAGGTTGAATTGTTGCACTGGGTTGTATGCAAGGGGAGACCTAATCCACCAACTGTCCTGGACCAGCACATAGCCTTGAGACTTAAAGCTGCACTTGGAGGCAAGCTTCTGAATTTGAGCTGCCAGGGGTCATTATTATCCTCTTTGAGAGAAGCATGATCCAGTTATGTCTGACATGGAAGTGAACTTCTAAGTGACTCCAATATTCTGCAAGAGTGAAGACATTCAAGAACTCAGATGCACTAAGAGCAAAAAATGATGAGAGAACTCTTGATGGAAGAACCACTCTGATCCTCCTGGTGGAGAAGGCTGAGGGACAATGTCCAACATTCTGTAGGAAATCACCAGAGCCTGAGATTTCTCACTCCCAGCTCACTCATTAACCAGACAGCGCCAAGCCTGTTATTAAATCTCTATGTCTCACAATCTACACAGCTCAGATAACAACCTGCTGACCACAGGAGAGGTTGGGTGCATTAATTATGATAGAAAGACACTGCGGAAATATACCAGGCCCTCCAAAATCCATTTCTGTTGGTTCACACAGGCTGAGTAGCCATTGGTTCATAGTAAATTGCAGTCCCTCCTGCCCTGGGCCATGCCTGTCACTGGGTGTCTGTGCTGGCAGGTGTTCTGTCCGTGACACAGACTGGAAGAAGCGTAAGAGACGCTAATGGGCTGCCACCAGCTCCCTGAGGAAGTTTCTGGGACTGCTGACTTAGCTGTCTCACGGGAAGCCACCACCCGCCTGCCAGGGGAACTGGTGACAACATGTAGTGGCAGTGCTGGAGCCAGGGGTGAAAGAGATGTTCAAAATGAGGGGAGAATTTTCAAAATGGCAGTTTGGACAACCATGATTTAACAAAACAACAGGCTACCTTGAATTTGCATGGTAGCTGCTTATAAGCCCGATAGTTCTCTCATGTGACTATCTGATTTGGAAAACTCCTTGAGAAGCTCTGGGTGGACAGGACTAACGCCTACATCTCAGTCCTTTGTGTGTTTCCTGAGCCTCAGCCTCTGCAGCCTCTGCCCAGTCCCCACAGGTTTAGGACTCTGGAGCCAGTCAGAGCCTGCTGTTACCTCAGCTCCCAGCTCCTTGGAGCACAGATGCTCCTCTCTGCCTGGAGGACATGCAGAAAAAACCTTTTTAATTTTTCTATAGTTCGTCAAAATGAACTCTTAATAAAAATAAAGACATTTAAAAAAATCTAAGTATTGTAAGAGCATAGAAATGATTGAGTTTCCAGAATACAATGTATTGATATGCTTGCTAAGTAAATGAGTGAAATAAGTGGATAAACAAAAGTAAATATATTAAATGTTTGAATATTGATCTAAAAATTGTGCTTTTTAGTTATGTTTAGAAATAATAATACATTTTTTTACCCTCCTTTCACCGAAGACATCACACAGAATGGCTTACCAGCTCAGATATAGCATTATAATTTAAGACATCAGAGATACTGAATATTCTTTTTTTTTTTTTTTTTTTTTTTTTTTGAGACAGAGTCTCACTCTGTCACCCAGGCTGGAGTGCAGTGGCACGATCTCGGCTCACTGCCAGCTCCGCCTCCTGGGTTCACGCCATTCTCCTGCCTCAGCCTCCCGAGTAGCTGGGACTACAGGAGCCCGCCCCACAACTGGCTAATTTTTAGTATTTTTAGTAGAGACGGGGTTTCACCGTGTTAGCCAGGATGGTCTCGATCTCCTGACCTCGTGATCCTCCCGCCTCGGCCTCGCAAAGTGCTGGGATTACAGGCGTGAGGCACCATGTCTAGCCCTGAACATTCTTTAATGAATAGAAGTGACTACTCTAGAAACCAATGTTTCAGTATGCTCACAGAATAAACTTAGTGTCATAAAAGATGGTAGTATAGGTCATACTGCCAGGGAAAAGACAGATGAGTCACATTGTTGCCACCAAAAGATAATGTTATACCATCCAACCTAAGAATTACCTGTTTGCAACAGAATTTTCTATTTCCGATGAGGCTGAAATTTACGTTAGAAAGGAGAAAACAAAATGAAATTTTATGATATGAGACAGTGAAAGATAACAACAACAAAAAAAAACCCAAAAAACCCCACTGGAATGGGAGGTGGCGTCTGTGATCTTGTAGCCAGCCTGTGGGTTGTTTGGATAGAGGGACTTCAGTTTACTCAACTATAAAATGACACGATCAGCTAGAATCACCAAAGTCAGGGAATCTGTGCATTCTTTGATGCGTTCAAGACTGTACCAAGTCATCTAAAGTAAACTCAGCAGTTCTTGGTCACATAAAGGGAAAATGGCAGGTACGAATATGTTCAGTTCAGAAATCATAAAGGTTAGTCTTAGACATTAGAACCCTCCTTTATTATGCCCTTCTGATCATGTTTATGTATACACACCTTAGAGAAAATCTTAAAAGAGGTACGTTAAAGAAAACCAAAAGTAAAAATCCAACACAGAGTTCCAAGAAATGCTTCATTTATGTTAAAAATCTAGCTTAGAATTCCTATCCACCAGTGAACCATATTGCTTCCACAAAGTCATAAAGCCTTACATGCCCATAGCTGTTAGTATTCTTCATCAATAGAATAAGTTCCTCCCAAACAATTCATTCAAAGCCATTTATCACTAACAAAATTTGATATGTAGAAGGCATGTTTCACTTAAAGTAATGAGCAAGAATACAATCCTTTGATTAGAAATTCCCCTTTCATCTTATTTTATAAAAAGCCACAAGGAAAATGCCCAGCATGATGTCCTTGATATTTAAACACTTTTTTCAACTTACCATTAGTTTGCTCCAAAACTCAGCTTCCCTTGTAAAATTCTCCATATTGAAGGGATAAATTTCTTGTTCTGCCTTGTCAAATGTGTCACTTGTGCTGCTCAAGTGACTGAGCACAGGGAAGCAAGCATTTCAGCCGAGCCACTTTCATAATATTGACTGTTGCATTCTCTCATAGCTGGGAGTCTTGGGAGAAATGGAATTTACATATGTGGAGGTGAGATGGGTGTGGGCATTTCTCACAGTTATGATTCAAAATCGAGATATGTCTCATTCAAGAAGATAATAATATAAGTCAAAGAAGAAAAGTATCCCCTAGCATTACTGCCACTTATGACAAGGCAACTGACACTGCCATGTGCGCAGGCGCCACGCCTCAGTCATCATGCCAACAATAATCCTTCAGTGGGTGGTGAAGTTTCCTTCTGGCATTTTTTCTTTGACTCTAGTAATTATAAATCTCTCAGCTCACTTTAAGGTGTGTTCGGTACACAAGAATGGACACCTGGAATGCAAGTAGAAGTGCAAGCTCAGGAAGGCAACTTTTGGCAATCCTGTGGGCAAAATTAACCAAAGTTGGCTACCAAATGATTCATCCTCTGTGCTACTTTGTCAGAACAGGTCATTTAGGATTTTAAACAGCCATATAAAAATATAGGTGCTTATAATATTCTCACTTTTTCTGAAAAGAGGCAGGAGAAGATAGAACTTCCTCAAAATATCCTTGAGAGCTGGACCTGTGGTTATTATCTTAGGCACAACTCATCTTCATCCGTGCTGATTAACGATACTCAAAAGAAACACTCTTATAAACAGAGAAGTCTGACGCTCCTACCCACCATTCCTGCAAGTGGAACAAAAAAGGAAAGGTAGAACCCAGATGAAGCCTGATGGGAGAGACCTGGAAGAATTCTGGTCCTTTCTTTCTGTGGACTTTACACGTTCAATGAACATTTCTCGGACATTTGGATCCAATGAAATTGCGAAAGGTTATGATGAAAAGCAAAACTCAAATGCAGAAACTGCTTTTACCCTTTAATAACCCTTCTCCTGAGTGTTCTAACCACATCTCCCTTCCTTTGCCAGTTCCTAATTCCACAGGACTTACTGTGTAGTGGCCCTTTATAGTGCAACATAACTGTGGTCAAATGCTGAGCTTTACCTCCAAAGCCTGGAGTGGAAAATCAGAAGCCAACATCATTTTGTTCCAATGTGGCATTCACCGCTTGGACAGTTTTTCTCCTGCAGGGAGAGTCCATCCCTCCCACATCTACACATGAGTAGGGCTTAGTTTTATAAAATTTTACCCAGGAAAACAGTTATGTCTGCTACATTTTCTCTATTCCCTGGCTATGTCAAATTAGTATGAGCTTTGCCAGATTAATTGCTTAAATGCACGAAAACAATTATTTACAAACCAAGAGACCTGGGAGAATGTAAACCTGGTCAAAAAACAGTAACTTTTCAAGAGGAAATATATGATTTTGCTGGGGAGATATGTAGAAGTCCTTGTTGACTTTCCTTCCTCAGGAGCCTGGGGAGGGCTACCCTTAGCTTAACCACTTCATTAACCACTGGGCCTTCAGAACCTGTTGTACGAGTCCTGCCTCATAACCGAGTCCACCTCTGTGCTGGTGTCTGTGACGTGGTGAGTCACTTTTGCATACTCTGCAACTCTTCCAAATATGTGAAACAACTATTTAGGTCTGGCAGGGAGTTTTCTTCTTTCCTATTGGTGAAATCTCATGTTCTATCTGGCTTAACATTCATTTCACTGAGTACAGGTACATGCACTTTTACAAAGATATACTTTTGAAAACCTACAATAAATCCATGATTCTAAATTGAGTCATATTTTTTGAAAACTCAAGGACATCTTGATACTTAGAGGAATCCCTGGCATATCCACTTGTAAGGTTTAACAACTTTTGCAAAACCACTTGCCAAATGAATGTTTTACAAGTGTGGGATTTTATAGACTGTGTTTTACTAAATTGAGGGACACCAGCTCAGCCCATTTGGCCTATGACGAACTCAACTAAGGTCACTGGAGCACAAAAGTGGCTCTACAGGTAAATACTGATTCTTTTCCAGAGAGAGTTATTAAAGTTTTTTAGGCCAGGCACTGTGGCTCATGCTTGTAATCCCAGCACTTTGGGAGGCCGAGGCAGGTGGATCACTTAAGGTCAGGAGTTCGAAACCAGCCTGGCCAACGTGGTGAAACCCCATCTCTACAAAAATACAAAAAAAAAAAAAATAGCCAGGCATGGTGGCGCACGCCTGTAATCCCAGCTGCTCAGGAGGCTGAGACAGGAGAATCGCTTGAACCCAGGAGACAGAGGTTGCTGTGAGCCGAGATCGTGCCATTTGCACTCCAGCCTGGGCAACACAGCAAGACTTCATCTCAAAAAAAAAAAAAAAAAAGTCTTTTTGAGTATTAGTGACTTTTACTTGTGTGCAGACAATTTACAGGAAAAAGAGGATGCAAAATCAATTTACATTTTCTAACAAATTACAATGATTTTAAGAGCAATCTGTAAAGGGTGAGTCAGTAGTGCCTTAAAAATGAACCTTTAACCTTCCCGCCCCTTTTTTACAAAACCAAGGCATTGAAAACCCAAAGTTTGACTGGGTGTGGTGGCTCATGCCTGTAATCCCAGCACTTTGGGAGGCCAAGTCGGGTGGATCAGAAGGTCAGGAGATTGAGACCATCCTGGTCAACATGGTGAAACCCCGTCTCTACTAAAATACAAAAAAAATTAGCCGGGCGTGGTGGCCCATGCCTGTAGTCCCAGCTACTTGGGAGGCTGAGGCAGGGGAATTGCTTGAACCAGGAGGCAGAGGTTGTAGTGAGCCGAGATCGTGCCATTGCACTCCAGCCTGGCAACAGAGTGAGACTCCGTCTCAAAAAATAAAATAAAATAAAATAAAAAAAGAAACCCAAAGTTTCTTCTCTTTGCACAATGTTGATGCAATTTCTTGAAGAGCAGGCTAGATGCTCCTGAGGAATGCAAAGTGCTATGTTTATCACTGCCATACATATTAGCAACAGGGTTCGGAGGTTTTAGTTTAGAGTTTTTCCCCCTTTTTCTCCTTCTGTGTATTTTCCTGCTTTTCCTATGTCTCTCCAAGCCTCCATGCCTTAGTGTGGTAGAAAGAGACCTAGCATGCAAGGCTTCCTAGCGTTTTCTATTTTTTTTTTTTTTTTGAGACGGAGTCTCGCTCTGTCGCCCAGGCTGGAGTGCAGTGGTGCAATCTCGGCTCACTGCAAGCTCTGTCTCCCGGGTTCACGCCATTCTCCTGGCTCAGCCTCTCCGAGTAGCTGGGACTACAGGCGCCCGCCACCACGCCCGGCTAATTTTTTGTATTTTTAGTAGAGACGGGGTTTCACCGTGATCTCGATCTCCTGACCTCGGGATCCGCCCGCCTCGGCCTCCCAAAGTGCCGGGATTACAAGCGTGAGCCACCGCGCCCGGCCCCTAGTGTTTTCTAAAAGACTGATTTCCAAAGGGGAGATGGAATTTGAGGCAAGAATGTCTCTGTGAAACAAGTCATGGTGGGGTGTGGTGGTGCTTTCATGTAGGAAAACGCTTCCCCTGGTCTAGGAGGAGGGCAAGGTGCAAAGGTCGTAGAGAAGCATGGCTCCCCGGCTTTCCTCTGGGAAGCAGAAGACCCTAGGAAGGAAGACTTGAGGGATGTCGCAGGAAGAGAAGTGATGGGACTGGGATTCACTGCCTCCACAAAGATTCTCCTACTTGCAGAGGGCATGGAGGAAGCAGAGAGCTGCTGGGCATCAAAGGGGCCACTGTGGTCTGGGACAGTAGGGTGTGCTGGTGAGACCACAGTCAAGGCCATTTGCCTTACTGGGTATTGTATAAGCTTCCTTAAATCTGGTGCAGCTCTGGGAAGGAAAGAAGAGCTCAACAATGACAAAAATGAAGAACAGCTAGGGGCTCACAGTGGTTTTAAAACAAATATAAATGTTTGAGGACAAAGATTCATACCGGGTACTCATTCTGGTGCCAAACACTGGGGTGAGGCCAATTTTTTGCTCAGTTTTTTGAGGAGTAAGCAGGCAGAGTCATGTCCCTAGCATTATAACTAGAGAACCAGAGTGTCCTACCAGATAGCGCTGTGTATAACTTTACCCCCAGACTCAAGGTCATCCAGAAGTATTTGCAGAGCACCTTGACTCTACCACTGGGATCCAAGGTGTGGAGTTTACTGCTGTTGTTTCCCGACCCTGAAGAGTTACGAGGCAGAGGATGAAACAACAGATTGTGAAATTTCTGAATTAGAAGAGATTATCATGTTAATTTTGATTCTGGCTTTTGAACTGTAAATGACAGAGAGCACATCCTTACCAAATAAAATTCTATGGCAGAAAAAAAGATCCATTTAGTCCATACCTGGTGGCTCATGCCTGTGATCCCAGCACTTTGGGAGGCCAAGGCGGGTGGACTGCCTGAGGTCAGGAGTTCGAGACCAGCCTGGGCAACATGGCAAAACCTCATCTCTACTAAAAATACAAAAATTAGCCAGGCATGATGGTGGGCACCTGGGAGGCTGAGGCAAGACAGTCACTTGAACCTGGGAGGCGGAGGTTGCAGTGAGCTGGGATCGTGCCACTGCACTCCAGCCTGGGTGACAGAGTGAGACTCCATCTCAAAATAAATAAATAATAAATAAATAGATCCATTTAGGATCTCAATGACCAATACACTCTCTGCCTATTCTTCAGGTATTGGACATCGGTTACGCAGAGTCCCTGAAGGAAAAGGAGAAAGATCTGCTCAGGGATAAAATATTCATGTGCTACACACATTTCTTGTTTCTCTGTAGCCTAAAGATGGATTCAGATCTGGCAAGCCTGGTAGTAGTGTGTGAATCTTTTCTGGACATGAATCAGGTCTAATTTAAAGTGCATTTAAGGTGCCCCTCCAGGCTGTAATCTAACCTCAAGATCAGAATGAACTACTGGCCTGGGAATATCAACAGTGTCTGAAGAGTTCTTGCTATTTTTAAGAAGACGGGAAAGGAGAAAAAGATTTTGAACTAAAATTTGTTGAGTACATGCCACGTTCCTAGCACTTTTTAGGTGTTAGCATTTCATTGTCTTCATAACCCTGTGAAATAGACATTATCTTTTACTGAAGAGGAAACTGAGGTTCAGAGAGTTACCTGGATTTCTCACAGTTAGTCAGCTGGCAGTAGTTGTAATAGTGAACTTACTGGAGGTGGCTGAGCTGCTGGTAGTAAGGAAGACCACAACTTCTATATGTGCTGGGAGCTTTAAATACCTATTTCATTTAATTGTCCAGTAACCAAGTAAGGTCTAGGCCCATTGTACAACTTGAGAATCTCAGGCTGTTTCAATAACATGACTGTGGTCATTTAGATATTAAACCAGGATCCACACCCAGGCTGATTTGCTTCAAAGTTCATGCCCTTTCCATTATCTCATGATGCTCCTTTCCCTCTAAGTTGTAAATAATGATATTGTTCTTTTAAAGAAAAGGTAAAAGTCTAACCAGAGGATGTCTAAGAAGGCCTTGGATAAAAAGTTGGTAGAAGTTGCTGTGTGCTAGAGTCACCGAAGAGATGCAGGAAAGACCTATCTCTAGGTTAAGAAAGTCAAATTGATTTATTTCATATAAGCACAGAAGTTGTGCCAAGGTTAAATTAAATAGTGATTAACAATGGTTGAAGACCACAGGAGAACAGATATCCAATACTATCTGGCCGATATTGCTTTACTTATTCACAGTTCTTTATATTTTACTCTGAATTATATTTCACAGCTTAAAATATAAATATTAGAGATAGTTTCATTAAAAATTGGAAACGGATAATTGAGTAGAAAATGTCTCAGTTATTCATGCCTCTCTGAGAATCACAGTGTCAGGATCTTGGAGCCTAACTACAGACATAGTGCTGGGTATAGAGTAAGTCTCTGGAACATCACAACCCAGCTCTCGATGCTGAAGGTGCTCTCTGTCAGAAACAGAAGGCCTGAGCTGGCCTCCTGGGCCCCTCCTGCCAGGTGTGGACATGTCAGGGCACGGTTATCTGGCAATATCTCTCTGCTGTTTTGTTCGCTCTGCTCATTCCTTTCCTTGAAGAAAGAGAAGTTAATCATTAAAACAAGTCACCTATTATTTAAACAGCTTCTTTGTTTCCGATGATCTTAAAATATATTTTTGGAATCAAATCTACCTATACAGAAAGTCAAGCAAAATGTAGTCTAAAATGTGCTGTAGGGACAGGGTCTAAATTTCTTGGCAATAGCTGATAAGTTGATTGAAACCAGATTTGTGACCAACTGTTAGCAATGACAGAGAATCCTAAAGGGTACGGTTTGGTCCCATTTTGTACTGATGCAATCTTCTTGCTTTTACATTATATTCTAACCCTGTTTCTGATGGACAAAGATGGGGGTGCCAGGATATGGAATCCTCAATTCTTATTGTAGCTCTTTGCAATGTATATATCATCTTTCATGGAAACCTCATAGGACATTTAAGGCAGAAGAACGTTCCATCAGTTTCGTCCCAATTCCCAGTGTATTTTCTTAGGCTATTACATGAAGTTTCAATGTTTTTGAGCCACAAAGACATCATTTATCCCTCTGGTTAGGCCTACAATAAAATCAGGATTCTGAGTTCTTTTTTTTTTCTTTTTTTTCACTCTGTCGCCCAGGCTGGAGTGCAGTTGCAGGATCTCAGCTCACTGCAACTTCCGCCTCCTGGGTTCAAGCGATTATCCTGCCTCAGTCTCCTGAGTAGCTGGGATTACAGGCATGTGCCACCACGTCTGACTAATTTTTGTGTTTTTAGTAGAGACGGGATTTCTCTGTGTTGGTCAGGCTGGTCTCAAACTCCTGGCCTCAAGTGATCCGCCTGCCTCAGCCTCCCAAAGTGCTGGGATTACAGGCATGAGCCACTGTGCCCAGTCAGGTTTCTACATTCTAACAAATGCCTCCTTTCCTTTGAGCTCTACTCTGATTCCTGTTTGGCCTTCTACAGACTCGTTTGTGCTGAAGGAAAATGTGCACAGAAGAACTTATTGCAGAGGCAATTAGAACAGGGAGAGGAGTTAAGCCTTAAAAAACAGAACCCTTAACTTGGTTATCTTGCCATCACCAAAGGCATTCTCCAAGGGGAATACCCTGCTTTTATAAGGCAATATTCATTGTTGGGAATTCTAGTTAGTATAAATTTCTTAAACTTGTTGATTCAAAAACCAAAACCAACTGCTAGTAACACCCAAGGGGAAAAATGGCTTTTTGGTAATTGAAATAAAAGTCCAGCAAGCCAGTCAGAGGACCAGCAGTCTTCAACCTTGTTAAGCCCAGTTTAGTAAAATCAGCTGTTCTCCATGGAAGCATGAGTTTGTGCGTATTACAATAATGAACTATCTTAAAAAAAAAGATCCACATCTCTTTTCATAAAAGGTGCAAGAGGACCATTTAAAAAGGTGTGCTGAGTTCGGTACTATTTGGAGCAAGAGAAGAATGGGAATGGCTTACTGGAACTAGGCATGTAAAGTCATTGTAAGACCAGGAGGGAGTGCCATAATTCTCGGGTTAATGCTGCCTTTAGTTGCTGTCTCTGCTTCTCTTGTCAGGCTGGGAGTTAATTTGGAAATGTGACAGCGGCCCCTGCAGCCACCGACAGGGAGATGCCTGGCATTCCTTAGCTTAGTACATCATTAGTGGAATACCAGATCTGGCCCTGATCATTTAAACTCCCATGAAGAGAAACCACAATCTTCTTTCAAACCCGTACGAATCAATATCCGCCAAGGCTTATCCTCTGTCACCTTAAGAGTAGCCTCTAGTTGGCTAGGTATGGTGGCTCATGCCTGTAATCCCAGCAATTTGGGAGGCTGAGATGGGCAGATCACGAGGTCAGGAGTTCAAGACCAGCCTGGCCAATATGGTGAAACCCCGTCACTACTAAAACATACAAAACTTAGCTGGGCATGTTGGTGCATGCCTGTAGTCCCAGCTACTCAGGAGGCTGAGGCATGAGAACCTGGGAGGCGGAGGTTACTGTGAGCCAAGATGGTGCCACTGCACTCCAGCCTGGCGACAGAGCGAGATTCCATCTCAAAAAAAAAAAAGTGGGCTCCAAATTTAGAGAACATCAAGAAGTTCAAGTACATTGTTTCCTGGTACCCTAGAAAAGGCCCCAAAAGTAAGCCATTCCTATGAACTCAGCCTAAAGTACCTTTATACCTCTCAGAAAACCAGGGCTTTAAGCTGAGTTGTGGACCAATTCATGTTCTTTTAAGCAGAACCTGATAAAATAGTTGATAATCTTTTTAATTCTTTGTAACTTCAGAGGGCACATTTTGGTTGAAGAAGCACAAACATTCCCTGAACATGTTATAAGTCAAATGTTGACTGTGCCCTTACTTCTGAGAACCATTGAAACACAAGGAAACCAAACCGAATTAGTTAGAAGGGAAAAAGAATCTGATGTGTAGCATATCAAGCCATTTCTACTACACACACAATATTTATGAAGGGAAGCAAGTCAAATAGGTTTTTCCGATAGGAGCACATACGTGGAGCCAAGCATAAGAAGTTTCTAAAAGGCCAGGTATAGACTTTTACAGGCTCAGGCCTATAATCCCAGCACTTTGGGAGGTCGAAGTGGGCAGATCGCCTGAGCTCTGGAGTTTGTAACCAGCCTGGGCAACATAGTGAAACCCCGTCTCTACCAAAAATACAAAAATTAGCTGGGCATGGTAGTCTGTGCCTGTAGTCTCAGCTACTCAGGAGGCTGAGGTGGGAGGATCACTTGAGCCCTGGAGGTGGAGGCTGCAGTGAGCAGAGATTGTGCCACTGCACTCCAGCCTGGGGGACAGAGAAAGACTCGTCTCAAAAAAAAAAAAAAAAAAAAAAAAAGAATCAAAAGAAAAAATATAGATTATCTTCATATACTATATTTTCTCCTGTATCCTCTAACTATGCAGGTATAAATTCTAAAAATTAGTGTAAATCATTATATTTAAGTCCATTTTGTTGTAAGCATCCTGTGAACATTCTTAGATGGTCTTGTTAGATTTCAAAATAAAGATTTCTCCTACACACTTCAACCCTTTGTGTCACCCAGCAAATGACTGACAGCAACACACAGAGTTGATCCTTTCAGGTCTTTAAACCGTGTGCAGTGATGGTTTCCCCAGCTGATGGACCGAGCATGAAGCTCCTCCAGTAGGGGACGGGCCTCCAGTGGACATCCATCAATGATGTCTGCCTTCTTGTGGCTTCCATAAGCAGCTCTCCTGCCATCTATGCTGCAGAAGGTCCCTAACCCTTGCCACCAAACAGGTGTAGGAAGATTCTGCTGATTCTCTGGCAGAAGGGTACTGGCTTGATTTGTGCCTGGGGCCATCAGCTTCTGACAAGCCAAGCAGCCTCTGCAGATGTATCACGTGGGATGTGGACACGCAGCTTTGTGACCTAGCACGTGGCTTCCGTCCTCCTCCTGCTGTGTCTGACCACGCGTGAGGCCAGCCTGGCTCCAGCTGCTCCAAGAAGGTGGCCGTCACTTGCTGGCTAAGGTGGACACAGATGCCTGTGAAATTTGGATGTTTACTTCACAAGGCCCTGGTGCAGAGCAATTTATAAGAAATGCAATCTCACAGAGAGGAGTAAAAAAAGGACATATTTGTAACTGATGATGGGGAGGTAAAACTCCATGGGCTTGCTTTGCAGTCAGTGTGAGGAGATGGCTACAGGGTAAGTGGCACCAAAGGAGTATTAGTTGCAGATTAGTTTTCCTGACTTAAAAACCTCCCCAAATAATTTAGTAATGAAGACCTCTTCTGTGAACTGCCAACTTTATTTATCTGCTCAACCTCCGTTCTGAATCAGAGTCGTTTATATATTCTTTGTGGAAGGTGTCACATTCAGCCGACAGACTACACAGCACGCTCTATGGATTTACAGAGAGACGTGTCCTTTAAAGTCAACTAAAATGACGCTTTTTATCACATAGAATGTGACCCACAAAAATAGCTTTTTGAATTATTTCGGTGATAGACATGCTCTATTTTGGTCCAGCAATCAGAATCATTATTTCTAACGGAGAGTAATATGCCATTTCTCAAAACGGCTTTAAAGAGCAGCCTGGTCGCATTATTTTGTGCTGTAAACAAGGTCATTGGAGACATTGGTGGGCCCTGAACAAAATAAAATCTGGAGAGAGTGGAGCAGTTTGGTGCGAGCTTGACCCATAGGGCAGAAGACCTAGTCTGGGCTGTCTACTAACTAGTCAGGTGGCCTTGGGCAGGCCACACCCCTACTTTCAGTTTGCTATTGTCCCTGTTTCACAGGGTTCAGAGAGATTGCAGTAAAAATAAAGATCCTCTGAAAATGCCCATGGCATCATGTACCTGTGGTGATGCACCATCCTCACACTATGAGGCTCCTCAGCATGAATAAGTGTCCCCTCCATTCCAATTCCCTCACAGTTTTTAGTTCAGGGGAATGTGTGGGTCAACCTACACACTTCCAACCCCTAGGGACTGAAGCTTCTCAGCTCACTCTCTCCCCTTCTTCCTGTCTCTAGACCGTACTGAATTCCCCACAGAGGGGAATTTTGGTCTGTTATGGCTCTGACGGGGATCTGATTATGCTGAACTTTATGCCTCTTGTAATCCTGTGTTCATTCCATATGTTGGGCACCTACACATATTGAGTACTAATCTCCATCATAAAATCTTTCTTATTGGTTTCCAAACATCTCACTCAGAACACCCTCCCTTCCTTCCTTCCTCCCCTCCTCCCTCCCTCCTTCCCTCCCTCCCTCTTTTTCTTTCTTTTAATAGAGATGGGATCTTGCTATGTTGCCCAGACTCTTGAATTTCGGGTGTCAGGTGATCCTCTGCCCCAGCCTTCCAGAGTGTTGGGACTGCAGGTGTGAGCCACCACATCCAGCCTCCAGAGTACTCCTTCTGTCATCTCACCTAGTCTTCTGAGTGCAGGGTGATCCATATCCCAGAAAAGGTGTTTCCTAGCCCTAGCAATCTGAGTGCATTTCTTCATCCCCAATCCATCTTCCGTCTGTAACTCCTACCAAACAAATCTGCACACTATCTATCTATCTATCCATCCATCCATCTATACTGACACAGGGTCTCACTCTGTTGCCCAGACTAAAGTGCAGTGGCATCATCATGGTTCACTGCAGCCTCTACCTCCCTGGGCTCAAGTGATCCTCCCCGCTCAGCCTCCTGAGTAGCTGCAACTACAGGCATGTGACACCACACCCGGCTAATTTTTGTATTTTTTGTAGAGACAGGGTTTGCCCATATTGCCCAGGCTGGTCTTGAACTCCTGGGCTCAAGCCATCAGGCCCCTTAGCCTCCCAAAGTGCTGGGATTACAGGCGTGAGCCAGCCCGGCCACGTCATTATTTCGAATGTCCTTTTAATTGATATTTATAAGACTTGAACTTCTTTGGGATAGGGTTATATTCCAAAATAGCCTATAAATAATAAATTCTTAAGGAAATTTTTGATTGATTGTTGGTCATTAGATACTTTCTACTAGAGGACTAATGTCATAGGAAACATTCATACGTTGGCTCATTTTCTTAGTCATCCAACCAACATTTGTTCAGCTCCCACTATGTCCCTTCCAAATCTAATTGAACTTATCTGGAAGTTTTGAAACAATGACAAGAGAGGCAAAATGATGAAATACAGATAAATGCATATAGTAAGACCCCCCTCCCTCTCAGGTGTTTCTTTGGGTTTTTTCTATTTGCTCTTTAAAATAGAAAATTGACCTGTAGCTTTCTCCGATAATCTTTCATTGCCTATGTAACAGACACCCCAAAATTCAGTGGCTTAACATAAAAGTTTATGCTCATCTCTTGTAGCCCAGAGGGTTGACTGGGCTCAGTGGGTAGTCTGTGTCCAGGATCTGTCATACGGCTGGAGCTTGAAGGGTCCAAAGGCCCAAGTGGGATAGATGCCCAAGATGGCTCACTCGTGTGGCCTGTGTTGACACTAGCTGCTGACTGGGAGCTCAGCTTGGCTGCCAACTGGTATATCTACACATAGCCTCTCCATGTGCTTTGGTGGCTGGGTTGTGAAAGATTATAACATTATAAGAGCAGGCATTCAAGAGACACAGGTGGAAGCTGTAAGACTTCTATGGCCCAGGCTTAGAAGTTCCAGAATGTCACTGCCATTGGTTCTATCAGTCAAACTAGTCACTCAGGCCAGCCCAGATTCAGAAAAGGAGAATTAGCCTCTGTCTCTTGATATGCGCATATGGAGAAGAGGAATCCGCGCAGCCATCTTGCTGACTTCCTATTTTAAGAGAAGTCCCCCAGCTGCCATCATCCAGTGGTTGACAGGAGCTGTTTGTTTTCTCAGTCAATTCTCACAAAAGCCTGGTGAGATAGGTCTTATTATTTCTCCTATATTGGAGATGGCAAAAATAAGCTCAAAATACTTGTGTGGCCAGTTCAAGGTCAAACAAACTGTAAAGTGCAGAGTAGGGTGTTAAACCCTGGATCCCTAGCTCAAAGCACAGGGTTTTTTGTTTTTGTTTTTTTTCCATTATGCAACTCTCCCTGGAATTACGACAGCCTGTGAACAGCACCCATAGAAAAGGAAGATGGAAGGAAAAGAAAGAGGTGGATAGAGGTGCTTTCATTTAAGTGGCTGTAATTATCTGGATGGCAGTTTCTATACCACAGCCCCTGTTACTCTTTAGGTAACATTTTTGGATGTTCAAGCCCTCAAGCACTCTTGTTTTATAGGAAAATGGTCTCTAATTTTAGACAAAGCATTTCAAGAGTACATACTTCAGCCAAATGGAAGCTCAATGTATAATCTGAATTGCAATTTACTGTAGGGTAAGACGTTTTTATTAAATGAAACAAACGTTCTCTAGTAATTTTTAAATTGTCTTGAAAATAAGGCTAAGATTAATCCTGCTATCAAATCTGAGCTTTAAAAATTAATTAGAAGACAGAATTTAGTATTCTGCTATAATGCAAGTTGGGTTTTTAAATAAACACTTAATCCTGCAAAGAAAACAGAATTCACAAAACAAGGGAGCTCAATTATTTCAGCCTCTTTCCTCATTTCCTTTCAGCTGCAGGGGGCAGCACTGCTCAGCTAATGGCTTTTTTCTTTTTCTTTTTTCCTTTCCTAACAAAAGAGTCATTTCCTTCTATACAATGTTTTCATCCCTGCTCTCCATTGTACAGTGTGTGGCTTTCTTGAGGCACTGCCTCTTGAGTCCCTACCTCAAACTCCACTTCAAATAGGAGATTTTATGTTGGGGAAAGAAGGATTGGTAAAGAATTATTACTTTAAAAAAATCCTATTTCTGTATAAAGCTATCCTTCCTCTGACTAGAAACAACTAGGAAATAAAGAGAAGACAAAGATAAAAAGGAAAGTCAACACTAAGTCACACCATCATTGAAGGCGTCCGTGGGAAATGTGGCTGACGGTGCACCTATCGGGTGTTTGTGCCTTGCAAAATCAAACCCTTTGGAGGCAAGGGCAGTCCTTGGCTTTGGTCCATTATATGTTATAGGACTCCTGAAGGCTGAGGGGTAAGTCCCTATTTTCCATAGGTTTTTCCTAAATGGGGAAGGGCAAGAAATAGTAATTATCTGAGCCGTGCTGCCCCCTGCTGGTAGCAGTTCTGCAACCCTGCAAACAGATGTTGCCTAAATCCGTTTCCAACATTTGTTCAGAACTCCAAAGCTCTCATAGATCATCCAGGTCATACTCTCCCTGCCCAACTTCATCCCTTCTGCAGAGTGGAAGCTGCAGCCAGCCCTTGGAGGGGAAATGACTTATCATCACAGGTTTTAGTTCAGGTCTCTTTCTACGCTATCCAACATCACGGAACACCCGATACATGAAATTCACATGATAGTGCTGCTTGGACATTCTTTTAAAAGACATACAGTGGAGTCCAGAGCTCTATGGTGAATCTTATCCTTTGGATCTGACCTATTTAATCAGAACTGTCAGAATTTTCTTTAAACACCGAAATATGATACTTAGGATAAGTGTGGTATTTATGATTTCCCATATCTCCTTCATGGAATAAAATAATAGAAAACTTTACTTACTATTCTGTAGTCTAGTTTCTGGAGAAAGTAATCTTTCATAACTGGAGCTAGTGATTTGAGGCTGTAATTAAGATAAAGGAGTTGGATCTTTACAGAGCCAGGATGTTCCAATAGTCTTTCTAAATTTTCATGTATTTAACTACATTTTATTTAGGCTTTCTTCATACTTGAGCTTTATGTATAAATCAAATGACCAGAGAAAATTTTGTCTGAAATTTTAATCGTCAATGCTTATTGGAAAGTTCAGAATTTCATAGTGGCCCAGCAAGGTAATTAATGTGAGTCAACTGGCTTGTCTATTCTTTTGGTACCTACCCACACACTTTGGTTAACTAATTTGATTACCGGTGCCAAGATAGTGTCTGTCTTAGCCAGTTTGAGCCACTTATAATAAAGTACCATAGACTGGGTGGTTTATGAACAACAGAATTTTATTTCTCCCAGTTCAGGAGGCTGGAAGTCTAAGATCTGGGTGGTAGCATGGGTGGGTTCTGGTGAGGACCCTCTCCTGGGTTGCAGGCTTCAGTCTTCTTATTGTTGCTTCACATTGTAGAAAGAGACTGGAGAACTCTCTGCAGTTCCTTTCATAAGGGCACTAATTCCATTGGTGGGAGTTTCACCCTCAAGACCTAACCACCTCCCAAAGGCCCCATCTCCCAATATCATTGCATTGAGAGTTAGGATTTCAACATACGGACTTTGCGGGGACACAAACTTTCAGTTCATTGCAGTATCCATGTTACATTCGTGGACATGGTAAATGACAGCTTTTAAACTTCCACATCTAATAAGGTGTTTTTCACAACTGTAATACATTGACAACTGGGAAGCTTTTGTGTCAGAGATTCTTAACTTTCTTTACCAAGAACAAAAATCTCTTGCCTTGAGATGCCTTCATCCAGTCTCCAGTCAAAGCCCCATCTCAAACATGGTACCTACAAACCACTTGACTTTGGTCCCTTCTCATTTTGATAGCACTCTGGTATTAATGTCCTTAGTTCTCTCTTCTTAAAATCTTTTAACATAGAGTCTTACTCTGTTGCCCAGGCTGCAGTGCAGTGGTACAATCAGAGCTCACTGCAGCCTTCAACTCCCGCGTTCAAGTGATCCTCCTGCCTCTGCCTCCCTGGTAGCTGGGACTACAGGTGTGCATCACCAAGCCCAGCTAATTTAAAATTAATTTTTTTTAACAGATAGTCTTACTACATTGGCCAGCCTGGTCTTGAACTCCTGGCCTCAAGTGATCCTCCCATCCCAGCATCCCTAAGTAGTTGGGATTATAGGTATGAGTCACCATGTCTGGCAGATTCTCAGTTCTTGACAATTTTTTATACAGTAAAAATGTCTTTCAATTTGTGTGTGTGTGTGTGTGTGTGTGTATGTGCACGTGCTTGGGCATGCCTGGAGAATGAGCTAAGCTGTAAGCTTCCAGAAGGCAGGTGCAGAGTCTTTCTTTCTTTGATATTCTTCTGCAGTGCCTGGTACAATCTTCTACTGAGGGAAGAACTCAAACTATGTTGGCTGATGCATGTGATGTTTCTTAGAAAACTGATTATAGGAAAAGTCTCACGAAGGGTACCAGACCTTGCCCTTCTTAACAAATGTGTCTGTTTCTCCCGAGACACTGTCTGCTTATCCTGCAGCCTGCGTGTTTTCTAGTCACTACCAATTAGCATAATTACTATCTCAAGGCCTTGCCCTTTATTGATCCTGGTAGTTAAAGCAGTTTACAGTCACGAGACATGCTGACAGAAGGTACAAATATATTCACCAGGACCTCCAATGGAGTTCTGTCCCTTTTCTTGCTTTTCAGAATTGCTTTTGTCTGCTGTTGTTTCAGAGTGTGCCTTCCTTTTCCTCATTTCCCCCAAGTTTGCCGTGGCAGAAGTTCAGTAGATCACTTAACACAGCGCCAGAGAGCCGTAGGGACATTTACAACAAGAGTTTAGTTTCAATACAGACTAACGTGCTCAATCTGTCAAAATAAATGTAAAGTCAGATAAATAATCAGCAAGGTATTTATCAAATGCGATGGCGGCACCATATGGAGGGTTATTCAGGGATTTTTAGTTAATAGAAGGGGTGGAGGCTGGAGTCCCTGGGTTCTGAAAAGACTCTCAACAAGATGCTATTAAAGAAATGAACTAACAGTGAGAAGGCTGGCAGAATACCAGCCTATATCCTGAACTATTGTCAAGAAAAGGTATTCTTGAGCCTGTAGAAACTAGAAGTACCTGACAGAAGTGGTGACATTCACTGACATAAAGAATACTGTTTCTAATCTATATAAGAGTGCACTGAGCCAAGGATTTATTACATACAATAAAACTACTATTTGGTGATACTGAATATATGTCTTGTGCATATTTGGATGCATAAAAAATAAGCATCCAGGAACAAGATGGGCCTAAGAGAGATCAGGAGAGGAAGCACTCTTAGGGCAGAAATATCAGAAGGGTTCCTCCCACTTCAGCCTTCTGAGTCGCTGGGAGTACAGGTGCATGCTACCATGCCTGGCTCATTAAAATTTTTTTTTTTTTGTAGAGACAGGGATCTCACTATGTTGCCCAGGTTAGTCTTGAACTCCTGGGCTCAAGTGATCCTCTCACCTTGGCCTCCTAAACTGCTAGGATTACAGGCTTGAGCCACTGTGCCTGGCTGTGATCGTGCCACTGCACTCCAGCCTGAGCAACGAAGCAAAACCTTGTCTCCCCACCCCCCTCCCCCCACTAATAAAAAGAAATCTTAGAAGGCCTGATGCAGGCTTTAAGGCCCAGAAGGCAAGTGGCTTGAATTTCTTGAGCCAATTCTGATTGGGTAGTAAAGATTACCTGGAGCCTGGCCTGAAGAAACTGGCACTTGGCTGCTAGGTGTGGGAATGAAGAGGTGCGCTGCATGAGTCCTGGGTGTGCCAGACACCGAGACCACACACATGCTTGGTTCTGAGCGCTACAGAAGCTCAATGGAAACAAATGCCTTGGCTGATGCGTAACACTGACTGTGACATGAGAGGGGGATGGGAAGACCCTCTGCTGTAAATTCAACGTCCCTGCCTGACAGCTGCTCCTTCCTGCTTTCATCCATGGCCAGACACCAGCCAAAGGTGATGCCATGCCCATCCCTCACCTCCTCAACCATCGATGCTTTGTTCTTTGGTAACTGATGGAAGCAGGTGATCAATATTGTCTTCTTGTTCTTGTTAGGTTTACCCTCCCCATCGTTGGCATCTAAGCAGCCCAATGCAATTTCATCTTATTAAAATGATGCTCAAATGCAAGACTCCTCTTAACCAGTGGAGTAGTAGAGAGAAATGTGAATGCTATGAGTCTATTTAAATAATACAGTATATGCACTCAGTAATGTGTTTGGCTACTCATATGTAGGTCAGATGCAGGTACGTGCGTAAGATTTAGGCCTTTGTTTTGATGTAAATATTTACTATAATTAATATTGCTTTTGCCTAGTCAGCATCTGGTTCTCCTTCTTTGGGTAGATTAGTCTGATTTTTCCTGGGAGAACCAATCCTTTTTCACTCTTACCCCTTATATTTAAGTAGGTGACACCACTGTCAGCTCTGGGGTTGCTCAAGGGATCTGGAACCAGCCAATAAGTGCTTTTTGCTCCTCTTGCATAGTGTTTGGTTTAGGGGTTGTTATGGGGAATTGTGTCTTCCTTAAAAAGGATGGGTTGGAGTCTTAACCCTTAGTACTTCACACTGTGGTCTTATTTGGATATACATTTCCTCCTCCTCCTCCTCCTCCTCCTTTCCCTCCTCCCCTTCCTCCTTCCCCTCCTCCTCCCCCCTCCTCTTCCTTTTCCTCTTCCTCCTCCTCCCCCCTTCTTCCTCCTCTTCTCCTTCTCCTTCTTCTTGTTTGGAGCTCTCAAACTCCTGACCTCAAGTGATCCATGCGTCTCAGCCTCCCAAAGTGCTGGGATTATAAGCATGAGCTGCTGCATCTGGCTGAATATAGGATTTTTATAGAGGTAATCAAGTTTAAATGAAATAAGTCACTGAGTGGGACCTAATCCAGGATAACTGGTGGCCCAATAAAAGGGGAAACTTGGACACACATAGAAGAGGATAATGTGAAGACAGAGAGAAAGCCAGCCACAGGCCAGGGCTGCCAGAAGCTGGAAGAGAGGCAGGGAGCAGAGGCTCACAGCCTCCGAAGGAACCAACTCTGCTGACATCTTGATCAACTTCAGGCCTCTAGATCTGTGCGACAATATATCTCTGTTGTTTAAGCCACACAGTGTGGGGTACTTTGTTACACAGCCCCAGCAAACTAATATAGGGATGATCAAGTTCAGCAAATCAGAATGAATCCTAGAACTTGTATTGAAGCAATTGGGAAAGAGAAGATGCCTTTTCCCTCATAGTTGTAAGGAAGTAACAATAGAGCTTCTGGGGCTTCCAAGTGGCCAGGATGTGTTTGACGCTGAAGCCAGCACAGGCAGGCAGAGCTACAGGTTCTGAGAGAGGAAGATGGGATCCTGGTGACATTGTTTGAGCCACGAGATTAAAATATTTTGAAGTAGCTTCCAGGCCCTGAGTTTTCTATTACATCATTGGCCAATAAATTCCCCGTTTTTTGCCTAATGTAGGTTGAGTTGGATATCCTATCACTCTTGTTCAAGAGGCCCAACCAAGATATTTGGGGCATGACTGAGCTGCCTCTGGGGTGACAGCTGCCTCAGCTGGTTCCTATTATTGCATGAATATGGCTCTAAACAGTAAAGGGAGGCATGGTGGGAAATCGTCATCACTGTGTCCTCCATATTACATATCATAACGAGACAATGTTGTACCCACGTGAATCATGGACTCCTTCAGAGCTGTCATCCTGTAGCACACACAGAGTGGCTTGAAAAGAGTATGTGTTCAATAGCAAAGTGTGAGATTAAACCGAATCATTCAAACAGGACTGACACAGGTCAAATCTATTTTTGCAATGACCTGTGACACTTTTTATGTGCTGTTTTCAAATGATACTCTTTGAGACAGATGCTTTTTAAAAAGAATATGTTTTGAAGCATCACTTACACTAAGTGTAATAACACTAAGAAATAAAAATACGGGATATTTCAAGTTCACTGATGGTGAAATATTTCTACAATCTTTACTCTGGGACTCTTATGCGGTCACATACAGGAAAGTCTTTTTTTCCTGTAAGGAGAGTATTCACAGACTGTCACAGTGGGATGGTGCTGAGTGGGTATGCAGACAATGGGGGAGATACTGCTAGGCCAGATTGGGACTATAAGTCTCAATATAATTGAAAGTCACTAGTGAAAATGTGGCCCAGAATAGTCATGACCCCGAATGATTGCCATCTGTCGATTATTGGTCTCAGTCCAGTTTTTCAGTCTAGTATCCACATTAAAAAAGATATACACATATATTAGCATCAAAATAATTGTCCACAACAGCATCTGTGCCAAGGACAGAATGAATGGGCCATTTGAAATGCATTGTCCATTCACGCCTAAAGGTGACCTCTGCAGTAATTCTGGGGCATTCTCTTAGATGATTTTGCTGGCTTGGAGCAAGATTCTGACTTGCTGAGTTCTGAGATAAATAATGGATTATTATTAGAACCCAAAGGGAAAAATATGGCTATCCATTATTTATTCTTTATCAAGGATATCCTTTATCCAAAAAGTGATTTAGAGCAGCTTACATGGTTGCACATAATATCGCTATCTCATATAGATTTAAAATAAAAACAAAAAGTAAGGCAAGGAAAAAATGTGCATGAAAATCAGATAGTGCCAGAAGTGAGATTGGTATCAAAAAAGAGTTTTGCTTGTATTTGGCTTTCTAGCATAAAATATGAAGAGGAAAACATGATCAGTTGCAAGAGTCACAGTATTTATATAGTAAAAACAAAGAAAGAAAGAAAAAAAATCTTCAACAGTCCAAGTAAAAAACTCTGCCTGACACAAGACTTTTTACACACAGGAATTTTTCCTTGTTGTAGTAGCCCATAAAGGATATAGCAGAACAAAGACCCAGGCTCTTTCCTTTTGCAGGACCTGTATCCTACTTTCTCCTCCCCCTTGTCTTCCCTCAATAAAAGTCCTCAAGGATCTAGAACCAGAAATACCATCTGACCCAGCAATCCCATTACTGGGTCTATACCCAAAGGATTATAAATCATTCTATTATAAAGACACATGCACATGTATGTTTACTGTAACACTATTTACAATAGCAAATACTTGGAACCAACCCAAATGCCCATCAATGATAGATTGGATAAAGAAAATGTGGCACAAATACACCATGGAATACTATGCAGCCGTAAGAAAGAATAAGATCATGTCCTTTGCAGGGACATGGATGAAGTTGGAAGCCATGAGTCTCAGCAAACTAACACAGGAAGCAGAAAACCAAACGCCACATATTCTCACCCCTAAGTGGGAGTTGAACATGAGAACACACGGACACAGGGAGGGGAACAACACACACCGGGGCCTGTTGTGGAGTGGGGGCAAGGAAAGGAGGGCATTAGGACAAATGCCTAATGCACGTGGAGCTTAAAACCTAGATGACGGGCTGATAGGTGCAGCAAATCACCACCACAGCACATGTATACCTATGTAACAAACCTGCACATTCTACACATGTATCCTAGAACTTAAAGTAAAAAAAAAAAAAAAAAAAAAATGTCTTTCCCTAAGTTAATGTTTACCAAGCCCTCACTATGAGGCAGGCACTGTGTTAGTTACTTGCCCTATAGGGTTTCAGTACATGATGATAACACAGTTGTAACAGGGTGGCAAATAGTATTGGCCTTCTGATAGATGAAGACCGGCTTGGGACAGGAGTGACCTATCTGGGTGGGTCAGTAGGTCTGTCTGTTTCCAAAGTTTCTGTGCTTATCAGTAGCAATATGCAGCTTTTAAAGAAGGGGCTGAAAGATAACTAACAAAACACCTCTAGACAGTTCCAGTGAGGGTTATATGTTTTTAAAGCACTCCCCAAAGGAACAGATTGTGCTTGATGATTCTAGCAGGAAAATGAGGAGATGATCTTGTTAACAGATCAATGTGTGGGGTTGTCAAAGTTTATTGTGGATCATGTTTTTTTTTATGAACTGAAAGCCTAAAATAGACCTTGTCAAGAGTAAGTTTCAACACCTTAAAGTACAAAAAGCTTCACTTTGCTGTCATTTGAACTTCTCAATTTCAGATTTAACAGGACAGAAACAATCAGAGATGGTTCTGAGTGTGGAAATCTGGCCAATAAAGACAGTTTTTGAGGAGGCCAGGCTGGCTGTTTCTCCAAAGTTTCTAAAGCGGTCATGCCTATTAAATTGACTTCACGTGCGTTGCATAGCTTGCCTGTACTGCTTAGGAAGGTGACAATGACTGAGACAGCATTGTATCTATCCCCTACATTTGTAGCAGATGGAGCCAGAGAAATCTTCGCAGCAGGGGATGTTACCAGAACAATATAAAGGGAGCCTGAAGAATGACCACAGTGCTACTGGTTTCCAGGCAATACTAGCAGCCAACACATCAGAGTTCAGTGCCTTAAAAGGAGCTACAGTTGGTGTGTGTGAGCAAAACTGTCCTGGGATGAAAAGGTAGAGCCAATGAAAGCACTGAGCTTTGCAAATGGAGGCGATGATTACCCCGCCCCTCCCCAAATTTACGTATAGACACACATACGCGCGTGCGTGCACACACACATACACAGAGAATTGAGATAATCATCAATGGCATTGTCATGTGTTTAATATTTAGCTCCTCCATCTAGATCACTGTTGTCTGTCAAATCACCAGTGTACAGAAGGCAGGATGCAACCTCCATGGCTTCTCACAAAACCTAACATGGAAGCATTCTCATGAAATGAGATGAAGAAGATAAAATAGTAATGGATATAGAAAAAGAACACTACCTATCTTGGCAATATCCACTCTGAGTTGAAAATAGGTTAGCACTGGGGGTGGGGTAAGAATTAGGGAAGTAAAAGCAAAGCAGAAACCGGGAGGAATCTGAGCATCTATCTACCCATCCTTCCTGCAAGGAGTCTCCTGAGATGTTTTCGTAACAAGTTTGTTTATTCACAGTAGGAGGCATTTCAAACTGATCTGTTTGAGGATGCATTTAATTACTGTCATGTTGATAATGAAGAGTCTTCTTACCCTCCCACCTACAAACTTAATTGTATGCACACCCATCTTTTCTTGTAACCTCACTTCCAGATATCTTTCCTTCCATTCAAAGCTAATTTCAAATACTCCCCTGTTCCTCCCACTTCCTCTTAGAGCCTTCACCATTCATTATTCCCTTCCCTGTCCTGTACTTGGGAGGAAAGGCTGTCACACAGAGATGCCCAGAAGAATCTGAACAAACAGGCCTTGCTCCGCTTCCCCCAGTTTGTTATCATTAGATCATACCCATTTGTCCTCCAAACATACTTCTGCAGGACTGTCCATAAAAATACACAGCTATCCTCATTTCTTTGGGTCTTCATTTTCGAAGGCTCCTGTGTCAGGTAAAAGTTAGGTTAAATAAATCTCTATGCTTTCCTCTTGTTAATTTGTGTTTTGTGATAGTGGTCTCAGCCACGAACTGTGATGAGTGAGAAAAAGATATTACTTTTTCTCCCTCCTAGCGCCACACTTCACATAGTCACCCAGGACAGAAACCAGAGCGTCATTGTCAACACTTTGCAGTCAGATTCCATATTCAACCTGTCACTAAACCTTGCTGCTTCTACTTCTTTAAGAGCTGAGTATCCGTCTTCTCCATTTCCACTGCCTGCCTCAGGGTACGACCAAGGTAGCCAGGATTTATGGAAGACTTTCATAACAACTCTTTTTCTTTCTTTCTTTCTTTTTTTTTTTTTGAGACAGAGTCTTACGTCTTACTCTGTCGCCCAGCTGGAGTGCAGTGGCACAATCTTGGCTCACTGCAACCTCTGCCTCCTGGGGTCAAGTGATTCTCCTGCCTCAGCCTCCCAAGTAGCTGGGATTACAGATGCCCATCACCATGCCTGCCTAATTTTTTTATTTTTAGTAGAGACGGGGTTTCCCCATGTTGGCCAGGCTGGTCTCAAACTCCTGACCTCAGGTGATCTGCCCGCCTCGGCCTCCCAAAGTGCTGGGATTACAGGCATGAGCCACTGTGCCCAGCCGACTCTTCTTGATTCCAGTCTTGATCCCTTTGCATGTATCCTCTCCCTTCTTACATTTCTATTGCTCCCAAAGAAGTGAACTGAAACTCTGGCCTTGTCACTTACCATCAACGACCACTGTCCGGGAGCATAACAGTCAAGCTTCCTGACATGGAGCAAAGGTACTTTAGCATGAGGCTTTCCCTGACCTCTTCAGGACAGCCACCCCTGATTTCCTCCCCATGCACCTTGCATCTAGTACTAGCAAGCTGCCACCAACCCCTTGCACAGACCTCTGGCATTGCACCTACCAGGTCGTTCTGTTCCTGTCTTCTATTTGACTCCCCTCAGCCTGAGCAGATGCAGGTGAGTGATTCTGCACCTTTAGATCCCTATGTCTACAGAGAAACTGGTACCTAGTAAGTGGTCAATACGTTTTGGCTCCATGAATAAATAAGTGAATATTCGATTCTCTTGTGACTGCTGGTGATGGCCTTATCTGTCAGCTAATGTTCAAACAAGTTTCCTAGAGTGATTAACACAAGCAGGCAAGGATGAAAGAAAGAAACGCAAAACACAGTTATCCTGAGGCCCAGAGAGCCAAAGCAGGGAAGGGCAGAGGGGTGGGGACACGGCAGGGAAAGTGCCTGCTACATGGGTCAGCTTTGCTCTACACACCTTGGTTGGTTCTCTTTGAGATCTAGTTTTATTCATATAAGAAATCATTTCGTTAAGTTCAGTGCCACATATGAGTTTCATTATAGGCCAACAGAAGGCAATAAAGTACCCTGGAGACAAAGTGATAGCATGAAAATGTGTGGAGCTACGGTCCAGCTTTGTATTTGAATAAGGACTATATTTTTAACACAGAAAGAAAACCTTCCAGGATGGATGCGGTGGCTCATGCCTATAATCCCAGCACTTTGGGAGGCCGAGGCGGGCAGATCACTTGAGGTCAGGAGTTCGAGACAAGCCTGACCAACATGGTAAAACCTGGTCTCTACTAAAAATACAAAAATTAGCCAGGTTAGGTGGCACTTGCGTGTAGTCCCAGTTACTCGGGAGGCTGAGTAATATTTTATTTTGTTATCCCTATTTCATGCCCATTTCTTATGGATTAATTTGAATTCCAATATGCAAGTGGTAATAATATGGCCATTGGTAGTCCCTTCTGTGAAACAGGGGTTTTATAGTAACGTGGAGAAACAGGCATTTCTTCATCTTCGACGTCTACTTGTTTGGGAGCAATTCAGCGAGGAGACTGTTGAACCATCAAGAGTAAATTGTGTACTTTGGGGTGCAAACTGCTAATTGCTAATGCATTAATTAAAAGATTTCTTGTGCTTTTTTGCTCCAGGAAGCAAAGCCTATACAAATGTATCCAGTCACCTTTTCCTGACCTGCCCCTGCTCCCACCCCTTCTTGGATATTCGGAATGAGAACACGAAGATAATTTGTATGCCCATTTCTGACAACCATTTTAGGGTTCTGTAATGATAAAGAACAATTAACAAAGGCTTCCCTGGCATTGACTAACCACTTTCTGGGCAAATGGTTTAATTAACGAAGAGGGTGCTTCCTTTGGTTTAATCATACAACATTTAAGCAGAGGCTGCTTAGGCAAATAAAAGGCTGTTATTTCGTTTGAGTATTTTGCTAACGTCTGTCTGTCCACAAGATGGCAGTAAACGTTTGATGAGTTTCTATGATAACTTTAGTCTTTTGTGTGTAAATGTGTGTGTGTGGAGGGGGTGGGGGTGAGACTTCCTTTAGAAGAAAAATTTTATTTATTTGATGTTTTACATTGTTTTACACTTTATGCCAAATAAGTCTACTAGTATATAATTAATTTAAAATACCTTCAAGTGGGTGACAGTTACACTGTTTATCCTAACAGTTCAGCTGTGTATCCTAACAAAAATAATATAGTCTCCATCTCAACTGCATATAACAAAAAGGATGAACAAAAAGTTAACATTTGATTATGAGAAATTAGAGAGTTCTAACTTTACTGGCTAATAACTTGAAAATACATGAACAAACTGGTTCATTTCTGAATCCTAGGTAAGCAGGTGCTATAAGCAAGAGCTATGGGTGCTATATGCAAAAGTGAAACACACTAGGATCTTCTCTGTAAGAAGCTTTAGACCTACAGAGACTATCCAAGTGAGTGTGTTCACAAAATTTTATACAAGCTAATGGGTGACATAAGGGAGATATGAATGAGAAACTGTGTCACTAATAGTGGAGGAGAGATGATTTTTAATTGGCGGGAACCAGGAAGGCATTCTTGGAAAGTGGGGCACTCAATATTTGCTCTGACCTAGGAGTGGGATCCAGACTTGTGAGTTGCCTGCACATAGGTGTGAGAGTAAAAGCTCACCTGGACAGGTGAAGAATACCTGGGGATGAATAGGTCAGTTTGCTTGGTTGCAAAGTGTATCTAAAGGGTAGGATTGGGAAGACAGTGAGCTTGATGGTTGAATGCGAGGTTTAGAAGTTCGGGCTTTTTTCTGGAGGCAATGGAGGATCACTAAAGGTTTTGAGCTGAGAAGGAGCCTAGTGGCAGTGGCTCAGAAAGAACAGCCTGGAATCTCTGCAGGATGTATTGAGGTGGAGAGACACTGGCTGTGTGATGGTGTGTATAGGTCTAGAGAGAGGTGGTGTTATGGTCAGATTCAAGCTACGGTCCTGAAGCAAGGACCATTAACTTCATTTCTTTAGGTGATTTTCCTCATTCAAAAGCAAAGGCTTGGAACAGGTGGTTCTTTTCAGATCTAAAAATTACAGGCCTGGCTAGGATAATAGCAGGGCTATGGAGACAGGTGAATGGATGCAGGAGAGATTAGCAAGGCAGGCAGAGAAGCACCTGGTCTCTGACTGGAAAGGGAATGGAGGGACATTGGAATGGAAGCTTGGCAGGAAGCAGAGAAGAGAGATAAAGGCACAAGAACATTTTGTGCAAAAGAACATTATATGCCTAGAATGACAGTGGAATTGTAATTAGAGAATGGCAACGCCAGCTACGTGAAGAATATTTTCAGATTTGAACACTGGCATTATTTGTAACATTTAAATCATAGACAAAAGAATTATTTAAGTGTATCTGAAAGATTTGGGTAAATTATCTGAAGAGGTAGCCGAATACTGTCATAGAGATTTCCATTCTTTTCTTCTTGATACATGTAGTATTCAGCACACATAACGTTGCCAGAGAAGGCAGAAAGGCTCTTAAATGCAGTATTGGAATGGACACAAAACAGGCAGGTCTTTGTATACAAAGATGGCTACTATGGGCCTCATAGGAGCTGGGCTCCCAGCTGCTTTCCTGCTGGTGGTGACCTATGAGACCCAGGCCACCACATGTGCTCCCAGAGCCACAGCCACCGGGAGTGTGGAGGTAGCACAGGCTTCATGAGTCATCATCGAAGACCCAGTTCTCAGTCCCAATGTTATCTCAGCAACGAAAGCAACCCAGTGGTGGGGGTTTCTCTCCACCCACTTCTGACTAGATTGTTGTGCATAAAGGAAAAATGTGAAGTGAACAAATAGTTATTGGGGAGTGGATTCAAAAGTGCAATTTCCAGAGCAGTCACAGGGCAAGAACAGGCAGTTTCAGGCTAATCTCCAGGACCACAACACTGGACAATGACAGCTGATGCCCAGAGAGGGGTGACTAGGGTTGGAGGGTGGACCCTGATGTGCCTTCAGATTGCCAGAGATTAAAGTCTTTGTGATACTGCTCAGTGTTCTGCATTGAACGTGGACATTTTCATTTCATGTGCTGAATGTAGTGAATTCATTTTTAGAATGTTCAGTTTATCAGCATATCACATCCTCAACCTTTCTGCATCAACAGGCATTTGCCATATAATGAACATATATGTGTATTTGTTAAGACAGGAATTTATGCCCTTTAATACAGGAAGCTAAAATATTCCTAAGTAGGTTAATTTTACAGTAAAATCTCTGGCCATCTTCACTTCCATGTTTGTATTTGGAACTGCGTATGAATCTGCATTTGGTCTCTAAACTTTCTAACATCTAAAATCCTTTTCCTGAGAGTCTGAAGTGATTCAAACATCAGGGATTGGGGAAAAGTAGGGAGTTTGAAGACAAATATAAAAGGTAAGATCACAGCTTTGGGAAACCACCAGTAACCTCAATTTTCTAATAACAAAAATATTAACTATTCTTTTACTACAAACATTATAGAAGTACTATACAACTCTTTCTTCTTCTTCTTTTTTTTTGCCAAATCCAGTTTTCTTTCTTATTTTAAAAACACTAACGTAATGGTTAAAAGCAATATTTTCTACAATGTGCTGAGAAGTTAGTAGAAGATATGGCTACGAGGTTACTGAAGGTACAGGACATAAGAAAAAGAAATTCCCCGAGGAAGCAAGGACTAAAAGTGATATGGTTTGCTGTGTCCCCACCCAAATCTCATCTTGAATTGTAATTCCCATTGTCCCCATGTGTCATGGGAGGGAGCAGGTGGGAGGTAATTGAATCGTGGGGGCAGTTACCTCCATGCTGTTCTCGTGATAGTGAGTGAGTTCTAATGAGATCTGATGGTTTTAAAACGGCCTTTCTCCCCTTTTGCTCACTATTCTCCTTGCTGCCACCATCTAAAGAAAGACATGTTTGCTTCCCCTTCTGCCACAATTGTAAGTTTCCTGAGGCCTCCCCAGTCATGTATGTTGAGTGTCTATTAAATGTAAGGTACTAAAATTACAGAATGTCAGAAAAAATCTTAAGGTAATCTAAGGTAACCCTGGTCTTATGGTGAAGTTCCTCTACCATATCCTTGACAAGAATCCTAGCCCCTTGCCTGAACAAGAGCAGTGAGGGAACCCATGATCCATATAGGCCGTGCCTTCTATTTACGGACCTGTGATTGTCAGGATGATTTTCCTTATTCTTTAGTGTAAATCTGAGCTCCTGTAACTTCTATCTATTGGTCCTGCTTCTAATGTATAAATACAGAAAAATTCTAGGTTTCTACATAATGGTCCTTAAAATATCCGAAGTCACGTATCATGTCCTTAATCTTCTCCTTTCTTAGACTAAACTTCAGTTTTTCTGATATTCTTTACATAGCCGGACCTCTCTCCCGGACAACTGGGAGCTTAGGGCTCTGACACTGGCGGTGAGGGGGGTTACCATATTCCAGAAACCTGAGCCAGGCAGGGGGTGGGAGGTACCAGCTGTTTTCAGGCTGCACTTTGGGGACTACTCGATGAGGTGAGAGGCAATCAGAAGATTCACAGTCAGAAAACTGGACAGGCTGCTTTTTATTTTCTTTCTTTTTTTTAGAGACAGGGTTTTGCTCTGTTGCCCAGGTTGAATTGCAGTGGCTCTATCATAGCTCACTGGAACCTCAGACTCCTGGCCTCAGGCCATCCTTGGTCCTCAGCCTCCCAAAGCACTGGAATGACAGGCAGGAGCCATCATGCCAGGCCCCAATCTGTATCAACAATCAATACCCACCTCCCCCATCTCTAGACCTGTGGCTTTGAAACTCAAGCTTGCATGAAAATCACCCAGAGGGAAATACAGATAGCTGGGCTCCACCCTCAGAAATTCTGATTCAGCAAGTCTGAGCTGAGGCCTGAGAATCTGCACTTATAACGAGCCCCCAGGCGATGCTGACCACTGTGCTAGACGATGCAATGAGGGTGAGACTGCACAAGATGAGAATAGAGGGCTCAAAAGTAACATAGAATCAGGGCTGAGACTAGCGTGAGACAAGTGACGGGCCTGCCTGGGATGCAAACTCTATGGAGTCTCTCACCCGCTGGGCCATGCACGTGAGAGCCAGTGGCAACGACTCCTGTGCCCAGCAAGCTGCTAGCTGGAATAGTTTTCCATGCTGCAAGCTGCAGTGTAGCCAGGTGGTAGGTAGAATGTTGATCCTCAAAGATTCAGGCTGCATATGGACATATAAGAGAGTCCCTAGTTCCTTCACCATCCTGGTGACTGCGAGAAGTTGTTGCTACTGGTTTGAAAGAGTTAAGTTGTCACAATAAGGCTCTTCCAGTAATAAATGTCACAAACCACCTGCCAAAAAATTCTGTGTAATTTTGGGCAGTGTTAAACAGCAGGGTTGCATTCTAACAAATATTTAAAATCTAAGTAGATTTTAAATATAGTAAGAGTAGATTTTAAAATTCCATTCAAATCCTTCACATAGTAGAATTGAATTTCTTTTTTAAGAGGAAGTAAAATTACACAAAGCGCAGCAGTCTATAATAAGTAACGTGTGCCATCGGTGAACTATTATCATATCATTTCTATCCTCAAAGGCTTTCCTGTCTCCTAGGAGACAGGCATGTAAATAAGTGATTCTACATCACAGAGTGAAATAAGCAGAGGTCCAGAAACAGGGCTGCTCACCAATCGCGTGGTGACAGAGGAGAGAGGGTCCTAAGGACAGATGTGGATGTTCTTGATTTTGTACTCCAAGTAAATGTATTTAAGAATGGTTACCCCAACCTCTGAGAAATCTGAAAGTGGCAGCTGGAAGTGGCAGGTAAAGAGGGGTGGCAGGGAGACACGGAGCTGGCATTGCGGTCCACTGGCCCCAGGGCCGGACCTTGTGCCTTCTTTTCCAGCTGCGGAGGCCCTCAGGAGGTCACTGCACCCCTAATAACCTCTCTCTTTAACATAAAAGAAATTTAGTTTCAAGTTTCTCAGCAACTTCATAGTGTCATCCATCCATTCCACTCTCCAACTCCAGATAGAGCTTTAATAATCAAGACAAATAAGTGTTGGTGATACTGGTTTTTTTGTTTGTTTTGTTCTGTTTTGTTTTGTTTTGGTGAGACGGAGTCTCGCTCTGTTGCCCAGGCTGGAGTGCAGTGGCACAATCTCGGCTCACTGCAGCCTCTGCCTCCCGGGTTCAAGTGATTCTTCTGCCTCAGCCTCCCAAGTAGCTGGGATTACAGGTGTGCACCACCACGCTTGGCTAATTTTGGTATTTTCAGTAAAGACGAGGTTTCGCCTTGTTGACCAGGTTGGTCTTGAACTCCTGGCCTCAAGTGATCCGCCCACCTCAGCCTCCCAAAGTGCTGGGATTACAGGCATAAGCCACTGCGCCCGGCTGTGACGGTGGCCTTTTTGAAGGCCCCCAGGAAAGAAGGATCACAGTGTCGCCTGTAAGCTGCTCATCCGCAGAGCGTGTCCACTGCCTTACCTGACTATTAGTCATTAGGTCACCTTTCTTTCTGGCCATTTCAGCCCACCACGTGTTATTACATGAGAGAAACTGCATCAGCTGGTTTTCTGGGAGTCTAAACTGTGCCCCTTCACTATGTGTTAGGTGCTGGGGATGTTGTATAACCCAGATTCTAGCAGATGAGGACAGAACCTGAAGTCCCTCTGTAGGGGAGGAAAGAACTTCCCGGCTTTTCACATACTGTTAAGTGCCCTGTTACAGAAGAGGAAAGGGAGAAAGTAAGACAGGGCCCTGACCTGCTCTGTTAAGTCTGTACCTCCTGTGGCAAGGAGGGCCTGTGTCACCGGGCAAGTAGACGGATAACTTGCTTACAAGGCAACATTAGAATCTAGACATGCTGTGCTTAGAATGAACTCTTTCCTATACTGATAACCTGGATCAATTTCCTTAGTTAGGAAGGAGGAGAGTGGAGTTTTAGTCCTGTGTGACCTTATACATGGTAACTTTCCCAGGGCGGACTCCAGTTTATTCATCTATAAAGTAACATAGATAAGATATGCATAAGGTCCCGTTTAGCTCTTCAGTGGTCTAAGTTCCTCTGGTTTTGCAGTGGTAAATGTAAAAGCTATGCTAGTTGTATTTTATTTAATTCGTTAAGCAGCTCTGATTTCATTTTGTCTCTGTACAAGACAAATGGATGCTTTACATCCACAGCTCTGCTGTAGCCCCTTCTGCTAAAGGGTGTTCTGTCCACCCGATTGTGCATTCCAGGCTTGTCCCTCAACCTAAGCCTGTCCCTGCATGTCACAGGCTAATTTGTTCTAATTCCATTGAGTTCACAGCCCCGTGGATGCATTTTCCTACTGGCAAGCTCAGGGCTGATTAATGGGCAGTTACAGCAGGGGACGTTGAGGTAGAGAAGGTCGCCAGAAGGGAATGGATGGATGTTACCTGGAGTATTTCACTTGATTCAAACGAGAAAGTATTAACCTCTTTTCAGGAAAACACATGACAACGCTGAATTGACAGAGTTCAAACACCAAAGGGGCATTTGAGAACTGGAGCTGCCTGATGGCAAGAGGGCACTTGTGTCAGACGCTTCACTGCACAGCCCTACAACAAATGGTGCCTTGACATCAAATGAGTTGGTTGGCTAGTTCCTTCCCCGTGAAATCGCTGTTTTAAACCCCAAACTACCTGGCATAATTTCCAGTCTGCTGACTGGGAATCAGAATGGAGCATAACTATTTTCCTTGCAGAAAAAGGCTGCCCAGGGATGTACTGGAGATGCTCAGGAGAGACATGCTTTTCTCCTTCAAACCTTTTGCCTATTTTGTATTTCCAGTTTTCACAGCCCACCTTTTTCAGAGACCACACACAGAGACTACACTGATTGGAATCAAGTTTAAAGGCATGGCTTACATTCAGGTGAGTGAAAGAAAGACTGCCTTCAAGCTAAGGAGACCCTGCTGTGCAGTCTCCATTCTCCAAAACTTTATCTCTGAATCACCTTTTCTTGAACAGGGTCTAGTTTATTTTAATTTGTCCTTCAGAATAAGAAGTTTTTTTGACTGAAGATTCACTTGGATGAACTTTAACAGAGGCTGAATCAGACCCAAGTGTATGCTGTACTCTTGGGCTTCAGTTCACAATCTAGATATATACTGCAGTTAAGAAAAGAAGGAAGAAAAGAAAAAGGGACATGTTAGTAGCAATTCAGTGATTCTTCTAGGCTTCACCATGGTCATCCCCATTTAGATACCAGTAAGTGGATCTCCTAGTCCAGAACTGCCAAAGTGATTTGTGCCTGAATGCAGAACAATTGCATCCAATACTAACTGAGACAAATATGAAATTTGCAGCTACCATTTATTGAACATTATTATTGAGTATATTACCAGGCATATTGCTGGTCACTTTACCAATATTATCTCATTTAATACTCAGACCAGTTCTCTGAGGGAGCTATAATCCTCCCCATTTTCCAGGTAATCAAACAGACTCTTAGAAGGTTAAATGACTTGATTAAGGTCACATAAGTAGAAGGTAGTACAAGTGGAACAGAACCCAGCTCCATCTGACTCCAAAACTTGTGATCTTTCAATTCCCTCCCATGAACCTTGAGAACAAAGAATAGTTATTTCATTGTCAATTTCACCTTCCAGTATGGTTGGTATTTCACATTCAATTCTGATTGTAGCTATGCAGGGGCAAAATATACGGGTTCTTCCTCTTTATGAATAGAAAACCGGTCTAGGATTATTTTTGAACATTTGCCTTTAGTACCTTTTAAACACATGCATCAGTTTAATGTCAAAGCAGAAGCTTTATGTATTGGGCCCTTGGCACCAATATGTTTAGATTATATGCAGGTCTGAGTCTGTTTTACTAGAACAGGGCCTCATTCTCTCAAATATATCCATCGACTATCCATCAGCGTAATGTACATCACTCATGGAAAGAACATGTTTCCATTAGACCTTTTTTTCACTCCATTTCTATTACTACATATGGCAATTACAATTTTAGGAATCAGAAGGCTATAAAGTGGATAATCTAAGAATGATTAATTTTATTCTGTTAGTTGTCATTTCTGCTCTTATGAATGGATAATAATAACCTCACCATTCCCCTCCTCCTTCTTTAGGATATAGGCCAAATGTTGGTTTGCTAGCGCTCCCCTAACAAAATACCATAAATTGGGTGGCTTAAACAACAGAAAGCTATTGTCTCAAGTCTGAAATGGAGGTATTGGCAAGGCAGATTTCTGCTGAGGGATGTGAAGGATAATCTGTTCCATGCTTCTCTCCTAAGCTCCCTGTGGTTGGCTCGCAACCTTTGGCATCTCTTGGCCGGTATATGCATTACCCCATCTCTGCCTGTGCTCACAGGCATTTTCCCTGCC
The DNA here is from genome assembly GCF_006542625.1 of Nomascus leucogenys. NCBI lineage: Eukaryota > Metazoa > Chordata > Mammalia > Primates > Hylobatidae > Nomascus > Nomascus leucogenys. The sequence goes on along the minus strand of NC_044383.1, from coordinate 134,189,241 downwards.
TTCCTGGCTGTGTCCAAATTTCCCCTTTTTATAATGACACCAGCTATATTGGATTAGATGCCCATCCTACTTCCTCACATGACCTCACCTTAAGTAACCGCATCTGCAACAACCTATTTCCTAGTAAGATTACATGCCAAGTACCGGGGGCTACTTCAAAATGGGCATTTGGGGAAGGGGATGCAGTTCAACCCAGATCAGGCTAGGCCCTTTTAAAATTCAATGCATAATGGCGATCAATAGAAACCTTTATTAATAGACCAGGATTTAACTAAACAAACCCCTTTGCCTTCATGCACTCCAAGTGCTTTTTCTCGTCCCAATGTCATTCTCTCCATGATGAGTTCAGGGCCCCCAAAGGTCCTCTAAAGCCTGCTGGTAAAGCGTCTGTAGGAGACGAAGGGCTAGGTACATATGTAAATGCCACCTCTCTTCTTCTCACTGTGGAGGAGACTCTAAGTGTTGAGGAACTGATACTCAACTCTTTCCACAGCAGCACCTCTTTCATTACTAAGTCCCTAGAACTTCATTGAGCTGGTCCCCCCTTTCCCCCCAGCCTCCACATGAAAAGCAGAGTGAGGTATTGTCCTATATATGTCTTAAAGCTGAAAATGCACAAAGCATGAATACTCTAAAACCCGGAGTACATTCGTCTGGAAAACCTGCCCTTAACAGCTGTGGGATGTGGACAAAGAGTTTAGCATATTTGAGAATCCAGGTTATTCCAAATGGCCTAATGAGAGGGCGCTGGAGATTTAGGTTTGGGTGGTGGATAGCTCTTCAGCTCTAAACCTATGCCTCCAACTGCCTACCTATCTCTCCATTCACATGCCTTGATCAAACTGGAAGTCATGGATTGTCCCTTGTCTCTGCCAAACACCTTGTGGTAGTCCTTCTGCACAGCACCTTTTGCTTCCAAAGGTCAGTGAGTCATGTCCCCATCCGCATAGTTACCCAAGCTAGTAACTATTGTCATTTACTCTACCCATTCCCTTACATCTAACAACTCTCACCATGCCCTGTTCTATTTCCCTTTTAATGTCTTCTGACCTATTGTTACGTCTCTCCATTCTCTTGATTCCTGCATAAGCTCAGACCTCAGCATCTCTCCCATAGAGAATGCAGCAGCCTCCAAACTGCGCTTCATATACATAATGCCCTCCCCAGGCCCTGCTTATCTCTGCTTTTACATCACCAAATACAGGACAAGAGTGTCATTGCCTTTCGACTTCAAATCCTCTGTGTCTACTTCTGTCTTCAGTATAAAGTTCAAACATCTCAGTGGGGCAGACAAGGCCCACCCCTATCTGGCCATAACTTCCTTTCTAACCTGATCTCCTTTGTGTGATCCTTTGTTAGGAAACAGATCATGCACTTTCATACCTCCATGGAGCTTCCCCTGCCTGGAATTCCTTTCCCTTTCTCTCCTATAAAATGCCAATTTATGTCTTCGGACCAAGTTGAAACTACTACTTACTGGAAAGACTTTCCTAACGATCCCTGGGCATAATTATTTCCATTCTCTCTGTGCAGTTTCTTATGTATCCTTTATTCTTGCTCATAATAGAATTAAAGTGTAATTCTTTATCAGCCTTCCCTCCTAGGTTGTTTATTCCTTTGGGGCAGGGATTTTTTTCTTATTGATTTTTCAATTCTTAGACCTTGTCTGAAATATGGTAGGTACTTAACACATTCTTAATGAATGAAGTTAAGCTCATCATTTCTTTCACATTAGGAGATTTTCTCCCCTTTATTTTCAGAATGCTATTCTAGGTGAGGAATAAGGTGGGGGAAACCTGTCCTTATTAAATATCAAGTCTTATACAACTATATAAAGGTGATACAGAAATTGTCAATTAGAAAGATGAAATAGAGTAGATATCCCAGAAATAGACACAACTACAAACTTGAGTTATGACATTTTTGCCATTGAAACCAGTAGAGGAAAGAATGGACTTTTCAGTAAACGGTGCAGGGGCAACTGGTTATCCATATGAGAAAAGGATGAAATTGGATGCCTATCTCTCACTATATACAATATGTAATTGCAGGTGAATTAAAGAATCACAACTACTAGTATGAGACTTTTAAAAGACCATACAGGAAAACATCTTTATGACTAGAAGATCAAGAGAGATTTGTTAAACAAGAAGTAAAAGGCAAAAAACCTAAAGGAAAAAAAATGCTATATTAAAATTAAGAAAGTCTGTTCATGGAATGACAGAATAAAGAAAGCAAAAAGACAAACCATAAATTTGGGAAATATATTTATAACACATTCAACTAGAATTCTAATTGTAATTCTATTTAGTACACCACTTTCAAAGATAAGCAGGCAGAAAAAGATCTTTAGGCTTTGAGGAAAGCATTACATGTGAAAGACAAAGATCAACGCAACAAAAAGAAAAATGAAACAACTTATAGCATGCAGAGAATATGCTAGAAAAAAACTTAAAAAATATAATTAATATCTTTAGATACATGTAGAGCTGTATCTGTTAAATAAAAACAGGATGCTATAACAAATACTCCAAGAAAAGAAGGAGCTCTTGGAAAAAGTAAAGGCTTTTATGGCACAAATGAAAAGCTCAACTGAAGGATAAGAAGATTAAGCTGAAAAAGTCTCCCAGAAAATAGAAAAAAAATGACAAAGGGATGGAAAATAGGAAAGAAAAAACTAAGAAAATGCAGGAATTATACCAGGAGGCCCAACATAAGCAGATCAATGAAACCAAACAGAAGAAAAATATTTATGTAATAGTGGAAGGAAAATTCCTCAGAACTGAACAACATGATTTTCCAGGTTGAAAAGCTCACCAAATACCCAGAGGAATGGGTGAAAATAGCCCGTTTTTGAATGGCACATTGTCAGAAATTTCAGATCATTTGCAACAAAGATCTACAAACTTACAGAGAAGAAAATACAACTTTTATACAGAGAATCAAAATACAGAAATATTGGGCTTTTCAATAGCAAGACTGGAAGTAGATGTTTTCTAAATTCCCAAGGGAAAGGATTTTCGACCTACAATCCTACAACCAGCCAATAAAGTCACATTTAGACGTTCAGATATCAAAAATTTAATCATCTATCATCCTTTCCTACAAAGCTACTGGCACATGTGTTTCAGAAAGACAAGGCTGTAAAACAAGAGAAAGAAAAACCCGGAACCCAGGAAACAGGATATCCAATGCAGCAAAAACACAAAGGGAGTCCCTAGAGTGACTGTGAAGGGAGATCCCTAATGACAGCTGTTGACCGTTGATAGGGTTTGGCTGTGTCCCCATGCAAATCTCATCTTGAATTGTAGCTCCCATAATTCCCATGTGTTTTGAACGGGACCCCGTGGGAGACAATTGATTCATGGGAGCAGTTTCCCCCATACCGTTCTCGTGGTAGTAAATTAGTTTCACCAGAGCTGGTGGTTTTATAAGGGGAAACCCCTTTCACTTAGCTCTCATTCTGTCTTGACTGCCACCATGTAAGACGTACCTTTCACATTCTGTCATGATCGTGAGGCCTCCCCAGCCACGTGGAACTGTGAGCCCATTAAGCCTCTTTTCCTTTATAGATTACCCAGTTTTGGGTGTATCTTTATTAGCAGTGTGAAAACGGACTAATACAGCCATCCAGATTGGAACAGGTCAGAAGATTTCTTCAAGATGGTAAAGATAATAGACTACTTAATAGGCTTGAACATTGTGAAAGGAGATTTACACAATTTGGGGACATTTGGGAATTAAATTCATGATGGTCATATAGAAAAATAAATGAATCAAACAAAAGTTAATTGTTAATTTTAGGGAAAGCCCAACATTGCACAGAAAATAAAAAGTAATTGTAGTATCATATTGTACCACATGGCTAGGCTGTGAATAGTGTTCATATAGTCATAATTATGTAAACTCCAGCTAATGATCTACCCAAAATATGATCTAACCCTGCTGAGACGAGGGGGAAGGTGGGAAATGTATGAAAGAGTGAAATTCTCATATTCCAAAGAAAGAAGAAAATAGGTATTTTCTAAATCTGAAAAAAACCAGTTAGTAACAAAATAAGCATACTGCGTAAAGATATTTAGGTAAGTATTTTAAAAAATCCATTGAGAAAGTTGAATGCAATTGCCTCCAGGGAGCAGAAAATTGTGGTGAGTGTTGGGTAGAAACTGATGTTTTTTATATCAAGACTGGATGCTATTAGCTACTTTATGTGTTTGTGAAACTTGGATAAAATAACTAAGTTAAAAAATAAGTAACAAAAGAATGTACACAGTATTACATATTTTATAAAGTATAAAGCCAAACAGTATATTGTTTAGGGACACATACATACGTGCACGGGAAACCATAAAGGTAATGAAAAAATGAATGACAAAGTGGATGGAAATTTTTTTAAAAACATACAAACCAACAACATCAGGACAGCAGTTCAGAGGGATAAGAATGGAGAGGGAACTCTCAGAAAATTGCAACAGTATTGGTAATGTTCTGCTTCTTAAGTGAAGTAATGGGTTCATGTTTTTTTTTTATAATTCTGCTTTGTAATTTGAGCATATATAAATTTATATATACTATATATAAAATGTATATGTATCGAACATTTTATGAAACAAAAGATGTTGCCTTTATAAAATGCATTAATGAAAACCTATAGAATATTGATTGTCTTTTAATCTATAGCTTGATTTCAACTTTTAGCAGTAAATTTAGAAAGTTCACAGAGATGATCATTATGTGTAATGAGCATCAGGAGGTAGACTTATTATAGGTCAATTGACATCAAGAACTTAATAATATGGGGATTTTCCATATTGCAGTTAAAACTATTTAACAAAAAAAGAATTCTCAACTTCTCTTCCTTTGAACTACTAGAGAATTATTGATGTTTATAGTCTTTGTCTTTATTTGGGTTCTACTTGAGATTAATTGTGGCCTGCCCCACACTTTACCTAACTGCTTTTTATGTTAACCTAAGCTACCCCAATACCCATTAGCACTGAGTGCCATTAGCAGTGATATTACCTTCTTGACTACTCATGCTGAACTCATGTGTAATAACAATGAGGTAGGCTATTAGGAAGAATTTGTCTTACACAGCACGACTGAAAAACACTTCTAAATCTTCCCCAAGTGATATAAAATGCACCAAAAGTTATAACAAGAGAACATCCAATCTCCACAAATGGCTCTATTTGTCAGCAGCTTTATTTTCAATACCAATTGTTGAAAAGTAATGTACTTCTATCCAAGTTTCAAACTGTACTTACTGGTAACTAATTTGCACAGCCTGAGAGATATTTATTTGGGATGACATTGAACTGAGCTTTCAATATTTCTGATCTCCATCTTCTCTTTGGATAGGCCATCTCTGACAGAGCAAGAGCCAAAAAATATGTATTTGAAATCTGCTGATTGTCATTTGGTTGCAGTGCTTTATCTGGAAAAACTACTTCCAGGAACTGTGTTGGGATGCCAAAGCTGGCTAGACTGCACCTTTGCCTTTAATATTAGAGATTTTTTAAAAAGTTAAAAAAACAAAAAACCTTCATTTTTTTCAAGCAATATCCCATATACTTATAGTCCAACTGATATTTATTGACTATCTCTGACATGAATAGCTCTAATAAGTTATTTTCCTATTTGATGACACAAAGGGATGAAACAACCAAAACAGCTGTCAGATTAAGAATGCTGTTGTCACCATCAATTATATCCCTTTGCTAGACAGCTCTGACCATGCATCTGTTTCCTTTCCTTTTCCTTTTTTTTTTTAAATGGAGAGCTACTCTCCCCCTCTTCCCCTTCTCCTTGTATTGAAAGAAAGGCAGGAGGGGAAAGGGACGATAATTTAGCTGAAGGTCAACTAGGGCACCTGCTAATGGCTCCCTCTCCTCCCATCACTGATTGCCTGAAAATAGGAAATCAGCCCAAATCTATTGTTGTGATCAGGGAGCAAAAGCTGTAATGCTGGTGAGTGAGCACGTGCTTCTTACTGCCTCTTTTTCCTTCGAAGAAAAATGATAACTACATTTAACTGACACACTGTAGAGCAAATCCCTTCTTTAGAGCTCATCAGTCTGAAGGGTGATGGGGCTGCGGCCCAGCGGAACTGGTCTCCCCTGATGAAAACACCCGCTGCCAGAGCCGCCCACCGCCTCTTTCCTCTTGCTTCCCTCTCGTTTCCATGGTTCAAGGGGATCCTTAAAACTATGGATGAAGTGTGAGGCTTGCAATGTGTCAGCACATAAAAGTGGGTACGCTAGGGTATCCTGGATTTTCCTGTGTTTGGGAGAATAATCAGCGGTGACTCAGTTCTAAGAACAGGCCAGACACATGATGGGGAAAGAAAAAGCAACCATGAGAAGCTGATGGTGTCCCAGCCTGCATCCAGTATGACCCTTGTCTGTCCTTCCAGACAGGATATGAGCAAAGTTACCCAGCAGCACCAGCAGGAACGGAGCCAATGAAAACCCCCTGCCCTGCTGCATTCTAATTTCACAGGTGCCCCCGCCTTCCGGGCACAACAGGAAATGAGTCAAGGCAATGATGATAATGAGAGGAAGAAAAAAAGTGCTCTGTACAAAATGCTTACACACGGGTAATCTCATCTTTTAATTGACTCCTTCCTCAATGCAATGCAGGTGATTGTCCTTACCTTTAAGAATGAAGAAATAGATTTTCTGAGAGAGGTGAAGGTGATGTATGAGGTCACATGAAGGTCACAGCTAGGAGCTGACTCAGCTCATGACACCTCTCGGAAGACGGGGAAATTTCCAACTGAACTTTTTGTAGTTAATACTTGAAAACTTTTGCCTCTCATGAGACTAGGTTTTTTTTGAATATTATTTTAAAATGTTTTATTTCCTGACAGTATACAATCTTTATGGTAGGTAATATATTCTTAGAGATGCCAAGAAAAAAAATTATTATCACCAACTACAAACCACTGTGATTTTTGTGCTTCCATGGGATACTAAGAGTCAAAGACTTTTTATATTTTTAAATCTATCATTTACCTTTTAGCAAGTATTTGGTTAGTAACTTGGCATAATGTTTTACTCTGTTCATTTTTTTTTTTTTAAGAGACAGTCTTGCTCTGTCACTCTGATTGGAGTTCAGTGGCACTATCATAGCTCACTGCAGCCTCGAACTCCTGGGCTCAAGCAATCCTCCTACTTCAGCCTCCTGAGTAGCGGGGACTACGGTAGCGTGCCACCAGGCTAATTGTTTTATTTTTTGGAGATACAGCATCTCTCTATGTTGCCCAGGCTGGTCTCAAACCCCTGGCCTCAAGCAATCCTCCTGCCTCAGCCTCCCAAAGTGTTGGGATTACAGGTGTGAGCCACTGTACCCAATCTCTTCTTCATTTATTAAATGAAATTAATCAAATTTACCTGATTTGAAAATTTGAAAACAATAAACTGCTAAGCATACCTGTATTTTGGCTTTAGTTTAAAAAGCGAAAGATGGCAAATGTTTCTTCAATTAAAAATGCAGGCACAATGTAAGCATAAAAGAACTCATATAACATATTAGGACTACCCAGGAAACAACGTATTCAATTAAAAAAATAGTGACAAATATAGAAATACTGAATTTGTAAGGTCATTCAACTTTTTGTACTCCAGCAGCAACAGATTATGAAATGGTTTTATTAAACCCCGTAGCCCTAATAATTAATTTAAAGGTTGCAGCTAGCACAGTGTCTGGCCCAAATAAAGTATTCAATCAATATATGTTCCCTGATTAGCTTGCTTCAACTACTTCACAAAGTATACTTACAATGGAAAATCATGTTGTACATAATAAATACATCGAATTTGTATGTCAACTATACCTTTTAAAATATTATACATATATATAGTCTCTAAATAATAACTAAATGAGCTGGTGTTATAATGAATCTGTTTCATGATTATGAATTATTTTACAATAACGGTAACGGAATTCTTAAAGGCTTTAGCAAAATAAACAATGTTCATTCTGTAGCTATTTTTGGATCTATAGATCATGAAGTAAAAAGTATTCAGGCCACTCAAATGACATATAACTGGGCATAAAGCCTGTGGTAGCATGATTTTAATTTTAGGAGAAATTAGTCTCTCTGTAGACTTTATTCTTATGAAACACTCTCCTATTCCGTTTTTCCTTTTCTTCTATTCCTCGCAGTCGCTGCCCTTAGACATCATCAATGTGCTTGTGTGTATAAAAAGCAGTGGCTCCATTGCGCCCCCTGGTGTGAAGTGTTCGTTCCACCAGAACTCCGAACGTCCAGAATTCCATCTCCATTTTGCTTTGAAACATTGAGTTGACTATTAAAATGACCATATCAATGTGATCAAAATAAAAAAGCAACAAAACAAAATTGAGAGAGGACCTTAACCTCTCAGCTCCATCTTCCACCACCAAGTCAATTTCAGTCCATTCATAAGGCTTCAAAAGATTTTTAAAAATACACTCTGTAATGATTCAGGCCTCTATATAGGTAGTAAATGGCACAGTGCCCATCATCACTTTTTTCTGGACTCGTAACTAAGTTATACTATCTCAGGTCCTAGCACAGAATCAAACATAATCTCATTAGACCCACTCAGTACGATTTTATGAGACATTCTTTCTTGCAGACACCAAGCCAGCCCACAAATACCACAAACTGTGTAAAATACGTTCATTTTTATTCTGATGTGATATTCCATATTATGGACTATTTTGTTACTTTAGATTTGTTGCTCCCAGTGGTGATATTATCCAGTTGATGATTTGATTTTCTTTTTGTTCTCATAGCCCCGGATGGACTACAAATACAATATAATCAGTCCCTAACGTACGAATGAACAGTGTTCCTAAAGTGTATATACAACTTAGTCATTTGGAACTCAAAATACATTTTCCCACAGAAAAAAATTTAAAATATGATAATTAGTTTCCAAGGGTAACCCCTAAAATCAATTTAACCCAGGTCGAATTGGAAATATTTTACTAACAGTACCATTTCTACTAAAATTGGCCAACCATTTATAAAATTATTTGTCCGGGAAAATGAATTCTGAGGTTTACCTTAGGACTACCAGAAACACTCCTCTCTTTCAGAGAAGTAGAAAGACCATCTAGCTTCTGACTGGGGGGCTGCAGGGGGTCTGGCTGGAGTGACCAGGCAGATACTCTTTAAGGGCTGGCATGTGCATGGGTGAGGAGAAAAAGGCAGAATTCATATCATTTCCCCAAATCACTACCCTGCCCCTGTCCTACTGTATGGGTAGAACGCTCAGTATTAGATTATTGTGCATTTAGGAGCACATAAATACTTCAGCTGAAAGATGCCATGGCATCTACTGTGCCTTCAGGGACTCTCCCCAGACACGCGGTGAGAAAGGGATTATGAAATGTAGGAGAAAGCATGCACCCACTCACTCATCAGCAGACACTCAGTGATCCCTGTGACATTACAGCTACTCTCACAGGTGCTGAGGATACAGAGGATAGAGATGGATAAGGAACTGTCCCTCTCCAACGGGCTCACATTCTAAGCAGGAGTGACAGATATCTGTCTAAAGGGTGGTCTGCAAGCATCATAGAAAACACAAGCAAGCATTGCATTGTAACTTCAGGGGGCTTACATGATAGCTGGGGATACATAATCAACAACCAAAAATTAAATTGGAATAAAGAACATAATATTTCAGATGTCACAAAGGAAACTAGAAGCAAGAGGTGAGGGACTAGTGTACCCTGTTCCTTATCCGTAGAACCCCCCTTTTCCCCATGGAATATCTTACATCACTCAGAACACAACTGTGATGTGAAAGAAAACTTGAGGATATTTGAGTGTGGAAAATAGGTAGTATAAATCCAAGAGAGGGAGAAACTTTTAATTAAGCCATGCTAGGTTAACCCCTGTGCTTATCTTTGCTTCTGTCCAAATTTCTCTAAAAAGGTAATAAAGATAACAAAAATAATACAAGCACACAAGGGATAAGAGAGAATGAGAGAGCAGACAAGATGACTAAATTCTGAAACATGGACAGCTGAACGCAGGGAGTAACAGAGCAGAGAGAAGAAACCCAAAACTCAAGGCTGATAGTGGAGTGCCAATAAGAAACTATGTGTTTTGCACCACAGAACTCCAGCATGTCCCAGGAACTGGAAGCCACAGGTACCTGGAGTTGAAATGGAACTCACTGAATTGGTGCAGTTGAACCCTCCATCCTCCTTCCCCAGCCAGTCCCTTCAGGTCCCAGAGGAAGCAGGCTTACTTGCTGGAGCGGAGGAATCACAGAGGTGGAAATGGGAAGGAGACAGGTCATGCAAACACAGGAGTTGGGAGAAGGTATGTCCTCCCCACCTCTGTGCCCCATTTGCATCTCAGAACATTGTTTGACAACTACCAATCTGAGTTTATAACCTCTATTCAGGAGAGATTATTTTACTCAGGGGCAATGGATCAGCAAGGGGATGGGGGGATTAATACTTGGGGTCTTCCAAAGCAATGTCTAGGTCCACTAGTAAGACACGAAGTTCATTTGTGCACAAAGAGCATCTGATCAGAATTTTAACACTTCTCTCTTAGACACTAACGGGCTATTAAGGTCATGGGACTTCTGAGAAAACTCCAAAACATTAGATGGAACTCAGAGGAAATAGATTAATTCAGAGAGCAGAAAAAAATTTCCTAAAGGATTATCATTAGCGTCCTTATGCAGTTATAAGAGGAAAGCATTCATTAACAAAAAGGAGAAAGAAACAAAAAGCACACAACGATAAGAAAAAGCTCTTAGAAATTTCAAAAGAAGAGAAGAAACTAGAATTGTAATGTTTCCAATACACAAAAAAAGACAAATGTTTAAGGTAATGGATAAACTGGTTATCCTGATTTTGATCATTATACATTGTACCCAGGTATCAAAATATCCCAGATACCCACAAAATATGTGCAGTTGTAACACATCAATTAAGTTTTTTTAAAAGAAATGAAAACACTAATAATAATAACAAAATTTAAAACTTTAATAGAAAGGCTGGATGACAAAGTTTAGTATATGTTCTAGAGAGTAAAACAAAAAAGTCACGCTGGGCGCTTTGGCTCACGCCTGTAATCCCAGCACTTAGGGAGGCCGAGGCAGGTGGATCACCTGAGGTCAGGAGTTCAAGATCAGCCTGGCCAACATGGTGAAACCCCATCTCTACTAAAAATACAAAAATTAGCCAGGCATGGTGGCAGGTGCTTGTAATCCCAGCCACTCGGGAGGCTGAGGCAGGGGAATAGCTTGAACCTGGGAGGTGGAGATTGCAGTGAACCAAGATTGCACCATTGCACTCCAGCCTGGGTGACAGAGCAAGACTCAAAAAAAAAAAAAAAAAAAAAAAGATGAAAAATAGGGGAGAAGAGAAGAGATGAGAAAACTAGAATACCATAGATGAGATATGATCATATATCTAACAGGAGTTTCAAAAAGCCAGATAAAGAAGAGAGAAGAAACTTACGAGGAACAGGAATTTATAGATTGAATGAGCTCACACATGTGTAGCATAAATAAGAAAAATTCATACTAAGGCATATCGTTGTGAAATTTTAAGGTTTATAGAGAACTTCTTTAAATGTTTTTTCTTGGGGCAGGGAACACTAAATCACATACAAGAAATTGGGTATCAAAATATCTTTGAACAATAGTATCACTAGGAAGCTTGAAAATAGTGCAAAGATTTCAGTGATTCTAAGAGAAAATGATGTGCCATCTAGAATATAATATTGATCTAACTAACAAATGTAGGACTCAAAACAAATCATATTCAGGCGGAATAGTAATAGTAACACAAAAATTTGCCCCTGTTGTATTTATTCTCAGGACGTTGCTGGTGAGCATGCACCACCAAAATGAAAGAGCAGGTCACATGACAGAAAGAGATGGAATCAGGGAAACAGGAAATCCCATATGGGAGCAAAGGGAAGGGAGTTCCCTGAATGATGGTGATGGTAGCTTCCAGAACATATATTGTTTGTAGGGTGCAGCAAAAGAGCAAGGGGTTTAGAAGGAATGCTTCCAAAAACAAAAAGGGAAGTTATTTTATTATCTGATGGTTTGACAACATTAGGAAAAATTTTTCTAGTTCTTTTAGAAAAGTTAGGGCTGAATTCATGATGAATAAAAAGAAAAGGAAGCAAATAAACATGCAAAGAGACCAAGGAAATGATTAACTCCAGAGAAAACAAAACCTTGAGCAAGAAAAAAAAAAAGAAAATGATAGTAAACTACATGACTCAGCTGTGAATGGTACTTACATAATTATAAGCAATTGATATAAATATAAGCAGTGATATAAATAAAAACTGTAATTAAGTTTCATTTGAAGTATCGTGGAAAGTAGTGTGTGTGAGAGGATGGGGCAAGAAGGGTAAGATTGGGTAAGAAGGAAGTCAATAATGCGTATAATTTAAAAATAAATATACATTGGCCGGGCATGGTGGCTCACACCTGTAATACCAGCACTTTGGGAGGCTGAGGTGGGTGAATCACTTGAGGTCAGGAGTTTGAGACCAGCCTGGTCAACATGGTGAAACCCCGTTTCTACTAAAAATACAAAAAAAATTAGCTGGGCATGGTGGCAGGTGCCTGTGATCTCAGCTACTTGGGAGGCTGAGGCAAAAGAATCACTGGAACCTGGAAGGTGGAGGTTGCAGTGAGCCAAGATTGCAACACTGTACTCCAACCTGGGTGACAAGAGTGAGACTCCATCTTAAAAATAAATAAATAAATAAATAAATATACATCCAGTTAAGCATGTAATGTACTGATATGGGGGTAAATACTAAAGGACTTGAAAGTGATTGTCTCTGTAGAGTGGGAAATTAGGAGCAAGGAGATCGGAGAGAATACTTGTTTTTCATTATCAAGCTTGCTGTACCATTAACCTGTTGAAACTATCTATATGCATTGCTTTGTTAAATACAAAAACTCAATGAAAAACAATGTTAGCAATGTGGGAAAGGCATATGGTATAAAATTGTATCCATTTTATGAATATTCTCTAAATAAAAGAACATTTAAATATAAAAAAGTTGGTTATAAACTATAATGGCATTTAAAATGGGCATTTTGGTGCCTTTGGTAAGGATCTGCCACTTTGAACTACTGCAAATTAACAAGCCATTTTTTTTTTTTTTTTTTTTTTTTTTTTTTTGAGATGCAGTCTCACTCTGTCGCCCAGGCTAGAGTGCAGTGGCGCAATCTTGGCTCAATGCAACCTCTGACTCCTGGGTTCCAGTGATTCTTGAGCCTCAGACTCCCAAGTAGCTGGGATTACAGGCGTGCCCTACCACACCCAGCTAATTTTTGTATTTTTACTAGAGATAGGATTTCACCATGTTGGCCAGGCTAGTCTTGAATGCCTGACCTCAAGTGATCTGCCTGCCTCAGCCTCCAGAAGTGCTGGGATTACAGACATGAGCCAACAAGCCAACTGCACTGGGCCAACAAGCCACTTTGAAGAATGGTTTACCACATCAAACTTTGATTATCAAATGTCAGCAAGAGAATCACATCATGTTTGTATTTTATTTAATAGTTCATGAAATAAAAGCTCAATGTTATGAATTTTTAAAAGCAGGATAATATAATTTGTCTTTTTGTCAATTTTGAGTAAAGTAAGTAAAATCTTAAAAATTCTCCACTACACGTGAATTAATTTAATAATAGAAGAAAATAAAATAATCAAAATAAAGTAAAATAGACATTTTTACTGCTTTTATTTCAAATGTTTTGATGCCACTGCTTTTCTTATTGTATTTTCAGAAATACAAGTAGCTCCATTTAGCACTTGGCTGATCCATACTATATATTTTATTTCAAAGACTAGAAAAAAGGGGCCTAGAAAAGTTAATGGTCAAAGGTCTCCCACTGGCATGGATGAGATGTAGAACAATGTGGTTTACTGGACAAGAAGAGAACATTTCTAAACTTTAAACTCAATGAGAAAAACATAGGTGTCTCCGTTCAAACATGGATTAACTGCACTTTCAGGCAAAAACTCAGTTGAGCCACTTCAATTACACTTGACAAAAGGCTCAGTTTTCCAAAAATGAAATAGCAATACATTTTTTTTTCCATTATGAAACTACAATTTTCATAACAGCAGAGAAGTTTATTTTGGGTCAGAAAGAAAAAAGGAAAAAAACAGCCATGAAATTTCTAAGAAGGTGAGAAAACTTCAGAGGCCACAGTTTCAAATAATTACAGTGGAAATGACTTCAGTAGTTAAAGAAAATATTTATGTAGGAGACTAAAGCATTACACCTTGGAGAACTCTCCTAACCCCTTCTATATGGACATTTTGTCTCACATCCATGTGCTAAACCTAAAAGACCCTTTCTGGAATGTTCTTCTTCCCCAGCCAGGCCTGTCTAGTCGGCTTGCCCTTCAGAGCTCAGCTTCAGACCACTCTTCTTATCAAATCCTCTCTACTTTCTGCCTTTATCTGTTTCTCATCTTTCTAGTTCCTTTTTATTGGTGATACATACAAAGGGTAGCACTTAATTTTTCAAGACTAGTTTCCTTTGTGCTAGTTTGGGCTCCACTGCCAGAAAATAAAACCTTTGAAGGCAGGAATTATTTCTTACACCTCTTTGTATCTTCAGAGGACCGGCCCCACAGGAAGCTCTGAGAGCCCTGACTGCTGAGCTATCTTTATCACCAGCTCTTCCTGGAGACTTCAGAAGGCTTCCACTTCCTTTACTTATTGAAGCAAAGCACTCTGATGAGCTTTCCTTCTTAGGTGCTTAGTACAGAAAGAGGTTTATTTTTCCCTCTCTTTCTCCCACAGTAGCATAATGATGCAACATGGATTAAAACCACTTGGGTTCAAATACCAGACTCATCACCTCTTAGCTGCATGATCATTGACAAATTATTTAATCTCTCCCAGCCTCAGTTTCACCATTTATAAATTGGAAATAGTAGTATCTATTTCATAGTTTTATTGTGAGGAATAAGTGAGAAAATATCTGTAAATACTTCTTACGACGGCTGGCATGCAGTAAGAATTCATTACATCCTACTTGTTGCAATTCTGTAAAAAGTCTGGGCCTCTTATTTCTAAGATGCTTCTTTATGGAGCATGGTGTGTAGTGCACTGTACCAGGCCAAGCAGCTGGGCAGCAGTTCTGCTCCGTGATGGAGCCCCTGCTTGGTAACCCCACTCAACACCAGCAGAGATGCCTTCAGTGTTACTGGCCCCTGTAGAATCTGCTCACAGCTGCTGGCAAGGGTGGAAATACATATGAATCTTGGATGAAAGTGACCTTCAGAAGGGGAGATGAGCACATGGAGTTCAGTTTGATGGTAAGACACTGTATATGCAAATGGACAATGGCCACAGTCTGCAGCAACCAGCCCAGGAAACCAATCTATTATCTAGAGCAGCCAGGCCAGAAAGCCAGCCCGCTCTCTGCAGGTCAGATTCATGGGAAATCAGACCATTATCTCTAGTAACAATTCAGAAACCCAAACAATAACTCCTCTAACAATCTGCCCCAAATGGCCAGGATTTCATTAGTAACTGACAGCTTCCTTAATTTTGGTCACTGCCGACAACTTAGGACTTACTAGAGAAAGCCTTGACCAGCCACATAGGATGTCCTGCTTCTAGGTGTAGAATCTGCCTCCAGCTTCCCCATGCCAAAACCCTCCAATCAGACCATACTTAAAACCTTCTCTTTTTTCCACTGTAAAGCTCTCCCACTCCTCTGCCTGCCTGTGAGCCTTGCCAAATGCAAGTGACACAGTGCCTGACTCCCTTGCTATAGCAAGCTCTGAATAAATACCCTTTGCTTGTTCTCATTTGGTTGGTCTTCTTTTATTTCCACCAGGGGCTTATTTAAAACAAAGGCTCAAATGTTGTCCCATCACCAGGTCTCAGTCTGAACCGATTTCCAGATTATAGATGAACATAGTCTTCACTGTGCTACCTGCTCTGAATATATCCATGCAGTTTCATTCAATTTTTCTGGAGGAGACCGATCAGCGATTTTCGTAAGTAACACTATCTGTCTCAGTTGTAAGACCTCAAAAGTGCTGTGTCTGTTGGATCATTCACCAACTGTTTTACATTTCTGAATCAGAAAGTATGATACTGATAGTTCATTTTCCATGTAATTCTAACGCAGGCTTAAATAACAATTTCTTGACAAAAGCAGTCTGATTTTAGAATTGATGAAAAATTGCTTCTTTTTAACATTTGGAAATAGTCGTATTTCCATAATAAAAAGTTGTCTAGTTAGCTCGTGCCCCTTTCCTTGTATTTCTAACCTATTAGCAAAGGGACTCCAGCCTTCTGCAACATGTTTCTTTGTTATAAAGCCAGAAAGCCTTGCAAGTAAATAAAACAAATAATCCCTCGAATTTATAATTGGACAGGAAAATCACAGGGACAGAGTGACTAATCACCAAACCAAGAAAGACCTGAGGGATGAGACTCTCAATAATCCTTTGCTGAGGGAATGGTAAAATGAGCCAGCTGTGAACCAAGGGATGTGCAGCTTGTGTGTATGTGTGCTCGTGGGACATAGCCAAGTCGAGGGACTCAAATGGACCCTTTACACCACTCGCGACCCTAGCCATTAAGCTCAGGGGAAAAGGTTTCGCTTTTGTTTTCTTGTGAAGCCACAGTTTGGGGACCCCACAGGAGGAAAGGGGCCTCAGTGGTGAAGACGGCTTGTGGCTGGACCTCAGGAGGAGCCCTAGGGCAGTCAGAACTTGGCAGCTCCCTTAAGCCGGTTGGATATGTCCTCCTCTGAAACCTTTTTTTAAAAAATTAAAATGTCTAATTTTTCTTAAAATCTGTTTTTTGTAAGTTTCAATCAATTAGTTATTTTAAACTTCTTGTGTCATTTATGATGCAGGAGATATATTTTAGTGTGATCAAAATATTTTGGAGTTAAATAGAGGTGGTGGTTACCCAACGCTGTGAATGCCACTGAATGGTTCATTTTAAAATGGCTTAAAGCGAATTATATGAATTTAACTCAGTTTTAAAAAGTGAGAGGAATGAGGAGAGAAAAAAAAACACTCTTTCTCAATAGCTGTCATCAAATAGAGACCTCCAGTCTCTTTAGTCATTCATTCATTCATTTAATAAATGTCTATTGAGCTTAAAAATTGTTTTTGGTGCATTTTCTCCGAGCTCAGTGAATTTTCATTGCTGTATCTCTGTCATCTCAGAAAACACGTGAATTCATCTCATAGTTGTGACTGTCCTTCCTCCCCTCTTCCTCTCTACCCCCTTTTGCTTTTGAGACAGGGTCTCACTCTGTCACCCAGGCTGGAGTGCGGTGGCTGGATCTCACTGCAGCCTCACCTCCGAGGCTCAAGCAATCCTCCCACCTCAGCCTCCCAAGTAGCTGGGACCATAGGTGTGCACCACTTTGCCCAGTTAATTTTTTTATTTTGTTTTGGTAGAGATGGGGTTTCACCGTGTTGCCTAGGCTGATCTCAAACTCCAGAGCTCAAGCAGACTGCCTGCCTCCCAAAGTGCTGGGATTACAGATGTAAGCCACTGTGCCCGGCCTGTCCTTCCCCTTTGATAACCCAGTTCTCTCTGATCACTCACTCAAATATATACACACAAATCCTTCTGACACAAAAACATTCTCTCCATTCCCATTCTTTTATAAGAGTACCAAGCGTTGAGACCTCCAGTTACAACTCTGTTTTACGAAGCTTCCCAACACCTGTCCTGTAACTCTAATGCAACACCTCCGGGGCCCAGCCTGCCAGGATCTGGAGCACTGGTCTTCACCCCCAAGACTCTGGAATCTGGGAATATGTCCTTCCCTAGAACATGTATCTCACTGGCTTTAGGGAAATAAGAACCGCCCGGTACTTATTTTTTCAAACACCCTTAAAAGCAAACTTCCAAAATGCCACATTCCATTATCCCAAAAACTAACCTTTAAAGGTAATGGGACATTAATAGATACCAGTTGCACAACAAAAAGACAGAAATGCATATGTAAAGAGTAGACTAGATAAGTGTAAGCCATTCATTGCTACGCCAAGTAAAAATTACGTTTGAGTGAAAAGGTATATTTTTTTTATCATTGGATTCGGTAATGAAGTGACAGGCACGTAAAAATCTTGCCTTTATTTCTATTGTACTTACATGGAGATAAATGTCTGTGTGTTCTGTTTTATTTGTAGTTCCCATTCTAAGATCTCATAAATTATTTTTATTTGGGTTGTGTTGTCTCCTAGGATTTTACTTCCGTGTGTTCGCCAGCGATCGCTAATTTTTATTTTAAAGGGGAAACATGGACAGAATCTCATTTACATCTAAAGCATGAGCTAACTCCAAATACCATCGCTTCTTCTCAGAACTGGTTTTTAAAATAGCAGGCTGGGCTCTTACTTCAAGCCTGACTCTGTTTTTCCCCATCTCAACTTTATGTCTGTGCGATTTGTGAATTGTAAACAACAATCATTTTTTAATGTTCTTAGGGAAATACTTTGGCTGCATTTCAAGTCTTTTATGTATTCTCCTCATGATGTTATCTGTAATTAAGCTTTAGATAATTAACATTTCCCTCAAAATGGGTATCTCTATATCTTTCCCCCTTGTTTGTTACAGAACATTAAATTAAATTCAGTACTGCTTCCACTCTGTCCTCATCCCTGAACCCAAAGGTCAGCCAAGTTTTAGTTTAGGTTTTTTTTGCATGTAAATAATAAAAGGAGCATGGGTCAAAAAGTAGCATTTGATGTAGTAGTAAAAACCGGGGTTGGAGACTAGGAAAGAAATTGTCTTTATGCAGCTATACTATTCCTTTTTCACTCAAACTACTCTCAAACGCCTTCTCAGCCAATTAATGGACCAAGGCAGCAGGTGATGGGATGACTGGAGGCGAGGAGCTGATTCAGCCGCACCTCTTAATGCATCCCAGCTACTTTTAGGAGCAGCTTGGCTCGCAGGCTGTTCTCCAGGCTGGAGAGGAGGCATTTTACTGTTCAGGGGTAGTAATAATATGCTGGGAAATAGCTCACACACCATTTCACCATTATTTTGTTATTTCAGCTATTAGGAAAATAGATGCTACATTTTACATCTAGATGGCACATATCTCTGTAGGAATTCTGACTCTTACAGAATCCATTTTCCTTTATATTCTTGTAGATGGGGGCGAGTAGTAGTGTGAATGAACCTTGTCTAAAGCATGTGGAAGATGAGGAGAAACCCAAAGCCCTTAACATTGAAGCTATAGGACAAACCTGCTGTATACTTTCCTTGAAGAATTATGAATCATGATAAAAGTAACCTGTAATGCCCCTAGAAATAGGGCTCTTGTTTAACCTCTGCTTAAACATTGACTAAAGGCACAATGGCCACATCTAGCAATGTGATTCTGGGGACAGTGCTGTGGTCTGCAACTGGACATGAATGGCCAGGCCAAGCATGCAAACATAGGATGCTGTGCGTGGGGACAGATCTATGGAGTCTTGCTCTGTTACTCAGGCTGGAGTGCAGTGGCATGATCTTGGCCCACTGCAACCTCTGCCTCCCATGGTCGAACAATTCTCCGGCCTCAGCCTCCCAGGTAGCTGGGATTACAGGTGCCCGCCACCACACCCAGCTAATTTTTGTATTTTTAGTAGAGACGGGGTTTCACTATGTTGGCCAGGCTGGTCTCGAACTCCTGACCTCAGGTGATCCACCTGCCTTGGCCTCTCAAAGTGCTGGGATTATAGGCGTGAGCCACTGCACCTGGCCCAGATCATTTTTTAATGAAAGGGGAGTCTACCATAAAAATTCAACACATATCTTCAAAAGGGAAAAGGTTATCTTTCACAGAGGGTTTGAATGTAGTTATTAAAAGGTAACAAGCTTATTACAACAGGAAATGAATTAGGGATGTTTTAGTCACACAAAGTAAATAATGATTCATGTTTACTAGGGAAGAAGCTGGAAACCTTTAGTATTTAAGACTGCAGGTGGGGTACTAAGTGCCTCATTACAATTATAAGTGGTTGATGCTGGGAAACCATCCTTCTAAAGAGGGTCAAGACACTTTCTGCCTCTCTGGACACAGATAACCAAGAAGGTTGTAAAGACTGTTATTTGCAGAGAAATAGCAAAGCTAGCAATCTATTCTCACCGATGCTCTTCAAGAGCTCAGGTCTCCCATACTCGATCACCTAGTACATATTTCCACCGCATATGGTGACAGAATAATGTGTATAATATATGTAGCAGGTAGCCATGGACTGAATGTGTGTGTACCCCAAAAACTCATGTTGAAACTTAATCCTCACTGTGATGGTATTTGGAGGTGAGGCCTTTGAAAGGTGATTGGGTCACAAGGGTTCATGCATGCGATTAGTGTCTTATAAAAGAGACAAGGAATTGTCCTCTCCCTTCCACTATGTGAGGATACAACAAGAAGGCGCCATCTCTGAACCAGGAAGCCGCACCAGACACTGATTCAGTTGGTGCCTGACCTTGGACTTCCCGGCCTCCAGAATTGTAAGAAATAAATTTCTGTTGTTTATATGCAGCCCAGTCTATAGTATTTCTGTTATAGTAGCCCTAATGGACTAAGATACAGGATTTCCATTTGAACCAGAGTTGTGTTCAAACTAGTATTCCGAATACTATGCAATGCTGGGAAAGGGTCCCCTTTTGGGAGTGACCAAGAGGCCCCCTGGACAAAAATATTGAAGGAAAAAGGAGATGCACAAGAAGAGGCCCTCAGAGAGGGACACCACTTCCGTGGATAGCAAGGTGCGTGTCACACCCAGTAAGATTTGCCTATGGTCATAACTTTGTCTATAGTACTTACATGTTGTACAGCAAATTTGTCAATGGCAATCTATACAATGCAGTCACCTTCACATGCGATAGTAGGGCTATGCAAAAACCTATATTTTGTTTTTCAAAAATTATCTTGCTTGAAAACTAGTGAAATCTACACTATAAAAAATCCAAGAAATTTATTTATTAGAGCCACAAACCCAGAGGTTATTAATGAAACAAAAATGTTTTCTACCCAGGCATTTCATACTGAAGTTGAAACAGCATGAAAATAAATGTAGGGCATGGTGGCTCACACCTGTAATCCCAACACTTTGGGAGGCTGAGGTGGGTGGATCACCTGAGGTCAGGAGTTCAAGACCAGCCTGGCCAACGTGGAGAAATCCTGTCTCTACTAAAAATACAAAATTAGCTGGGCGTAGTGGCACATGCTTGTAATCCCAGCTACTCGGAAGGCTGAGGCAGGAGAATTGCTTGAACCTAGGAGGCAGAAGTTGCAGTAAGCCGAGATTGCGCCATTGCACTCCAGCCTGGGCAAGAAGAGCAAAACTCCATCTCAAAAAAAAAAAAAAAAAAAAAAAAAGAATGTAACATATTATTAGAGCAGCAGATTTTTTTTTCTTTAAATGTTGTCCTCTTAAGGATATGAACATGTCCAGCCCAGTTACTCTCCCACAAACAGGATTTAGAGGGAGCTGTGTTTTCCATGGTGAAAATATCCAGATTCATCAAAAGAAAAAAAAAGCTCACAACTAACTAAACTCAAAACTTCAAGGGAATGACATGTGGAATTCCTCAAATGTTTACATTCAGAGTTCCAAAGATAGATATATTGTCTGCATAATTTGGTAAATACTTCTTACGTAAAGTAAATATAATTTTTATTCTGAAAAACTTAATGACAGAGTTTTCCTCAAGGAAATTTTGGATTTAAAAAGCCTTATTTAAGATAGCCAGTTTTATTTTTTCCTTTTTTTTTTTTTCATAAAGTTGCAGGGCTGGGCGCGGTGAGTCACGCCTGTAATCCCAGCACTTTGGAAGGCTGAGGCTGGTGGATCACCTGAGGTCAGGAGTTCAAGACCAGCCTGGCCAACATGGTGAAACCCCATCTCTGCTAAAAACACAAAAATTATCTGGGCATGGTGGCGCATGACTGCAATCCCAGCTACTCGGGAGCTGAGGCAGAAGAATTGCTTGAACCTGGGAGGCGGAGGTTGCAGTGAGCCAAGATCGCACCACTGCACTCCAGCCTGGGCGACAGAGCGAGACTCCATCTCAAAAAAAAAAAAAAAGGTTGCAAAGTAGTCCTTAATTCAGATTACTGCTGGGAGATTGGATAAATAGGTGAACACAGCACTATGGTTAATACCATTTGAACTGTACATGTATGAAATAAAAATATTACTCATTCCTCACGGTTATGGGTCTACTGGTTGGTATATAAAACTAGTGTGAATGCAGGGCTGGGCTGATCAGCTTCTTAGTTGGGCAGTGGTAGGCTGCACAGAACTGTGTCCTCCATGACTTATAATGAGTCCCGCATTCTTGTATTTGGGTGGCAACCATCCTAGAGGGGCCCAGAGGTTAAGTAAGGACATTCATGCATAGTGCATGAACTTCTGTTATAATAAGACAATGAAGATAAAGGATACGCTTCTAAGGCTGATGATACAGTTCTGAGACTGATATGTTCTCAATTTAAGTCTCAAACAAAGGAACTACTGTACTGTCCAGTTCAAATCAGATGCCAAGAAACTACAGATTCAACTCCCCCAGGACTCATACATGAATCTTAAGGTAATGGAGCTAAAATAAAACAGCAAGTAAACACTAAATGGTTGTTTTACAAAAACGTTGGCAAGACCAACGTTTTAGGGTTTTGTAGCTTCTCCATTATAGAAGGTAGTCTTATTTTTTATGCAAAGAAGAGTATGTGGGAGATCAAATGTTTTAAGGTGATTGTTGCAATTGGTTTGCACATGGGGCAGACACAGCCTGTAGCTGAGCAGGCAGGAAGGATAAATGCCTTGACCAGGGTGTGGACAGTCTCTTCAGCTGACAGGAAGATGGTGCCCACGGCATAGCCGAGGAGGTGGCAGCCAGAGCTCCAGCAGTGGCTGAGGTGGTTTCCCAGAACTGACAGCATCTCATACACACCTTCAGGGCTATGAGGGTGCTCAGCAGCAGGTGGAGAGGAAGAAAGCAAAAGGAAATGAAGTAATGTAGCAGGGATGTCTACGTGTACAGGTAGATGTGCATCCCACATGGGCACTCCAGATATTGAACACACACACACACACACACTCACACACATGTATAAACTAAGAAGACCTGTAGCCCTGGGGTTGCTTCCATTTCTGGTGGTGACAAAGACAGAGGCACAGCCCCTGTTACTAAAATTGTGACCCAGATTTTATTCCATTGCTGGAAACCAGAGAATGGCTGTGTGTGGCTGGTACCAGCTCTTGCTGAAATATTACTGGTCAGAAATTATTTTAATTAAACAGTTGAAATAACATATGCAAAAATATTCTCTGGAGCACTATACATTTATGTCATAGAAATATTTTGAAACTAAACATTCATATAATAGCTGGATATTTGTTAAATATGTCTTTCTCAAATAGAATGGACATATATGAGATATATGTATATATTTACATATATGTATGTGTATAACGAGTTTTATGACAAGTAAACCTTTAAATAAAGAGCATAGAGAATGTTTCTTTTTACGGATTTATTTTATTTTATTTTTTTGAGACAGAGTCTCACTCTGTTGCCCCAGCTGGAGTGCAATAGCGCAATCTTGGCTCACTGCAACCTCTGCCTCCCAGGTTCAAGCAATTTTCCTGCCTCCGCCTCCCAAGTAGCTGGGATTACAGGAGCCCACCACCATGCCTAGCTAATTTTCGTATTTTTTAGTAGAGATTGGGTTTCACCATGTTGGTCAGGCTGGTCTCGAACTCCTGACCTCAGCTGATCTGCCTGCCTGGGCCTCCCAAAGTATTGGGATTACAGGCGTGAGCCACCGCGCCCAGCCTACGGATTTCTATCATTAATGTTTCTATGGGAAAAACGTAACAATGAACTTTCCTGACATAGGGTTTCTTTGGGAAGTAGCATTGTTAGACCTACCCTCAAAATACAGCATTGTTGGCACTATTTTCCTCTGGAATAACAGTTTGAAATCTGCTTGTGAAGTAAATTACAGGAAAGAAGAATATTAAATAAGTTAAAGGAAAGCCAAAAATATTCTACCTTTGCTAGTAGTCTAAATATTCACAGGGCATTTATCACGATGAAATGCATGGCTGTAAATCTCTAATTAAATTGCTATTTCCAGGCCTGGAGCTACAATGAAAATTCTATAAAGAAGGCTATAAACCAGTTATCAACCTATTTTAATCACAGTTTAAATTAATACAAGAAAATAGTATTCAAGGAGAGGGCGTAATTTTAACTCACACTAGACAGGCTGAAAATTCCAAACAAGATGGCAAATGCTCCATAGACAAGGACTGCTTCTCTGATTTCTTTGCATGCACTCAGGGCATTGAATAGGACTCTGCAGAGTGAGTATTCCATAAATCCTGCAGACTGACTTGTTAAGAGTCTCTCAAAAAATAATAAAAATGCCATTTAACTCAAGTTTCAGGTTAGAACATCCTATGAGGCTTTCCCTGGCCAGTAATAATAAACTCATCAAATAATGATGCCAACAATTGGACATGCTCACCAACCAAGTATAAAGGGATCAATGCTGCTAAATTTGCACAGAGGAAATCTTGCTTGCTGTTGAAAATCAAACACGAGGCCATTGTAATTCACCATCCGTCCAAGAACCAGAAAAGGAAAAGGTATGATGAAAAACAGATTAATCTGTGGTTAGATGCAAGGCACGCTTTAGTCCAAAGAGAACAGCTACCGTGGCACATTCCCTAGGAGTACCTGTGTACCTGCCCTATCCACATGGTTTCCAGACTTCCACATAAAGATATTCATAAGGTCACTGGCTCAGGCTCCTCTCAGGGAAAAATGATAAGAACTTTTAAATAGGGACATTCAACACATTTATTCGACAACTATTGTTAAATATAGCAGTCCCCGCATATTTGCAGTTTTGATTTCTGAGGTTTCAGTTACTCACCAGTCAACCAAGGTCCAAAAATATCAAATGGAAAATTCCAGAAATAAGCAACGCATAAGTTTTAAATTGTACAAAGTTTTGAGTAATGTGATGAAATCTTGGGCCATCCCACTGTATCCTGCCCAGGACATGAATCATCCATTTGTTTAGCAGATTCACACCGTTTACATGGATCCACACTGTTTACACAGATCACCTGCCTGTTGCTTACTTGGTGATCAGATTGACGGTCATGGTATTGCAGTGTTCAAATAACCCATATTATAGTAAAGCCCCCAGAGCTCAAGAGTAGTGATGCTGGCATATTGTTATAGTCCTAATTTATTATTAGTTATTACTGTTAATCTCTTACTGTGCCTTATAAATTAAGCTTTATCATAGGTATGTATGTGCAGGAAAAAACATATATATTTTTATATATTTTTTATATATTTTATATATGTATCTCTATATACCTATATATACATATATATATATACATATATACACACATATATATATGGCTCAGTAGTTTCTGTGGTTTCAGGCATTCACTGGGGGTCTTAGAATGTTTTCCCTCCAATAAGGGGGGACTACTGTTATCTAGTATGTGCCAATTACTGATCTAATTATTGAGGCTCAAATCGTAAGCAAAATACAGCTTCTGACCTTCAGGAGATTAAAAAATTCCCGAGGAAAAGAAGTATACGTTGAAGAGAACTAGATATAAATTACAGAGGAGTTACCCTACTTACAAATATGCACTGAGCACTGGAAATGATATCCAGCCACAGATTTAGCCTGGTTCTGCTTCAAGCTACCAGCTCTACCCCAGCACGATGCTGCAAAAGCCTAGTGAGAATCCTCCCATTTCTGTGTTGGCTCTGAACCTTTTTTCCTCCTTTTTCTTTGATCTGACTATTTCCTCTTAAGTCTCATTGTTTTGTTTTGTTTTTCTGGTCTTGACACCAGAGTTTTTACCTTTGGTATAGAGCTCTTACCTACCCGTATTTCACCAAGCTTATATAT
The DNA here is from genome assembly GCF_006542625.1 of Nomascus leucogenys. Classification (NCBI taxonomy): domain Eukaryota; kingdom Metazoa; phylum Chordata; class Mammalia; order Primates; family Hylobatidae; genus Nomascus; species Nomascus leucogenys. The sequence goes on along the minus strand of NC_044383.1, from coordinate 134,163,290 downwards.
TTTACAATTCTTCAATTAGTCAAGTTTTAAAATGTGCATAAAGGAAAATAATCATTACACAGTGAATGATTCATTAAACAATAAATTTCCATGAGCCCATCACTGAGCTTCAACAATCATCAATTTCGCCAATCTTGTTTCATTTATCCATAACCCCTTTTTATAAAGTTAATATTATTTTCATTGCTTGAGTTATTTTGATTTCTAATTGTTAGTGAGAAATGAAATAGTTTCCAGGTACAGGGCTAATATCTAGCAAAGAGTAGATCTTAGAAATATTTGTTCAACAACAATTGCCTTCAATAAAACTGTCTTTGCTTTTAACGTGGGAGGAGTTTTCAAACTGTCTGAAGAAAAAAAGATATTCTGAATTCAGTGTTAGAAGGTGAGGCTTATGAGATTTCCTTTTTAGAACAAGCAAATCTTTTCCAGATTTTCTTGTTCTGTTTCCCTCCCACTGCCCAGTAAAAGGAGGTACCCAAACAGGAAGGGAGGACAGAAAGCATCCCATAGTAGCAGAACTCAAGGTAAGGGTAAGGATTTCTCTCCGCTCTCTGGAAACATTTAATTAAAACAAACATTATTCTAAAATATGTAGTTACTTTGCAGGGTCATGGGGTGTCTTTTTTCTGGAAATACATTTACTCAAGCATATTTGGTTCATTGTATAGGTTTACATACATTAACCTGCATACAATATCAAACGTACCTGTTTTGGAACTAGGGACAAAGCAATGCACGTCTCAGAAAATGCTGAACGAAACAAAACAGACACAAGCTCTGCTGAACTTCAGCAAGAAGTCCCATCAGAGCAATTTCCCGGATCCGAGTTCAGCCCAAATCTACTTAAAAAATTGCCAATGAAGAGGAAATAACACTTTAATAATGGGTAATACAGAACTAGTAAAAGTAGTTAAAATCATATTAATTGAAAAAAAAAAAGATAGCGTCATCCAAGGATGACAAATGAGGAGACCACATCCTACCCTGGCTTTCCGTCCATATCCCAAAAGATCATAGTAAAGTTAAAATCTCAACATTTACTTTTACCTGTCAAGCAAAACCACAGTAAAATCTCATTTGTATGGATAGCATAAGAATTAATCAAACAGGCTGGGTGCAGTGGCTCATGCGTGTAATTGCAGCACTTTGGGAAGCCAAGGCAGGTGGATCACCTAGGGTCAGGAGTTCAAGACCACCCTGACCAACATGGTGAAATCCCTCTCTATAAGAATACAAAAACTAGCCAGGTATGGTGGCTGGTGCCTGCTACTCCAGAGGCTGAGGCAGGAGAATCGCTTGAACCCGGGAAGTGGAGGTTGCAGTGAGCCTAGATCACACCACTGCACTCCAGCCTGCCTCAAAAAAAAGAATGAATCAAACTATTTAAGTAATCTGGTATAGTCAAGGGAAGACAGATTCACCTGAGAATCAAAGAACCTAACTGTGTAACCCTGGGCAGGTGATTTAACTTGTCTGAGCCTCAGTTTCCTGGCTGTGCCATGCGAATACACTAAGTTAAAGGTTTTCTTTCAGGTTTTAAAGCAGCAGAAACTGATTTCACAAGAAATCTTGCATTAATTTTCAATATATAATATACATAAGCGTGGAGCTACTCTGGTTGAAATAAAGGCAAGAGCCCCAAGTGCTCAGCATCCCTCCCTCCCTCCCCCAGGCCTCTCAGGCCTTTTATGGAGCAACAGGTTTTAGGATCCCTTCTCTGGAATTCCTGAAGATTTGTCAACCCTAAAATCCTAAGACTGTATCATGGCTAAAGAAATCTAAGGTTAAACTGATTTATAAAACTACTGAGAAATGTAATTTTTTTCACCTATAAAACATTATTAATATTTCTTTCTTTCTTTCTTTTTTTTTTAGATGGAGTGTCTCTCTGTCGCCCAGGCTGGAGTGCCGTGGTGCGATCTTGGCTCACTGCAACCTCCGCCTCCCTGCAACCTCCATCTCCCGGGTTCATGCCATTCTCCTGTCTCAGCCTCCCGAGTAGCTGGGACCACAGGCGCCCGCCACCACACTCGGCTAATTTTTTTTATTCTTAGTAGAGACGGGGTTTCACTGTGTTAGCCAGGATGGCCTCGATCTCCTGACCTTGTGATCTGCCCGCCTCGGCCTCCCAAAGTGCTGGGATTACAGGCGTGAGCCACCGTGCCTGGCCGAAACATTATTAATATTTCTATGTGATATTCTGATTTCTTAAAGAGGGTCCACTCGCAAACAAAAAGCTATATAGTAGTCCCCTTTTATCCACAGGAAATAAGCTGCAGCCCTCCAGTGGATATCTGAAACATTGACTAGTACCAGACTTTATATAAACTCTGTTTTTTTTCCTATACATACATACCTATGATGAAGTCTGAGATACAACAGCAAAACTAGCATGAAATTCTTTTTCCTTCGTCATAAGTTCAAGGACAGAAGATTGGTTCTCATGGTAGATCTTGGCACCCTCAGCATATGATTTTTTCTTTCCTTTTAAAATTGAGAACTTTTACATTTTCATTTAAAGGAAGTACTTTATGGTGTCTCTTTGGCGTATCCGAATTGCCAGTATCACTACTTTTGCACTTTGGGACCATTATGAAGTAAAATAAGGATGATTTGAGCACAGCACTGAGATACCCCTCTAGTCAATCTGACAACCAAGATGGCTACTAAATGACCCACAGGTGGGTAGTGTAGACAGCGTGGATTCACTGGACAAGGGGATGATTCATATCCCCAGCAGGATGGAGTGGGATGGCGTGAGGTCTCATTATGCTACTCAGAACAGTGCACAATTGAAAACTTTTAAATTGTTTATTTCTGGAACTTTCCATTTAATTTTTTTGGACTGAAGTTGACCTCGAATAACTGAAACTGTGAAAAGTGAAACCGTGGATAATGGGCGAACTGCTGAAATACTATTCCAAAGCTAAGTCAATATACTTATTAGAATTTCTCCTCATCTGCTCCATCTGAAGTCAACATTTTCTTTGAAATAATATTTCTGCATTTTTCCCCATTTCCTAACTAACCATGTATGGATGCAAATTATTTTATAATTATTTAAATAAGAAAGAATACAAAAGGCTTCCTGGAGTAATGGTTTTAAGTAAACTACTGTTTAGACTAAAGTTTTCCTTATGAACTATTGATCATCACTTAATTTTAGGTGAAAATTTTTACACTGGCATCTCACTTGAGCAGTCTAAATGATGGCACACACATGGAGGAAAAATATTAACAGTGGTGACAATACTTATAATTTTCCTTCCAATTATGCATTTCTATATATACTATGTGCTATGGGCTAAGTTGCTGTATCCCCCAAAATTCCTAGGTTGAAGCTCTAATGCCTGGTACCTCAGTGAATGTGTTTGAGACAAGACCTTTGAAGAGGTGCTTAGCTTAAAATGAGACTTTTAGGGTGGGTCTTAATCCAGTCATATTGGTTATCCTCATAAGAAAAGAAACGCTGGATGGAAAATCGAGGCACCAGGAGTTGGTGCACAGAGGAAAGGCCACGTGAGGACACAGGAAGAAGAGAACTCAGAAGGGATCAAACAGGCTGACACCTTGATCTTGGACTTCCAACCTCTGGAGTAAGTAGAAAATAAATTTCTGTTGTTTAAGCCACCCAGTCTGTGGTATTTGGTTAATGTAGCCCCAGTAAACGTTATTTACACATACATATACACATATACAAACACTCTAGCAAAGGATGCTTTCATCTACACATCCACACACACTCCTCACGGATGACTATCTTCTTCAGTTGAAAGCTTCTTCATATATTTAATAGCATTGCCAAACACTGAAAATAGCCCTTCACCAAACTATTTTGGAATTTGGTGCATTGTTATTATGTATGATAGATGTTTTCATCTCATAGTAAAATGTGTAGGTTAAGCCTGGAAAATACTACATAAAAAAAAAAAATTGAGCTGGGAGTTGTGGCTCATACCTGTAATCCCAGCACTTTGGGAGGCTGAGGCAGAAGGATGGCTTGAGCTCAGGAGTTCAAGACCAGCCAAGGCAACATAGTGAGACCTCATTACTAGTGAAAAAAAAATGTATCAGGTGTGGTGGCATGCAGCTGTAGCCCCAGCTACTCAGGAAGCTGAGAAGGAGGATCGCTTGAGGCTGAGAGATTGAGGTTGCAGTGAGCCGTTACTGCATTCCAGCCTGGGTGACAGAGGAGACCCTGTCTCAAAAAGAAAAAAAAAAATGCATCGAGAGATATAAACTCCTTCATGTTTGTTCAGTTTGCTAAAAAAGTTCAGATAATATTTTATACTGTGCAGGGTTATACATAGAAGATGAGATTGGCTAACAAAGAATTTCGGGAGCAAAAATGAATTCTATAATTAGTCAACTTTTCCTTTTAGGTGAGTATTACTGGATTGTTCCTCTGTTAAAGAAAATCACTAAAATAAGATTGAGTTTTGGGTGGTTTTTTTTTTTTTTGCCAAGGATTTGGTAGCTCTGCTTTGTAATATGTGATGATAGTAATAAATAAATAATTTCTCTGGCATTAATGATATTAACATTTTATGTAACTCATTCATTAAACTCTCAAGTGGATGCTCAAAGCTATTACAATTCAGTACAAGTCACTTAGTATGAAACACACGCCTCCTACAGCACTATATTGGTTTTAAAATTGATAGCACCATCAGGTCTACAAGGTCTTGAGAAGAATTTCATTTTCTCACTAGTCTAAAGTGATTGTGCTATGTTCCCTGACCTTCAAAAGCTTTTTGTCATTTTTCTGCCATGTAGTGCAGAGGTTCTTTCCTCCATCCATTTCATTTAAATATGTGCTATGTGGGTAAATCCAATAAACTAAGTAGCCATTTAGTTAAAACCCTTGTGGGGGTCAGAGCTCTAGGGAACATTTCAAGGCACTGATGTTCCTTCTTCAACTCTGATTTCCTAGATCATTGATCATCTTCTACCAGCTCTTTGAAATGGATCCTCTTACCACATGCCCCTTAATCCCCTGTGTTGAAAGGAATGCTAGGTCTGGTACCCATTGGTATCCATCCCCTGGGGGAATGAGTGAAAGGAGAGGGACCTCCTTTTCATGATTAATAGTCTAAAGTTCTCCCAAGGAGATGCAAGCCCTGGACATCACCAGACAAAAGTCCTTGAAGGTGAGTGGGGAGGATTCTCTTTACTGGCTTCCTTCCCTAGAGCACCACCTTTGCTCATAAACAAATCTGCTGTCGCTTTTCCAAAGGTAAGTCACACGGTCAAAGGTGCCTGTAAGGTCGTTACAACATTTTTCTTCCTGGAAGTGCTCTTTTGCCTGGAGAGCACATCAAGGTTGAGATTGTGAAAGAAGGTCAAGTGCATCCCAGGGCCTTGTAAACAATAAGTGCTTAATACTGTGGAATACAAATGAAGGAATGAGGAGGAATATGCCATTTCAAAAATGTGTAACTCAAAATATGGCTTTGCACTACATGTATGCTTTTCGTGGTAGGTTTTAGATACACTATAAATTAAAAAATAGGTTTTAACTTGAAAACAGGATTCCATGGTGAAATAAATCTGCTAAGCACCGGGTTAAACCAAGTGAGAGGGATTTTTTAAACTGCAGGACCCCTCATAACTTGAATTTTTGAAAGACAGCTGGAGCATTCAGGGATTCTGAAACTTGTTTAGCCACAGGACTTGTTTCTTCTGCAAGACAGTTGGAAAAGGTTGTGCTAAATAGTCTTTAACTCGCAGAAGGGATTAACTATTTATCGCCCTAACTGACCAGAGCAGAAATTTTAGATCTCCCACGTGTTTGTGGGACTGACATGGCAACAGTGCCCCAGGAAGGAAAGCATAACTACCTTGTGGAAATGGATGCACCACTTCTAATTTTCTTTTCTTTTTCTTTTTTTTTTTGAGATGGAGTCTCGCCCTATCACCCAGACTGGAGTGCAGTGGTGCAATCTTGGCTCACTGCAACCTCCACTTCCCGGGTTCAAGTGATTCTGCTGCCTCAGCCTCCCGAGTAGCTGGGACTACACACCACCACGCCCAGCTAATTTTTTTATAGTTTTAGTAGAGACAGGGTTTCACCGTGTTGACCAGGATGGTCTCAATCTGCAGTGGCTCACGCCTGTAATCTCAGCACTTTGCGAGGCTGAGGCCGACAGATCACAAGGTCAGGAGATCGAGACCATCCTAATTTTCTATAAGATGAATGCATGTGTGTGGTGGATGTATCACTGCCAAGTTTACCTTCAACATTTTCCCCATTAAAAAGACAGGTTTTTGGATGAGAGGCATTTACTATACTGTTTCATAGTAGAGTAAGATGATAGGGCACTATAATAAAGTTTCAAAAAGAGAAGAGAAGCAAAAATAAAATTTGAAGATGTGTAGCGATAGAAGAAGCTACCCTCTTTACTCCTAAGCTGATAACGGAGCCTGATAGAAGAAAATGCGATTCAAATCAAACCAACAAGAATACTAGGTGCCCTGGGGAAGCAGAGCAAGATGCTTGCTTGTGCTGACCCACCTGACTGGGGACCAGCCCTTGTCTTGGTATCTCAGCTGCTGTATATTCATTTTATTACTTATTAAATACAATACATTTTTCAATGAAGATCGAGTCTCATTTAAATATGTATATTAAGAGGTTTGGTCATATTTACCTATATGTTTAACAACAAAGAAATGATTATTTTAATGTATTAATCCACCAAGGGTAGCCAGTAAACAAGTGATTATGAACATTATATTGCAACGCAGAAAAACTTAAGTTTTAGTGTTAAGTTAAAAATATGTAGCTAAACATATATATTTAATTGTATCTATTAAAAAACCATAAAAAATAAATATAATAAAAATTAAACTGTGAATAGTGATTATCTTTGAGAGATGTTATTATAGAGCTTCTTTCTTTTCGTTTCAAAAACTTGTTAATGTGGGATCTACAATTTAGAGTGTTTAAAACTTTATATGTTTTTAATAATCTAGTTTCATTCTCAGGTGTGATTTTGTTATTGAGGGGCCATTGTTTTTTCACTTGAGTTACTCATTTCAAGTTTTGTTATGAATAAAAATTGGAAAAAAATAGAGATTGAGATATACGATTTTTAAAAATTACAGTTAAATTTCCAGGAAATCTTGGTCCTGTTGATTAGTAGGTGATTGAAAAGACAAAGTCTGCCTCACTCTGAGTTAGAGCAGATGGCTTTCATTATAACCAAGGTATTCATTTTAGATTAACTTCCAATAACTGTTTTCCTCTCTCTTCAAAGGGGATGTGATACTTTCACTTTCTGAAATCGGTGCGCAGTTTTGCACAAGATTTTTTTTTGTTGTTGTTTTCCAATGAAGGTGGCAATCAAATTTTCAACAACCATAGAAGAAATCTTAAATAATATTTTTCTTACATCTATATTCAATTGTAGATATAACAACACAAACCTGCCACCAGACAATAAGGGATATTTTTCTTTTTGTTGTCAATAATAGAAATCACATGCAATGCTGAACTCAGAATATATGACAAAAGTTTACAGAATCTCCTAAAACGTAAACCTAGCACTAAACTTACTATGATCCCATTCAAACTTACTATGATCCCACTTGAAGAAGAGAGATGACAAATGGCCAGCAACCCCCCGCCCCCACCACCAAATAGAAGTTATCCAGGTTTAACCCCAAGAATTACCCCCGGGAAATCAATGACCTGTTTTTTCCAAAGAGCCCAGATCTAACACTTGGGTGGTCTGTATTGTGCCTTCAACACAGAACCTACTTTGCCAAACAATTAAAAGGTAAACATGTGCTATAATAGATACTGTAAGGAAATAATGATACAAAGTAACCAGGTAGCGAATCTTCCAGCTTAATACTATGACCAGGTATTATCCTCAGTCTGACTAGCTCACCTGTGGCCCCATCACACAGAGGTATAACCCTGAACAACTTTATGAATTACGTATGTGATACTGTACCTCAATCCATAACACAGACCACATCTCTTTTTATTAGAAAAAAACACAGGAGGAGATGTGGCTAAAAATCTACAACCGAAAATACCGATTTCCTTGTCTATGCCACGTGGAAGGAGAAATCTGTTAGCAAATCCGAGAAGGATCAAAATTCCATTCCCCACTTTCTTCAGTTACACTGTTACTGGAATATGAATTTCACCTCTTGGCGTTCATTTCTCCTTCCAAAGCCTATGGACAATCCTATTGTTGAAGTATTGAAAGATCCTTTGCTGAAATCTTTGTAAACATGTCACATTTTCTTAATGCATACCAGATCACAAATTTCATGTAATTTCTCTAATATTTTCCCATTAATAGTATACTCTAGTGATCTTCACCCAGAGAAGCAAATATATTAGTGCTAGGTGCTCTGTGCTCACAAGCAAAGCTGAATGCATTTACATTTGTAAATATCCTCTCCAGGAATATCATTGCTCTTTTTTTTCTTTTTTAACATCAATGTTTGCAGAGCCATCAACCATTCCAGTGCAATCTGTCTTGCTTGTCTGTGCTCAACTGTGAAAATGCATCTTGATCTCCTACTTATTCCCCAAAGCCATGACTCAAGCATAAAAGCAGATCTTTATTACTAATTGATCTGGTCTTTTCCTGTCCCCAAAGCACGTGCTGCTCTGACCACAATTCTGAAGAAAGAAAAATAGTAATTGAATATTTCAGTTAAATGCAAAACTGCACTTTCCATTCTTCTCCCAGCTAAGGTTGGTCTAGGATTTCTGAAAGGCCAGCATTTCTAGAAGTCTTCTAATAACCCAAAGCAGATAAAACATGGTGTTCTATTTTCTTTGCTCTAACTAAAGGAGGCATTCAACTATACATTTTCCATTTCCATTTTTATATTTTCCAGGTTTTATTCTCCATGGGATACTGCTATTGCCTTGGACTTCGAATATTTTTTCTTGGAGTTCACAATTTGTAATTGATTAAATAATACCCTCTGGCCAGCTTATGTTATGAGCTAGATGTTTTAATTTTTGCTCTAAACTTTGTGAACTGTGTATAATTGCTCAGTGGTTTAAGATCACTTTTTCTTGTCCCATTAAAATGTTGGAAAACAAATAAATCTAACTGAATGGTTTTCCCTAAACTGTTTAAACTAAGTTAATATTCTATTAATTATGTGTAATGCGATTTAACACTAAAATGGAAAAACACACATTATTTTGACAAATTACCCTTAGAGTCTGATAAGACTTAACTAATTATTTATGTACAGTGAAGAGCAATCTGGTAAACAAGCACATCATCCCTGCTAAATCATGTGGAAATTTGGTTCCAATTCATCTCACACCTTCCAGGAATGACCAGCAAAACTACACAGTGGCTTATAAGAAAATCCACCATGTGCTGATTTACCTGAGGCTTGGAAAAGATGCTTACATTTAATTAAACAATCAGTAGGACAAAAAAATACCACCACCACAAAAGTAAAACTAAAAACATTGAAATGCCGTAGGTTTGCTGCATGGTTTCTTTCAGTTCAGGATCATTTATTTTGAGACAAAAGCCAGTTTGTTTGAGATACTTCGACTCTTAAAAATAATCAAGGCATTGATTTAGGTAATTTAGAATAATTCCATCCAAATCTTTTTATTATACCCATCAGAAAACTGAGGCCCTGAAAGTTCGGTTGCCTTGTACAAGGTGACAGAGATATTAACACTGACTTTTGGCTCACAAGCCAGGGCTCTTTCCACCAGAGTGTGTCACCAGTGGCATCTCATTCATAGGAGTGGCCTGCTCTAATGGAAGGACAATGACCCAACTATTTTCCAGATTTCTTTTGATGGCTCAAAAAAATCTTTACACTTTTTTTTTAAATGATTTTTAAAGATCTAGTGCTATAGTTTGGTATATTTGTCGTCTCCAAATCTTACGCTGAAATTTTATCCGAAGTGTTGGATGTGGGGTCTAATGGGAGGTATTTGGGCAGTGGGGGTGGATCCCTAATGAATAGATTAATCTCCTTCCTCGGTGGGGGCAGGGGAAATGTTCTCACTCTATCAGAGAGAGCTGGTTGTTAACAAGAGCCTGGCCCCTTGCTGCCTCCTTGCTTCCTCTCTCACCATGCAATCTCTGCACATGCTAGCTCTCTTTCCCCTGTTGCAGTGAATGGAAGCAGCTTGAGGCCTTCACCAGATGCACATGCTGGCACCAAACTTCCTGTACAGCCTGCAGAGCTGTGAGCCAAATAAACCTCTTTTTTAATTATAAATTACCCAACTTCAGATATTCCTTTATAGCAACACAAACAGACTGAGACACTTAGTCTACTTTAAGTTGGATTTGGGGATCTGTAAGCACTTGATTGATAATATATATTGCTATCCTTGATTTTTCCTGTATTTCTGTAAACATCAGCATTTTTGACTATTTTTCAAAAAAAAAAAAAAAAAAAAAAGAAAAAGAACCATGTTAGCCATGCTTAGCCAGAAAACTTGGGGAATCATTTTATGCTATACACCTGTTTTAGAAATAAAAATTTTTCTTCAAAGAAAAGTTTTAGAAAATGCATTTGGCCACAGAAACTTTGTGTGTGTGTGGCAGTTGTTTTAATAACAACTATTCATATGCTCTGGAACACCTAGCATACTGCCTTGCATTCCATGGTGCTTGTGATGGTTAATTTTATCTGCCAACTTGACTGGGCCAACGGATGCCCAAGTAGCATTATTTCTGGGTGTGTCTGGGAAGGCAGTTCTGGCAGATTAGCATTTGAATTGATAGGCTGAGTAAAGAATAGTGCCCTCATCAATGTGGGTGGGCCTTCTCCAATCCATTAAGGTCCCAGTGGAACAAAATGTTGAAAGAAGGATGAATTTGCTCTTTCTCTTTGAGCTGGGACATCCATCTTCTCCTGCCCTCTGGCATCAGCACTTGTGGTTCTCAGGCCTTCAGGCTTAGACTTAATCACACACCACTGATTTTCCCGGTTCTCTAGCTTGCAGACAGCAGATTGTGGGACTTCTTGGCCCACATAGCTGTGTGAGCCAATTCCCATAATAAATCTCCTCTTAAATGTATGTACCTCCTATTGGTTCTGTTTCTCTGGAGAACCCTAATACTGTGCTCAGTAGTTGCCTAATAATTTGAATTGGTACACATTGGCTGTACGAATTCCTTTAAAATACTTCTATACATACACTTTACCCAGATTTTCCCATGGTCTCTCAATGATTTGCTCCCAAAGACTACTTCTAAAGGGATTAATTTTCAATAAGTCTTTGAATGTTTGCCATTCAGGGAAAAATACATTGTTTTTTATTTTTAGTCGATGATGACCCTTTTATACAAGATCTCTAGCTCAGCAAAAACTTTTAGTGGGAGTATGATGTGAAAGAGCAGAGAAAGTCAATATTCCACTTGAGCTTCTAGAAAATATTTCTAGTTTAGACTCCGTTGGGACCTAAACTGGACAGAGGAGGCACATGCAGATTGGCATTATTCTGTTTCTTGAATAGGTGGCAGCCATACAAGTGTTTGCATTAAAATTATTCTTACAATTTGGCAAATATATTTTACACATTTTTATGTGCATCTTTTTTGATTTTTAAAAAGAATAGAAAATATCACCTAACTATATGCCTAATGATACCCCTGCTTACCCCCCAAAAGCTGAGAATGAGACCATCACCTGTGTGGCTCTTCTCGAATCCACCATCCTGGCCTTCTCTAGCAGACACTGGAGCAAAAGGGCAGAATTGGGAAGCTGTGTCCTTTTTCCAGCTTCTAAATTCATTCTTCAGAATATGATATCTGAAGTGATGGTGAATTTCTGTCACATTCGAATTCAAATGTAAGCATTAAAATATATTTCTGGCCAGACACAGTGGCTCATGCCTGCAATCCCAGCACTCTGGGAGGCCGAGGTGGCAGATTACTTGAGGCCAGGAGTTCAAGACCAGCCTGGCCAACATGGTGAAATCCCCATCTCTGCAATAAAGACCAAAATTAGCTGGGTGTAATGGCGCATGCCTGTAGTCCCAGCTACTCTGGAGGCTGGGGCAGGAGAATAGCTTGAACCTGGGAGGCAGAGGTTGCAGTAAGCTGAGATCGTGCCACTGCACTCCAGCCTTAGCAACAGAGCAAGACTCTGTCTCAAAAATAAAAAAAATAAATAAAATAAATTTCTAAAGCTACCTCACAGGAATTTGGAAATTCACTTACATTATCCAGACCTCTGTTCCTTGCTCTGGAAAAGGCTGACAATGTATTTCTCATATTTACTCCCTATGGGATTCTATATTTCAGTTTGTATTTATTAGAGATCATAAGGTTATTAACCATTCTCTTTGTCAGGAAAGCCTTTATTAGTATTATTGTTCAAGTACTCCAAGGTACACTATTGTTAAAACCTGGTCTATATCAGTTTTGTTTTGTTTTTGAAATGGAGTCTCGCTCTGTTGCCAGGCTGGAGTGCAGTGGCACCATCTCCGCTCACTGCAACCTCCGACTCCCTGGTTCAAGCAATTCTCCTAGCTCAGCCTCCGGAGTAGCTGGGACTACAGGCATGCGCCATCAAGCCCAGCTAATTTTTGTGTTTTTAGTAGAGACGGGGTTTCACCATGTTGACTAGGATGGTCTCGATCTCTTGACCTCGTAGTCCGCCCACCTCAGCCTCCTATAGTGCTGGGATTACAGGTGTGAGCCACTGCGTCTGGCCTATATCAGTTTTAAGAAATGAAAGACATTATAGCTTTTAGTCTTTGTATTTTAGCCTTCCTGAAGAGAATTCTCCTTGTTTTTATCCACAGGTAGTTAAAACAATAACCTTCTTCAACATTTTAACAAGTTGATGGTAAAAAAATGACTGAATATTTGCAAGTTCATTTCTCAGCCCACAGGCTCTGGAATATGAATTAGGTGCACTGATAAAAATGTTGAATCTTTAATATTTCACACTAAAAGAAATGCCTCCAGGTAGCTTTTAGCATACTGCTGTAATCTTGGGTAATGAATTAATCATACCCATCCTTAACATAGAATGTTAAGGTGGAATCCACACAGAAGAGTATGGATCGGATAAGCAAGCACTTTTGCTCCTGAAAACTATTTCAACCACTATATTAGAGTTCATAGAATTGACTAATCTCCACAGACTAGGATCTAAAATTAATATAGGCCCCAAAGCCCCAGTCTCAGAACAGTGCCAGATAAAAATCCCAAATCAGACTGCCAGAAGTGCTTCCAAGTAGAAGAAGGGCACCCAGGGAACCAGTCATATTAATTCAGTAAATAGGAATTTATGCCACTTACCTTTGTCCTGAGGCCTTTCTGATTAGCAACCCATTTACAGCTAAATTGGGAGGGATTACTTTGTGGAAGCCTGGCCTCCTTAACTAGGGAGGGGCTGTTTGTATGTCTACTAACATTTCTGCCTATCTGGGTGGCATAAAATTAATTTTGAGGTTCATTAAACATTTAAATGCCAACAGTGGTCATAACAAAGGAAAACAGTCAGCCAGGCGTGGTGGCTCATGCCTGTAATCCTAGCACTTAGGGAGGCTGAGGCAGGAGGATTGCTTGAGCCCAGTAGTTCAAGACCAGCCTGAGCAATGCAGTGAGACCCAGTCTCTATAAAACATTTAAAAAAAATTTAGCTGGGCTTGGTGGTGTGTGCCTGTCATCCTAGCTACACAGGAGGATCCCTTGAGCCCAGGAGGTTGAGGCTGCAGTGAACCATGATTGCGCCACTGCGCTCCAGCCTTGGGTGACAGAGAAAGACCCTGTCTCAAAAAAAAAAAAAAAAAAAAAAAAGAGAGAAGCACAGGTGGACTCACCAGTCACTCTGTCACTCTGTCATACTTGCCATACTGTGGGGGAGGCTTTGGCTTACGTGTAATTTTGATCATATGGAATTATTTTATTCATTGAATATGAAAGCTGGTTTTATGTTTTGTTATCCATACCTCCAGTGAACTCCTCTACTCGGTTATTTATGGCTCTAGTCATTTCTTACAAGTAATATTTTGGAGCCTAGGGTGAGTAGTATGAAACTCATGAATAAAGGTTGGTTACATATGTGTAGTTGGACCTGGGAAAAACGGCCCTAGGCTGGCAGGCTCCTTGCTTGTAACCCAGGGCTGCTGAGGGGCAGGGCAGAGGTGCCCATACCAACTCACTGAGTCAGTAGGGAGGAATCTTCAGAGGTGGGAGAACACTTACAAATGTGTATTAATATTGTCCTGTATCAACACATCACATATTATTTGTAGATGACAATTGCTTCCCTCCCTCCCTCCCTCCCTCCCTTCCTTCCACAAATATGTGTTCAGGTTCTATTGCATCTAAGGTACCATTCTGGTAATGCAGATTAGACAAAAGTGTATGATGTAGATTCTGTCCTTTAGTTTGAGCATGGAAAGCGGAGTCAGAGAGGAGAGGGAGCGATGGAGAGAATCCATGCCATGGTCAAAAGCCGATCATGAACTTCACCTACATTATTAACGGTTTTATTAATTCTGTAAGATCAGTTTATCCCATACTCATTCTACAGGTTTCCTACTTCTAAATATCAGCTTTGTTTAGAAAGTATCATTCTTTTTAGAAATTTTACAAACAAGATACAGAATATAAATATGGAATGAGAAATTGGCATGTATAAATAACTGTCATACAAGGTCAAGTGAGATAAGTTCTGTCAGAAAAGTACAAAGTGTTATGATAATTTAGATAATAGAGATTGCTTTGATTTGGGAGGAGCCAAAAGTGAAAGTGCTAGAAAGAAGCTACCTTGTAAATTGGCCACAAAGAACATGCAGGATTTCAAAGGACAAAATAATTCAAGAGTTCAAATGCCAACAATAAGAATGGGGCAGGGGAGACAGGGACAGGTTGAAGTTTGGCAGCAAAAAGGCTGCATTAAAGATGATCACTTTGGTATATACATGCTAAGTTACAGGACTTGGGCAAGATCCTAGTGGAAAAATCCAACAGGTAGATTAAAACACAGCCTCTAGCCTTTTGAATCCTTTTCAGTCCCTACATATTGAAGATAGCCGACATAGAATGTGCATAATTTTAAAGGAAAGAGGGCTGAGAAGAAAAGGGAAAATGATGGAGACATATGCAATGTTCACATTTAGGAGCAGAAAGAAAGGAGAAAAAATAAAATCCTAGAAAATTGTAGCATGTGCATGCCAAGGAAGCGAACATATTAAAGGTTGTGAGGACACTGACTTATGTTTAAAAATTAAAACTGCTTTGACTTTTAACTTATGACATGTGTTCAAATACATCCTATATGGACCAAAGACTTTTAAAGAGAAACAGAAATTTTAAAAACTAAAAGAAGCTACAGATAAATATTTATCTGACGTTAGAATGGGAAAACACTTTCTAATAGTAAAAGCAAAGTGTACTAGTCAGGGTTCTCCAGAGAAAAAGAGCAAATAAGAGATACATTTGCACACAGATATACATGTATCCTGAGACTTTCATACCTGCATAATCTCACAGCAATTTCTTATAATAAATCTCTCTCTCTATATTTATATATACATATATAAACATATATATATACATTATGTATACATACATATACGTATATAAAGATATTTATATATGTACACACATATAATGAAGTTTATTATAAATAATTGACTTATGAGATTATGGAGGCATGCAAGTCTCAAGATCTGTAGGGTGAGCTGGCAAGCTGGAGACCCAGGAGAGCTGATGGGAAAGTTCCAGTCTGAGTTCAAAGGCTTGAGAACTAGAATGGATGATGTAGTCCCTGTCTCAAGACCCACGAAGAGCTGATGTTTCAGTCTGAGTCAGAAGGCAGTCAGGCAGGAAGAATCCTCTTTTACTTGGGGAAGGGTCTGTCTTTTTGTTCTATTCAGGTCTTCCGTTGATTGGGTGAGGCCCACCCACATTAGAGTAGGTGATCTGCTTTACTAAGTCTACTGGTTTAAATGTTAATCTCATCTGGAAAAAGTCCTCATATGAAACACCCTGAATAATGTCTGACCAAATATCTGGGTGCCCCATAGCTCAGTCAAGTTGACACATGAAATTAATCATCACACAATGTGAGGTATGGCTACATAAAAGTTGAAAAATCTATATAACCAGGAAAATATTTTGCAAAGATTAAATAGGTGCATCTTGACACCCCCATCAGGTCCTTTGCCTCTCCCACGGTGTGAAGAAGATGTACTTCTGCCCATGGGGCCGGGAGGCCTATTGTTCTACAAAGACGATCCAACACAGGGGAAGTTAAAAATAAACAGTCAGAGGGATCGTATGAAGAAAAGGGGAACAAGGAGTAGGAGAAGAGAAATGGTTAGAAGTGGGTGTCCTGCTTTGGCCAATGATATGAGGAATTCAGAGGGCGGAGGGATCTCTGTCTCAACTTCCAGTTAGTGCTTTAGAAAGAGATGGCCCCTTGGCTGCTCCTTTACCTATTCAGGTGCAGCCACTTCAAGGTACGGCTTCGTGGTACGGCCTCATGATATGCTAAATGGTAGGGCTGCTTAGGCACAGGGAGGCCTGGACGTGTAGCTTTTCTGAGCACCTTTTGGTTCCCATATGATGTGTTGGGGACCATGGGAAGCCTGTGCGGGCCCGGCACAGACTTACCATGGTGAGGTGAGGAGACCTCTCCACAGGGAATGGGGGTGGACAGCTTCATCCCCAGAAGAATGAGGCAGAGGGTGCTATAGCAGCCATTCAAGAAGAATCCAGTCAGCTGGGAAAGTAGGGGGAGGGAAAGAAAGGGAGGGAGATGGGGAGAGAGACAGAGAGAGGAAAGGAGGGAGAGAGAGAGGAAGGAAGGGAGGGAGAGACGTTAGGTGGAAAGGCCGGCAGCACGCCCAATGATCATGTGAATCCAAGTTGCTCTTCACTGCACTCAGAGGTTACCTGAGTCCCTTCCACTTAAGACACTTAACTCCACCTTGGAACAGAGCCAGGAAGGAGCTGAGAACAAGAGAGACTAAGCAATTACCTCAAAAAACCAAACATTACTACAAAGGGCTATTTACAGGATAAGTTCAGACTAAATTAAACAATAAAAAAGGCCTAACATTCATTTCTGCCTCTCTACCAAGTGACTGTGAGCTTATAAGGAAGACCAGCATAATTACAGATAAAATAAACATATCACATATCTGACGTTGAAAGATCGTATTGCCTGAATTTGTAAACCTGGTATGTTTCTATATGTCAAAAACAACATTAATAAAAAAGTCCAATAACAAATAAATGAATAATGCCAGAGATAAAAGGTTAATTGCTTTTACTTACACAGAACTCTTTCAAATAAATAAGAAAAATGCTAAGACCTCAGAAGAGGAATGGACAAAAACTAAAACAAAATATCCTGTTAATTTATAAACTAAGATATAAGAGTAGCTAATAAGCATATAAATACTTAACAAGTTAATCAAGAAATAAAAGATAAAATAATAATTAGTACCATTTTCACTTATCAGACGAGAAAATATTGACAACTTATCAATATATATCAAGGACATTCAAAATGTTTATATATTTTGATATATTAATTCTACTTCTAGGAAATTATCCTACAGAAATAATAAAAAATGTGGACACATTTAACAATGAAATTCAACATTGTTCAAGATATATGGAAAGATTTGAAAATGTAAAATATAATACTTTTCCCAAGGTCACAAACAGATAAACATCTACCTAGTCTCATTTTAAAGAGAGACTAGAAGAGAATCTTACACCAAAACTTTTCTTGCTACTTTATTTCAGTCTTTTATCAGCTTTGCAGTAAAGCCGTCTTTCACATGTCTCATACCCTGCTTTAATTTAAGCCCAAGTGGACACAATGAATAACTCCGTGGCATTGTTTCATTAAATTAAAAGACAACAATTCTCTCTTGGACCAAATTTTTCTTCCTTCTTTCAATGAACACTCACTTCTGGGACTAAAGCTGTTTCTGACTGCCTAGGACCGATACCTTTCTTCTTATCTGGCCCTTGGCACCCCATCTGGCCAGGTCCCAGATGCCTGTTTGCTCCCTTAGCCTATAAACGGGAAATGGGCCACAGGCAGACAAGGACACAACGGCAACATGGTGTGGAAAGAGCTCAGGCTGAGGTCTACACATCTACACAGGGCCTATAGGTGCACAGAAGATGCACCCAAGTCAGTCTGGTAGAGTCACATATCAAAGAGGAGGAGAATGTCTTAGTTCATTTTGTGCTGCTATAACAGAATACCAAAGGCTGGGTAGTTTATAAAGAACAGAGTTTTTTTTCTCATAGTTCTGGAATCTGGAAGTCTAAGATCAAGGCACTGGCATTTGGTATCTGATGCCCCCTCTGGAGGGGACAATGCTGTGTCCTCATGTGGTGGAAGGCAGAAGATCAAGAGAGGGTGAACTCCTCCCACACCTGATCCCATTCATGAGGGAGGAGCCCTTATAGTGTAATCACATCTTAAAGGCCCACCTTGTAAAACCGTCACATTGGCAACACCTGAATTCGGGAGGGGATCCATTCAAACCATAGCAGAAACTGTAGAGCTGAATGGACTTTCCCCAAGTGGACAAGGGCAGTGGAGAGGTGGGAGGGTGAGTGTAGTTATTTCCAGCATGTAAACATATGTGAAGGTATCCAGGTGAGAGAGAGTGTGTCTTCAGAAACTGAAAGACTATGCAGTGTGATTATGCAGACAGGGTGCCAAGCAGGATCATATGAGCATGAGTGGGAGCTTGGGGGCAGGTGACAAAGCCTTGCAAGCTAACATGGAGGAGTTTGGGTTTTAACCTGTGAACATCTGGAGTCAGTGAGTATTCTAAGCAGGTGAAACATGATCAGATTTCAGTGTTAACCAAAACCACACAGATACTGTGGATGTAGGTTGAAGGGGTAATCTGGAGGCACATGTACCAGATGGAATGAATGATGGATCCAAAAACAGCAAAACAGGGGATGGAACAGAGAAGAGGGGTACAGGGGGAGGATTCAGAATCAAGAAGGCTTTGAGACTTACTGGATATGGGGTTGGGTTGAGAAAAAATGAGGAGGTGGTGATGACAACCTAAAAATGTTACCTTATTAAAACATTTGGCCTCTCAGTAGATCTCACACTTGAATATGCATGAGAATACTGGAATCCTTGTGAAAAATCTTGATTCCTGGGACATGCCCCAGATTAATAAAGTTGGGGAGAAGGACCAGAAGCACATTATGAGCACTCCAGGTGATTCTGACGTAAGTCTACTTTGAAAACTATAGCAGGGTCAGGCACGGTGTATTACACACCTATAATCCCAGCACTTTGGGAGGCCGAGGCGGGTGGATCACGAGGTCGGGAAATCAAGTCCATCCTGGCTAACATGGTGAAATCCCATCTCTACTAAAAATACAAAAAATTAGCCGGGCGTGGTGGCACATGCCTGTAGTCCCAGCTACTTGGGAGGCTGAGGCAGGAGAACTGCTTGAACCTAGGAGGCGGAGGTTGTAGTGAGCTGAGATCATGCCACTGCACTCCAGCCTGGGCGACAGAGCAAGACTATCTCAAAAAAAAAAAAAAAAAAAAAAAGGGAAACTACAGCAAAGAGTTTTTTCTTTTAATTTTTTCCTTTTAAATAATTTGCAAATTACTACTCCCAATGAATAACTAGTAGGTAACTATGCACAATGAAGTGAACAAAAATATTTGACGGTAGACATGGTAGACTATCTCTATGGTCTATATCTGCCAATCTAGAATGTGAGTGATGGAGGAGGGGGGACCACGAGGTGATTTCTATGAAAGAGCAGCAGCATTTAAGGGGTCGACATGGGAAGAGAAATTAGTGAAGATGGGAAGGAGAGAGCAGCAAGAGAGGAAAGGCGAGGAAGGAGAGGTAGTAACCGTGGGGACTAACTCAAGAAGCTCTGCCCCCAAGAATGCAGGACAGCCACCATAGCACTGATTATAAGTTCTCAGGGCTGCCCTTTCAGAGTGCAACATTATCTCCGTCTATTTAACTTTTTAAAAATTAAAAATATATAATTCCTGAATAATACAAAGAAACAAAATTCAAATTTCCTAATACCATGAGATTTTTCACAGGTTTAGCCAGGAAATCTAATTCGTACAAAGACTAAAGACGTGAATTCTGGGGATGCTACTGATAAGCATATTTAAGGATTATTATTTCTATTAGTTTAAACCATCAAAGCATTTTAAAAAGCCTCTAGAAATACTTTTATGAAAAGTATATGTACCTCTATTTATAAATAAACATTTTCTTTTAAGATTAAAAACTTGCTCCCAGCTGCATCAATAAACCTGTCATAGTTACATAAGTCTAAGGCAGTAGGTAATTTGGAAACAGCTCACAAATTTCCTTCTTGAGCAATTTCTGATGAGCAAAAGTCTAAAGAGAGCTAGTGGATCAGCCTGCACAAAGCGTTTGGAAGTGTGTATTCACATTCACTGATATTAAATGCATTATCCTGGAGGCAAGCTAGTGAAAACATCAGTGGGATTGAAGTGGGTTAAAAAAGAAAAACCTTTCAGAGATAAAA
Organism: Nomascus leucogenys; assembly: GCF_006542625.1. NCBI lineage: Eukaryota > Metazoa > Chordata > Mammalia > Primates > Hylobatidae > Nomascus > Nomascus leucogenys. The sequence continues at coordinate 134,142,771 of NC_044383.1, read as the reverse complement.
GCATCTTTAAAGTTTTCTGGAAAATTTAGTTACTGTCTATTGTACTTGAAACAAAATGAAAGTTAAAAATATTTCTGCCCCGAATCCCTATGGGACACCTATTACATTTTACTGCAAAGTTTTATTGAATGAACTCCCAAGTGAATGTGGGTGGACCCAGATAATGACATCTCTTCATAGGTCACAAGGAGGTGAGAAGCAATTCTTGAATTTCAGAACTTCAGCAAAGTGTAGTCTAAATGGGAGTGGCCTAAGACAGCAGGTTTGAGATTAAGTCTAAACAGGTCACCTCCAATACCATCTGTAGTTTAAAAATCCCACTAGGGGCAGATGAGTCAATTGCTTGAAACCTCTCATGTGGCTAGTGGTGTTTTGGGCCTTGCTGGAAGGTCTCTGAGTTTTACCTGCCTGATCTTTTTTGGCAGACCTAGAATCTTCCTTTCCCCCCATCTTCCTCCTTCTCCTCCATGTATCCCATCTTGGTGTTGTGACCTGAGTCTACTCTGCTCTCCAGCCAAGGCCCAAACTTCAGGACCTTGACTCTGGGTTCTATTCCTGTGACTGATGTACTTGCCACTACCAAGAGATTGGATAGGAGTTTGGATAGAGTTTCATATGTATTTGCAATTAGATGTCGTAACAACATGTATTAATAAAACACGCTCTATACAGAAATAAAATAGACATACACATTTTATTATTAGATATTGCATAAGACAGTTAAAAATAATGAGATCCCACAAAAAACGTGCTGGCTGAGGTGGCTCACTCTTGTAATCCCAGCACTTTGGGAGGCAAAGGTGGGAGGATCGCTTGGGCCCAGGAGTTTGAGACCAACCTCGGTAACATAGTGAAATCCCATCTCTACAAAAAATAAAAAATTAGCCAGGTGTGGTGGTGCATGCCTGTAGTCCCAGTTACTTGGGAGGCTGAGGTTGGAGGATCACTTGAGCCCAGGAGGTCAAGGCTGCAGTGAGCTGTGATTGTACCACTGCATTCCAGCCTGGGCAACAGAATGAGACCCCATCTCAAATAAATACATAAATAAATAAATTTGGCCTATGAATGGCTCTCATACTTGTTAAAAAAATAGATTCCTCTGCCTGTAATCCCAGCACTTTGGGAGGCTGAGGTGAGAGGATTGCTTGAGGCCAGGAGTTCAAGGCTGCAGTAAGTCATGACTGCAACATTGCACTCCAGCCTGGGTTATAGAGCAAGACCCTGCCTTGCTCTAAAAAACAAAAAATATATTTCTGAGCCCCGCCCCCAGATTGGTGACGTCAGCGGGGAGAACCAAGAAAGTGTTTTTAAGGAGCATGGTGGTGCTTCTTAGGTAAGTCCACTTTGAAAAACGGATCAAAAAGTGTTCCTTTAATTTTTCCATTTCAATGTTATGTAAATTGCTATCCCCAGCTAGTCATTAGTAGATACGATACACAAGTGAAGAGAACAAAAAAGTGATGCAGTATAGACGGGCTATGTATTTTTCCTTTGTGCCTTGTAAATAACCTCCTTTAGCTACTACATGAGCACAAGCAATGGAAAAAGCTTTTTAGGTCGTCTGAGGAAAATCAGGAGTTTTCAACTGATATATATTATTATAGCAAGGAAAGAGAAAATACATTATTTTTTTCTACCCTGGCATTTATGCTTGACTAGGTATTAGCTAAAATAAGCAGAAATTTTTTTGGCGGGGGGTAGAATATAGCTTTTTGATTACCTAGAGTTTGTTCTTTTAGAGATAGACTGCTGGGGAGGTAAGATCTTATCTGTGGTGAAGAATGTATCTGAACAAACAGCAAAATGAAATTCTAAGTTGTCTCCTAGCTACTGATCTTAGCTGGCATCTGAGAAATTCTGTAAATGACACCGGCCCCCATGCGCTGACCCTGATATGCTAGCATGCGGAACATCAAAGGGGAAAGCACACTAAAGGGGAAAAAACTCTTAAACCCTAAGGCATTGAGTTCTATTTTTGAAAAACAAATTTGATGAAAAGCCCATAAAATTACATAAAACTGGGGTCATTTAAAAATTGGGAAAAACTATCCCTGCTTGTCCTAATTTCAAATAATGACATTTTTTTTCATGCTAAACATACAGCCTATGGGATTTTGGGTTTCTGTCCCCCTCCAAATAAAGTAGAAAACAGATTATCTTATCTTTTTTTTTTTTTTTTTTTTTCTTGTTCTTGGCTTCTAAAGCTCTGCTTGTTAAGTGAACTTCTGAGCTTATGAGAAAGATAAAAGCCTTTTTCATGTGAGGTAGAGAGGAAAGTGGTAGGGAAGGACCAGGAAAATGTTATTACTAATAACCTGCCCAAATTAGGTAAGCACAGGGGGTGAACCAAAAGATCTGATAATTATTTTTTTCTAAGTAAAAATTTAATGGCTGCAAAGGGAAAGACCAACGAATTGAATGGGCAGTGAGTCTAGCTCCTAACTCGCATTTAAGAAATGTTTCATAATGATGGCGGTTGCCCACGTGAATGCCCGCCCACTGCAAGAATGAAAGTGAATGAAATCCTTTAGAAGACGTTTGATTAGGCGCTATTCCCTGACAGAAGTCAGCTTGCACCAAGAAAGGAACAATCCATCCTGTTGAGGGTAGGGTGATGGTTACCAATACTCAATTAGACAAAAGGTGACACCCAGGGGTTTATAATTCTCGAGGCGCCCCAATTAATTTATGTAGCTGCTAGTGTGTGTCAAGCTGAGTTGGGAGTTTAAAATTTTTTTTTTAATGTATTTCTTCTCAATAGTATTCATATTTATTAATGTTCATTCGGTAATGTTATTCCCCTGCAGAGAAAAGGAAACGTGTTCATCTTAGCATTTTTGCCTACTTCCTCTTCCTTTTCTCCTTGTTTTAATTAACAATTGCTCAGTGCCCTGAGGGCTGTCATTAATTAAAAGATTTAAAAAAAAAATCCTTCAGGAATAAGAAGAACTGATATTTTCTTCTTTTTAAACATGAAAGTGGTTTTAAGATTTATTTTGTAGTGAGTTTCTCTCTTTTAATATTCCTCTCCTTGTGATTACATGTATTTCCAAAAGATTCAGTTGTTTTTATGCAACTATAGGAGTTTTCAATATAGGAAATAAAATCTCTTGATGTTTTATTAATTCATGCTTTCCTAAGGGTTTGGTAAAAGAGCTTTTACACCATGGGAATGATGCTTTAATAGAAAAGAATATAAACATTAGTGACTCTTATAATTGGGAAAATGCACGGTTTGGTAGTTTCTTTTTTCCATTGTTTAAGAAAAAGGTAAAGATGTGCTTGGGAGTGAAATAATTCACTGATGAAGGCAGATGGAGGAGATAAGTAGTAAGTATGTATGCCTTGAAGCCATTAGGCTGTGACTTACACTATCTAATTAACTATTTTGACCACTGATAGAATTTTTTCTCCCTTTAGTCTATGAAAAAACAGATTAAATAAGAGACTATAAAGGGACTAAAATGATTCCAAAGGTGGCTTAATGAAAATGAATAAAATGTTCTGCAGTTTTATGGAAGGTTATAAACCTTATGAAGTGAGCCGTTTTCTGATGATAAAATGCTGCTGGAAAGGCGGTCAAGAACCTTCCCCAACACAGGAGAACAGTCTCTTTCAGTACCGAGGTCATCAGGAGAGGCTTACAAATATTTTATCACTGCTCAAATCCCTTTTGATGCAGTTTCTGAACTCCATTTCTCATGTTAAAATATCAATGCAAACCATAGGAATTAATTTAAAAAACAATTTGTGTTTGAATTGAATTATAAAAGCCAGTTTGTCTTTATTGAGGCCTCTTGGTGGGAAATCCTTAGTGAATCGGTAGGTCTTTTCTTCAGTTCGTCTTCTCCTTAGCCTTTTTTGGGATGTGATAAACCCACACTCCAACCCTTTTCAGCAACACCAGCAGACACACACTTTTCAGTGCAGTCATTTCTAGTTAATCATCCATCAACTCTGCTCAGCACATTCCTCTCCTTTTCCAAATGTGGGCCACTGCATGGCTCCCTATTGGCCCACTCTGATCTCCTCTCTCTATAGTCTATTCTTCAAAGACTTTGGCCACAAATGATTATTTGGCCAACGCTGTGGCAAATAATCCTAAATACAAATCATTAATCCTGAGTTTGTGCACTTCTTGACCTTTTGATTTAAAATACCTTTAAAATCATGAAAGCAAGGCTGGGTGTGGTGGCTCACGCCTGTAATCCCAGCACCCTGGGAGGCCGAGGTGGGCAGATCACTTGAGGTCAGCAGTTTGAGACCAGCCTGATCAACATGGTGAAACCCCGTCTCTACTAAAAATAAAAAAAAATAATAATAAAAAAAGCCAGGCGTGGTGGTGTGCACCTGTGATCCCAGCTACTCAGGAGGCTGAGACAGGAGAATCACTTGAACCTGGGAGGCACAGGTTGCAGTCAGCTGAGATCATGCCACTGCACTCCAGCCTGGGTGACAGAGCTAGACTCTGTCTCAAAAAAAAAAAAAAAAAAGTTATGTTTACACTATACTATAGTCTAAAAGTGTGCAATAGCATTATATCTAAAAAAGCAATATACAGACCTTAATTAAAATGCATTATTGCTAAAAATGCTAATGATCATCTGGGCCTTCAGTGAGTCATAATCTTTTAGCTGGTAGAGATCTTGCTTCCATGAGTCCCTGTCACCCAGGCTGCAGTGCAGTGGCGCGATCTTGGCTCACTGCAACCTCCTCCTCCTGGGCTCAAGTGATTCTTCTGCCTCAGCCTCCTGAGTAGCTGGGACTACAGGCATGCACCACCACGCCCAGCTAATTTTTCTATTTTTGTAGAGATGAGGTTTCACCATGTTGGCCAGGCTGGTCTTGAACTCCTGACTTCAAGTGATCCACACACCTTGGCCTCCCAAAGTGCTGGGATTACAGGCATGAGCCACTGCGCCCAGCCGACAATTTCTTAAAGTAAGATAGCAATGAAGTTGCTGCATTGATGGACTCTTCCTTTCACAGAAGATCTCTCTGTAGCATCTGATGCTATTTGATAGCAATTTACACACGATAGAACTTCTCTTGAAATTGGAGTCAATCTTCTGAAACCTTGCTCCTGCTTTTAAACTAAGTTTATGGAATATTCTAAATCCTTTGTTGTCATCTCAACAATGTTCACAGCATCTTCACCAGGAGTAGATTCCATCTCAAGAAAACACTTTCTGGCCAGGCATGGTAGCTCACGGCTGTTATCCCAGCACATTGGGAGGCTGAGGCGGGAGGATCACTTGAGCCCAGGAGTTCAAGTCCAGCCTGGGCAACATGGTGAAACCCCCGTCTCTACAAAAAATACAAAAATTAGCTAGGTGCGGTGGCACGTGCCTGTACCAGGTTACTCAGGAGGCTGAGGTGGAAGGATCACCTGAGCCTGGGGAAGCTGAGGCTGCACTGAGCTGTGATCACACCATTGCACTCCAGCCTGAGCGACAGACAGAGTGAGACACTGTCTCAAAAAAACAAGACAAAACCAAAAAACACTTTCTTTGCTCTTCCATAAGAAACAACTTATCCATTCAAGTTTGATCGTGAGATTGCGGCAAGATTCAGTCTTGTCTTTAGACTCCACTTCTCATTCTAGTTCTCTTGCTGTTTCCACCACATCTGCAGTTACTTCCTCCAGTGAAGTCTTGACCCCTCAAAGTCATCCAGGTGGGTTGGTATCAACTTCTTCCAAATTCCTGTCAATGTTGATATTTTGACCTTCTTTCATAAATCACAAATGTTCTTAATGGCATCTGGAATGATAAATCCTTTCCAGAAGGTTTCCAATGTACTTTGCCCCGATCCATCAGAGGAATCACTACCTATGTTAGGTTAGCCTTAGAAAATGTATTTCTTAAATAATAGAGCTTGAAAGTTAAAATTATTCCTCGATCCATGGGCTGTAGAATGGATGTTGTGTTAGCAGGCATGAAAACAACATTCATCTCCTTGTACATCTCCATCAGAGCTGTTGGGTGACCAGGTGCATTGTCAATAAGGAGTAACCTTTGAAAGGAATCTTTTTTTTTTTTTTTTCTGAGAAATGGTCTCAATAGTGGGCTTAAAATATTCAGTAAGCCATGCTTACTGACATGTGCTGTCATCCAGGCTTTGTTGTTCTTTTTGTGGAGCACAGGCAGAGTAGATTTGGCATCATCCTGAAAGGTTCTAGGATTTTTGGAATAGTCAATGGGCATTGGCTTCAACTTCAAATCACCAACTGTGTTAGCCCCTAACAAGACAGGCAGCCTGTACTTTGAAGCTTTGAAGCCAGGCATTGACTTCTCTCTAGCTATGCAAGTCTTACACGGTATCTTTTCCCAAGAGCAGCCTGTTTCATTGCGGGCACCTGTAGCCCCAGCTACTCGGGAGGCTGAGGCAGGAGAATGGTGTGAACCCGGGAGGTGGAGCTTGCAGTGAGCTGAGATCGTACCACTGCACTCCAGCCTGGGCGACAGAGAGAGACTGCCTCTCAAAAAAAAAAAAAAAAAAAAAAAAGAAGAAGCCTGTTTCATTATAGGGAAAATCTGTTGTTTTGCATAGCCACCTTCATCAATGATCTTAGCTAGATTTTCTGGAGAACTTGCTGCAGCTTCTACATCAGCACTTGCTGTTTCACCTTGCACTTTTATGTTATGAAGATGGCTTCTTTCCTTAAACCTCATGAACCAACCTCTTTTAGCCTCAAATTGTTCTTCAACAGCTTCCTTACCTCTCTCAGCCTTTACAGAGCTAAAGAGAGTTAAGGTCTTGCTCTGGATTAGGCTTTGGCTTAAGGGAATGTTGTGGCTGGTTTGATCTTCTACCCAGACAACTAAAACTTCTATATCCGCAAAAAGGCTGTTCCACTTTTAATCATTTGTGTGTTCTAATCATCTGTGTGTTCACTGGAGTAGTACTTTTAACTTTCTTCAACAACTCTTCCTTTTGCATTCACAATTTGGTTGTTGGGTACAAGAGGCCTAGCTTTTAGCCTATCTTGGCTTTTGAGATGCCTTCCTCACTAAACTTAATCATCTCTAGCTTTTAGATTTAAAGTGAGAGACATGCTACTCTTTCTTTCACTTGAACACTTAGAGGCCATTGTAGGGTTACTAATTGACCTAATTTCAATGTTGTTGTGTCTCAGGGAATAAGAAGGCCTGGAAAAAGGGAGAGAGGCAGGAGAATGACTAGTCACTGGAGAAGTAGGAGAACACACAGCATTCACGGATTAAGTTTGCTGTCTTATATGGGCATGGTTTGTGGTACCCCAAAACAATTACAGTAGTAACATCAAAGATCACTGATCATAGATCACAGATATAATGAAAAAGTTTTAAATATTGGAAGAATTCCCAAAATGTGACAGAGACGTGAAGTGAGCACATACTCTTGGAAAAATGGTACCAAAAGACTTGCCCAGTGCAGGGTTGCCACAAACCATCAATTTGTAAAAAAAAAAAAAAAAACCCCTCAATATCTGCTAAGCACAGTAAAGTGAAGCACAATGAAATGAAGTATGCCTATAAATTATTAGTTCTTTATGATAGTGTCTCAAAGTAGAATTACTAGGTTAAAGTTTGTGAACACACACATCTAGATTAAGATACAGACATCTTACATATCTAACATAGACATTAAGATATATTGACAATGCCAACTTTTTGTTGCCAAAGTGGTGATGTTTGTTTTTTTCTGCTTTTTATTTTAAAATTATTTCAAACTTACAGAAAAATTATAAGAATAGTACAATGGATACTATTTAATCATCTGATTTAAAAAACCTGGATACCCTTTGCCCAAAGATGCAATCAAGTTTTGCCAATTGGCTCAATCCCGGCCTTCATAGCAAAAGCCCTTCTCCAGGATCCTAGGTTGCACCCAATTCCGGGTCTCTCTAGTCGCCTTCAGTCTAGATCAGTTCCTCAATCTCTACTTTATTTTCATCGTGAAGATTACATTATCAATATCAGTTTTAATGTTTCATCATCTTCTGAAGTGCAACAAATCTAAAACTGATTTCAGCATCTTTCTCTGCAAATCAACTTTCTCACTAAAGTCTTACTTTTTTTTATCATCCTTCTTCCAACATCCTAGACTTAAAACTTTCCCTTTCCCTTAATCCACACATAGTTATCAAATTGTTAAACATTATTATTCAATTGTCCTTCAATACATTTACTTGCACTTTCCTACTGGCACTTAAACTCAACATGTCCATCACTCGACTCATCAGCTTCTTTCTAATACCTCCTCCTCAGCTTCCCATCTGCATGAATAACCTCTGCATGGCACCAACACTGGCCAAGTGGGCCAAGGTAGCATGAGGAAAGACAGGCAGCTGGAAAGGACCTGGCCCTGTGTGCTAGAAGAATAGGTAGGAATAGAAGAGGGAGGGCATGAAGTGTGAATAATCCCTTAAATGCTAAGTTGCATAATCCAATTTTATTCATGTCTTCTTTCTGTACTATACTGTGGGCATTTTAAGGCTCTAGCCATTTAAAAAGCTGCTTGAGAATGCGATCACTAATAAGCTTTTTGTATACAGAGAGGACTAAATAAAAGTTTGTTGATAAATAAAGTTGATAAATTACACTGAGACTTAAAGTCTTTGAGAGTTCATACTCTACCGTGAATTGCTTTCTTCTCTAAATGTGGCATGAACATATTGAACCATCTGATTTTAAAAACATGGGAAATCATTTCACCTTCCCTCTAAACAACAGTAGAAAGACTGTGTGTACTAATTTAGCAAACACTGATTTTGCAGAAAAGAAACATTCAGCAAATACTTATTCAGGGCCTGGTACACACACACACACACACACACACACACACACACACATATACACATGCATATTTATAGACAAATATAATTGATGCATTATTTAATTAAGGAAGTGATAACCATTTGGGAATAAAAGTATGAAAACATATATCCTCAATTAAATAGAGTACCTTTTAAAATGATAAGCATATTGGCTTAATTTTTTTCGCAGTCTTTTAAAAACTGGGTTCCAGTTTTCATAAGCCAATAAGGAAAGCTAGCGGTTGTGCTCTTGGAGAGGAAAAGCGTGTTTTTGGCTGGCAGTGTGTGTGGTGGCAAATGCATAAATTCTGTATCTAATATCTGGCTTCCCATTCCTGTTCTGCCACTTGCTAACTGTGTGAGGGGGTGAGATGGGTCCTCCAGACCCCAGCTTCTTCATTTGTAAAATGGGGGAATGAGGATAGTTCCCACCTCATATGTTGTTGCATTAAATGAATTAATACACATGAAGAGTTCATAACAAATGGTGAAGATGGATGATGCCCTTCTGAGGATTCTTTGAGTTGCAATAATCTTATTTAAATCCAATCAATCCTGATTATTAATTCATTTACTGATTCAATTAACATTCACTGTAGTTCAGTAAGCTAGGAGCAGTGATGGGTAAGACATAGTTCCCATCATCAAAGGATATCATATTATAAAAATTGAAGAATCAAAATAATACTGTTGGGCAAGGATGAGACACTTCCCTTCTCTTCCCAGCTTTCTATCTCAGCTCGCAAGAGAAAACATCCATCCTTGCATGGCTCAGTGGATTCTTGGATAAATCCCTCATGGCCAGCTCTTTACTTTAGTTCTGAACTAGTTCTTATGGGAGAGGAGCTGCTTATCTGATTAAATCTGTTATTTATGGGGCCATGTTTCCCCTAGTGATCAGTAACACTGCACAGAAATATAATGGGTATCTCTGGGCTCCGTTCAGCCTGATATTGGACAGGTGAGCATGCCCACATACTCAGGTTCTTTTTCTTTCTCTCTGCTGTCCTTGGCTTCACCTTTTCCCTCTCCCTCCACCTACCAACTCTCTGAATATGAGAGTGCATGTACATATACACCTCCCACACATGAGCATAGGATCCCAAGGTCTAGATTTTGGATGGGACATAAGAGATTCCATGCCTTCTTTGTCCCAAATTACGCCTGCCATCCAGCTTTCCCTTGGATTTTCAGGGAGCTGTTCAGATATCGATAAAATTTACACTGGATTTCTTATTTGATTATTGACCCTTTTGTAGGTGTTCTTTGGCAGAGAACCCTATAGGTAAGAAGAACAAGTGCCAGGATTTGGATATCCTGAACACCTAAAAATGTGTTATGTAAACTTTTTCTACAAGACATTTTATCTCCTAAAAACAAAACTCTCTTAAATTATAATCCTCCAATTGCTCTGTTTCTTTAGTCATCTTTATCTTGGATGATATCTACATAAATTGTCTCAATTTTTCTCCTCCTTCTCCTCCTCCTCTTCCTTTTAGTTTTGTATTTTAGTTCTGGAAGCCGTTCTTTGAGATAATCTACCCAGTCTCTCTGTAGCTGAGGAAACAGGAACAGAGTGGTTAAATATTTAATTAGCCTGTAATCTCAGCACTTTGGGAGGCTGAGGGCAGGTGGATCACCTGACGTCAGGAGTTCAAAACCAGCCTGGCCAACATGGTGAAACCCTGTTTCTACTAAAAATACAAAAAAATTAGCCAGGTATGGTGTTGTGTGTCTGTAGTCCCAGCTACTCGGGAGGCTGAGGCAGGAGAATCACTTGAACCTGGGAGGCAGAGTTTGTAGCGAACCAAGATCATACCACTGCACTCCAGCCTGGGTGACAGAGCGAGACTGCATCTCAAAAAAATCAAAATCAAAATAAAATAAAATAAAATAAATATTTAATTAAGGACATGCAGCTAGTTAACGGCTAAGCTGGAACTTGAGTCCAGATTTGCAGACTTCATGTACTGTTCTTCCCATCAAACTATGTTATCTCCTAATTTCTGACTCCATCTTTGACATATTTCAGTTTTCATCCCAGCTACATCAACAATATTGTCTCAGTTTCACCCCCTCCTCTTTGAGCCCTGCTGCCGTTGTCTTAACTCAGGCCTTCACCATCTCCCATTTCCATCTCTTTCCTCCAGTCTTTCCCACATGGGGCTGCTAGAGTCAGTTCTCTGAAACAAAATATGAACTTACTAGTCTTCTGGTTTATAGACCTGCAATGCTCTTTATTGCCCCCTGGATTGGCTCCAAATTCCTTGAGATGGCATTCTAGCTGGAAGCTATCGTTTTAGACTCATTTCTTGCCACTCTTTCTCCACCTTTCCAACTTCCCTACCCCCATAGTGCCTGTGCCTTGGCAACAGACTGGTCCCCAATTACAGTATGCCCATGCCTATTTTTCACATTCTTAATAATTGAACTAAACTCTGATCAATGCAAACGTTATCTCTTCTAACTATCTGAGTCAGACCAATCACTCTGTTACCAGTAATTTTATCACACCTGGTCATGCCATTGATGGCATTTGTTGCATGATATGGTTTTCATTTGGATCCATGCTTTCCCCACCGGGCCATGAGCACCTAGAGAGCAGGGACTAGTGCTCTCTTCCTCTTTATGTTTCCAGGGCCTAGCCCTGGTTCTAACAGTTTTTTGGGTCATCTTTAGGGTTTTCTATATGTCAGATCATGTCATCTGCAAACAGATAATTTTACTTCATTTCCAATCTGAATGCCTTTTATTTCTTTCTTATCTAATTGCTCTGGCTAGGACTTTCAGTGCTCCGTTGAATAGACATGATGAGAGTGGCCATCCTTGTCTTGTTCCTGATGTTAGAAGAAAAGGTTTCAACTTTTCACCATTGAGGACGATGGTAGCTGTGGGTTTAACATACATGGCCTTTATTATGTTGAGGTCTATTCCTTTTATACCTAGTTTGTTGAGAGTTTTTATCATGAAAGAACATTAAATTTTGTCAAATGATTTTTCTGTGGCTATTGAGATGGACATATGATTTTTATTCCTCACACTGTTAATGCTGTGTTTCACATTTATTGACATGTCTACACTGAATCATACTTGCATCTCAGGGACAAAGCTCAATTGATTATGGTGTATGATTCTTTAATATACTGTTGAATTTGGCTTGCTATTATTTTATTGAGGATTTTTGCATCCATGTTCATCAAGGATATTGGCCTGCAATTTTCTTTTTTTGTAGTGTTCTTGCCTGTCTTTGGTAATTCTGACCTTGTAAAATGCGTTTGGAAGTGTTCTCATTATCTTCAATTTTTTTGAAGAGTTTGGGAAGACTTGTTATTAATTATTCTTTAAATGTTTGATAGAATTCAGTAGCGAAGCCATCTGGTCCTCACTTTTTCTATTTTGAGAGATTTTTGAATAGTGATTTAACCTCCTTACTTATTAGTAGTACCTTCAGATTTTTTATTTCTTCATGATTCAGTCTTGGTAGGATGTATGTGCCTAGGAATTCATTCATTTCTTCTAGGTTATCCAATTTGCTTGTTCATAGTAGTTGTTCATAATAGTCTCTTATCCTTTGTATTTCTGTTGTATCAGTTGTAATCTCTCCTCTTTCATTTTTTACTTTATGTATTTGAGACTCTTCTTATTTTTTTCTTAGTCTAGCTAAAGCCTTGTCAATTCTGTTTTTCAAAACACCAACTGTTAAGTTTTGTTGACCTTTTCTATTGTTTTTCTAGTCTTTATTTATTTCTGCTCCAATCTTCTTTCTGCTAACTTTGGGCTTAGTTTGTTCTTCATTTTCTGGTTTCTTAAAGTTTAAAGTTAGGTTGTTATATTTGAGATCTTTCTTTTTGCTTAATGTAGGTGTTTATTACAGTAATCTTCCCTCTTAGAACTGCTTTTGCTTCATCTCATAAGTTTTGGTATGTGAAGTTTCTATTTTCACTTGGCTCAATTTTTAAAAAATTTTCTTTCAATTTCTTCTTTGACTCATTGGTTGTTCAGAAGTATGTTGTTTACTTTCTATATATTTGTGAATTTTCCAGTTTTCCTCCTGTTATTGATTTCTAGTTTCTTACTTTTGTGGTTGGAAGAGATAATTGTTATGATTTCAATCTTTTTGAATTTGTTAAGGATTCCTTTGTAGACTAATATATTGCTATAAACTGAAAGTTTATGCCTCCCTACATTTCACATGTTAAAATGTAATAATCAATGTGATGATATGATACTAGGAGCTGGGGCCTTTGGGAGGTGACTAGATCATGAAGGTGGAGCCCTCACGAATGGGATTAGTGTCCTTATATAAGAAGCTCTTGCCCCTTCCATTAGTGAGGACAGCTGTTCATGAGCCAGTAAGTGGACCCTCACTAGACAGTAAATCTTCTGCCACCTTTATCTTGAACTTCTCAGCCTCCAGAACTGTGAGAAATACATTTCTGTTGTTTAAAAGCCATTTAGTTTATGGTATTTTGTTATTGCAGCCCAAAAGGGCTAAGATACATATAAGGATCCTGGAGAATGTTCTATGTGTGCTTGACATGCATGTGTACTCTGCTGCTGTTAGATGAAATGTTCTGTATATGTATGTTAAGTCCATTTGGTCTAAAGTATAGTTGAAGTCCAGTGTTTCCTTATTAATTTTTTTGACTGCATGATCTTCCCATTGTTGAAAGTGGGGTATTGAAGTCCCCTACTATTATTGTATTGCTTTCTATTTCTCCCTTCAGATACATTAAAACTGCTTTACATATTTAGATGCTCTGATGTTAGATGTATGTAAACATAATTATTATATCCTCTTGATGAAATTATCCCTTTATTATTATATAACGACCTTCTTGGTTTCTTGTTTCAATTTTTGACTTAAGCTCTTTTTTGTCTGATATTGGTATAGTTACCCCTGTTCTCTTTTGGTTTCCATTTGCATGGAATATCTTTTCCTATCCCTTCACATAAACCTAGGTGTAACCTGAAGTTAGAGTGAGTATCTTCTAGGCAGCAGATTTAAAACAAAAATCAATTTAGCCGTTCTTTTTCTTTCAAATGGAGAATTTAGCTCATTTACATTTAAAGTAATTATTGATATGAAAGGACTTACTGCTGACATTTTAGTAATTCTTTTCTGACTGTTTTGTAGTTCTTACTTATACTCCTTTCTTCTTCTCCTGCTATTTTCCTTTGTGATTTGATGATTTTTTTAAAAAAATAGTGTATGTTTTGGTTACTTTATCTTTATATTTTGTGGTCTACTACAGGTTTTTGTTTTGTGGTTACCATGGGGCTTGCATATAACATATTATAGTTATAACAGTGTATTTTAAGCTTATGACAACTTCAATTGCATACAACTCCCCACTTTTACTTTCTCATTTTGTTTTTAATGTCAGAATTTACTTCTTTTTATATTATGTATCCATTAACAAATTATTGTAGCTATAGTTATTTTTAATACTTTTGTATTTTAACTGTTATACTAGAGCTAAAAGTGATTTATACATCATCATTACACTATTAGAGTATTCTGAATTTGACTGTACTTACTTACTCGTACTTACCCTGACCAATGATGTTATTAATTAGTGTCTTCTCATTTCAGCTTGAAGAACTCCCTTTATCATTTTTTGTAAGTCAAGTCTAGTGGTGATGAACTCCTTCAGCTTTTGTTTGTCTGGAAAAATGTTTATTTTTCCTTCATTTCTGAAGGACAGCTTTGCTAGATAAAGTATTTCTGGTTGGCATTTTTTTTTTTCTTTTAGCACTTTGACTATATCATCCCACTCTTTCCTGGTCTGCTGGGGTTTCTGCTAAGAAATCTTCTAACAGTCTAATGAAGGCTCCTTGCATGTGATAGGTCTCTTTTCATACCACTTTCAAAATCCATCATCTTCGCTTTTTGACATTTGATTATAATGTGTCTTGGTGAAGTTTTCTCTGGCTTGAACCTGTTTGGGAACCTCTGAGCCTCATGTATCTGGATGTCCATATTTCACTCCACTTGGAAAAATTTTAGCTATGATTTCTTTAAATAAATTTATTTTCCTTCCTCTCTATATTCTCATTTGGAGACTCCTATGATGCATATATTCTTTTGTTTGGTGGTGACCTATAAATCCCATAAGCTTTCTTTGTTCAATTCTTTTTTCTTCTTTTCTCATTTGACTGCATAATTTCAAATGACCTGTCTTTGAGTCCACAAATTATTTCTTTTGTTTGATCAAGTCTGTTGTTGCCTCTCTATTGCATTTTTTATTTCATTCATTGTATCCAAGAGTTTGTTTAGTTAATTATTTATGTTTCTTTGTTAAACTGCTTGGCTGGGTGTGGTGGCTCATGCTTGTAATCCCAGCACTTTGGGAGGCCAAGGCAGGTGGATCCCTTGAGGTCAGGAGTTTGCGATCAGCCTGACCAACATGGTGAAACCCTGTCTCTACTAAAAATACAAAAATTAGCTGAGCGTGGTGGTGGGCACCTGTAATCCCAGCTACTCGGGAGGCTGAGGCAGGAGAATCATTTGAATGTGGGAGGAGGAGGTTGCAGTGAGCTGAGATCATGATACTGCATTCCAGCCTGGGTTACAGAGTGAGACTCTATCTCTAAAAAAACAAAACAAAACAAAACTTCTCATTTTGCTTATGTACTTTTTCTGATTTTTGTTTAGTTGTCTGTGCTTCTCTTATAGCTCACTGAGCTTTCTTTAAACAATGATTTTTGAATACTATTGTCAAGCAATTCATAAATCTTCCTTTCTTTGGGGTTAGTTATGGGAAATGTATTGTGAACACGTTAGTTTTTCACATTCCTTGAAGTTTTGCACTCCTGTCTTTGCATTTAAATAAGCATTCACTCCCTCTAATTCTTACTGACTGGCTTAGGGAGAGAAATAACTTGGCCAGTCAGCCCAGCTAGATATTCTCTGGATCCCTCCCTCCCTTCCTTCCTTCCTTCTCTCTTTCTTCCTTCCTTCCTTCTCTCTTTCTTCCTTCCTTTCTGTGTCTCTCTCTTTCTTCCTCTCTCTCTCTTTCTGGTGAAAAGACTCCCAGGCTGGAGTGCAGTGGTGTAATCATAGCTCACTGCAGCTTTGACCTCCTGGGCTCAAGCAATCCTCATGCCTCAGCCTCTGGAGTAGCTGGAACTATAGGCATGCACCACCACACCCAGTTAATTTAAAAAAACAATTTTTGTAGATACAGGGTCTCAGTAGGTTGCTCAGGCTGGTCTCAAACTCTTGGGCTCAAGTGATCCTCCTGCCTTGGCTTTCCAAAATACTGAGATTACAGGCATGAACCACTGTACACAGTCTCAGACCTTTGCTATGGATGCATCCATCCCACGCTCATCTTCTCTTTTGTGTCTTAAGCTTGTATGCCTTCTCGCAGTCTCACTGAGTCACAGTGGATGCTCAGTGCCTCTGCTTTGTTCTTTAGGGTGATGCCCTAGGGAAAAAAATGCTCAAGTTTATGTGCCTTCTCCCAATCTTGCAGAGGCAAGCTGGCTGGCTGTGCAGGCTCCCAAGCCATCTGCAAAGGCTCACACTCACTGTGCATTGGGAGGAAGACTGGAGGGGGTGAGAGGGAAATGCGCAGGGATCCAGTCACAGAGTGTGTGTGAAGGTGAGCCATGACAAACATTGGAAGTCCTCATGGGGCCATTTGGGGTGGGTGTGCTGTTGAGACATCCCAACTGACTTTTAAGTGGACTACCTGATGGAATCGGAGAAGATGGTTAGTAGGTTACATGGTCCTTTGTTGAGTTTCCTGGTTAGTTGCTGTGAATCCCTTCCTCTCTTCCCTGCTCCCAGGCTCCCCCAGCTACTCAGTTATACTGATTTTTTTTTAGTATTCTGGGTGGGGCAAGAAAGAGATAGGCCTCTTGAGCAGCATTCTGCACAGCTGGGAAGGCCAGGAGCTCATTCACTATGCTTTTTACTTCCCTTCATGGGAGAAACTTGTGGACCACGTGGGTCTGTGTCACTGACCTATGCCAAATTGGGGGAGGAGTAATGTGGGTAAAATGAAACTGTTCTTCTTACCCTCTTCAATGCATCAATTCTTAGATTTTTGCTCCAACAGCATGCTGAAGCTTCTCTGGACTCTCAGACTCCCACCAAGTTAATCTTTTTCATGGATGGCTGTCTAAATTGGTGCACTGTAGGGAGATGAGGGTAGAAAGCTCCTATATTCCTCCATTTTGCTGACATTACACTTCTGGAACACTTGACATTACAAAGATGGCAATATGCTCTAAATTCCTCTACAGATTCAATGCAATCCTTATAAAAATACTGACTGCCTTTTTTGCATAAAATAATAACCTGATCCTAAGATTTGTATAGAAATGCAAGGAACCCAAATAGCCAAAATAATCTTGAAAAAGAACAAAGATGAAGCACTCACACTTCCAAATTTTGAAACTTATTATAAAACTACAGTAATTAAGACTGTGATACTGACATAAGGATAGGCATATAAATCAATAGAATACAATTAAGAGTCCAGAGATAAGCCCATACATTTGTGGTCTATTGATTTCAACAAAGTGGTTATAATAGCCAAAAATTGAAAAAATCCAAATGTTCATCAACTTATTATACAAAATGTGACATATCCACACAATGGAATTTTTTGATAACAAAAAGAAACGCAGTACTGATACATGCTACAACATAGATGAAAACTCAAAGACATTATGCAAAGAGAAAGAAGCCAGTCACAAAATATCACATATTATACGACCCCATTTATATGACATGTCTGGAATAGGCAAATGTACACAGAGAAGAAGTAGGTTAGTGGTTACCTAGGATTTGGGACTAAGTGAGGGGAGAATAGGCAGTGATTATTTTGGGGAGGGGACGATGAAATTGTTCTAAAATTAGGTTACAGTGACAGGTGTGCAACTTTGCAAATATTCTAAAAACCCTTGAATTGTACACTTTAAACAGGTGAACTTTATGGTATGTAGATTATAGTTCAATAAATCTGTTAAAAATTTGAAAGACAGAAGCATTTTCTTATCACTGATGTGTCCTAGGTATGCATGGTTACTTTACTGCCATTTATGGTTACTTTACTGCCATTTTAGGTTAATATGGGCAACTCAGATAGTTAACTGTTCCCCGTTCATACCTAACCCTCCATAACTATAAGGCAGGCATGACTACCCAGAGATGAAAATTCTACACTACACAGGATTCTCAACTTAGTCCTCTAAAAAAAAGTTTGAGCTGCTCTTTTTATTGTCTTTATTTTCTGTAATGAAACACTTGTTTTATTCCATCCAAACAACTCCTAGGTACTCATGAACTCCATTCATTTTCTTTTCTCACTCTTGCTCTCACTCTCTTTTCCCCTTCAAAGTAATATCCATTTCCCAAGTATTAAAATCTGATCTTTAAGAAAAGTTACGCTTATTTATTACTATGATGATGTCATCTCTACCCTCCTTGAATCTACCCTCCTTAGAAATACACTGAACATAAACTATATGCCAGACTCTGATTACCAGTGAGGATCCAAAGATGAATGACCCAAATTTCTGGCTGGAAGAAGCTTTCAGTCTAAGTGAAGTGACAGATACGTGTACATGGCACTCAATGAGTATATGACAACATAAAACAATGCAACAGGTGCAGAAGGGGAGTATAATTACTTTCAATCAAAAGAGATGGAAAGGCCTCCAAATTCAAACAGATCTTCGTAAGTCTGTCATATTGTCAATTGACTTCAAAGCTTTACAAGATATCATGAATCAAATTCCAAAGTTAAAGAACAAAGTATAGGACTTAATAGTTGGTCCCTTTTCATAAATGGAACCTATTTGTTAATTTCATATTTGTGTGGACCCTATAAATATTAATAGGATTAGGTTATAAGACGGGATTCTAATAAAAGGAGCCAGAAGAATGTGAGGACGCTAAAAATGAAACCAACATTTTAAAGAGTGAATATTTCTGAATCACAAAATGAAACTCTTTTATAGCCAAAACCTACAAATCAAATAAAAACCAGATCAAACCAAAACAAACAATACTCTACCTCCAAATAGATAAATATGGTGTTTCTTAAGGCTTGATCTTCTCACTGTCTACAGGATTCCTGTGCAATTCATAGTCACTGTGACAGTGACCCTTCGAGCTACCCTTGAAGACACTGAGAACCAAGAAGGAAGCTTGGCTCTATGGCGCCACACTCGTAGGAACTTTGACTAGTTCTTTAGTTGATGATGTCACTCCCCACTCTCTGTTGCACATTTTGATGTGTACTTTGGCGTTGCATGAATGGCTCTCTTCCAAAACCTGGAATCTTGAGTCAGTTTTTGAGCTTTTTCATGTACAAGGATCATCCTAACACAATAGGCAAAACAAAGTGAGATGGAAAGCAAAGAGTTTCTTTTTTGGGATCTGAGGTCGCAAATCCCCACTTCCTCATATGGCAAATGATGATACATCTCCCAGATTTTGTTCTCCACAGGACTTGACCTTAATTAGTCTCTTGGCCCTTGAGGATTTCCCTGAATCACCCATCACTCTTTCCACTTGAATTTATCTGGAGAGAGACACCTATTCTACTGACCTTTGCATCCACACAGGGTGCCCATCATCATCTTCGTTCTTAGTCAGATTCTTGGTCCCGTTTCTTGTTGCACAGCCTTGTTCAGCCCAGAGTGACATCTCCCTCATAGGAATTTAACTTTCCAGTGTTCTGTTATGCGCTTGGTTCATGTCTGTTTATTGAATAAATAAACCAATTCTATCATTTTTTAAAGAATTTATGTGAAGACAAACAGAATAGTTGTTCTCCAGTTCATTTATTAGTCAGTTGTCTGTCAGTTATATCACTATTCCTAGGACCCAAACAGAATGGGTAAAATTCCAACTTTAAAAACCTGCAGGATGAAAGAAAATGAAATCTGCTACTATCTTTTAATGTCTTTAAACTGATAGGCAATAAGAAACCTGCCAAAATCAGAATCAATGTAAAATATTTTTTTCCTCTGGGAGTGATTGAAAGGGAGCATAAAAAGATGTCAGGCTGACAGATGGATTACTACTACTTCAGATTTGCAACTAGAAAACAAGGCCAGGCTGTGGATCTCGGTGTGAAATTGCAAGTCTTCTATCTATTTCAGGAGATCACACTGGAACAACTCTCCCAGTCATCCCCCACTTCTCTTACATACACAGCAGCTGTTATAGTTGATGAGAGCTGCTCAAGGACAGTGCTAGAGTTAGATTCCTCCAGACTTTCCTTTACTCAACCATCTAAAAAAGTGTAACAATTTACAAAAGCTGGGAGGCTTGTAAATGCATGTTTCTCTATGGTAAATAGGCAATCCCTAAGATTGGATTATATCGTTGAAAGTTACAATATTGAATACTGTCTTTGGCACCATCCAGCATCTCCTAGGATCATCTTTCCTCTGGGTGACCTCACTTCCTACATTCCTTTCTTCTGGGATAAATTGCTGCCTGTACTTAGACTGCCTGCCCCAGGCATTCTTTCATTTTCTGACCATTTCCATATGAGCCTCCTCCCGTCAAAATTTATCTTTTATATTTCCTGACACCAATAAAAAGAGATATGCCAAGCCCAAGCTCAGAAGGGTTTAATATTTGAGAAACTGCTTTACGTATTTCTGCTCCCGAGTTATTTTCATTTAAACAGATGGTTACTGAAACATATTGCCTTAATGTAATATAATGTATGTAAGAGTAGAAGTTTAGACTGTGCAGCAACATAATAGTGCCCCATTTCATTTCACACTACAGAGATGACTATTACCTCTATAAATAAAGCTGAGGCTATGCTTTGATCCTCAAGAAAAAAAAGCCTATACTTCAGTTGAGTCATTTATTATTCAAATGCTATTGTTTGATATTACTTTTCCTGGACACTATATATTCTCACTCACCTCCACATTCACATGATTTTAAATATTTTAAATAACCTTTTATTTATAGTCTGTTTTTTGGTATGAAACATTTCCAATGAGCATTTCCAATGTTTCATCATGAAACAATGAACCTAATAGCAAATTCCTATAATCTACTAACTAAACTTTAAAAAGCAATATTATCTTGCTTCATTTTCTGAAGTCAACTAATTAAAAAGCCATCAAGAATGATGTAGCATCTTATCATCAAAGAGTCAAAAAGAGTATGGCTCCAGCTCCTTTCTGTTCATCAATTAGTGGTGTATCATTAGAAAATGACATCACTGTTCTGGGTCTCTAAACATTAAGAACTGGATTTAATAATTCCTGAAAATTTTTAGGTCCACCTTTCTCTGGATCTAAAAAGCTGTAGTCCAGCTTTCTCTTACAGGCATAAACACACAATTTTTTATTATTTTAGACTATTTTTTATAGTATCATGGTTATCAGTTCTGGTCTAAGTTTGGATTCTACCTTCACCACTTTCTACTTCTGCAAACTTCGGAAAATCACCAGGCTTCTCTCAGCTTCAGTCCCTTATTCATTAAAATGGTAAAACAGCACCTACTTCATGGGGCTATTACAATTTTAATATATGTAAAAGTACTTAGCTCAGTGTCTGGCACATAGCAGGCTTTCAATAAATGATAAGTCAAATAAATTTATGATGCCAAGAAAACAACGGAATTTAATTATTTATAATTATTAGTATTTAATTTTAAGTCCACATGTATTAAGCAAACATCCCAAAGGTTGTTTTTCAAAATATTATTTGGGGAAAAAAATCAGAGGGTGGGATGTAGAGGAGGTGCTCCGTTAAGTTGGGGAAGCTAGGTCTCCCTTTTTGAGATTTATAATGTTCATGGCATGTTAGAAGCTCTGATGAGCCCTAAAATATAGAGAAAAAATACTAACTTGGCTTATCTCAGCATTTCTCAAACTTATTTCACTGGGTTACCCACCTCCCCACAACCCAAATCTTATTAACTTCTCCAATAATTAGTGTTCTTGGACACACTTCAGGAAGTGCTCTTTTGGTTTGTGATTCTTTTTCGTTCTTTTAATCTCATCTTCCTTTAGGATTGCTTCCTTAATTGATCAGTGGAAATTAGTATTGCTGGAATATTCAAGTACATATAAAAATAGCTAAGCAAGATGGATGAACTTGATGATATGTTTTGTTCATGTTGACAAGGCCTAAAACGCAGCCCAATCAATCAAAGTTCCTTGCACACTGAACACTAATTGCTAATTATGCTTGCAGTCAAATGTAGCGAGGAACTCCTTGACAGGACCACAGACTTAAGACTCACACCCTACAAATATTGAGTATGATAGTATTTCACATAGCTCTTCATCCACAGAGATGCCCAAGATGGCTGGCATCTATTTAGTTATTTCTTTAAAGTATTCAACCGAGAACTATAGAAAGCAACTGGGAAACCATAGCCATTGAATTGATGCATGTGAGGTCGTCATTCTGGCACTGGCTCTGGATGATTGGTGTGGAAATTTGGCTAATCACATCAGATTTGGGATACCCACTTGGTACCAAATAGCCACTAACTGGCCTCACCAAACACTCAGAAAATTTCAAATCCCTTGTCTTTTAGGTATCCAGACCATCCAAGAATCTTGCTAGTTTATTTTTGTCCCTTTTTCTAGACATACATTGTATTTCTGTACTAGTGATCCTAATTGTTACCAGAAACTTGGACTACAGAGACAGAAAATAATTTTTTTTTTAAAGTGAGAAAGAAACCTCATTTAAAAAAACCCATGAAAAACGAAAGTATAAAAAGCAAAAACGACTCAGTGAGGGAAAGAAGACTAGTTCTGGGACTAAAAGCATTGAGTATTTCCTCCCAAAATAAATGTTTTAATGTTAATATGAATTATTATACATCTTTTATGGGGGAAAAACTTGACCTAAAGGAAAGAAGAAAGTCCACAATTCTGTCATATACAAACAATATACCCTGGAAACAAATAACTGTAACCCACAACTTAGCAAAATAACTCGGTAAAAATTATTCTTTTCCAAGAATTCCAAGTAACCCACGAGGATTATTGGCTTTGGCATACGCTTATATTTTACAGGGAATCTCAGGAGAGGATTTCCAATAAATGCTTTCCATGGGTAAAATTTTTACATTAAAAATGCACATTAAAGCAAAACCTTATTTCTAATCACTCTTCAGCCTCAATATTCTACAGACACCAGTTTAAATTACTATTATGTTTTTACCAGTTGCTTAATGGAATTTGTTCCATCAGAAAGGCACACAAATAAAAAAAATTGAAGTGACTCTCACTATATCATAGCTGGAAACAACAAAACATTTTAAAGGTCTTTTGTATAACATATTGCAAGTCACCAGCTGTTTTTCTGATCCATAGAGCAAATCCTGCACTGAAAGACTGCTGCCCAGAAGGCATGAGCTGACATTGATTTGAATCCACCAGCTCTCCCAGTGGATCAGATGGCATCTTAGCACTGGAATCAGTATTGCTATCACATACTCATCTGTCGCCTCATGGGACAAGAGCTGCAAGAAATATGAAGGGAAATTGCTCCTGTTAAGGGAGAGCTACATTTATTTCTGTTACAAAAAAGCCACCACCTATAATGTACATGCTAAAACGATGCCTAACTATGTAAAAGGAATCTATCCTTTCTGCCCAAATGTTAATGAGCGCAACAAAATAATACATTATTTCTGCTACCCAGCCCTATTCATAGCCTTTCTTGGGGTTGAGCTAACCAAGTGATTGTCAAGGCTGCATGAAAGTGATTTGTTCTCTCAGAAACTCACACTCGGTGATAATTCAGAGGCACTGCCACTTTTTGTGCCTATTTCCATCCTTGTGAGCTTACTCACCAAAGCAAGGATCCTTGCATTTTTATTTATTCTCCAATTTCCAGGAGAGTTCTGTAATTTGAAAGACTGCAACCATTTTGGAGAAAGCAATTTCAAATTTGAACTCATGTTCTAAGCCAAAAATAAACTGGCTTTGCTTAATGGAAAGCAGTGCCATCCTCCTAAGAGTTCATTAGCCCTCTGCACTTTTGTTTCTTCACATGAACAGCAGGACATTGACTTCCAGTAAATGTTTGTGAAGCTCAGTGATGCAAAACAGCCTGACTTAAGTCTGGGCTCACAGAAAAAGCACAGCCCTCAACCCCAAATCACACACATATCTACTTCCTCCATCCATTCATCCATTCATCCATCTATCCATCCAAAAATATTTATTGAATACCTATTATGCACAGCATCTTCTGTCATAGAGCTTACCAGGTAGAAGGGAGGTGGGATTATTCATATGAAGCACACGAGGACCATAGTCCATGTTACCCTAAAAACACTGTGATTTGGTGATAATCACTGTTGCTGTTTTTAAAAGGCTTACTTTAATCCTAAGCTTTGTGCATGCATTCTATGCCATGAAAATGCTCACAAACAACATCTTCAGTTTAAGACTATAAAATATATTTACAAAAGCAAAGATGACACTTGGCCTTTAAGATATACACTGTCAAACATTCTTAAACAGAAAAGTATTACAACAGAAGCATTCATAAATACATTTAATAATACTAAAGATAGTATTACTAAATATAGTCATGGAAGCATAAAGAAAGATGATTGCATGATAAACTGTTGACCAAGTATTTTATTCAGAAAATGGTAAAATACATTCTTGTGGGTCTCAGACCATAAAAAAAGATGGCATTAAATGCACTTGTTTAGTACAAAATAAATTCAATCGTCACAGTAGCAAGTGCCCTTGGGGAATAACAGGTCATTAGAAGCTTTTAAGATTCTCATAACATATGACATTCCCTCAGGTCCCTTTCAATCCCAACTCGGCCCTAATAATTTTCTTTCTTTGGCTACTTTTTTATAAAGTCGGTAGGCTGCAGTATAATATATCTTGACATCATAACCTAAAATATCAGATCGGCTCAATTGTTATGCAAGTAATGTTGCTCTGCAAATGACTGCTGGGAGATGAGATGCTACCAAGTGAAGAGGAAAATGCATGCCACGTCCACTCCCCGCTGTCTGTAGCTTAATCTGAAATAACATCTGTGAGGGAACGAACGTGTGACACTCTGATCCAACAATGCATCTGATGTGCAAAAGTATCTGTAATGAAATTTCTAGTACAAGGGAATCAGGACATAGAAGCTTCTGCCTCCACCATACTGTCACCACCCCACCTCTGCCCAACTCCCTCAGAAAAGGGAGCCTGGGAAGTCAGCTCCTTGCTGAAAGCAGCATTTCACATGGTTCACCCACATTAGGATTCCAACATCAGGAAAATTTGTCTCCCATGGAGCAAAATTATTTAAACCTGCCATAGCCTCAAGAAGTCTGCTAACAAAACATTCATCTCTGTGCAACCTCCATTCAAACAAGGATTTAATTCAAAAAAGTACATTTGGTAATTAGTATCCATGAATAGTGATACTCATAATCTTTTGTTTCTTCCTTCTTTATATAGTACCCTGAGACACTGAAAACTGTAAAGAGGCTTGCAGATGATCCCAGGAGTTGTTGGGCAACTGATTCCTGCTGAGAGATAAAATGATGGTGAAAGGATGTCAAAAAAACAGACTCTGGGAAATATCTCTCGATGCACATACCCAGAGTCTGCCTGTGTCAACTTTTAAGGATCTTCTATGGTAAAAACACTAAGACAACTCATGTGTATACAGATGCAAAGATATCAGGAGAATTCCTTGGAGGTTTCCTATTTCCCCCAATCCCCAGCATGCACTGTCAAGATGCCTTTGGGCTTGAAAATGTGCCTATTATCAGCAACCACTCCCTGTATATTAATAAGAAGATTGAAGCTGCCTAACTGCTGAGCAAGGCTCAAATTAGTCAT
Source organism: Nomascus leucogenys (assembly GCF_006542625.1). Taxonomy (NCBI): domain Eukaryota; kingdom Metazoa; phylum Chordata; class Mammalia; order Primates; family Hylobatidae; genus Nomascus; species Nomascus leucogenys. Next base: position 134,117,141 of record NC_044383.1, on the reverse strand, counting down.
AGCATTATGTAAGCTCCCATTTTCATATTTAAAACACCATATTTCATAAGGTTTCAGAAGCACCTGGTGCAGGGTGGGCACTCAGTGAAATGATCATCATTTTTGAAGGGAAAAAGGATAGAAGATGGAGGCTAATGCAGTGTTTTATGCTGTAGCCATCACAGGATCCACATCCGAAGTACCATAAGAATGCTGGCCAACTCTGCTGTGTCTCAACAGGTTTTTGCAATGGTCAACTGCATCTCCATTAGTATTAAGCCAGCATAATAAAAGGGCATGAGAGTCACCTCCTAGAGAGGCTGTACCCTTGGCTCTTGTTTCAGGGAATGAATGAAATGAATGAATGAATGAATAATAATAGATGTTACTGTAACTCTTCATTACGGCTGGAAAGAGGTGGGAGGGAGTAAGGAAGGTTTAGGGGCTAGCACATCCCTTCTGCCCACATTCCATTGGCCAGAATTCAAGAACACGAGGACCACAGTCCACGTGCCCAGGAGGAAACAAAAATGGGTTCGATGAATAGCCGGTCAGTCTCTACCACTAGAGGCAAGGATTCAAACACCCAGCCACTCTGCTTGGTTCATGCCTCCAGCTCTCCTTAGACTCTGTACCCTATTGAGCTCCTCCTGCCTTCCTTGCACCATCAATTTGCGGCATCTGTGAATAGTCTTGTCTCCTGGAAGACCAGAAGGGCCCTTCTAGCAGAGTCCTGGCCCATCAGTCTCAAGTCAGATTGCCCATTCGGGTCCCTCGTTCACTAGGGCATGCTTGGCCCTGTCTCCCTTGTTCTAGGTCATTGTAATTTCAATTCCATTCACAGGGTCTGTGTCTTGCTCATGTGCCTTAATCCAGACATTAGATTCTGGTACCCAGGTCCTCTGGGGTCAGGTCTGATAAGCCAGGAGCCCGTCAGGAAATAGAAAGCACGCTCAAACTGGGTAATGTGAGGAGTCCAACAAGGAGACCATCGACAAAGGTATGGAAAAGGTATAAGAGAAGATAAGTAATACAGTACTGTACCTGGGGCTAGGTCAGAAGGGGCAAGAGGAGGAATAGGAAAAGGACTCCATGGGGAAGGCTGTCTTATAGGAGACTGGAGGGCTGCAGCACGCTCATGGCAACCTCACGGCATCCTTCCTTTTGCCAATGGAAGCAGTAGGTGGCAGTGGAAGCAGCAACAGAGGATCAGAGGCAGAAGGAGAATTTATCCCTCTTCACTCTCCTTCCTCACTCCCCTTCTACCTCTGATCTGATCCTCTGTCACTGCTTCCATTGGCAAAAGGCAACCACAAGCCAGGGGGCAAAGGGGTCCTTTGATTCCATCCCAAACAGAGAGCAGGGTGAAGGCTTGTAGAGAGTAGATCTGGAGAAACAAACAGGAGCCACACAGTCCTCTGCCCTGGGTCTGAGCACTGAGGACCTCCTCCTGCTGCCCCTTTGCCATGGCTAAGTTACCATGCCCAGCTGCCAGACCTATGGACAGAGCACCGCCAAACTGCTGGGACTCCAAACAGGTGCTTCCAGACATCCCTCCCTAAGGCCATCTGCCTATTTACTTGAGACTCCTCTAGATCCCTAGTTAGAAGAAGAACAGTTCTGCAAGACAGGTCCATTTAATTTCTCAGGAAGCATGATGTAGTACAAAGATCACGGGCTCTGGGGTCAGGAAGACTTGGGTTCAAAATCCCCATTTGTCATTTTTAACTGCATGATGTTGGCCAATTGAGACTCTCTGAATCTCCTTAGTAATGTAAGACTAATGAAACCCATATTCCCAATTGGATAGGGTCATTCTGAGAATCAGATGAAGACTGAGTGAAAGCAATTTATAAGCTTTACAACATTACACAATGCTATAATGTGGTATAAAGGGTGATATCACATGTCTTGAAGCTGTGACACAATCAAATTATGCACTGATGCAACACATTTTAAAGAGTACATAGTAATTTATTTCCTTCATTTTATGAAAAGAATTTACTGATTTATTCTCATTACTATACCAGCATCCATATTGACAAACCTTGGCAGAATGTACAGTGTATTTTCCAGGATTCTTTAATTTGTCATTCTTAAAATTTCCTGTCTAAACAGCTATGCCTATTCTGTTAATCCCAAACAGCATAATCAGAGCTCTATGGAAAGAAGTCTTTCAAGGAAATATCCTGAACTATCAGGCAGCTGAACCATCAGGCAGCAACATACATCATAATTACCAATTGGGACTCCATGCTCAAAGATGCTATGTGACTTTTCCTAAGTCCAAAGGTCTGTGTGACACCCCTGGGGTCAGAAGCTACTGATAGAGCATCCAGTGTTCTAGGATACTGTTTGTCCCCAGTAAGGAGAGTTTTCTTTCCTTAGTCTCCCTAAGACCCAACTCACATATCTTCTTCTAAGGGAAGGGGAGTGTTCGTAATGGCATGGCTTCCTCAAGTTACAAGGACATCAAATTGTAAAAGCTGAGTTGGTATTCTTGAATGACAACAAAGGAAGAGGGAGATCAGAAATTCCTACTGCAGGGTGTTTTCCCCTGCATTCAGCATGTGTTCAGAGATGACAAGAACATTAAGGTTTTTGATTTAAATTCTTTCTGAAATGGAAAAACAGGATTATGAAGAGAGATTTTTCAGAAAGTGAAGCCCCTTCAAACTCTCACCTTGCTGTGCTGCAAAGTGCTTCCACCAGCATCTCTGCATCCCAGGAACTGAGCTGGAGGAGGTCTGGCCAATTATTCTGCCCATCACTTGCCAACCCAGGATGGAGAGATTCTTAAATTCTTACCCAGTCTTGCTTTACTGAGATGGCTAATTTGTTTAGCAGTTCTTTTGAGAATGTGTGACTGTAGTAGGGGCTCATACACTTTTTCTCCAGGGTGTCAACTGTCTTAGCTTCTTTCTCTTTTGTTCTTTTCAATTTTACCCTATCATTGCTTATCTATAAGTAAAGTTCCTTTTTGTAAGCCTCTTGGGGATACTCAAATACTCCATCCTTGTTACTCTGGACTCTCCGCTTTGGACTGTAACACAAATACCTTTGCTTTCCTTTCTTCCCTTGGAAGCCAACACATTCTCTGTTCCTTTTGTTTCTACCTGGTTGTTCTTGAACAATGCTCTTACTTTTGCCCCCTCCTTCCCCTACATGGAATGAATGAATCTGAAGAGCCTCAATTTTTGCCAATCTTCATTTTCCTTCCACATGTTCTACCACAGCAATATCAACCTCCATCACTACCACATTCTCCTCTTTTTCTGTCTTCACTGGTCATGGATCACCTGCCCTCCAGTGGCATTTGCAGCCCCCATTGGGGTCCCTCTTAGAATATTCCCCAAAGTGGAGGTGTGGAGGGACATCCACTAGGGTGCCTCTATTGCTATTTCTTTATCTAGAAAAGGAAATAACTGAAAACTCACAAATATTTTAAGTATGGTTTGACAGTACTATCTGTTAATGATTTGTAAGTACATATAACTCACTTATTGAAGAAGACAGACCTGATATAGGTAAAATTAAACAAGAATTGCATGGTTTCATCATACCACTGCCTTCCAGCAAGCTTTTTAAATTATCCTCTATACCCAGATGAAATCTCAGCCAGGTCCCACACCTTTTCCAGGCATCTTTCTGACATTGGTCAAAGGTCTTGTCTAACCTGCTGGTCATCTAACAGTTTCCCTACCCCGGCTCAGGCTATCTGAGGCTTAGCAGATCATAGCTGAGATGAGGGTGCAGTAGGAACGATGCTCACTGTTTCCCTTCTGTGCTCTTCCATTCAACTCCTGGAGCTCCTTCTGCCTCTTCAGACTTGGATGGAGGAGAGAGGAGAAAAAAGTGTTCTCAAGACTCCCTTTCTTTATGAAAATGAGCATATATTCATGAAGCACATACTAGGTACTACTGCAAATAATGGCTTAAGGATTTTGTTTAATTTTCTCAACAGTCCCAGGACATAACTATTACTATTCCCATAGAGTGTTCATTGTGCCGAAGTAACTTTTCCAAGGCCCTATGGCTGTCAGTGCCGGGATCCCACTGCAGTGGCATTTGCAGCCCCAATGCCACACTCATCCCATATCAACATGTTGCTTACAGAACTACTCTTACCCACACTCTCCATCTGCTCTTCTTCTGAACCACAGTTCCTGTCCTGTGTTCTCTTGAGCACATTCCTCTTGTTGTTGTTTAACTTTGTATGTGTACACGTCTTGCAGAATTTATGAATATACTCCCTCATGTTTCTATGGAAGTAGCACAGCTCTATTCTTTCACATTTTTGACACGGCAGAGGCCATGTAGGAAACAGAAGGAGAGTGGTAATGAGCTGTAAGGAGAATATGAAGCTTTGAACTCTGAAGAAAGAGAGAGGTCTACAATGGAGGAAATAATTCAGAAGTTCAAACAATGTGGAGGAGAACAATAAGAACTCAAAACTGTCTACTGGATTTCCTAAGGAGCAGTACCATTTGTGATTTTAGTAAAAGAAGCTTTTGCAAATTGTTGGGAGTAGAACCCAGATTCCTGTGGATTCAAGAGTAAATAGGAGGTGGGAAAATGAAAACAGCAAGAATAGAACACTCTGACCAGAAATTTATCTTTGAGAAGTGGAGTTAACAAATTGCATAGTGCCTGAATGGAGACATTTTTAAGGACAGGGGGCATTAGAAGGAAGAGAAACTGAAGGGAGGGAGGGAGGGAGGAAGGAAGGAAGGAAGGAGGGAGGGAGGCAGGCAGGGAGGCAGGGAGGGAGGGAAAGGAAAGAAAAATAAGGGAGGGAGGGAGAAATACATAGTATGTGTTGATATTTATAACAGATTTTGATATTTATAACAGACTTTTTTGCTTATGTTTCTGAAATCTCATGAGATATTTGCCCTGGGGCTATGATGACTTAGAGTAGAATTGAACATAGGATCTTTCTGCAGTTAATGTGTTCTCCCAACCCTCATTGTCCCAATCTCTCCAATTAAAATGACTTGAATTATTTAAATTTTCCTAAAAACACTGTATGCAAAAGCACTTTAGGGAGGCTGAGACCGGTGGATCATGAGGTCAGGAGATCAAGACCATCCTGGCCAACATGGTAAAACCCCATCTCTACTAAAAATACAAAAAAAAAAAAAAAATAGCTGGGTGTGGTGGCACACACCTGTAATCCCAGCTACTCGGGAGGCTGAGGCAGGAGAATTGCTTGAACCCAGGAGGTGGAGATTGCAGTGACCTAAGATCGCGCCACTGCACTCCAGCCTGGTGACAGAGCGAGACTCCATCTCAAAAAAAAAAAAAAAAAAAAAAAAAAAGAGTTTCTTTTTTATGTTTGTTTTTTCTCTTTCCCTTTCATAAACCTTGAAAAGGGGAACTCTGACACGGTGAAGCAGTTGAATGGCACTCAGTACTTCCTGACAACTCAGAACACACCTCCAGCCTGCAGGCCATGTTGGGGAAGAAGGTCAATATCTCAGGCAGTGCTGAGCAGTGCCAGACAAGCATGCCGGCAGCTATCCTTCCTTTGAATGCCAAACACTGTCAGACGAACCTGAAGAGGTGCATTGCAGAAGTGGATTGTCCATGATGTGGTGTAATTTACCAGTTGTCTTGTTTTAAAAGTAATAGAGGTACAGAAACCAGGAGAACTGTACATATTACAAGCCTGTGATCTATCACCTGGCCTCCACACAGTGTGTTTATGGGCCCTTGAGGGATGGAAGCTAAATTCTGATACTATTACCTCTTCAATATGGCAAAGGTTAAAGTGCTACACCTAATGTAACTTTGCAGTTTTATACGACAAGATGCTGGTGGCGGGGGGTGTGACTTAATGATCACCCTTTGATTTAAAGGTACAAGCGTTTGCTTACGGCCCTGACTTGGTCTCTAGCAGTAACGGCTGCATCCGTGAAACATGGGCAGCGACAGATGGTTATTAGCACAAGGAAACCTCCTAAAGGGCTCGAGGAAGCTCAGAAGGTCCACAAATTGAACCAGAATTGGTGAATTCCCAAAGTTGAAAGGTTTCAACACCAGAGAGCAAGGGGATTCATGGGAGACAATCGGGGAGCAAAAGTAAAAAGCTGCAGGCAGCACACAGTCCCAATTTATTAAACAGCCTCTAATTGGAGGGGTCTGGTGAAAATGCACACAGGCATTGGACAGTCACTATCTAACACTGGACTCTTATAACCAAAAAAAGTTACAAAAAATAGGAATGAAAAAAGGAACCCCTTCACGCCAAACTCTACCCCCAGAGACCTGCAAGATCTTAGGGTTGGGAAATACTTTATGGAGGGAGGATGTCTTTGTGGTCAATTCAGGCCAGTGGTTTTACTGAAACTAAATATTTCTCAGTCTTTCAGCTTTTTGGACATTTTCTAAACAAATAATGTTGACAAGGTCTATTTTTTAAGATTAACTCTAATTAAGATTTCCAAAAGGGTCATGAGGAAGTTGCCAGCACTTCCCTTAGTGGTTCTTATCCTAAAGCAAGATAGAGCAGAGCATCAGGGACCATATTCTTATCCCAAAATGCTTCTGGATGCATTCGGTTTAATGTGTGTGAGTGTGTGTATTTATACATACATATATGCTCACACTATTTCCTCTAATTGCAGCTTAGGAAGAATAAGTTCTAAGCAGAAAACTACGGGAGAAATTAGAAATGGATACAAATCATTCTTGAAATAAAATGCTAACACAGGAATCAAATAAATACCCAGAAAAGCAAGCGTTTCCCCATTAATCTACTTTCTCACCACAGGAAGGAAGGTAGCATCTTTTTTTTTTTTTTTTTGAGACAGAGTCTCGCTCTTGCCCGGGCTGGAGTACAGTGGCGCAATCTCGGCTCACTGCAAGCTCCGCCTCCTGGGTTCACGCCATTCTCCAGCCTCAGCCTCATGAGTAGCTGGGACTACAGGCGCCTGACACCACGACCGGCTAATTTTTGGTATTTTTAGTAGAGACGGGGTTTCACCTTGTTAGCCAGGACGGTCTCGATCTCCCGACCTCGTGATCCGCCCACCTCGGCCTCCCAAAGTGCTGGCGACAGGTGGCAGGTGATTAATTAGAAAAGCCCTCAGAGAAATGTGTGGAAAAATGTCTAATGAAAATATTTTATATCTGCAAAGACTAAAAGTGAGGGTGGCAGTGCATTCATGCCGTGATCCCTTGGGTGGGGCAGCTAGTGGAGAGAAGCCAGAGGTGTTACTAATGGAGGCATTACAAGAAATAGGTAAGAAGACACATGGGAAGTCTACTCTTGTTACTTCTTTTGTTTCTCGGGGGATGGGAAGAAGGCTGAGTTGAATCACAAAGGAAAACATTATAGCACAAAGTTCTACCTTCTAACTTTAAACAGGTAGAGTAGAAACACCAAAGGAATGGAGAGAAACATTAAGAATGTATAGCAAGAATTGCTGTTGAATAATTAAGGCCAAGGATAAATGGAATAAATAAGCATAATGCTAATCATTTTCAACGGAAATATAATGACATATTAAGTTAATACACATGTGTGCAATGCTGTTTAGAAGGAACTGTTAAAAAATATAACTTCAAAAAATTTAATTTAAACTGGCTATACGGCCCAAAGTAATGTATAGATTCAATGCTATTCTCATCGAACTATCATTAACATTCTTCACAGAATTAGAAAAAACTACTTTAAACTTCATATGGAGCCAAAAAAGAGTCAATATAGCCGAGACAATCCTAAGCAAAAAAGAACAAAGCTGGAGGCATCACTGAAGTCAGGCTACCTGACTTCAACAACTTGACAAAAACAAGCAATGGGGAAAGGATGCCCTATTTAATAAATGGTGCTGGAAAAACTGGCTAGCCATATGCAGAAAACTGAAACTAGACCCCTTCCTTATACCTTACACAAACACTAACTCAAGATGGATTAAAGACTTAAATGTAAAACTCCAAACCATAAAAAATCCTAGGAGAAAACCTAAGCAATACCCTTCAGGACATAGGCATGGACAAAGACTTCATGACTAAAACACCAAAAGAAATTGCAACAAAAGCAAAAATTGACAAATGGGATCTAATTAAACTAAAGAGCTTCTGCACAGCAAAAGAAACTACCTTCAGAATGAACAGGCAACCTACCAGATGGGAGAAAATTTCTGCAATCTATCCATCTGACAAAGGGCTAATATCCAGAGTCTACGAGGAACTTAAACAAATTTACAAGAAAAAAACCAACAACCCCATCAAAAAGTGGGCAAAGGATATAAACAGACACTTCTCAAAAGAAGACCTTTATGTGGCCAACAAACATGAAAAAAACTTCAACATCACTTATCATTACAGAAATGCAAATCAAAACCACCATAAGATACCATTTCACACCAGTCAGAATGGTGATTATTAAAATCTCAAGAAACAGTAGATGCTGGTGAGGCTGTGGAGAAATAGGAACACTTTTACACTGTTTGTGGGAATGTAAATTAGATCAACCAATGTGGAGGACAGTGTGGTGATTCTTAAGGATCTGGAACCAGAAATACCATTTGACCCAGTAATCCCATTACTGGGTATATATCCAAAGGAATATAAATCATTCTATTATAAAGACACATGCATACATATGTTTATTGCATCACTATTTACAATAGCAAAGACATGGAACCAACCCAAATGCCCATCAATGATAGCCTGGATAAAGAAAATGTGGTACATATAAACCATGGAATACTATGCAGCCATAAAAAGGAATGAGATCCATGGAATACTATGCAGCCATAAAAAGGAATGAGATAATGTCCTTTTCAGGGACATGGATGCAGCTGGAAGCCATTATCCTCAGCAAACTAACACAGGAACAGAAAACTAAATGCCACATGTTCTCACTCATAAGTGGGAGTTGAAAAATGAGAACACATGGACACAGGGAGGGGAACATTACACACTAGAGCCTGTCAGGGGATGTGGGGATGAGGGGAGGGAGAGCATCAGGACAAATAGCTAATGCATGTGGGGCTTAAAACCTAGATGATGGGTCGATAGGTACAGCCAACCACCATGGCACACGTATACCTATGTAACAAACCTGCAAGTTCTACACGTGTATCACAGAACTTAAAGTAAAATTAAAACAAAAAAGGAAAACAGAAAAAAATTTAACTTAAACAATACCATAAGAGGGAATGGAGGGAATTTAAAAAAATATATAATTCATAAGAGGCAACGTTTTCAGAGGAAATCTTACAACCTGATACATTTCTGAATGGCCTGAATTCCAGTTAGCCAAGTTTGCCCAGTTATCAGCCAGAGCCCTGGAGACGAAGGTGTCTGTCTATTCAAGGGACTCAAACAGTTTGAAGTTCCAGAGATCTAGAGCTTTCTGGTCCCATTTCCAAGGCATGCTTGTGATGGTAGATCTACCAACTGCTCTGATCACTGTACATTTGGGAACCGCAACAGGCTCAAGCTTCACTGTTCCATGTCTTCCTGAGGTGCCAGAGAGGGGGATATCATGATAGGTCCTGGGCTCCAGTGGCAACACTAACAGCAATACAGCCCAACTCATAATAGATCGAATGGACCTGCTTTCTGGCCGCCTATTCCAGGGTATTTCAGAGCATGTCAAGGACATTTGGCTGGTAAGTATTAAAAAGAAACTATGTGGATAGTTGTATGGAGTTATAAAAATACCATGACACTTCTGTTCTTTGCTATATTTTTCTTTAAAACATAGGAAATATATCCCCCCAAAGAGCAATAAATATACATAGGCCAGAATTTGAGCACTCCGCAAACTTCCAGTAACGGTGGCTTGAACTCAAAAATGAATCTTACTTGATAAAGCAAAGATTAGTTCTTTGAAGTCTACGGGAAACTCACTTTTACACAATGGGATACACAGAGCCGGCCAGAGCAGTACTGAATTCCAGCTGTAGAGTTAAATTACTAAAATATCACATTCACAATTGGTTAAAAAAATCCATATGAGGGGTTTGAAGACCAGGGGACAAGTAAACATAATTTTGGTTCTTCCTGATTTACAGGCCTTTTCTTTTCCTTACTTTTTCTTTTTCTTTTCTTTTTTTTTTTTTTGAGACGGAGTCTCATTCTGTTGCCAGGCTGTAGTGTAGTGGTACAATCTCGGGTCACTGCAACCTCCACCTGCTGGGTTCAAGTGATTCTCCTGCCTTAGCCTCCCAAGTAGCTGGGCCTACAGGCACACACCCCCACACCCAGTTGATTTTTGTATTTTTAGTAGAGATGGGGTTTCACCATGTTGGCCAGGATGGTCTCGATCTCTTGACCTCATGATCTGCCCTCCGCAGCCTCCCAAAGTCCTGGGATTAAGGTGTGAGCCACGTGCCCGGCTTCAGCCCTTTTCTAACAACATATCCCTCTGTGAGGGCTCTGGCCTGAACAGTGGCCATTGCAGAATCTTGGGGTGGTGAGAGGATTTGGAGAAAGTAGTGACCAGCCTGTCTACTGAGAGGTTTGCCCTCTGATCTGACCACAGCATTGTTTAGCTCACACCGCAGATATGCTAGTTCCTCCTGGCAGCCAAATAAGAGGGCTCCCTGGCTAAGAAGAATCATTAGGGGGAAATAATTGCCACTGGGAAAACTAGCAACTGAGATTATAATTATTCTCTTATCTTACCCTTCTTTTGGGGGCTGGTCAGGAAACATAATCCAAATATCACTTTTCTCTTCAACTTAACTGAATTATATACTTTATCACCCCAGCAGCTTAGGCAATAAATGTTACTGAAAGGACTAATTTAAGATCTAAATTTATTTTAATGAGTCTTTGTAATATTGCAGCAGATGTGAGTCTGCTTAAATGCAACCTGTACTTGCTAAGAATCTCAATGAAGTCCCAAACCTTTTAGATTGCTAGACAAGACAATTTTTTAATAATACGAAGAGGAAAAGGAGGCCAAAAGAAGAGGGAAAGAAGGAAGCAGGCTTATTTTGTTCTGGACGTGTTCTCTGCAAACACGCAGCCGTGGAAGGTGGGGTCACAGCACAGGATTAATAACTGACAGCTGTTGTTAACTCCTACGGAAGAGTAGATAACCTTATGTGGAATCCATATCCAGATACTGGGCAGCAGAGTAATGAGTCCCCCTGGAATGAAAGCTCCGGCCTTCTTTGTTGTAACTATCGATCTACTATAGAGTCCTGATGTGATTTAGATGAGGGAGGAAGAGATAATGGCATTGATTATTCTATTTAGGAAGCAGACTAAGACAGAACTCAGGTACAATACATGAACAGAAAAAAAACCCATTCAATCATTCCTTGTCTTTTCTTTGCAGTCCAAAGCAACATGAGGTGGCCATGGTAACAGGGGAATACATCTTGATAAACATGTAGCTCTGAATTTCAGGGACACTCGTGTAACACAACCGTAATATTACATTTCCTGCTCTGACGTTTTAATGATCATCTATCCCAGTCCTAAGACAAAGCCTTAGATGATTGTATTCCAGTCAGGGTGAGCTTAAGGGACAGAGGACTCATCCAGGGAGAAAAAGAATCCTTCACAATTGATATATTACTTTCTAACTTCATTAGGTAAACATTTCTTTGATTCAAAACTGTATTCTGTAAAGTAATTGTCTTATCTCAGGCTGCTGTAACAAATTATCATAGACTGGATGGCTTAAAACAGGCATTTATTTCTCACAGTTCTGGAGGCTAGGAAGTCCAAGATCAAGGTGCCAACAGATCTGTGTTGGATGAAGGCTCACTTATGCTTCCTGGTTTGCACACAGTTGGTTGTATCCCCACATGGTGGAGAGCAAAGAGAGACAGAGGGACCTTCTGGAAATAACTAGGTCATGAGGCTGGTGCCCTTGTGAAGAGGATTAGGGCTGTTCACAAGGGCACCACCCTCATGACCTCGTTGTTTCCAGAAGGTCCCTAATACTATCACATGGGGGTTGGAATTTGAACATATAAATTTTGTTGGGCATGGGGCAAGGATGCAAACATTCAGTCCATAATAATAATGAAGTTCAGCCCACATACTATTCAGTTTAGTTTAGTGATTTCCAAATGGGAATGGGGAAACTGGGAGGTGAGGGGACTTTTCTCCCAGGGGACATTTGGCAATATCTGGAGACATTTTGGATTGTCATGACTGAGGGCGTGATGCTACTTGTATCTAGTAGGCAGAGACCACAGATGCTGCTACACATCCTGCAATGTGCAGGATGGCCTGCTGCCAGAAAGGACTATCCCAATTATCCAGTCTAAAATGTCAGTAATGACAAGGTAGTATTTGGGAGAGCTGGAAGGTGAGCAGAGAATGAAAGGTTTCAACAGGATGTTACATATTCTGCCTTTTACGAATGGAAATATTTATGTTGATATGACTTCGCAATTTACAAAGTACTTCCAAGTACTCCTATCACCACTACTACTGCACCATGATGGAATTAACATTTACTGAGTGCATTTTGTGTATCAGGAACTGTGCTAAGCATTTTACATGAGCCAATTCAGGTATTTTTAACAAAAATATCTATGAGGAAGACATTATCACTGTGTTAATAATTAGTATTTATTAATTATGGAGCAACTTAGGGTAAAGGGGATGTAGGGATTTGCCTTAAGTTACATACTACTTAATGGCAGACCTAAACAGTGGCTAAAACAGGGTTCTTCTGACTTTGTGTCCAATGCTGTCTTAATGGTCATGTATGTGTCTTACATCTTCCCCGTTCCTCCTTATACCTACTTCCATCTTTAGATTATAAATTCTCTCGGGGCAAGGTCTATCTGTCATGTGTGCCCACTGAAGCATGGGTGGGGTTAGGGGCTGGAATGCAGATTTAAGTTCCTGGAGCACAATCAAGATGGAAGAAATGTAGGAATTTAATACAGATAATTTTAACATTGGAACTTGGTTCAAACAAGTTCTCTTTTTTAAGAGGTATTGATAGAAATGGAATGATACTGGACATGAAAGAACTAGTTCAATTAAAAAAAGAATGATGGCTGTAGTCTTAATATTTGGGAGAATTAATGTAGAATACTGAATATTCCCTTCTCTGCCCAACTAGACTCTTTTCTTGGTTCAGGCCACAAGTGTAAGATTCCAAGGGGTTTTCATCAGCACTTGTGCCCCAGGGAGGCTTCAAAATGAATGAAACCTTTTTGAAACACTAAGCTTTGCTTGCTTGGAAGTGGGAGAAGTTATTTCAGTAATGATGCCAGCGGCTTAGTAAGAATTGAACCTGAAGACGCTGGAGACTTCAAGCCTCCCCCAGCCTGGTGCCTATGGAGCCCTGTGGGCCTGTAGATGTGTCTGAGGGTCTGGTAATTCACAGAACAGGTACCTGCAACAGTGTTTTTCTCTCTCATAACTAGTTCTTCTGGACTAGGCTTCAAATAAATAAAATTTTCACACTTGAAAATTATGAACACTTAAAGCATACATATTGACTGTGATATTGTGATCCACATTTCCACTTCAAGGACTTGCATCAGTATTTAAATGCAAGAGACTGGAGTGCTTTCTCTGATGTAGGTTGAGTTCATCACGGGTGATTTGGGGAAGGTATAGAGAATACGACTGTATTAAGCAAGCTTCTATCCCTCCTGTCTTATCAAGTTAACTACATGGTAAGGTTTCACTGGATTTATCCACTGTGATGTGTCTTTCAGACCTTAAAACACAATAAGAAAAATAAATTTCTTCAGTTTCATACATCTCTTTGTTAATTCTGATATTTGGGCATAAGCTCTTTAGCCTAGAGCTTGGTCTTATAGATTGAGAACAGGAAAAATATGAATTTTATTTTGGATTCCACTGACAAACTGCTATATGATTATAGATAAACACCAACTTCTTAGAGTGATTTGGTAATTTCAGCTCAAGAATTATTATGGCCAGACTGGATTTTCCAAGATGGCTGCAACAAGATCACCCATCCTGCATGCTTTTCTCACAATGTTGAATTGCCACTTTTCTCAATAAGAAGTGACTTCTGTGTTCCTGCTCCTTGATTCTGGGTGGGCTTGTGACTACAGAGGAAGAAATGTCAGGTGACTTCTAAAACAGATTTTAAAAGGCGATGTATCTTGCACCTGGTATCTCTCTTGGGACATCTGCTCTTAGAATCCACCTGTCATGCTGTGAGGAAGCCCAGGCCACATGGAGACACCACATGTAGGTGTTCTAGCCAATAGCTTCCACTAAGGTTCCAGTAGACAATCAGCATTAAATGTCAGATACCTGAGGAAGAAGATCCAGGCAAAATATTAAAATTGCCATCTGACTTTTTCTTGTGGCCTGTGATTAAATGTGAAAGGAAAGAGATAAGCCAAAGAAAGTTTGCTGGGGATCTACTCCAGACCCTAGTCACTTCAGATCCTCCCACACCTGGAGGTATCACCAGTGAAGGCTGCAAAACAGCCAAAGAAAGAATTATTAAATTTAAAGGGGCCAAAATTTGGTGGGTTTGAAATAATACCCTTTCTCATAGGCTTCCTAGAAGGCAAATGATTCTAACATTAAAAAATGTCTTTTAAGAGATTAAATCGGTTGGGACTGACTGGGCAGTTGGCACCACCCATGGAGAGCGAGGAAAGGCAGGGTGGGGCGACAGCCCACTCCTGAGTAGCATGGAACCAGGGGAGCCCCCAATCCCAGCCAAGGGAGGTTGTGAGTGATTGTGGGACCCCACCCAGGAAACCACGCTTTTCCCGTGGATCTTTGCAACCCATGGATCAGGAGATCCCCTTGTAAGTCCACACCGCGAGGGCCTTGGGTCCAAAGCACAGAGCTTTGTGGACTCTTTGCAGCCACTCAGGCATGCACAGAGACCCAGGAGGTTTTTGTGTACTCTGGCCCCGGGAATTCTGGTGAGACAGGAGATCATCTGTGCATTCCCGTAGGAAGGAGACTGAAGCCCGGGAGCCAAGTGGTGTTTTGCAGGCTGCACTCACATGGCAGCTCACAAGATAAGATCTACTGACTTGGAATCCCAGCCAGCCAGCGGCAGCCGACTGGAGACTGCCTGAGATGACTAAGTTCCTGGAGGGAGGGGCAGCCACCATCTCCGTGGCTGGAGTCTGCCATTTTGGCCTGCCAGCTCGGGGGAGTCTGGGTGGTCTGGACTGGGGGGAATTCCTCACAGCACAGCATAGCTGCTATGGCAGATCATGGTCAGACTGCTTCTTTAAATGGGACCCTGATCTATCCCTCCTAATCTGGCAGGGCCTCCCTATGGGAATTCCAGCAACTCCAGCCAGGGTTTTATGGACAGAACTCTGTTCTCTCCCTGGGATGGAGCCACTGGGGGAGGGGCAGCCACTGTATCTGCAGTTCAGCCTGCTGGCTCCGAAAAGTCTAGGCGGTCTGGATGAGGGGGGTTTCCCGCAGTGCAGCACACCTGCTCTGCCAAGGGGCAGTCAGATTGCTTCTTTAAGTGAGTCCCTGATCCTGTTCCTCCCGACTGGGTGAGACCTCCCAAAAGAAGTCTCCAGACACCTCCTACAGGAGCATTTGGGCCGGCAAATGTGCCCTGGGACGGAGCTCCCAGAGGAAGGAGCAGGCTGTTTTGCAGCCTTCACTGGTGATACCTCCAGGTGTGGGAGGACCGGAAGTGACTAGGGTCTGGAGTAGAGCCCCAGCAAACTGCAGCATCTCTGCAGAAGGGGGGCCTGACTGCTAAAAGAAAAACAAACAGAAAGCAACAACAACGACATCAACAAAAAAGACCTCGCAAAAACCCCATTCAAAGGTCAGCAACCTCAAAGATCAAAGGTAGATAAGCCCACAAAGACGAGAAAGAATCAATGAAAAAATGGTTGAAAACTCAAAAAGCCAGAGAGCCTCTTCTCCTCCAAATGATCGCAACATCTCTCCAACAAAGGCAGAGAAATGGGCTGAGGCTGAGATGGATAAATTGACAGAAGTATCTTCAGAAGGTGGGTAATAAAAAAATTCACTGAGCTAAAGGAGTATGTTCTAGCCCAATGCAAAGAAGCTAAGAATCCTGATAAAATATTACAGGAGCTAAAATATTACAGGAGCTGATAACCAGAATAGCCAGTTTATAGAGGAACATAAATGACCTCATGGAGCTGAAAAACAGAACATGAGAACTTCACAACGCACTTACGAGTATCAATAGCCAAACAGACCAAACAGAGGAACAAATCTCAGAGCTTCAAGGCTATCTTTTTGAAATAATACAGGGAGACAAGAATAGAGGGAAAAAAATGAAAAGGAATGAACAAAACCTCTGAGAAATATGAGATTATATTAAAAAACCAAACCTACAACTGATTGGCGTGCCTGAAAGAGATGAGGAGAATGGAACCAAGTCTGAAAACAAACTTCAGGATATCATCCAGGAGACATTCCCCAACCTAGTGAGACAGGAAAACATTCAAATTCAGGAAATCCAGATAACTCCATGAGAAGATCAACCCCAAGACGTAAAACCATGAGATTCTTCAAGGTTGAAATGAAAGAAAAAATGTTAAGGCCAGAGAGAAGGGCCAGGTCATCTACAAAGGGAAGCCCATCGGACAAAGAGCAGACCTGTCAGTGGAAACCCTGCAAGTCGGAAGAGATTGGCAGCCAATATTCAACATTCTTAAAGAAAAGAATTTCCGCTTGTAATCCCAGCACTTTGGGAGGCCGAGGCGGGCGGATCACGAGGTCAGGAGATCCAGACCACGGCGAAACCCCGTCTCTACTAAAAACACACACAAAAAAATTAGCCGGGCGTGGTGGCGGGCGCCTGTAGTCCCAGCTACTCGGAGAGGCTGAAGCAGGAGAATGGCGTGAACCCGGGAGGCGGAGCTTGCAGTGAGCCAAGATTGCGCCACTGCACTCCAGCCTGGGTGACAGAGTGAGACTCCGTCTCAAAAAAAAAAAAAAGAAAAGAAAAGAATTTCCAACCAAGAATTTCATATCCTGCCAAACTAAGCTTCATAAGCAAAGGAGAAATAAGATCCTTTTCAGACAAGCAAATGCTGAAGGAATTCTTCACCACCAGGCCTGCCTTGCAAGAGCTCCTGGAGGAAGCACTAAATATAGAAAGAAAAAAAATGTTACCAGCCACTAAAAAATAACACTGAAGTATACAGACCAGTGACACCTTGAAGCAAGTACATAAACAAGTCTGCAAAATAACAAGCTAACATCATGATGATAGGATCAAATTCACATGTAACAATATTAATCTTAAATGTAAATGTGCTAAATGCCCCAATTAAAAGACACAGAATGGCAAGTAGATAAAGAGTCAAGCTCCACTGGTGTGTTGTCCTCAAGAGACACATCTCATGTGCAAAGACACCCATGACCTCAAAATAAAGGGATGGAGGAAAATTTACCAAGCCAATGAAAAACAGAAAAAAGCAGGAGTTGGAATCCTAGTTTCTGACAAATCAGACTTTAAATCAACAAAGATAAAAAAAAGACAAAGCAGGGCATTATATAATGGTAAAGGGTTCAATTCACCCAGAGGAGCTAACTATCCTAAATATATATATACACCCAATACAGGAACACCCGGATTCATAAAGCAAGTTATTAAAGACCTACAAAGAGACTTAGACTCCCACACAATAATAGTGGGGGACTCTAACATCCCACTGACAATATCATACAGATCATTGAGATAGAACATTAACAAAGATATTCAGTACCTAAATGCAGCTCTGGATCAAGTAGACCTGATAGATATCTACAGAACTCTCCACCTCCAAACAGCAGAATATACATTCTTCTCATCACTAAGTGGCACTTACTCTAAAATTGATAACATAATTGAAAGTAAAACACTCCTCAGCAAATGCAAAAGAACTGAAATAATAACAGTCTCTCAGATCACAGTGCAATCAAATTAGAACTCAAGATTGAGAAACTTACTCAAAACCACACAACTACATGGAAATTGAACAACCTGCTCCTGAATGACTCTTGGGTAAATAATGAAATTAAGGCAGAAATCAAGAAGTTCTTTGAAAATCATGAGAATAAAGAGACAACATGCCAGAATCCTTGGGACACAGCTAAAGCAGTTTTAAGGGAGACATTTGGCCAGGTGCAGTGGCTCATGCCTGTAATCCCAGCACTTTGGGAGGCCGAGGTGGGCAGATCATGAGGTCAGGAGTTGGAGACCAGCCTGACCAACATGGTGAAACCCCATCTCTAATAAAAAAAATACAAAAATTAGCCAGGCATGGCGGCGGGCACCTGTAATCCCAGCTACTCAGGAGGCTGAGGCAGGAGAATCACTTGAAACCAGAAGGTGGAGGTTGCAGTGAGCTGAGATTGTGCCACGGCACTCCAGTCTGGGCAACAAGAGCAAAACTCTGACTCAAAAAAAAAAAAAAGAGGGACATTTATAGCACTAAATGCCCACATCAAAAAGATAGAAAGATCTCAAATTGACAACCTAACATCACAACTAAAAGAACTAGAGAAACAAGAGCAAACAAACCCCAAAGCTATGAGAAGATATGAAATAACCAAGATCAGAGTAGAACTGAAGGAGACAGAGACACAAAAAACCCTTCAGAAACTCATTTAAATCCAGGAGCTGGTTTTTTGAAAAAATTAATAAAATAGATAGACTTCTAGCTAGACTAAGAAAGAAGAAAAGAGAGAATAATCAAGTAGGTACAATCAGAAATGATAAGGGGGATATAACCACTGATCCCACAGAAATACAAACAACCATCCGAGAATATTATAAACACTTCTTTGCAGATGAACTAGAAAATCTAGAAGAAATGGATAAATTCCTGGATGCATACACCCTCCCAAGACTGAACCAGGAAGATATTGAGTCCCTAAATAGACTAATAATGAGTTCTGAAACTGAGGTAGTAATAAATAGCCTACTGATATGGTTGGGCTGTGTCCCCACCCAAATCTCATCTTGACTTATAGTTCCCATAATCCCCATGTGTAGTGAGAAGGACTCGGTGGGAGGTAATTGAATCACGTGAGCAGTTTTCCCCAAGCTATTCTTGTGATAGTAAGTTCTCACAAGATCTGATGGTTTTTAAGGGGCTTTCCCCTTCACTTGGCTCTCATTCTCTCCCCTGCCACCCTGTGAAGAGGTGCCTTCTGCTATGATTGTAAGTTTCCTGAGGTCTCCCCAGCCATGTGGAACTGTGAGTTAATTAAACTTCTTTTCCTTATAAATTGCCCAGTCTCAGGTTATTTCTTCATAGCAGCATGAGAAGAGATTAATACAGTAAGTTGGTACTGCAGAGAGTGGGGTGCTGCTATAAAGGTACCCAAAAATGTGGCAGCAACTTTGGAACTGGGTAACAGGCAGAGGTTGGAACAGTGTGGAGGGCTCAGAAGAAGACAGAAACATGTGGGAATGTTTGGAACTCCCTAGAGACCTGGAGGGCTCAGAAGACAGGAAAATGTAGGAAAGTTTGGAATTTCCTAGAGACTTGTTGAATGGCTTTGACCAAAATGCTGATAGTGATATGGACAATGAGTCCAGGCTGTGATGGTCTCAGATGAAGGTGGAGAACTTGTTGGGAACTGAAGTAAAGGTCACTCTTGCTATGCAAAGAGACTGGTAGCATTTTTCCCCTGCCCCAGAGATCTGTGGAACTTTGATCTTGAGACAAATGATTTAGGATATACGGCAGAAGAAATTTCTAAGTAGCAAAGCATTTAAGAGGAAGCAGAGCATAAAAGTTTTGAAAATTTGCAGCCTGATGATACAACAGAAAAGAAAACCCTACTTTCTGGGGAGAAATTCAAGCTGGTTGCAGAAATTTGCATAAGAAACAAGGAACCAAATATTAATCACCAAGACAATGGGGCAAATGTCTCCAGGGCATGTCAGAGACCCTCATGGTAGTCCCTCCCATCTTAGGCCTCCCTGAAGGTTTAAGAGGGAAAAATAGTTTCCTGGGCCAGGTCCAGGGCCACCCCTGCTGTGTGCAGCCTTAGGACTTGGTGCCCTGCATTACAGCCACTCCAGCCATGGCTAAAAGTGGCCAACATACAGCTCAGGTTGTTGTTTCAGAGTGTGAAGACCCCAAGCCTTGGCAGCTTCCATGTGGTGTTGGGACTGAAGGTGCACAGAAATCAAGAATTGAGGTGTGGGAACCTCTGCCTAGATTTCAAAGGATGTATGGAAACTCCTAGGTGTCCAGGCAGAAGTTTGCTGTAGGGGTGCAGCCCTCATGGAGAACCTCTGCAAGGGCAATGTGAAAGGGAAATGTAGGGTTGGAGCCCTCACACAGAGTCCCCACTGGGGCACTGCCTAATGGAGCTATGAGAAGAAGGACACTGCCCTCCAGACCCCAGAATGGTAGATCCACCAACAGCTTGCACCATGCACCTGGAAAAGCCACAGACACTCAATGCCAGCCTGTGAAAGCAGCCAGGAGGAAGGCTGCAAAGCCACAGGGGTGGTGCTGCCCAAGGCCATGGGAGCCCACTTCTTGCATCAACATGATCCAGATGTGAGACATGGAGTCAAAGGAGATCATTTTGGAACTTTAAGGTTTAATGACTGTTCTATTGGATTTTGGACTTGCATGTGGCTGCTACAGGCCATATGCAAGTTTTGGCCAATTTCTCCCACTTGGAACAGGTATATTTACTCAATTCCTGTGCCCCCATTTTATTTAGGAAGTAACTAACTTGCTTTTGATTTTTCAGGCTCATGGGTGGAAGGCACTTGCCTTGTTGCAGATGCGACTTTGGACTTGGATTTTGAGTTCATGATGGAATGAGTTAAGACTTTAAGGGACTCTTTGAAGGGCATGATTGTGTTTTGCAATGTGAGGACATGAGATTTGGGAGGGGCCAGGGGCAGAATGATATGGTTTGGGTGTGTCCCCACCAAAATCTCATCTTGAATTGTAGTTCCCATAATCCCTAGTGAGAGGTAATTGAATCATTGAGGTGGTTTAGCCCATGCTATTCTTGTGATAGTAAGTAAGTTCTCACAAGATCTTATAGCTTTATAAGGGGATTCTCCTTTGATTCAGCTCTCATTCTCTCCCCCACCACCCTGTGAAGAGGTGCCTTCTGCCATGGTTATAAGTTTTCTGAGGCCTCCCCAGCCATGCAGAACTGTGAGTCAGTTAAACCTCTTTGCTTTATAAATTACCCAGTCTCAAGTATTTCTTCATAGTAGCATGAGAACGAACTAATACACCTACCAACAACAACAACAACAACAACAAAAGCCCAGGATCAGATGGATTTACAGCTGAATTCTACCCAAGGTACAAAAAGGGGCTGGTACCATTTCTACTGAAACTATTTCAAACAATGGAAAAGGAGGGACTCCTCCTCAACTCATTTTATGAGGCTAGCATCTTGCTGATACCAAAACCTGGCAGAGATACAACAACAAAAAACTTCAGTCCAACATCAGTGCAAAAATCCTCAATAAAATACTGGCAAACCGAATCCACCAGCACATTAAAAAGCTAATCCACCATGATCAAGTTGGCTTCATCCCTGGGATTCAAGGTTGGTTCAACATACACAAATCAATACATGTAATTCATCACATAAACAGAACTAAAGACAAAAAAACACATGATTATCTCAATAGATGCAGAAAAAGGCTTTGATAAAATTCAACATCCCTTCATGTTAAAAACTCTCAATAAACTAAGTATTGAAGGAATATATTTCAAAATAATAAGAGCCATATATGACAAACACATAGCCAATATCATATTGCATGGCAAAAGCTGGAAGGATTTCCCTTGAAAACCCACACAAGACAAGTATGCCCTCTCTCAAAACTCCTGTTCAACATGGTATTGGACAGGACAATCAGTCAAGAGACTGAAATAAAGGGTATTCAAATAGGAAGAGAGAAAATAAAATTGTCTCTGTTTTCAGATGATATGTTCCTATATCTAGAACCCCATCATCTCAGCCCCAAAGCTTCCTAAGCTGATAAGCAACTTCAGCAAAGTCTCTGAATATAAAATCAATGTGCAAAAATTGTTAGCATTCCTATACACAAACAATAGGCATGCAGAGAGCCAAATCATGAATGAACTCCCATTCACAATTGCTATAAAGGAAATAAAATACCTAGGAATACAGTTAACAAAAGAAGTGGGGGTTCTATTCAAAGAAAACTATAAACCACTGCTCAAGGAAATCAGAGAGGAAACAAACAAATGAAAAAACATTCCATGCTCATTGATAGGCAGATACAATATCGTGAAAATGGCCATACTGCCCAAAGTAAGTTATAGATTCAATGCTATTCCTATCAAACTACCAATGATATTCTTCACAGAATGAGAAAAAACTATGTTAAAATTCATATGGAACCAAAAAAGAGCCTGAATAGCAAAAACAATCCTAAGCAAAAAGCACAAAGCTGGAGGCATCATGCTACCTGGCTTCAAACTATACTACAAGGCTACAATAACCAAAACAGCATGGTACTGGTGCAAAAACAGACACAGAGACCGATGAAACACAATAGAGAACTCAGAAGTAAGTCTGCCTACCTACAACCATGTGATCTTTGACAAACCTGACAAAAACAAGCAAAGGGGAATGGATTCCCTATTTAATAAATGGTGCTGGAAGAAATGGGAGAAAATTGAAACTGGACCCCTTCCTTACACCTTATACAAAAACTAACTCAAGATGGATTAAAGACTTAAATGTAAAACCCAAAATCATAAAAACCCTAGAAGAAAATCTAGGCAATACCACTCAGGACATAGGCACAGGAAAAGATTTCATGACGAAAACACCAAAAGCAGTTGCAACAAAAGAAAACATTGATAAATGGGATCTAATTAAAGAGCTTCTGCACAGCAAAAGAAACTATCATCAGAGTGAACAGACAACCTACAGAATGGGGGAAAATTTCTGCATTCTACACATCTGACAAAGGTCTAATATTCAGAATCTACAAGGAACTTAAACAAATTTACAAGAAGAAAAACTAACCACATTAAAAAGTGGGCAAAGGACATGAATGGACACTTCTCAAAAGAAGACATGTATGTGGGCAACAAACATGAAAAAAGCTCAACATCACTGATCATTAGAGAAATGCAAATCAAAACGACAATGAGATACCATCTCACACTTATCAGAATGCTGTTATTAAAAAGTCAAGAAACAGCAGATGCTGATGAGGTTGCAGAGAAAGAGAAATGCTTTTACACTGTTGGTAGGAATGTAAATTAGTTCAACCATTGTGGAAGACAGTGTGGTGATTCCTCAAAGATCTAGAGGCAGAAATACCATTTGACCCAGCAATCCCATTACTGGGTATATACCCAAAGGAATGAAAATCATTCTATTACAAAGATACATGCATGTGTATGTTCATTGCAGCAGTATTCACAATATCAAAGATAAAATATCAACCCAAATGCCCATCCATGATAGACTTGATAAAGAAAATGTGGTACATATACACCATGAAATACTATGCAGCCATAAAAAAGAATGAGATAACGTCCTTTGCAGGGACACAGATGGAGTTGGAAGCCATTATCCTCAGCAAACTAATACAGGAACAGAAAACCAAACACTGCATGTTCTCACTTATAAGTTGGAATTGAACAGTGAGAACACATGGACACGTTGGGGGGAAAAACACACACTGGGGCCTGTTGTGGGGGTTGGGGAGGGAGAGCATCAGGAAGAATAGCTAATGGATGCTGGGCTGAATACTTAGGTGACGGGTTGATCTGTGCACCACCATAGCACACATTTACCTAAGTAACAAACCTACACATCCTCCACATGTACCCTGAAACTTAAAATAAATGATGATAAAAAAATCAAATCCTGCTATCATAAAACTTCACTAAATTAAAAAAAAAAGAACTACCTGAGACTAGGTAATTTATAAGGAAAAGAGATTTAATTGAATCACCGTTCCACATGGCTGGAGAGGCCTCAGGAAACTTACAATCATGGTGGAAGGAGAAACGACGCACATCTTACATGGTGGTAGGAGAGACAGAGTGAAGGAGAAAGTGGTGAAACACTTTCAAACAACCAGATCTGGCAAGAACTAACTCACGAGTCATCACTAGGGGGATGGTGTTAAGCCATGAGAAATCGCCCCATGATCCAATCACCTCCCACCCTGTCCATCCTTCAACATATGGGGATTACAATTCAACATGAGATTTGGGTGGTCACACACACACACACACACACACACACACACACACACACAGATCAAATCCAGGATGAAAGTGGTAAAAAGTGTCAGGAAAATGTGGTCTAAGGATGAAGCCACAGGTGTGACTGTAGCATGCTTTGTTACAATCTTAAGAAGATCTAAGGCTGTGCTTTTTGAACAGACAAACCCCTCTCCCCTCCAGCATATTAAGGACATTGTCCCACAGGAGTCTCACCAGGATCTCTAGATTGAGAAGGATTTATCTCCAAGAGATTTGTAGATATGACCCTTTCTAATAGAGTGGATCATAAATGCATACACAAAATACAAAGTTTTGGAGAAAATTCTTTTGCCAGAAGCCTCATCAACTTGCATTAAAAGGGACAGAGACTTACAAAATGAAAAGAAGCTTTTGGGCCCAAATCTTTTATGGACAGAAAGCAGGATGAGAAAGCTAGTCAATTACAAATTCAGTTTTCTTTTGGGAAAGAAAGTATGACTTAGAAAGCAGTACTAAGAGACAAGAGTCACAGTGAAGAACAAGACAGTAGGACTGAGCCTGACTCAGGGAACTGGCAATACGTGCTCAGTAGGATTTCAGAATTGCTCTGCGACAGTGACTTGCTGTTTGCCTCCAGTTCTCCACTTTTTTGAATGAGAGTAAACAAAATGGTGATCTTAGTTTGCCTCACTATTGTATGTTGGGTGAACTGGGAGGGAGGAGGGAAGACAACTTGACTCTCTAGTTTGCTGCGGGAAGTCAGGGACCACGAACGGAGGGACCGGCTGAAGCCATGGCAGAAGAACATAAATTATGAAGATTTCATGGACATTTATTAGCTCCCCAAATTAACACTTTTATAATTTCTTACGCCTGTCTTTACTGCAATCTCTGAAAATAAATTGTGAAGATTTCATGGACATTTATCACTTCCCCAATCAATACTCTTGTGATTTCCTATGCCTGTCTTTACTTTAATCCCTTAATCCCACCATCTTCATAAGCTGAGGATGTATGTCACCTCAGGACCCTGTGATGATCACGTTAACTGCACAAATTGTTTGTAGAGCATGTGTGTTTGAACAATATGAAATCTGGGCACCTTAAGAACAGGATAACAGTGATTTCCAGGGAACAAGGGAGATAACCATTAGGTCTGGCTGCCTGTGGGCCGGGCAAGACAGAGCCATATTTCTCTTATTCTAGTTCACAGGTTTTCAGTTAGGGAGGAATGGTACTCAAGGGGCCATACCCAAGGAGGCACACCCAAGGATCCTAACTAGCATGCAGACATGATTTAGATGGTGATTCCTAGACCTGGTTCCATAATGGGTTGAGTCTTGGGAGCTTGAGGGAAGGGAATGAGTATGTTTTACATGTGGAGGAAGTGAATTATCTTGGCCAGAGAGAGGGCTGCAGCAGATTCTGTCTTCCAAGATGGCCACAAGAAGGTCTTTCATCCTGGCCATAAGAAGGTCTTTCAAGGGAGGAATGTAGCCACTACATTGTGAGAAGTGGCATTATGTTCCCTTTGAATTTGGGCAGGCAGGTGACTGCAAAGGAAGTGATGCAATTTCCCAGGCATGGTCTTACAAGAAGACAGAGCTTCAATCTGGTTTCTTTTGAGATGTTTGCTCTCTGAACCCAGGTGCTATGTGATGAGGAAGCAGAGGCCATTTATAGGTGTTCTACAGAAAGACCCAGCTAAGATTGCAGCTGATGTTAATTGTCAGACCTGTGAGAGGGAAATCTTTTGAACTGACTCCAGACCTAGCCACTGTCTGACTGCAGCTGCATGACAGACCCCAGGTGAAAACCACCCAGCTGAGCCCAATCAACCCCAGATCCATAAAAGTTAATATTGCCTGTTTATAGCCACTTAGTTTTGGGATGATTTGTTATACAACAATAGAGAAGTGGAGCAACTAGTTCTCTCACATTCTGCACCCTATTCACTTTTATTGTTTTGATGTGTTTTAAGGTTACATAAGTAACCTTACATACATATAGTACATATGAGAAAAGGCCTGTGATGCATAAAGCCTTAAAAAGGTTGTTAAATTTTTTAGGTTTCTCCCCCTCTAACAAAAGTTTTATGTATAATATATATGTATAAAGAAAGAGAGAGAACAACTGAAAGTACACTTCAGACAGTTCCAAATCCTGCATAGTAATTTCTCAAATTTAATTTAGAACTTTGCATTTCTGCTGCCATTCTAGCTTCTTGTTTTTTGCTGAAGTTGGTTTTTAATGATAATCTTACTGCTTGTGGGCATTGAAACTATGAATTTTGAGATTCACCCAAGTGAGCTAAGGATCTCATCAGATTCAGTAGCTGTATAGCCAAGCAAATCACTCTGTGAACTGTCGTCCTTACTGCTGATAAATATATTTAATCCCATTCAAATATATTCTACTTCCAAGGCTATTTATAATAAGGTTTTCCCTCCATCATCAATTCTATTCATCCAGGTTGCCAAAGCTCCCCAAGTTATTCTCCTACCTTTCAATAAATTATAAGAATATAATTAGTAATACATCAAAGGTGTACTTGACCCAGGTCTCCCTCAACCACCTTTCAGTAGAAGTAGGTTTTAAAAAAATGCCTCCAATTTATTGGGTATGAAGACACAGGGAGTCACATATGGGGTCAATACAAATCCCGTGAAATGGATCTAAAGGAAAAATCTGTGTTGGTGTAAATTGGGCTCAAACACCTAAACAGTTGAGCAAATGAGAGAGAAATAGCAAGTAGGATGTTTTAATGTCAGCATAATGCTAAAGGCAGGTAGTTGAACTTTGGTTTATGGTACTGGGTCCAGCTTTTAAAGGCAGTGCACAGCCATAATCCAACTCCTGAAAATAACTTTCAAGATTCCTCCGATCATTTAACATTGCAAACTAATTCCTTAGATGTTGCCACTGGTTCTTTCTTCAATGGCTTTATAATTAACAAGTAAACCCACACAAGAGATAAATAGTAGTTAAATCTGAGTGAGAGTAAGGTATGTGCAGTGCTGTGAGGCCTTGGAAATGCAGATAAAATTTAGTTCCTCCCCTCAAGAAGAATTATTGGTTCTCTCATATAGAATTATTGTAATATTAATAACTTCCTAGGCCTGCTGTAACACTGTACCACAAACTGGATGGCTTAAACAACAGGAATTTATTGTCTCATTGTTCCACAGGCTGGACATCTGAAATCAAGCTGTTGGCAGCGCTGGTTTCCTCCGAGGCTGTGAGAGAAGGATCTGTTTCAGGCCTCTCTGCTTGGCTTGTAGGTGGCCAACTTGATGTTCACGAAGCATTCTCCAAGTGTGTGTCTCTTTGTGTCCAAATTTTCTTTTTTAAAAATAAGGATACCAGTCATGTTGGATTAGGGCCCACCCACATGACCTCACTTTAACTTGATTATCCTCTCTCCAAGTAAGGTGAAAACCCTATCTTCAAATAAGGTCACATTGTGAGGTACTGAGGATTGAGGCATATGAATTTGGGGAGTGGAGACGGTTCAATCCATAACACGTATGATAGTCACATAGAGCAAGAAAGTACAATGCAAAAAACACAATGATAAAGAGATAGGAGACCTCACAGTCTTTCTGGAAAATCAAGGCACACACAAGTAGGTAACAATTCAGCTGTGCATAATACCAATACAGAGCTTTCTAGCATGATACTGCCTTCATTATCAGGGGCCAAAAGAGATCCTCAGAATTTTTGCCCACTTCTGGCAAGACCACCACCTGATCTACCTAATATTATTCAAAGAATTCTCACCACTTTCTGCCTAAAGGCATTCAGGACTAATGTCATTATAGCTGTTATCCCTGAGAATGTCAGCCACCATATGAAACCCTGGGCTCCCTTCCTCTCCTGCACAGTAATTCCCATAAGGCTGTGGGAAACCTTCTGCTGTGCCTTCTGGAAATCACAGTCATTGGCAAAAATCCCCACACCCTGACCTCTTTTCTGAATGTTTCCTTTGCATCTTGTCCTTGGCTCCCACTAAGAAAACTGTTTCCTCTGATGCCAAGTAGTAGCCATTTTTCTACCATAATCCTCCCCTCACTGGGCTCAGAGGTGAGGTATGAGTTTTCCTTGTCCCTTATTGCTCCTTCTGGATCATTCTTTCTCCTTTCTTCCTTAACAATAATCACTGTTGAGTTTCAAGTCTTCAAGCTGTAACATCTTGTTGCAGTTATCTACCAAGCCCCAGGACATTCGCTCTACTTGAATATTTTAGATCCTGGCTCACTCTGCAAAATTATTCCTGTTAAAATTGTCAGTGATTTTTATATCCTTGTAAGAAAGTAATCCAATTTCTTGGCCTCTCAGTTTCTTGACCTCCTCTCTTCAAAGTATCTTGTCCTCCACCTACCTCAGCTGCTTATTCCCATGATCATCAGACCTAGACCTTCTCAGAACCAATAACCAATACACAACCTTGACTTTCAGCATCTGGCTGTATGACCAACACCTCACATTTCATACAAATTCTTCTGAGATCCCCCTTCCAATCCTCAGTTCCATCAGCTCTAAAGTTCATCAATCTTCTCACTCTCTCTCTCTCTCTTTCCTCATGACCTCACTTATCCCCACGTCCTTACTTCCTTCTCTATTCAGCTAAAATATCATAGGCAACCATTAGAATAACCCCCTCACACATATCTTCAACATTCTCTTCTTTCATTTTGATTTACCAGCAAGACAAAGCCTGAACCCTTTTACATTCTGCTGTCCTCC
Source organism: Nomascus leucogenys (assembly GCF_006542625.1). Lineage (NCBI taxonomy): Eukaryota > Metazoa > Chordata > Mammalia > Primates > Hylobatidae > Nomascus > Nomascus leucogenys. The sequence continues at coordinate 134,088,282 of NC_044383.1, read as the reverse complement.
TATTCCTCACCTGTATGTGGATGGAGAAAAACACTGCCTGGACTCATTGGGGTCACTTCAAATTCACACCCCTGTACCTCTTTCCTGCCTATCCTTATCCAGCCCTCTGGTGACTTCACTCAGCTTCCCAGCTCAATATTTCTTGGAAGCTGAGCATTATTGTACATAATTCCTTTTTCCAATGATATAAAATTCATTTTATTCATGAAGGGTACAGTTTATCTTAAAGGGTAAAGATCATTCTTCCATTTAAGACTAAATTCTCCCTAAGAAATCTTTTATTAGTTACTTCTATGATTTCAGTTTAAGTAGTTCATCAAAATCCAGAAACCGCTGGGTGCAGTAGCACATGCCTGTAGTCCCAGCTACTCAGGAGGGTGAGGTGGGAGAGTCCCTTGAGCCCAGGAGTTCAAGACTGCTGTGAGCTATAATTGTGCCACTGCACTCTAGCCTAGAAGACAGAGAGAGACTTTGTCTCTTAAAAATAAAGAAATAAAGAATAAAAAGCCAGACTTAGGCGACTCAAGTTTCTCTCCAACTGACGAATCTGAAAGATCTTGTACTTGATAGATTAATTGGACATCCAGGACAGGAATCTTCATGAATTAAAGGAAAGAGCATTTTTTCAAGAAAAGTAGTTTATCCATCTTTCTTTAAAAGAGGACATCATCACTTTCATCCCTGACCTTCTTTCAGGCAAACTGCTAGTCTGCTTCAGAAATACTTAATGGACCAGTCATAGTTACTGCAAAGGTACAAATGCAAAATGAACTGATGATAATGCCATTCACTTAGCATTATCTTCTCTCTTCTCAATCACTGCATGTAAATTTGAGACTTGAGAAGAAACATATTGTCATATACCTGTGTTTCTGCTTTTTGAGAAGTGATTTCCAGTTGTAGTTTGACTTGCATTACTTGCTTTCTGTTGGGAAATTTAAAAACCTGGCTCTATTTTAAACTCTCTATTTGTGTACAAAAAAAAAAATAATAATAACTGAAACTGTGGGCCTGTGGGCATCTTTCTTAATCTCGAAACAGCTAACTGCATACTCATAGGTACTCACCTCCCCCTTGTTGGTCTGTTTCAAATATTTCCCAATGTAGAATATTGTACATTTAAATCAGATGTCTTCCTTAATGGTACTTGTATTAGTCAGGGTTTTCCGGAGGGACAGAACTAATAGGATATATGCATACATGAAAGGGAGTTTATTACGGAGAACTGGTTCACATGATCACAAGGCGAAGTCCCATGATAGGCCATCTGCAAGCTGGGGAAGAGAGAAGCCGGTAGTAGCTCAGTCCGAGTCTGAAAGCCTCAAAACCAGGGAGGCTGACAGGGCAGCCCTCAGTCTGTGGCCAAATGCCCCAGAGACCCTGGGAAACCGTTGGTTTAAGTCCAAGAGTCCAAAGGCTGAAGAACCTGGAGTCTGATGTCCAAGGGCCAGAGGAGTGGGAGGAAGCATCCAGCACGGGAAAAAGAAGGAAGCCAGAAGATTCATCAAGCAAAGTTATCCCATCTTCTTCTGCATGCTTTGTTTCAGTCTGGTTGGCAACCCAAGGTATGGTGCCCATTCACATTGAGGGTGGGTCTTCCTCTCCCAGTCCACCAACTCAAACGTCAATCTCTTCCAGTAACACCCTCACAGACACACCTAGAAACAACACTTCATCAGCCATCTAGGCATCCTTCAATCCAATCAAGTTGACACCTAATGTTAACCATCACAGTACTGAAAACTGTTTCCTAGGACCTGCCTGTCATTTTACAAAGGCACTGTTGATGATGTGTGTAATCCTCTTGAATTTATTTTTAAAAAGTAACACAGCACATTTTACCAGTTTTGCTAATTTTAAAATAATTGCATTTTAAATAAATTTTGTAACTGTCTCAGGCAAAATAAATATGGGGAGAAAGAATATTTTTTAAGTAGAAAAGCATATTTTCATTTCCTTAAATTCTCAACTCTCTTCTACAAACAAATGAAATCATAAGATCCTTAGCAGTCACTAAAAGTACCTGAGATTGGGTCTACCAGGTGTATGCAGAGCCTCTTAGTCCTAATGGTTCCACTGTATCTCTAAGTTTTTCATCTAAGATGCTTTATATCTCATTCTTAATTATGAAGGAGGTTTAAAAAGTTAAACAAGTAATAGTTTAAGTTAAACAGGTAATAGTGGGATTTACAATTTTTTCTTAAAGAAAATTTTATGTTTTGCTTAGATTCCTAGAAACTGTACATGGCTTTTTCTACATCTGTTGAACTGATCACATAATTTTTAATTGTATTATCATTTAAAATCATTAATGTAGTGAATTGTATTAATAGATTTTGTAATGTGAAACAAACCTTGTTTGACGAGGACAAAACAGTCTTACCATTAAGTACTATCTTTTTTATGCATTGCTGGATTAAGATTGTTAATATTTTGTTTGGGTTTTTGTGTCTATACATGTGAAAGAGATGAGTTTATAACTATTCCCTTCTCACAACCATTTTTGTCAGGATTTTGATAATAAGGTTATCATAGCTTCATAAAATAGCTGGGGAATATACTCTTTTTACATATTGTTTATGATTGAAATTATTTCTTTAATGGTAGAATTTCCTCTTGAAACCATTTGAGTTAGAATTTTCATTCTTGGAGACTTTTCATTACTCCCATTCTTTACTAATTATAGAAATGATCAGTTTCTCTGTCTCCTTGATTCAAATTTGGTAAATTATTTGGTGGAGGGGTATGGTGTATTGTCTGCTTTGCTTACTTTTCTCATTTATTGATCCAAAGTCTTAATATACTCATTATAATTTTAAATATTTTACATAGTTTGATATAATTTCCTTTTCATTCTGTTTTATAATGCTTCATTTCTTTATCATTTTTCTTAATCAATCTGCCATAAGTTTGCTAATAGCATTACTTTTAGAATATTCTATATAACTTATTAGATTAGCTTATTGTTTCTAAATCTATAGCTTGATTTTTTTGTCTGTTTGATCTATCAGTTATGAGTAGGGGTATGTCACTTACATCTTCCACCATGCTGTAGTGAACATTTTAATCTCTAGAAATGTATTTCGTCTTAAAGATAGATTAATCTCATATTAATACAGCTACATTGATTTTATTTTGGTTAGTATAATTCTGCTCCATTTTTCCCATCTATTGACTTGTAACTATTTTGATTCCCTATGCTTTTGTTGTCTCTTCTAAGCAGTACTGATATACAGTCTGACAATCCTTGTCTTGTAACTGAAAATTTAATTGATTTACGGTTTTTAAAATTAATCGATATATTTCTATTTATTTCTATCATCTTATTTTTGTCTATTTTCCTTTCCTTTTCTATTTGTTTATTGCTTTCATTTCTTGCCCGTTTCTGAAGATTATTTTTGATTCTTCTCTCTTTCCTTCTTTATTAGTCGTGCTGGCGGTCTATCAATTTTGTTGATCTTTTCAAAAAATCAGCTCATGGATTCACTGATTTTTGGAAGGGTTTTTTCTGTCTCTATTTCCTTCAGTTCTGCTCTGATCTTAGTTATTTCTTGCCTTCTGCTAGCTTTGGAATGTGTTTGCTCTTGCTTCTCTAGTTCTTTTAATTGTGATGTTAGGGTGTCAATTTTAGATCTTTCCTGCTTTCTCTTGTGGGCATTTAGTGCTATAAATTTCCCTCTACACACTGCTTTGAATGTGTCCCAGAGACTCTGGTATGTTGTGTCTTTGTTCTCGTTGGTTTCAAAGAACATCTTTATTTCTGCCTTCAAAGAGAAGAATCAAATAGACGCAATAAAAAATGATAAAGGGGATATCACCACTGATCCCACAGAAATACAATCTACCATCAGAGAATACTAGAAACACCTCTATGCGAATAAACTAGAAAATCTAGAAGAAATGGTTAAATTCCTCGACACATACACCCTCCCAAGACTAAACCAGGAAGAACTTTAATCTCTGAATAGATCAATAACAGGCTCTGAAATTGAGGCAATAATTAATAGCTTACCAACCAAAAAAAGCCCAGGACCAGATGGATTCACAGCCGAATTCTACCAGAGGTACAAGGAGGTGCTGGTACCATTCCTTCTGAAACTATTCCAATCAATAGAAAAAGAGGGAATCCTCCCTAACTCATTTTATGAGGCCAGCATCATCCTGATACTAAAGCCTGGCAGACGCACAACAAAAAAGGAGAATTTTAGACCAATATCCCTGATGAACATCGATGCAAAAATCCTCAATAAAATACTGGCAAACCGAATCCAGCAGCACATCAAAAAGCTTATCCACCATGATCAAGTGGGCTTCTTCCCTGGGATGCAAGGCTGGTTCAACATACGCAAATCAATAAATGTAATCCAACATATAAACAGAACCAAAGACAAAAACCACATGATTATCTCAATAGATGCAGAAAAGGCCTTTGACAAAATTCAACAACCTTCATGCTGAAAACTCTCAATAAATTGGGTATTGATGGGACGTATCTCAAAATAATAAGAGCTATCTATGACAAACCCACAGCCAATATCATACTGAATGGGCAAAAACTGGAAGCATTCCCTTTGAAAACGGGCACAAGACAGGGATGCCCTCTCTCACCACTCCTATTCAACATAGTGTTGGAAGTTCTGGCCAGAGAAATCAGGCAGAAGAAGGAACTAAAGGGTATTCAATAAGGAAAAGAGGAAGTCAAATTGTCCCTGTTTGCAGATGACATGATTGTATATCTAGAAAACCCCATTGTCTCAGCTCTAAATCTCCTTAAGCTGACAGGCAACTTCAGCAAAGTCTCAGGATAAAAAATCAATGTGCAAAAATCACAAGCATTCTTATATACCAATAACAGACAAACAGAGAGCCAAATCATGAGTGAACTCCCATTCACAATTGCTTCAAAGAGAATAAAATACCTAGGAATCCAACTTACAACGGATGTGAAGGACCTCTTCAAGGAGAACTACAAACCACTGCTCAATGAAATAAAAGAGGATACAAACAAATGGAAGAACATTCCATGCTCATGGGTTGGAAGAATCAATACCGTGAAAATGGCCATACTGCCCAAGGTAATTTATAGATTCAATGCCATCCCCATCAAGCTACCAATGACTTTCTTCACAGAATTGGAAAAAAATACTTTAAAGTTCATATGGAACCAAAAAAGAGCCCGCATCGCCAAGTCAATCCTAAGCCAAAGGAACAAAGCTGGAGGCATCACGCTACCTGACTTCAAACTATACTACAAGGCTACAGTAACCAAAACAGCATGGTACTGGTACCAAAACAGAGATATAGACCAATGGAACAGAACAGAGCCCTCAGAAATAATGCCACATATCTACAACCATCTGATCTTTGACAAATCTGACAAAAACAAGAAATGGGCAAAGGATTCCCTATTTAATAAATGGTGCTGGGAAAACTGGCTAGCCATATATAGAAAGCTGAAACTGGATCCCTTCCTTATACCTTATACAAAAATTAATTTGAGATGGATTAAAGACTTACATGTTAGACCTAAAACCATAAAAACCCTAGAAGAAAACCTAGGCAATACCATTCAGGACATAGGCATGGGCAAGGACTTCATGTCTAAAACACCAAAAGCAATGGCAACAAAAGCCAAAATTGACGAATGGGATCTAATTAAACTAAAGAGCTTCTGCACAGCAAAAGAAACTACCATCAGAGTGAACAGGCAACCTACAAAATGGGAGAAAATTTTTGCAACCTACTCATCTGACAAAGGGCTAATATCCAGAATCTACAGTGAACTCAAACAAATTTACAAGAAAAAAACAAACAACCCCATCAACAAGTGGGTGAAGGATATGAACAGACACTTCTCAAAAGAAGACATTTATGCAGCCAACACACACATGAAAAAATGCTCATCATCACTGGCCATCAGAGAAATGCAAATCAAAACCACAATGAGATACCATCTCACACCAGTTAGAATGGCGATCATTAAAAAGTCAGGAAACAACAGGTGCTGGAGAGGATGTGGAGAAATAGGAACACTTTTACACTGTTGGTGGGACTGTAAACTAGTTCATCCATTGTGGATGTCAGTGTGGCGATTCCTCAGGGATCTAGAACTAGATATACCATTTGACCCAGCCATCACATTACTGTGTATATACCCAAAGGATTATAAAACATGCTGCTATAAAGACACATGCACACGTATGTTTATTGTCACACTATTCACAATAGCAAAGACTTGGAACCAAGCCAAATGTCCAACAACGATAGACTGGATTAAGAAAATGTGGCACATATACATCATGGAATACTATGCAGCAATAAAAAACGATGAGTTCATGTCCTTTGTAGGGACATGGATGAAGCTGGAAACCATCATTCTCAGCAAAACTATCACAAGGAAAAAAAACCAAACACCACATGTTCTCACTCATAGGTGGGAACTGAACAATGAGAACACATGGACACAGGAAGGGGAACATCCAATGAAGAGTTAATGGGTGCAGCACACCAACATGGCACATGTATACATATGTAACAAACCTGCATGTTGTGCACATGTACCCTAAAACTTAAAAGTATAATAATAAAAAAAGATTATTTTTCTCATTCTATTTTTTTTCCTTCAATTAGTTTGGCAGTTGTGGAAACTTGGTCTGTTGACTATTTTATCACTGTTTATTCTTTTAATGTTTATCCTAGGCATTTTTACATGCATACTTAACTGATTATTCAAATCTAATAAATATATTTTCTATCCCTCAATTAATACAAGACATTCCACTTTCTCTGGTTGCACTGCTTTTGACTTATATGTCATTATTTTGTATTTTAGCCTATCTTTAGTCTACTCTTACTACATAAGAGATGATTGTTTGTTTTATATAGTCATTTCAAAAAGGTTTACCACCTTCCTTGCTCATTATTCCTTCTTGCATCCCAGGCCTTCCATTTGTAATCAGCTTCCTCTTTCTGAACTGCATCCTTCTAATTTCTTTAGTGATAGTACATAGGTAAAAATCTCTCTCAGCTCTTGTTTGTCCAAAAATATCTTCATTTTCACTTCTAACTGGAGGTATTTTCATGGAGTAGACAACTGTTATTGGCTTATTCTCTTTCAGTACATGGAAGATATTATTCTGCTTTGTCTGGATTCCCTTGTTTCTATTCAGAGATCAGCTATCAGTATAACTGCCATTCCTTTGTCATAATAGTTGTTTTTCTCCCTGTCTGTTAATCCCTTTATCTTTGATGTTTTTCAGCTTCACTGTGACCTTGGTGTGGATTTCTTGTATTTATTTTGATGTGGATTTGCAGAACTTATTGATTCTGAGGATTAATATCTTCTCCATTCTTTACATTTTCTCTCCCTTGCACTCTGATTATATGAATGTTAGTCCTTCTTATACTACCCTACATGTCTCTCAACTTTTTCTTTGTATTTTCTATATTCTCACCTCTCTGTAATCTGCAAATTTTCTTTTAATCTATTTTTCAGCTTTTCAGTTCTCTCTTCAGCTGTATCTAATCCTTTGTTGATTTGGGTTTTATTATTTTTTTTTATATCTAGAAGTTCAATTTTCTTGCTTTCAAATCTCCTTGGTCATTTAAAAAAGTCTCTTTTTTCTGACATATTTTTAAGTTCATATTTTTATTTCTTGAAACATACACATTTTACATTGTTTCTGATGATCCCGGTATCAAAATCTTGTGTATAGAACTTTGTTTGCTTATGTGTTTAGTGTTTTCCACTAGAAGCTCATTATTTCAGTGTATGTCATTACACTTGTATCCACATTTCTTTGAGGCCTGGACAGCAGGTGAGTTTCTGCAGAAGATTTGCATTTGCCTCTGTGAATTTACTGATGAAATCTTTAACCTGGGACTACATAAAGGGCATTCTCAACTTGAAATTTTTTAGTGTGAATTTGGTTTGATACCTGATGTTGTTATAGAATTTAAGGGGAAATATTTTTCTGTCAGTGCCAATTTTCCATCTGAACTTGATAGGTGATTTTCTTTGATTACCTTAGGATAAAGATGAATGTTGAAGATTCGGGTTATTTCCAGTTTAACTTTATGCTAGTAGGTATTCCTACGAAGCTCACCATCCTGGGAGAGATCCCTTTATTTGTAACACCTATTGAGGTCTCCTTGAGACCAGAAAGCTCAATATCAACTTAAGCAAATGCCCTCAGGTTAAATGTTAGTTTCAGTAGTCAGCCCACACCTCTGGTTCCTACTTCCAGATGCTTTTGGTCTCTGAATTTTTAATATTTTTACCATCTCATATAAGCATTTAAAGTTGTTAGAAGTCCATAATTTTCAGTTCTTTTTAGAGGGAGGATCTATTAAAAGTGTATAGTCTATGATAATCTATTATATTGCCAAAAACAAAACTTGGAGTCCTTTTGAAGACTGGGAAAATCATATTGGGGTTAATGATTTTGTTCAGCTGAGTTGTCATGTTAAAATATTACAACTCTTAGAAACAGTACAATGAAGAATATATTTGCTCCTAACCTTGTTCTGTGCCTTGGATCTTAATTATATAAGAATGCCAAGGTTCACTGTCTAAGAAGGAGAAATAATGATTATTTTATCCTTTTAGTTTTCTGGATTTTTAATAAATGAGACTTTGCTGTGTAACTTTGTCTTCAGAAGCCCAAACAAAGAAATGTTTAAACACATTATTTATGTTTTAATGTGGAACCAGTAGAAATTTAAAAAATAATTAGTAGATAAAATGCTAGAAATTTAAAAAGTGCTTTGTATATTTTAAAATAAATTTTTTTTTCTTGGTACATGGAAAATTAAGAGGTTCTGTTCTTTAAATTTACCAATTCTCACAAACATTTCTTTTCTACATGTTAACATAGGAATAAAACAACCAAAGAACAACAATAATCTTCCCTAAGGTATCACAATTCCAGCATGAAAATGGGAAGCAAAACTTTCAGTCTAATATCTAAAAGGCTCAGGTTCCATATAAACGACCCGTCTTTGGAGAGTTTTTCACTGAGATGATGCATGTCTCAAGTGGGGGCTTTGGTGTGAAAGATCACAAGACATCATTTCTTCAGTTTAATAATCCATTTAATACCATCTTTCAATCCCATTTCATGCTCAGTAAAGCAAGAATAAGTGAACCTTTTGCTGACATTGGTTTTGTTGAAGAGCTTTTGTTTATAAAGCAGTGGCAACGTGATCTTATCAGGGTCCATCATCACTGGTTTGCTCTGTCCCCCATCCGAGTAATGTGTTCCTGTGATGTGTGCAGTCTTTTCATAGCAATGACTCCTGTTCTATGCTAAAGTGATTTGACAGCACTTGCTCACTTCTTAGAGAGAGACATGTTTCAACTTTCTGCCTCAAAAATCTATTTAAGTCATCACTTTTATTCCATTGTCTCTGAATTTTGCAGAGGAAGTGTAAATTCAATTGCTTGAACATGAACAAAAGTGAAGGAAGTCCTGGACACTTGAACTAACTTCTGGGGCTGCACAGTGGACAGCTGATAACTTGATGCTGAAATTACATTCTTGCATGAGCTGTGCTTACTGATGAAACCCGAGCTCATAATCAAGTTAGAGAGAAAAGGAGTTGGGTAGAGTTGAACAAAAAATACTCAGCTCTTGGTATTATGTCTACCTAAGATCTGTGAATGTTGTGTATGGTGCCATGTTTCTCTATTTTCACTGTTTGAGAATGAGAATAGTAATCAAAGGGAACGATGCAAGTCTGTGTTAAAATAGGTTCTCATGGGGGATATTTTAAGAGGCTGATTCAGCATTTGCAAAAGAAATACATTATTATGGTTTTTGTAAAATTTTATACTTTGGCAATTTTACCTTAAATTTCTATAGGGTTTTGTGGGATGCTTTCACATAGAGTCAGTAACCTGAATCCTTCTTTTTTAGAAGAAAGAATGGACATTTAGAGAGTGAATGAATGATCTCATCAAGGTCCTCTAGTATAGTATTAACAAAGCACATCTGGAAGTAGTCTTCTGACTCATATACCAGTGCTCTCTCTATAATAGCAACCATGCTTCTTGGAGTCCCAGGAGTTCCCTGGATGTCCCTCTGACCCTCTTCCCCACTCTCTCTCACCTGGAAGGGTGCATAAAAGGAAACACAAATTGACAGTAGATTTAGGCTTACACCTCAAATCTAATCTCTGGTCTGGTGGCTTCTTACCCTACCACTAGGCAAACATTCTTCCCAGCGTAGTAATGTCCTAGTATGAGATTATTAAAACTGGGAGGTGGATAAACATACCACAACATGACTAAAGAGAAAGTTTAAAAAATGTCAACAAGACCTCCCACAAGGATTTTATATGATCATCATGAAGAAGTATCAAATGGCCACTGTGTGTGTTATGCTTGCAGTAAAAATTCTCTCCCAGAAGGGCCTAAAAGTAGGTAGAAAGAGAGGACTTGTGTCTGAGAGAGTACTGGTTTCTAGCCACCATCATTCTAAAGGAAGATAGATGGGTGCAGCATGTCTTAATGACTTCAGTGTATACAGAAATATTTGGAGATTAAATAGAGAACAACTTTACGCAGAAACATAGGGAGCTGCATTCTAGGGACAAGATAACTGGAAACTTCATTCAATGGCCCAGGGTCACCCCCCAGCACTGCCATGAGAAGTAGGACTCCTGGAGCAAGTAGCCCTCTCTGAGCCTTGGTGACCTCTATAAAGAGGGACGATGACTTATATTAAAAAGTGTCTGAGAGAAGTAAACTCACTAGAGTACAAAAGCACTTTGTCAATCATAAAGCAATGCACAAAGAAGAGTGAAGGACAGATTGTCATATATGGCTGTAAACCTTGGCTGTGGATTTTGTCCTGATGATGCCAACCACTCCAGTAGTAAAGCCATCCTCCTAAAATGCCTTGGACTCTTCACAGAATCGTTCATGGCTGCTGGTCAACCCGATGCACCAGTTCATGAAGCCACGTGGCAGAGGCCAGATGCAGCATTTGAGGAACAGTGAAGTATGGTTGGTGCCTCTCTATAGCATTAGAGATTGTGTATGCTTTGGAAAATCAAACAGCAACCCACTGCTAAGGGCTGTGTTCCTGTGACAGTCACCACCCACGTATGAGGTGCTATGCTTTGATTTCTAAACATCACAGAAAGAATATTTTTACTAAAAAATTTTTAAGGAAGCATGTAGTTTATTTTTCTCTCTTGGTTTTTCTTTTCTTTTCTGAATTCCTAGAACTGGAGATTACACCTAATGAGATGATCATAACCAATACTATGTATATATAATTTGAAGCCAATCATAGTTAGGTTATGATCATCTCATTAGGTGTAATTTCCAGTTTTAGGAATTCAGAAAAGAAAAGAAAAACCAAGAGAGAAAAATAAACTGCATGCTTCCTTAATTTTTTTTTTTTAGTAAAAATACTCTTTCTGCGAAGTTTAGAAATCAAAGCATAGCACCTCTGCTTAGATCATGGGCAAAAACATTATAAAAGATAGACGTCCACAACACGTAGCTCTTCCAATCTCCATTTTTTATCCTGGCACAGCAAACTTGGTTATTTTTAAAATTATCTGTCAGGTCAACCTGAGATCAAAAAGGCACTAACAACAATGTCAGTTTGAATTTGACTTGGGGACAACAGAAAAAAGACTAAAGATTTCCTGTATCTAAAAATTTAGAGTTGTATTCCTGATATTAATCACACTACCATGTAATTAATGTTGTGCTTGTGTTTTGACAGGCAGCTTGGTGCTCACTAGAAATCACCTTGAACCTATTCAAAAAATTTTTTTTAATGTCAGCATCGCATTTTATAAAGCCTAAAATTAGAACATGTGTGTAAGATGGAGAGACAGGCTGGAAGCATCAGGTTTTAAGCAGTTATGTAAAAAAGCACGGGTCTGGGGGTACCCTAAGACTCTCTGGCACATCCTTGCCAACTTCTGTCAGTACTTGGTATTGAGATAGAGAAGGCAGCTGATTAAATGACACATGAAACAAAGCAGTAATGAACAAGCATGACGGAATCAAAACACAAAAGGATTTAGTGGCTTAAACGCCAGACCAAAACCAAGCTGAAACTCAACAGGAAAATATTTAGCACTGAGAGCAGATTTACAGTAGGTCATAAGCAAAGACCTACTACCTATCTTGGCCAAAGGTCATATAATGAAGAGCTGAAGGTTTTCATCAAAGGTGATAATGGTTGCTTTAAACAAAAGTGACATAAAATTATTCCATGCTAATAGAAGGAAACTTTGAAACATTTTTTTTGCCTCTAATAAAGGGGTAAGTCATTTCCTGAAGGCTTCAAATTAGAATCACTGAGTAAGGTTTAAAATAATTCAAATTTCCTGGGTTTTATACAACTTTTCTGCCTTTCCTTTCTGAGATCTTGCTCAGCTACCTGTTCTAACATATCGATATGGCTTGGGTCTGTGTCCCCACCCAAACCTCATGTTGAATTATAATCCCCAATGTTGGAAGAGGGGTCTTGTGGGAGGTGATTGGATCATGGAGGCAGATGTTCTTATGAGATCTGGTCATTTATAAAAGTGTGTAGCACCTCCTCCTTTGCTTTCTTTTCCTCCTTCTCTGGCCATGGAAGACGTGCCTGCTTCCCCTTTGGCCATGACTGCAAGTTTCCTGAGGCCTCCCCAGTCATGCTTCCTGTATAGCCTGTGGAACTGTGAGACAATTAAGCCTCGTTTCTTCATAAATTACCCCGTCTCTTTATAGCAATGCGAGAATGGACTAGTACACATATCATATGATATGATATTGTTTCTAGTTCTAAAAGTTTTTTTTTTTTTTTTTTTTTTGAGACGGAGTCTCGCTCTGTCGCCCAGGCTGGAGTGCAGTGGCGCAATCTCGGCTCACTGCAAGCTCCGCCTCCCGGGTTCACACCATTCTCCTGCCTCAGCCTTTCCGAGTAGCTGGGACTACAGGCGCCCGCCACCGCGCCCGGCTAATTTTTTGTATTTTTTAGTAGAGACGGGGTTTCACCGTGGTCTCGATCTCCTGACCTCGTGATCCACCCGCCTCGGCCTCCCAAAGTGCTGGGATTACAAGCGTGAGCCACCGCGCCCGGCCTAGTTCTAAAAGTTTTTTATTCTCTTCTATGATGTTTTTGTATATCTGAGTTAGTATCTTTAAAAATTAATTTCTCCATTTTGCTTAGATTATCTCAATTCTGTCAGCAAGAGCTGGCATTAGCACTGCTGTGAAACACGAACGTTCTTGGCATAATTCCTTACAACTGCCTCCCTAAGTAGTTTCTCTCATATTTCATGATTTGGCTGAAAACCCAATATGGTTAGGAAAAGGATGTGCATAAGTGAAGCATAATTATATTGATTCATGTTCAGCTGATAAAGATTTATTTGTCCTCGAGGCATAATAATGGCCAAGATTTGCCCATGATCAATAACTCTTGAACCAATAAATCTTGGTATCGGCAACAAAAGCCAATATCTACTTAAACTTTTTTCAAAGTGTTGCTATTATATGCTGATGGCATAAAACATGGGAGCACATCAAACACAGTCTCTTGAGCTTTATGTTGACACTAAATTTGTATTCTCCACCAGTTAATATTCTAGATTTCAATGACATAGGAGAAACTGGCTGATCAAGGAGAAAGTTGATAGCAAGGATTGATAGTTAATAACATGTTTTAGAAGAGCAAATATCATTAGTGTATGTGGAAGCACTTTGTTAATATTCAAACCATTATAGCAATGTAAAGTATAATAGAGTTTGTCTACAGATTTACGCTCTGCATAACATACTTGAAAAACAAAAACAACTTTTTGTAAAAGAGCAGGAATAGAAGCAAGATAGGAGAAGAAATGAGGCAAAAATATACAGATAAGCATGAAAGGGAAGGAACAGTGGCTTAACATTGTAGTGGAAACCAGCCTGTGCTGGTTGTCCAGCTGTTGTCCAGGCTGCAGTGCAGTGGTGCGATCTCCGCTCACTGCAGCCCCAACCGTCAGTGCTCGGGCCATCCTCAGCCTCTCAAGTAGCTGGGAGTACAGATGTGTGCAACAACACCCGGCTAATTTTTTTTTTTTTTTAGAGATGAGGTTTCACCATGTTTCCCAGGCTGGTCTCATACTCCTGAGCTTAGGCAAATCTGCCCACCTTGGCCTCCCAAAGTGTTGGGATTACAGGCTTGAGCCACCATACCTGGCCTTGATGTGCATTGTTACTTTAATTTTTACAACAATTCTGTTAGGTATGAGCCAAAAAACAGGTTTCTACAGAACGGAGGCTGGGGCTAAGGAACTAGTTCTAGAATTTTAGGCAGCAGAGGTAGAATTTGAATCCAGGTCTATCTGACTCCCAAGACCATGATCTTTCCAGGATTCTAGAAACAAAAAGCCCAATAGTTACATTTACAGGGTCATTTAGGATTTGTGAAAGGTATGGTAAGGCATTTTCTCAGGTTGGCTAATAGACCTATGCTGTTCTTCCCTTTTCACTCCAGCATTATTTTTCCTGCTACACTAATATGCCTCAGACTACTAGACAACAAATATTGGTGGTTGATAATAATAAAAAGGCAGATGGATACTCCAATGCAGTTTGTTCCTTGGTAGAGTGAAAATAATTTGGGGGATGAAAGGATGCTGGAATGTCTTTGAGCTTCAGGAAGACAAGGGTCTTTCCATCAGCGAGGCACACTGGACCTGCATCCAAAGATCCCCTCATGGGTTCATGTTCAGTTCTGTGACATAAGAACTTGGGCAAATTCCTTCTAAACCTTCTTGAGCCTCAGTAGCATCATCTGACTGATAACAAAGAAATCACTCTGCTTGCCCAGTAGACATCATGGGGGTGTGGGAGGATCCAATTTTAGCATGTGCCGGTAGTCCAGTGTTTTTGTGCATGAAGCTTTCCTGAGAAAATGTGGGCAAGACCAATGTCCCAAAGATGGACCAGAGTGTTAGAAGGAGCTTCTATTTTCTGATCTATACAAAGGATTCTAACGTCTTTAATTAAACATCAGTTTTTAGATGGAAACTTTGCCAATATATTTTAAGTTTTAATACTTTTTTAGGTCATTTACTTGTTACTATTTTCAAATTACCCAAATAATATACAAATATATATTGCAAAACCACAGACAATACTGAAGTAAAAAGCAAAAGTCTCTCTGCCTTCCTTTTACAAATTCCACTCTCATTCCCAGAGGTAACCACTGCTATCAGTCTGGTATTTTCCATCCTATGCATTTATAAGAATGCACATATATTTCTATACATGTATATATAAATATATACAAACATGTAATTTTGTGGAAGATTTTTTATAATATGAAAATACCATGTTTCAATATTTGTTCTTTTCTTTCTTGTTAAATACATATTTGTCTTGCTCAAGTTCAATAATTCTGTTGTTGAACTAAAGATTTGCAACTTTCAGCACGTGTCAAGATTTCTTTCCTTATCTAGGTTTAAAAGACTATGCTTTTTGCAGTATCAAACCAGTCATTTTCTCCAATTTTCTGCTAATTTTTAGAAAACAATGAAGCAAACCATGCAATTATTTCGATTTCTTGGTGCAAACAAATACTGCTCTGCAGACAAAGAGAAAAATGCAACTGAAGCAGAACCATCAGCTATCAGGCAACACTAATACGAAATTGTTTAAAATATTGTTCATCAGCGACATCTAACTGTAGCAGATAAAGACTGTTTAAGGATATGTGAACAATGCACAAAAGTTCAAGTTGTTTTAAATTCAACCTTATAAAGCCTGAGTTTATACATGAAAGTAATATAGTCTTATTTGATAAAGGCACTTTTTCAAAAAGTATGAATTTTCTCACATTCATTGTGTGTGCGTGCGTGTGTGTGTGAGGTTTTGTCACCTGCCTGAAAATCTTTTGTCTTTCATGCATTTAACGAACAGGACTTATTTTACAATGAATTACAATTTCTCTCAGTCTCCATGCACTACAGATTATTCTTCTTAAAGCAACTTGTGCATTTACTCTTAGAAAAGACAATAGAGTTGAGAATGAATTTTTTTTTAAAGTCACAAGACACTGAAGATCACCCAGCTAACAATTGAACTTGGTCCTGCTAACCCTGAGCAATACCATCTAGTCAAAGGCACTGTCTTGATGGATCATTCATGGAAAACTAAAGTAATTACCATCATTCTAATATTTCTATTTAAATGCATGAAAAACTGATTAGCTGAAGGCAGCCCTATATATAGCAGAAATGGCATCTTCTTAATATTTATGCTAATGTAAAAGACATTTTACACAAAGGTTAGAGGTGACATACGGGTAAGAAATGATCTTAACATTCACAGTTATTTACTTACAATAATGCATGACAGGAATATGACTCCTTGGGAGAGGTTTAACAGGCAAAGAAGAGAAGGTGTGGAGAAACTAATCAATATTAAAATACATAGACACTTATGGACACAAATGTATATATTTATAAGATACAGTCATATAGAATCACCAACGACCAATAGAGAAATGGAGCATATACGCCTCCAAGCTCTAGTTTTACAAGTACATTTCAGTTCACTTTCAGCCTGAGGTAGTCACATTTTTTTCTTTTTAAGTCCAAAGAGAATTTGGATAGAAATTAGAAAAGGTTTAATGATTTAGCTGACTTTGAGCATTCTCTACCTCATATGTAAAGAAACTAAAAAATGTCAAAATGATGCCATTTTGAATTGCAGTTACTATCTTGAGCAAGAAATGAAGGACTTAGCTTATGAATTCAATTTGGTTTTTACACTGTCATTTCCACATGGCTAACCCACAGACCGAATACTGTTTTCTGCCAGCTTTCTAAGCACGCTCCAAGGTGAGACTCCCCAGAAATGGTGCATAACAATGAGCACATCACGGAAGCAGTGCATGAAGAACAAATAAAACATGAAATTACACACGAACTCCAGAATCACATAAGCTGGCTAAGAATGGGTTACTGCCAATAACGGATTTCAAATAAGCCTCTGATTTAATGACAACCGCAAGCCAGCGCCTGATTGAGGGCAATCAAATGCTTCTCTTTTTATCTGCTTCTAACTCACTCTTCATGTGAAAAGAAAAACAGTGCTATTACAACAGCAGCAATAGAAGGCTACACAAAAATCTGAAAACAGGCCATTTCCACAAGCAATTATAGCACAATGCACATCCACACTTAAAGTATGTTCAAGTGAACAAGTAACCAATAGCAATTCTTACTCAGCGCATCAGTAGACACTCTCTGGAAAGATAGTATTTGCTTTTCACTTAAGCATTTTGATTGTGATTGTCCACAGTGCAACTGTGACTCAAAAAGGTATGAATTACAGATTTAAAAACTGGATAAACAACCAGATGAGTCAACCAGGGGAAATGTGGCTGCACTGAAAATGACCATAGGTCCCTAAAACAGAGACATCTTTTTTTCAGTTTACAAGGAAGAACCTGCAGCTCACACTGATCGATCACTTCCTAATCATACCTCTAAATCCCAGCCCCCAGGACACACTGGCTGAAACTTTTTTTTTTTTTTGCATCTGAGCGTATTCCATTTAGTGTTTCATTATCCATTATCTAGTACTGTTTTCTTCATTTTCAGGAATAATTGTTTTGGGGGTGCTTTTAGTCTTTTTAGGGAGGTTCTGGTATGATAGATTCTTGTTGAATTAATATTGCATTAAAGTGGGAAGAGAAGTCATTGATGAGAGTTTCTCTAGTTTTTCGATAAAAGGCTATTTGCTGAGAGGGAGTTGGGACAAAACTTTTTCTTTCACGTGGATTTGGATGTGTGCCCCCTGTACCATACTGTAGAAACTGTAGGTATTCGTGTTTTTGAAGATCGTTAGGGTCAGATAAATATGAGCTGTGCATGGAGAAAATGAAACTATACTGTTGAAGGTTGTGTGTGTGTGTGTGTGTGTGTGTGTGCGCTTTATGGGACTGGATGCCAGAGGTAGGCTTCAGAAGACTGATCCATGCTGATCTATTTCCAATTTGCTTGGAAAGACCTAGTTCAATCCAGTCCACTTCATAACTGGGAGAGAAAATCAAAGTAGAGAAATGCACCCATCTTTTATGTATTTCAGTTCTCACAAGGAGAGGGAACAAAACGGCCTTGTTCCTTTGGATCCATAAAATCTTCCTGAAGTCAGACCCAAGTTGCTGGACTAACTCCAGGGGCAGTGGCTTTTGTCCTTTGACCCTACCCCTCTCCTGCCAGCCCTCGAGGTCTTCCCATAATACCAAACCCTCCCCCCGACATAAGACTCCTGCTTCAAGGTAAAAATACATATTTTCAAGTGAAACATCAAGAACTCGGTTTCCTTGGTAACTCGGGCAGGGAAAGAGAATTTAAGATGATCAGAAATATTCATTCTGACCAGCTAGATCCATTCTCCTTACTCCTAAGGCTTTATCTGCAACACAAGGCAGGGTCCCAAGCTTCTCCAAGTCGCTATACATTTAAAGTTAAATGAAAAGTGAAGTCTGCCACTAAGTTTAGCTCTCCTGCTGAAATCCTTGGGAGATTATTACTTCCTTCTGGCTATATCAGCCCCCCTTTTCCCATACCTATCAGACGGCTTTGAAGTTTTACTTCATTTGAAATATTGTACAGTAAGTGCACACAGTGTGCTAATGGGTTGCATGGATTAATGGAGCAAATAGTTGCTTAAATTTAATTTAAAAGTAGTTCAGATAAAGACCTAGAGAATTAGTACTGGGGTTAAGGATGGAACCTACTGAGCTATGCCTGGCTGGAGGGGAAAATACAGACAGGAGGGGCTGCTTCTCCCTTCTCACTCTGCCTCCCACAGAAGGGGGTTTTGTTTAGCACCTTTGTGCAGACAAAGGGGATCCTGGTTTAAGGATGAATATGTATGAGTTATTTTTAGATGAATCAGGTGTCACCCTAATATGCCCTGCTGCAACAGGTGCGTGTAGACAGACACGGCTACCCCCTGCTCTCTATTCTATGTTGTAAAGTAGTTATCAGCTGCTTACACAATGAATACACTTTTATTACACCTGAAGAAACGCACCTTGTCAAAGCTATACCATGAGTCTAGGGAAAAGTGTCAGATTCTTTGCTACACATAGATTTATCTATTGACTGTCCTTTACTTAGCCCTGCCAATGGGTTTCATGACTCAACTGCACCTCATTACCCTTTTTACAACACTCTGCAAATTCTTATTCATAATCAGACATCTCATCCAATTCTAGGTCGCAAAAATCACTTATGCAGTCTTAATGAATACAGCATCCTTGGGATTTACATTTAGTAAAACTGTAAAGTAAAATATTCATAAAAAGAAAAGACAGCCAACCTAACATTCCGATCCACAATGCAAGTGTACAAAATCATAGCTGAGACGATGCAGCCCTGCTTAGACTTCTCAACACTTTTCCTGTTGAGAAACTGGAATCTAAACTCTTAAAAAAAGGATGGGATTTATGCCTGAACAATGACACATGCTAAAGAGAAAGCACAATTATAAGAAAACTTGATATTTGTCACTTCATATGACATGGTTTGGCCATGTTCCCACCCAAATCTCACCTTGAATTGTAGCTCCTATAATTCCCTCGTGTTGTGGAAGGGAAATGGTGGGAGATAATTGAATCATAGGGGCAGTTTCCCCCATACTGTTCTTGTGGTAGTGAATAAGTCTTATGAGATTTGTTGGTTTTATAAGGGGAAACTTTTCCCTTGGCTCTTTTCTCTCTTGTCTAGTGCCATGTAAGATGTGTCTTTCGCCTTCTGCCAAGACACGATGCCTCTCCAGCCACATGGAACAGAGTCCATTAAACCTCTTTTCCTTCATCAATTACACAGTCTTGGGTATGTCTTTATCAGCAGCATGAAAACAGACTAATACAGCATATATATACACACACACATATATGTATATAAAGGAAGGAGGAGGATATACTAGTAATCAATTTTCATAAGAAATGAGATGAAACCGTAGAAAGATAAGCTCTTTCTTCTGTTCTTAGAGAACCCACTGTTGCTTTGCCGCCACTCACAGGGTGAAGCAAACACAAGAGCTTGCAGAAGAGTTAGGCAAGCCTGTGAACAGCCACAGGCTAGAGAAGGGAAGAATGCACTCCCCCCCGCACTCTCTTTTCTTCTAGATGAACTGGAGGCTTTATTTGGTTTTCTGGAAATCCCATATCTAGAGCGGTGCCTGTCACATAATATGTACTCTCTAAATGTTTGTTGAGTGGAGGAATGAGTGAAAGAATAACAAATTTAGTTGAATACATGTCATCAACTTATGTTCTATAAAACACATTCTATAAGACATCCATTTCAACCAGACAATTCTCTTATGGAGAACTGGATGATTCCCTATGGCAGCAAGAACCACAGGATAACCTATAACCTCTATTTGGTATGATTAAGGAAGACTACAACTATTAAATAAAAAGAAAACAAATTGGGAACATATTCATTTTGATTTCCTGTTATTTCCGTGGCTTACTAATAAGCCAATCAATAATATGAAAGAAATCCCTGCAGTTATTAGCAAACCTCTTTGGCTAATTTACCATTTTATTTTTAAAGAAGGCAATTACAGAATTTAAAATATATTCAGTCTTCCACAAAATTCACCATTACAATACTGAAAATCTAAATGGTGAATGCAAGTAGATGAGGCTGCATTTCAAGTGGAGTTAGTGGAACTTTTCAAATTAAAATTTTATTTTCAGGTAATTGTAGATTCACAGATATAAGAAATAATACAGAGAAATCTTGCATATCCTTTACCCAGTTCTCCCCAGTGGTAACATCTTACAACACTACATGTACCACAGTATCACAACCCAGGTGTTGCCATTGATAAAGTCAAGATACAGAACTTTCTGTCACCACAAGAATCCCTCATGTGGCCCTTTTACAGCCACTCCTACTTCCCTCCCACCCCTGCTCCACCTTAATCTCTGGAAACCACTAATATATTCTCCATGTCTGTAATTTTGTCATTCCAATGATGTTATAGAAATAGAGTCATAAGTAGGTAACCTTCTAGGATTGACATTTTTTTCTCACTCAGTATAATTCTTCAGAGATTCCTCTACATTGTTTGTATCAATAGCTTGTTTATTTTTATTTCTAAGAAGTACTCCACGGTATGGATGTACTACAATTTGTTTAACCATTCATCTGTTGGTGGACATCTGGGTTGCTTTTAATTTTTGGTTTTTAGGAATAAAGTTGTCACAATCATTTATGTACAAATTTATGTGAATGCGTGTTTTCATTTCTCTAGAATAAATGCCCAGGAGGGCAATTACTGGATGGAATGGTAGTTGTAGGTATAAATTTAAGACACTGCCAAACAGTTTTCCAGAGTGACTGTGCCATTGTGCGTATTCCCACCTGCAGTTTATGAGAGATCCAGTTTCTCTGCATCCTTGCCAGCATTTGCTGTTTTCTCTGATAGGCATGTAGTGGTATCTCGATGTGGTTTTAGTTTGCATTTCCCTAATGATGTTGAACCTTTTTATGTGCTTATTCCTCTTTGGTGAAATATCCTTTCATGTCTTTGTCTATTTTCTAATTTAATTGTTAGTTTTTTAATATTTATTTTTAAGAGTTCTCATATATTCTAAGTACTAATTTTTTTTTTTTTTTAAACTTTTTTTTTTTTATTATACTTTAGGTTTTAGGTACATGTGCACAATGTGCAGGTTTGTTACATATGTATCCATGTGCCATGTTGATTTCCTGCACCCATTAACTCGTCATTTAGCATTAGGTGTATCTCCTAATGCTGTCCCTCCCCCCTCCCCCCACCCCGCAACAGTCCCCGGAGTGTGATGTTCCCCTTCCTGTGTCCATGAGTTCTCATTGTTCAATTCCCACCTATGAGAGAGAACATGCGGTGTTTGGTTTTTCGTCCTTGCGATAGTTTACTGAGAATGATGTTTTCCAGTTTCATCCATGTCCCTACAAAGGACACGAACTCATCATTTTTTATGGCTGCATAGTATTCCATGGTGTATATGTGCCACATTTTCTTAATCCAGTCTATCGTTGTTGGACATTTGGGTTGGTTCCAACTCTTTGCTATTGTGAATAGTGCCGCAATAAACATACGTGTGCATGTGTCTTTATAGCAGCATGATTTATAGTCCTTTGGGTATATACCCAGTAATGGGATGGCTGGGTCAAATGGTATTTCTAGTTCTAGATCCCTGAGGAATCGCCACACTGACTTCCACAATGGTTGAACTAGTTTACAGTCCCACCAACAGCGTAAAAGTGTTCCTATTTCTCCACATCCTCTCCAGCACCTGTTGTTTCCTGATTTTTTAATGATGGCCATTCTAACTGGTGTGAGATGGTATCTCACTGTGGTTTTGATTTGCATTTCTCTGATGGCCAGTGATGATGAGCATTTCTTCATGTGTTTTCTGGCTGCATAAATGTCTTCTTTTGAGAAGTGTCTGTTCATGTCCTCTGCCCACTTTTTGATGGGGTTGTTTGTTTTTTTCTTGTAAATTTGTTTGAGTTCATTGTAGATTCTGGATATTAGCCCTTTGTCAGATGAGTAGGTTGCAAAAATTTTCTCCCATTCTGTAGGTTGCCTGTTCATTCTGATGATAGTTTCTTTTGCTGTGCAGAAGCTCTTTAGTTTAATGAGATCCCATTTGTCAATTTTGGCTTTTGTTGCCATTGCTTTTGGTGTTTTAGACATGAAGTCCTTGCCCATGCCTATGTCCTGAATGGTATTGCCTAGGTTTTCTTGTAGGATTTTAATGGTTTTAGGTCTAACATATAAGTCTTTAATCCATCTTGAATTAATTTTTGTATAAGGTGTAAGGAAGGGATCCAGTTTCAGCTTTCTACATATGGCTAGCCAGTTTTCCCAGCACCATTTATTAAATAGGGAATCCTTTCCCCATTTCTTGTTTTTGTATTCAATTAGGAAAAGAGGAAGTCAAATTGTCCCTGTTTGCAGATGACATGATTGTATAT
The DNA here is from genome assembly GCF_006542625.1 of Nomascus leucogenys. Taxonomy (NCBI): domain Eukaryota; kingdom Metazoa; phylum Chordata; class Mammalia; order Primates; family Hylobatidae; genus Nomascus; species Nomascus leucogenys. Next base: position 134,065,284 of record NC_044383.1, on the reverse strand, counting down.
CTAGAAAACCCCATTGTCTCAGCCCAAAATCTCCTTAAGCTGATTAGCAACTTCAGCGAAGTCTCAGGATACAAAATTAATGTACAAAAATCACAAGCATTCTTGTACACCAATAACAGACAAACAGAGAGCCAAATCATGAGTGAACTCCCATTCACAATTGCTTCAAAGAGAATAAAATACCTAGGAATCCAACTTACAAGGGACGTGAAGGACTCTTCAAGGAGAACTACAAACCACTGCTCAATGAAATAAAAGAGATACAAACAAATGGAAGAACAGTCATGCTCATGGTTGGAAGAATCAATATCGTGAAAATGGCCATACTGCCCAAGGTAATTTATAGATCAATGCCATCCCATCAAGCTACAATGACTTTCTTCAAGAATTGGAAAAAACTACTTTAAAGTTCATATGAACAAAAAAGAGCCCGCATCGCCAAGTCAATCCTAAGCAAAAGAACAAAGCTGGAGCATCACGCTACTGACTTTAAACTATACTACAAGGCTACAGTAACCAAAACAGCATGGTATGGTACCACAACAGAGACATAGATCAATGGAACAGAACAGAGCCCTCAGAAATGATGCCGCATAGCTACAACTATCTGATCTTTGACAAATCTAAGTACTAATTCTTTGTTGGATATGCAGTTTGTAAATATTTTATCTTTTCATCTTAACAGATTTTTGTTACAGAACAAAAGTTTTTAGTTTTGATGAAGTCCAGTTGGTCACTTTTTCTTTTATTGGATTATATTATTGGTGTCAAAACTAAGAACTCTTTGCCTAGCTCTATATGCCAAAGATCTTCTGTTTTTTAAAAATACAGAGTTTTTCATTTTACATTTAAGTTCATGATGCATTTTGAGTTAACTTTTTGTAAGGTGTGAGACCTAAGTCTGGGTTCATTTTGTTGCCTATGGATGTTGAATTGCTTCAGCACCATCTGTTGGGAAGAATATACTTCTATTGAATTGCTTTTGTACCTTTGTCAAAAGTCAACTGGGCATTTTTGTGTAAGTTTCTTTCTGGATTTTCTGTTCTGATCCATTGGTCAGTGTGAGCAGACACTGTTGCCTTTTTCCTGTTTTTGCAGGGAAAATATTGTCTTTCACATTATGTATAATTTTAGCTGTAGGTTTTTTGTGGGTACTCTTTATCGAGTTGAGGAGATTCCTCTCTATTCATAGTTTTCCTGAGAGATTTTTTTTAAAAATCAAGAATGGGTATTGAATTTTGTCAAATGCCTTTTCTGTATCAACTGTAGTTTTTGTTTTCATGTAATTTTTCTTCTTTAGTCTATTATAATATGGTGGATTATACTGAACCAGCCTCATATCTCTGGAATAAACTCTATTTGTTCATAGAGTAGAATTACTTTTATATAGCTGAATTCTATTTGTTAATATTTTGTTAAGGAGTTTTGCATCTATATTCATAAAAAACATTGGTCTGTAGTTTTCTTTTTTGTAATATCTTAGTCTGGTTTTGGTACAAGGGTAATACTAGCTTCATAGAATAATGGGATATTTTCTCATTTTCCTTCCTCTTATAATTCTAGAAGATGTGTAGAAGTTATGTGAATTCCTTAAATGTTGGATATAATTCTCCAGTAAAACCACCTATAACTGCAGAGTTGGTTTTTCTTTTCTCTTCTGGAGCTCTAAAATAATGGACTCAATTTTCTTAATAGTTATGGGGCTATTCAAATGATCTATTTCTTTTTTCTTTTTCTTTCTTTTTTTTTTTTTTTTTTTTGAGATGGAGTTTCACTCTGTTGCACAGGCTGGAGTGCAATGGCACAATCTTGGCTCACTGCAACCTCCACCTCCCAGGTTCAAGCAATTCTCCCTGCCTCAGCCTCCCAAGTAGCTGGGACTACAGGCACTTGCCACCACACCCAGCCAATTTTTGTAGTTTTAGTAGAGACAGGGTTTCACCATGTTGGCCAGGCTGGTCTCAAACTCCTGACCTCAGGTGATCCACCCGCCTCAGCCTCCCAAACTACTGGGATTACAGGCATGACCCAGTGCACCCAGCCCAAATAATCTATTTCATATTGAGTAAATTGTGGTAGATTGTGTTTTTAAGCAGTTGGCCATATAAATCACAAAATTTATGTGTGTAGTTTTTCTTATAGCATTCCCTTTTTAGCCTTTTGTTGTTTGCAAAGTGTTATGGGTTAAATTGCACTCCCCAAAATTCATGTTTAAGTCCTACCCCTAGTGCCTCAGAATGTGACCCTATTCGGAGACAGGGCCCCTACAAAGGCAATCAAGTTAAAGTGAGGTCATTAGGATAGGCCCTATTCCAATATAACTAATGTCTTTATAAAAGAGGGAAATTAGAATACAGAGAGATACACATAGATGGAAGGCAATATGAAGAGATATAGTAAGAAGATGACCATTTATAAGCCAAGGAGAGAGGCTTGGAACATATCCTCCCCTCACAGCCCTCAGAAGGGCTGACGCCAACCCTGCTGATGCCTTGATTTTGAATTTCCAGCCTCCAGAACTGTGAGACAATACATTTCTGTGATTAGAGACATACAGTCTACAGTATTTTGTTATGACGGCCCTAGGAAGTTAACATATAGGACCTGGTGATATCCACAGTTTCACTCCTGATATGGTTCATTTGTGTCTTTTCTCTTTGTCAGTCTTTGTCAATTTTATCTTTTCAAAGAATTACCTCTTTATTTCTCTACTAATTTTCTGCTTTCACTTTCATTGCTCTCTGATCTTATTTCCTTCCTTCTTCTTGCTTTGAGTTTCTTTTGCTCTTCTTTTCCTAGGTTCTTGAGGTGGGAGCTAAGAATATATATATATATATGAGGAGACTTCAAAAAGTTTGTGGAAAAATGAAATGAATAGATTTAATAAGTTTATTAATTTTAATAGATAAAAATAAAAAACATTAACTTTATTTCTCAACACAAGCTTCATCAAGTTCAAGAATTTTGTAAGCAATGACACCAACATTAAGCTCATCCCTAAATAACTGAGAGTCCTGGGAACTTAACCATGCCAGCGTAGTCTTTTCACGTTACTAATTGAAGAAAAACGAGTGCCTTTTAAAGATTTAAGATTAGGAAATGAAAAGGAGTCAGGAGGAGCCAAATCAGGACTGTTAAGGTGGATGCCTAATGATTCCCACAGAAACTCTTGCAAAATTGCCCTTGTTTGATGAGAAGAATGAAAAGAAGCACTGTTGTGGTGGAGAAGGGCTCTCCGGCAAAGCTTTCCCATGTGTTTTTCCGCTAAAGCTTTAGCTAACTTTCTCAAAATACTCTCATAATAATCAGATGTTATTGTTCTTTGGCCTTGCAGAAAGTTAACAAACAAAATGCCTCGAGCATCCCAAAAAACTGATGCCATGACCTTTGCTCTTGACCAGTCCATTTTGCTTTGATTTGCCCCCTTCCACCTCTTGGTAGGCATTGCTTTGATTGTGCTTTGTCTTAAGGATCGTATTGGTAAAGTTATGTTTCATCTTTTGTTACAATTCTTCGAAGAAATACTCCAGGATCTTGATCCCATTTGTTTAAATTTTCCATTGAAAGCTCTCCTCTTGTCTGAAGCTGAGCTGGGTGCAACAGTCTTGGCACCTATACAGTGGAAAACTTGCTCAACTTTAATTTTTCCATCAAAATTGTGTAAGCTGAACCATTTGAGATGTCTATGGTGTTGGTTATTGTTTCTGCTGTGAGTTCTCAGTCCTCTTCAAGTAGGGCACAAACAAGATGAACTTTTTTCCTTGCAAACTGATGTGTATGGTCTGTTGCTGTGGGCTTCATCTTCAACATGATCTCATACCTTCTTAAAATGAGTTATCCATTTGTAAACTGCCAGTTTCTTTGGGGCACTGTCCCCATAAACTTTTTGTAAATAATCAGCGATTTCACCAGTCTTCCACCCAAGCTTCATCACAAGTGTGATGTTTGTTATTGCTTCAATTTTAGCAGAATTCATGTTGCTCTGATAGGGCCTCTTTTCAAACTGATGTCTTATCATTCTTAGTGCCATAAACTAGATCCTGCTCAGATATGCTTCAACAAGTTAGTATGAGTTTATGTTGGTGCCAAAAAACTCTGAAATCCATGCATAGTTTTTCATAAGACACATTTTCCATAAACTTTTTGAAGACCTCTTGCAGATTTGAAACTTTTCCTCCTTTGTAATATATCTAGTGCTAGAAATTTGTCTTTCAGTCTTGCTTTGTGTTCCACAAATTTTGATATATTTTCATATTAATTCATTTCAGTGTATTTTTATGATTTCCCTTGACATTTCTTCTTTGACCTATAGATTATTTAGAAGTGTATTGTCTAGTTCCAAGTGTCTGAAAACTTTCCTGCTTCCTTTACATTATTGACTTCTAGTTTTACTCTATTGTGGTCAGAGAAAATATTGTGTATAGTTTCAATTCTTTTAAGTTTGTTGAAGTTTGTTTTATGGCCCATGGTATAATCTATTTTGGTATATGTCCCGAGGCCAAGTGAAAAGAATGATTATTCTGTTGTTGGGTGGAGTGTCCCATAAATATTGATTCATTCATGTTGGTTAATGGTGTTGTTGATTCCTTCTATATCCTTGCTGATTTTCTTTCTAGTTTTTCTAATGATTGTTGGGAGAGCAGTGCTGAAGTCTCCAACTATAACTGTAGATTTGTCCATATTTCCTTTCTGTTCTAACAGTTATATTCTGATTTATTTTGTGTCTTGCAGATCATTTGGCTGGAATCCACTATTATTATACCGAAGTCCTGTCGGGGTGGTGTTAACATATGGGAAAAGAGAAACTTTTCATAATATTATTATTAAATCTCGGGCTTTTAGTGGGCTATAACTTTGACATGTGTTTCTCAGCTTTCCTACCTCAATTCCACCATACGGGCTTAGGTGAGACATAAAGACTATCAAGGCAGGAACTCTCTTGATGCGCCCAAGACTAGAGCAGAAGAATTATTGTCTAAAAGTCTCTGTCCCTTTCTTGGTCCTTTGGTTAGAGAGACAGAGCCTTTGTTAGGGCTCTTTGTGCTTGCACACATTGGTATTTCCAGATTAATGTGTTTGCATACATTGGTTTCTTCAACAATACATTTAGGATATGAGAGAAAAAGATAAATTGCCACTCATTGCTGTGTCATTCCTTGGGTCCCAGGGTCCCTAGCTGGTTTGCCTTCTTCTGTCCACATTTCAGAGTCTTCTTCTGTTTGTTTTATATATAATGTCTAGAGATTTAGTTATGAAAAAGTATGTCTACTCCATCTTTCCAGAAGTAAAAGTCCTCACGGCATTGAAATTTGTGAAGATTCCAAATATCCATACCCTGGCTGAAAATAGATTTGATATCTTCTTTGACATTGTAATAAAATAATGAGTCTATTTAGAAAACTGAAAATTTTGAAACTTGTTCTATCACTTATTAATATCACTGTCCTCTTAATTGACCTGTTGTTTATCTAAATAGCTTGTTCTTTCAAAGTGAAGTATACTTACATTGTATAGCGATTTTCTGTCCTTTAAAGTAACAATTTAAACTTGACCATTTTCCCACCTGAAGTTGATAGTTCTGCACAGTTTATAACTCATTATATTTTATAATGTATTAATAAACATAAAATTTGAAAAAGCATTTGTCCAATGAGCATCTAATCATCTAATTATACCAGACTTTGATTTTTTTTTTGAGATGGAGTTTTGCTCTTATTGCCCAGGCTGGAGTGCAATGGTGCAAACTCGGTTCACTGCAACCTCTGCCCCCCGGGTTCAAGCAATTCTTCCGCCTCAGCCTCCCGAGTAGCTGCGATTACAGGTGCATGCGAACATGTCTGGCTAATTTTTGTATTTTTGGTAGAGATGGGGTTTTGCCACGTTGGCCAGGCTGGTCTCAAACTCCTGACCTCAGGTGATCCACCCGCCTTGGCCTCCCAAAGTGCTAGGATTACAGGCATGAGCCACCATACCCAGCAAAGAGCTTGACCTTAAGGAATAAGGAAATATACAAACTGTAGAAAAGGTAGTTCTAGAACTCACTGTATAGACTCTGCTAGTACAGTGCCTAACATGCGATATACACGAAGTAAATACTTGTAAATGAATGGAAGAATAAATGAAGATAGAATTAGGAATTTGATAGAGACATTCTTCCCTTTGAAATAATATAATTTTTGTAACTAAGACACATAAATGAAATCTAAAAGCCTCTAACGGCAATGTATACTTATATGTAAAGTTTACACATCCATACATAAAAGTATTTTTGGCTGACAAGTCTCACATTTATTCCTGTCTATGGCACACATGCAGAGATTCCTGATTATTTTTTTAAATCACAGAAAATTTTCTTCTTTTAACATCATACAAAGCATGAGAAAATCACAAAGTTAACTCTCCTCTACCCACAGTAAAAGTTAGTTAATGGTTAAACCTCCTGAGCACTTTTGAGAAGTGGTTTCTTCAAAAGTCCTTAAAGATATGGGCATTGTCAGAAAACTGCTTCCTTTTCAACTACACAAATGACTTTTCTACTGTTCTCTGCTTTCCAGGTCTCAGCGTAAAGTGGTTCCAAGTGGTAGAGACCTTTCAAGCTGTGATTCACCTGAGCCCTGCAGACTAAGTGTAATTGATGGGCACAGAGTAAACAAAAAAGCAGGGCCAGGCCCAGCTGACGGAAACCCAGTTCTCCCTGCCCAGCAATCAAATGCCAGCTAAATCCACTTACATTATTCATAGGCAGGATTACAGTTGCTATAATTAGTGATGTCTAGATATGCAACATAAAAGAAACGCTTCTGATCGCTGCAAATATTTTGGGTAAAAGAACTCTTCCCATTAGTATGTTCATTTAATAGGGCTGACTACTTGTAGAAGATGAAGAAAAAAAATGTCTGAAAAAAATCTTGACTTTCTTCCCTGCGGAGGAAGCTAGGATCTCCTACAGTCATGAAGGAAATGGGTTGCATGGCTCTCTACCTTAGGTCTTTCCTGAAATGTCACCTTTTCTGTGACATCCTTCCTGGCTTTTCTACTTCAAATTTTACTCATCCTTTCCAACCCTTCCTCTCCAACACAAAATATAAATGTATTCCCTATCTCCCTTCTCTGCCTTATTTTTCTTCAAAGCACTTATCGCCATCTTGCACACTATACGTTTCCCTCATTTGTGCTGTTTGTTGTCTGTTTCACTCCACTGCAATGCGAGCTCCAGGAAGGCAGAGAGTTCTTTGTTTGCTGCCATAACCTTAACAGTGCCTGGCACATGGTAGTTGCTCGATCAATATTCATAGAATAATGGTTGAATAAATTCTCAAGGAAAAAGACAATTGTCACGAATAATTTAGCCTTGGAGATGACGACCACCTTGAATTACTCAGTTGCTTTAATCGCAAAGAAAACTAAGGCACAGGGGAGAATGCACCAAACTGGGAAAAAGGCAAGTTTGGGGCTGCTACTCTTTGAAGGTGTCATCTGAGCAGGTTGCTTGGCCTCTCTGGATTTCAGTTTCTCATCTTTAACATGGGGGCTAGAGTAGAAGATCTCCCCAACTCCAGTATCCGGCAATGCATTTGTTTATTACTTCATGATCTGCGAGGGACTCAAAGCCCAGAGTCTTGGTGCAGATACAGATAGTTTTATTTATTATGGCATTTTGTTCCTATCATACATTTTATGGTATTGGTGACACAAGTTAGATTACAAAAGACAGACCAATAAAAAGTTTAAGATAGAGTAATAGTTTAAACAGAGTAAACAGTTTAAAATAGAGCAAACCATAAAACAGAAAAATAATATAACAAAATAGAACAAGCAAAGAAGAATAAATAAATGTGGGGTGTGGACTAATAGACTGTATAAAGAAACTGCATGGAAAGGACCATATAGTCAAGATAGATGAATTTATAACACTGTGTGCTGATCACAATTGCATAATGAATCATGATTTACTACACTATTTTTCCAAATAGACTTGGTGCATTGAATTGTTCTAACAGGTCATGTTTTTAAATGACTTCTGAATCTTCAATAATAATAAAAAAAAACTTAACAAGTGGACCTTGAGATTACTGCCTAGCCATAAAACAAGGTGATTTCACTTTCTAAAAATGAGTTATTTTTTTGTGAGCCACTGCAAGGCACATGAAACACTATTCTCATTGCTTCTCTTTCTTTATACACTTTTTTGCTCTTCTCCAATCATAAGTCATTGCACTGATGGAATTTCCACTTGCATATAAAGTAACTGGGCCATAGACATATTTACTGTCACTTTTTATAAAAAAACTATATATTTCCAGCCATGACAAGAGAGCAGCTGGCTAATTTAGACTGCCTGCTGAACATCTGAGGAAAAGTAATCATTTTATTTTTCACTGGCATACTTAGAAGGCACATACTGAATATGAATGATTATAAATACGAGAATTGTACAGATGTGTGTGGTGGGGTATCCAAACATTTTCATAAGAAATGCACAGCAATTCTTTACACAACTCTGTGGTGGTTTTGAGTAAAGCAGTGTAGGAATGCTTATTTTTTAAGCAACAAATAAAGATTGGCCAAAATTGAGTATGTGATGTTTGAAATTTTTAAAGGACAGTTTTACTGTTAATTCATTGTCATTACAAAAGAAATTTTTATTTATTATTATGACATACGGTTTCTAAATATGTCTAATTATTAATAAACACAGTTCCTCTACTGATTATTCTGAAATCCAATGCATGAAATTTCACTATTGTAACACTCACACATGAGTGCTTAATTCCAGAATACAATTTAAATTTAAGAATCCTGGATTGTATCTCTGAGTATGAAGTCATAGAATGATTCATTAAGTAAAAGAGGAAAATATTAAAAGTTTAGATTTATTTCATTCTTTTCAATTTATATTTTTAAAAATTATAAATAAAAAAATGCAACTTCAATGATATGTGTGTATTACATACAAATAGACATACATATGCATTGGAGAATGCATGGTTAAGAACATACAACAACAGGCCGGGTGTGGTGGCTCATGCCTGTAATCTTAGCACTTTGGGTGGCTGAGGTAGGAGGCCTCGACTCCTGAGTGACTTGAGGTCAGGAGTTCAAAACCAGCCTGACCAACCTGGTTAAACTCCGTCTCTACTGAAAGAAAAAAAAAATTAGCCGGGCATGGTGGCAGGTGCCTGTAATCCCAGCTGCTCAGGAAGCTCAGGCAGGGAAATCCTTGGAACCTAGGAGGTGGAGGTTGTAGTGAGCTGAGATTGTGCCACTGCACTCCAGCCCAGGCAGCAGAGCAAGACTCCTTCTAAAAAAAAATTTTGAACAAACATTTATTTCCAAATAAAAGATACACACATGGCCAATAAGCACATGAAAATATGCTTAATATCATTAATCATCAAGGAAGTACAAATTAAAATAATAATGATATACTAATGTACATCCTTAAAATAGCTAGAATTTTTAAAAAGGCCAATCATACCAAGTGTTGGTGTAGATATGTATGTATGTCTACAAAAAGACATGTACACAAATATTCACAGCAATTTCATTCACAATAGCCCCCAAACTGAAAATAACCCAAATATCCAACAGGTAGATTGATAAATAAATTGTGATACACACATACAATTCTATTCAGCAACAAAACATTACATTGATGTTACTGACACATGCCACAGCATGGGTGAATCTCAAAAGCATGATGTGAGAGAAAGAAGCCAGGTACAAAAAGCACAAAAGGGATTCATTCTTTCTGTTCCTGCCTGTCTCTGTCTTTGTCCCCCTCTGTCTCTGTCTCTCTGTTTCTCTCTCTATGTGTCTCTTTTTCTCCCTCAGTGGTCACTAAAATCTTAGGGAGATGAGGAACGAACTGAGAAGGCACACGAAGAAACTTCTGGAGATGCTGGGAAGTTTGAGTTCTTGTCTGCATGGTGATATGAATGTATACAACTGTCAAAATGATCAAACTGTACACTCTAAAGGGATACAATGGATGGTGTTAAATTGTAGCTCAAGAAGCGTGAATAAAAACATAAAAGAGGAAACAACAAAACTTTAAAAAACATACACAAGCTTTAATTACGAAGTATGAGTGAATCCTATGGCCTTTATAATGGTCATAAAATAGCTCATATGGTAAAGCAAATGTGCTCAAGCTCAGTATGACTTTGGTTGGGCGATGCCTACAGTATGACTTTGGTTGGGCGATGTTCTCATTTTCTCTGTATCTCAGTTGGTATCTATTAAAAAGGAGTATGCTAACAGTACTTACTTCATAAAGTTGTTGTGAGAATTAATGAGAAAATGCATGTGAAGTATTTCTCAATAATTAAGTACTATTCTCTTCAGTAACTGCTGAGAGAATCAAAACACATATTTAATGCTGAGGAAAACTTAGTTATAAAGATATCGAATAAAATTCAGCTTACAGTGGTTAAGAAAATATGGTATAATCAAACATACTTGATTTAGATTTAAAGTGGTTAAAATGCCCCTATAAAAATCATTTCATCCCTGTCGTTCTTATAACATCCTTACTCTTTCATCAATTTCTAATTTGGTCATTGCAAAACTTACTTAATTTCTTTCTCTCCAACTCAGAAGTTTCATGAAACAAAATATACCAGAAGTAGCCGTTGGCTCACACAGTACCAGACACCTAGAAGATGCTCAGTAAATAGGCATTAATCAGATGAACGGAGGATGGCTAATTAATGGGGCACCTAGAAGATGCTTAGTAAATAGGCACTAATTAAATCGATGGGGGATGGTTAATTCATGGGCTGCTGTATGACTGAGCATGGAAGTGTGTGGCATATTGCAATGACTTACATTTTTATTTTCATTTCTAAGCTGTGAACCCCATTCATCACTAGAAACCTTACCAAAAATCCTGATAGGTAAAACAGGCAAACCGAGCTCTGTGCTGCATGCCGCTGTTAGGGAAGCAGGAGCCTAGGGGAACCAGAGTGCTGCCATTTTAAAATTAACTTCATTTCAAACTAGCAAGGTACATTTCTTGCCAGTCACGACCCACGGTCCTAAGATGCTTATAGTTGAGGAAGCAGCCTAAAGATACCTACAAGGACACGCTCTTACAATAATGGACAATGCAGATGTCCCAATACCCATAACAATATAAGCTTTCAAGATAATAAGTTATGTTTTGATATACTCACACACTAAAATGTCAAGGATAGACTGGCGCCAGGCACGTTGGCTGACGCCTGTAATCCCCGCACTTTGGGAGGCCGAGGCGGTTGGATCACCTGAGGTCAGGAGTTCAGGACCAGCCTGGCCAACATGGTGAAACCCCGTCTCTACTAAAAATACAAAAAAATCAGCCAGGCATGGTGGTGCGCCTCTGTAGTCCCAGCTACTCGGGAGGCTGAGGCACGAGAATTGCTTGAACCCGGGAGGCAGAGGTTGCAGTGAGCCCAGATCACAGCACTACACTCCAGCCTGGGCAACAGAGCTAGATACCATCTCAAATAAATAAATAAACAAATAATAAATGAAATAAAATAAAATGTCAAGGGTAGTTTTCTTTAAATCAGTAGAATAATACATTTTGTCATGCCATCTTCTCACTCTTACATAGTCACAGCTTAGTTTAGTCTTTACATAGAGAAGACCCCTATATAAGAAAAACTTAAAGATGGTGCATTCTTCTGCTTGTTTTCTCAGGACGCCCTGCTCTGTAATGCGGTCGTTTTCAATAAACTCTCTCTTCCCACTACCAGGCATTCTTCCTCTTCCTTTCTGAGGGCATTCTACTCCATAGAGCAGTTTTTAATAAACTTGCCTCTTTCACTGACCTTTGTGACTCACCTTGAGTGCCTTCCTGCGTGAGATCCAAGAACACTCTCTAGGGGTCTGGACCGAGAGTTAACACTGCCTCCACTGCCACCCCACCTATCTTCCAGTGGCAGTCATGAAAAATCTTCTCAATACGCAGTGGGCAGGACCTGCAAGGAGTCATGAAGGACTGACGGGAATTTCACAAGGGAAAATGGAAAGACTGATTGGAGTGGGAAATACACATACAGGATGCCCGGCAAAACCTGGGCGGAAGGGGCGGGGCTTCCGTTAAAGTGCTTTTCAAACATGCTCCTTGACTTCCTGTTTCTCTCCGCAGTCTGTTTTCTACCTTCCAAAGCCTAGAGCTTCCCAGAACCATTTCTCCTCTGGGTCCTTTCCTGACCATCCCAGGAAAAGGAAATTTCTCCTGACTTTGCACTTTCATGGCACTTACTGCACTTCATCAAAGCTAGAAATGCCATAAATTGTAAGACACACCATTATTTTATGCACCATTAAGAGAAAATGTTGCCAGTTAAAGTATAATGGTATTTTTGTTTTTTAATCACTTGAAATTCCTATTCTAACTTACTGAGTGAGCTGCTCTAGGATTATTTAGACATGGAAGATGTGTAACTGGTGATTACGAATTTGACTTCTTTAATACCTTTAGCATTGACAACATATTTCAAGAGCACCAAGGTTTAATTAACATAACCTTGTAATTTCATTTTTTTTTTCCCTGACTGAATCACACGTGGCTGGAAGTTAGATGGCTTCGTTCAGTCAGCAGGAAGTTCAGTGGAATTTCAGTGCTTTAATGTTAAGTCCTGCACAGTGAATGAACTGGTAACACCAGCTTCCTGGCACTTTGACATTTCCTTCATCTAGTGGCAGATTGTATTTTCCAAATACAGCTGCAACAACATCTCCTAGACCATATGTTCTAGAAACTTGCTACTTTCCAATCAAGAGGTGAAGTTAATTCCCCTCCTCCAGAATCTGGATGGCTTCTAAATCTCTGGGAAACCAACAGAATGCAGCAGAAGTGACTCTATGTGACACTGGAAGCTGAGTCATAAAAGATTTGGCTTCCACCTTGCTCATGGGTCACCAGCTCTAGCTCTTGAAGCCTTTGGCTTCCATGTAAACAGTCCAGCTAATCTGGGTCTGCCAAGTTATTTCAAAGCCCAAAGTAGCCCATGCAGAGAGATCACAGGAAGAGGCTTGGTGGCTACAGAAAGACAGAAAGATGCCTGACCTGCTTCCAGCTGCTTCAGCCTCACACTGTCCCATCTCCAGACACATCAAACTGCAACTGGATGACAGACATTAAGCTGGAACTTTGCAAGCAAGCCCTTTCTTAGTTCCTGACCCACGGAGAATGTGAGAGATGATAAAATTATGAGGATTGTTTTGGAGTGATTTGTTGTGTAGCAAGAGGTAACTGGAATACACCTATTTCTAGGAATTTGGCAATTTCTCCTCCCTTTAGGTGCACTGTTTGATCTGTGTTCCTTTCCAGTTGTCTCAGGAACAGACATGACTGGCTGCATCTACTTGTTGGCACAGGTTATGCAAAGCACTTGGGTTGCTGCTTCACAAAAACATATGGACTTGTGATCACATTTACTTCATTGATGTAAATATTTCCTTTATTAACATATCATACATGCCTTGCAGCACTATTTCCATTCCTTTATGTATGTAATAACTTTTTTCAATGAGAAACCATACAGTACTTTTCTTAGAAGATATTTTAAATGGCACTATAACTCACGGTATCCACAGTGAGCATAACTCATGCAGAGAGGATGATCGGGTCAAGGCCAAATTCTAGAATATGCAATCACAACTACATTTTGAAGACTACCTCGCCATCAGTGGAAAAAGATGCCACCCATTTAAAGACACATCACAAATGTGAGGCATTAAAATACGAGATTTTAGAATTAGAGTGAAGGAAGTATGGCCCTCTCTGTTCCTCTCTCATGGCAGGTATCATATATGATTTTTGCCTCCTACTCTAGGTATTTGTGTACACCAATGTCAAAGGTGTGATTTGAAACACCCTGTTTATCTTCCAGTTTCAACTTCATCCTTTGAGCACTGCCTTCTATGGGGAATCCTTCAATCATCCAGAGGTTCCACGTTAATGTCACACTTTGTGACCTCAAACCCTAAGATCTGGTGCATAGACTTTTTGGGGCAATTCTTCGCTCACTTCTAACTGGCTGTGAGTTTCATTCCCCACAGTGACTGTTCCAAACCTTCCCTGGTCTTCTTAATTTCCCAAGATCATTCCTACCAACTAGAGAATTGAATAGTAAGATGTCAGAGGGGTAAGAACCAAGATTTGATGGAAAACAATGTTGAATTTGTGAATTCACATTGTGAACAATGTGAATATCTTAAGATATTAAGATACTAAGCAACTTAATATCTTTCTGGAAGGGCTGTAGTAAGGAGTAGGTAAAAGTTATATGCAAAATGTTTGACATCAGAGTGCCTTAGGATAGTAAAGTTAGTCTTAGTTTTACTTATATTACCTCCTATTCTGCAGAAAGGATAAAGACAATTTCTTTTAATTGTTCTCCATTTCATCTAAAAATTCATCTGTATCTAAATTTACTCCACCTATCTTCATTGCCTCTTGTCTCATAAAGAATATCCCTGTTCTCCTGAAAGTGTGACTTTAACACCATAGTGGCTTAGTTTCTTCATAGACAGATTAGACATAGTGGAACTACCCACTTCCAGGGTTGTTCATTAGAATTTAATGAGTAGATACTTCTTAAAACTTCAGGTCATTTCTTGGCACAGGTTAAGTACTAAATGTTAACAAGTAGTCTTAGCATCTTGAATTTCTCATACTTTCCTCTAGTGGTCAACAGGCCCTGCTTAGATAAATATAAGTTGTTTAAGGTGGAGAGTGAGAGTGGATATGGTGCGCTCAGGTTTGAGTGTGTGCGGTATTAGAAAGAAGAATGAGAAAGAGTTGGAAATGAAGCTAAAACGATTTCTGTCATTAAATTAGGACAGATCATTTCTTCAGGTTATTGGTTTCATTTCAGGTTATTGGTTTCATCATTGGTTTTCCTTAGTCTTCGTTTTTGGAAAACCTGACGGAAACTGTACCTTGAATAAACAAGTTAACAAATATTTATTGATTAACTGAATATATAATTTGCTTTCACATGAGAGTCAATGGAAAAGCAGAGTTCATACATAGAATTTCACTTTAGTCAACTTTCAAGGGGACATTTTTTTCAATTTGCAGACCAAATTCCATGAATAATAGGACTTGGTCCAGGCTCCTAACCATCTTCCATCCTTGGGTGTATCCATTGGCCTAGGAACACCTAACACCATGTGGTGTTTAATCCTACAGCAAACCATCGACACTTTCATCTTGAATGATCATGTATCACTTAGTTTTCAAGGTACCACCTTCACTTCTAGGGATAAAACAAAATCCAAACGTTAAATTTTTTTCCAAATATTGATAAACTTTATAAAAAGGTTTAAAAAATCTTTCATTATTAATTCATTAGCTTACTTCATTCATTTTTCCTGTTCCTTTGGACTTGACTAATGTGGGTTTAAACCCATTGTTGCTCCCTTAAGGAAGTTATTTTACCTTACTGGATAACTGTTTTCTTCACATATCAGATATGTTTAAGAGGCAGTATTGAAGATTAAATGAGATAAGGTTGAAAGCAGGTAAAAGCGTACCTGGAACATAATAAGTGATTTAACAAAGCTTAATTTAATGGCAAACTCCCCTGATTCCTCTTGACATTTTTTTTTCTTTTCATATGGGGGCTGGCCTATAAAGAGAATTTAATTCTGTCATCTGGGCATTTTATCTTCTTAGTCTCCCAGCTTTAAGAGATTAAAAGGGTTTTTAAACATTGATGTTGCTGGAATTTTATTTACAGTTCATATCTGTTTAATCTTTAATACTCCATGGATGTGTGGAAATATTTTTTTCCTCTCTTTCTTTTTAGAAAAGAATTTGCCCCAGGTTATCCTCCATTAAAAGATATGCTTTAGATAGTCTTTTCTGGAGACAGGATAGAAACCATATCCATGCAGATATTAACTAGATTGACAAAGTTGTTGAGATTACTGTAAAGTACATTCTAAATTTATATACTAAACTCCTGGAGTATCTAAGTCATTGTTAGTCATTGTTCATACTTATTTTAAATAAAAAATCCTTCTGGATTGTGTAAGAAAAATCAGTAACTGTACTAACAAAATACAGTTGAAGGCCTCCAAGATGACAGTGGAGAGATCATCTCCATGTAGTGAAGACCAAGTGTGGTGTGGACCATGGTCCCAATTGTTATATCCACAATTCACCGGTGCCATGACCATCTCTCCTTAATCACACTTGACATCTTTCTGCTGACTTCCAGGGTGTGAGGCTTTATAATCAAAATGCTAGCTCAGAACAGCTAGGCAGTCCCTTCCTTAATAACTTGTGACCTAGCTCAGACATTTATATAAGACCTTGTTAGAGGCCTTGTTAGAGTGATAGAAAAACATAAGGCTATCACATCACACATACACACACACCCACCCCAGGGTAAGCACTCAGCTCTTTCATCTCTTTCACAAAGGCCCATTTTGTCTGTTTCAGTTTAATTCATGTGCATCTACCTCTTGTCCACTGCTGACATCAGAAAACTCCCTTCCATATGCCCTTGTGGAACTCACTATACTTCGTTCAACAAACGTTCAGTGACTACCTGTTATGTGTCCAGAATAAATTAAGAATACAGTTTATGCCCTTTATCTTCTTGAATCACATTTTCTCTTGTCTTATGCTATTCTTTGGTTCAGAAATTCGCTAATGCCATAGTTCATATGTTTCAGAACATTGCTTTACATTTATTACATTCATATAGACAATATTTAGCATGAATAATTCAGCTATTAGTACATGCTTCTGTATACAACAAAGGCAAATAATTTGTCTCTAAAGAGAGAAAGTGTGATTTGACTAAGGTGTTTGGAATCCACAGTTGGGCACAGCACTAGGTAGGTGGCCTAAGGCACACAAAAAAGCACTGATTTCAAACCCTGGCCTTGCCATTAAGCAGCCAATGAGATTGGAGTAAGTTATATAGTTTCACTAGACTTCAGTTTCTTTACATGTAACATGACTGGTTTGCCAGATGATCTTTCTGGACTTTAGCTCTAAAAAATTAGATTCTACCATGCGTCTTATGTCTTGGTATTGCACTGAAAATATAAAATAAGAGACTGATATGGTTTGACTCCGTCCCCACCCAAATCTCTTCTTGAATTGTAGCTCCTGTAATTTCCACGTGTCATGGGAGGGACCTGGTGGGAGGTAACTGAATCATGGGGCCAAGTATTTCCCATGCTATTCTCATGATAGTGAATAAGTCTCATGAGAGCTGATGGTCTTATAAAGGGGACTTCCCTTACACAAGCTCTTTCTGCCTGTCACCATGTAAGATGTGATTTTGCTCTTCCTTTGCCTTCTGCCATGATTGTGAGGCCTCCCCAGCCATGTGGAACTGCGAGTCAATTAAACCTCTTTCCTTTATAAATTACCCAGTCTGGGGTAGGTCTTTATTAGCAGCGTGAGAACAGGCTAATACAGAGACACTTCATGAGTCAAAGTTTTCAGAAATGGTGATTGGCTGCTGAGCTGGTCAGTTACATTTATTAGTCCCACACCATGTGCTTTAAATAGGACTCAGCACCCAGTGGGGATTAGCATGTGCCTTAGTTTGAGGATTTGAACTGAAGTCATTTGTTAAGAAAGTGCTCCCAGGAGAAACCGGGAAGCAAGTCTGAGACGTTGAATAAGGAATGGAAGAAGCCAACCCAAGGTGCAGATCTCACAGGTGAGCTCTATGGTGTAAAATGTGGCTCAGGATTTGTCTCGCTTAGCAGGGAAGCAGGGCTTCATACTCATGTACCAAAAGGTGGTTAGCTAAGGCCTGCCCTGAGGAGAATGTACATTCAAGGCACTTCTGGCTCTTTGAGCAAACAAGCAGGTCCCTGAGGAGTGTCATGGGTACAGCCCATTGGAAGCAAAATGGGTATAAGGAATGAGGAACAAAAATAGAAAAAGGAATCTAGGTATCTGAGCAGAGATTTGACCATGTCCACTGCAGGGCCTATGAGTTAGAATGCTTTCAGATACATGTAAGAGAAAACCTACTTCAAACTATTCTAGTCAAGAAAAGGAATTGGCTGGCTCCATTCAGAGATACGGTAGGTTTCAGACGTGGTATATTCTGGGCTCCAGCACCCTTTTTCTGTTGTCCTTCAGGGTCTGGTCTCCTCTGAATATTGTGTCTAGTGACAATCAGCATTATATATCTTTTTTCATATTTTCTTTCCCAACTGCTAAAAAAATTCAAAGTTTTACTTTAATTGGAATATATTAGGTAAAAAGCCCTGTTTTGAATCAATACCTGTGGCAAGGTATGTGTATTCCTATGACTGACAGAAGCTAGGATGGAGCCAATGAAGAGTGTACCCAAAGGGAGAGAGGTGAAATGATTTGAGGAACAAGAAAAAAGATGACTGCAATCTTTTGCTAATCAATTTCCATCCATATCCTCCTCCCTATATCAAGCTCCCCAAATCTCAACCTCTAAATGAAAGCTGTGGTTCACCACTAGGCTGCATGCTGGGATCACCTGATGCCTGAGCTCAGCTCCCAGGGATTCTTATTTAATTAACCTGGGATGCAGCCTGGCCATAGAGATTTTTTAAATTTCCCAGGTGGTTCAGTTGTGCAATCCAAGTTGAGAACCACTCTCTAATGGGAGACAACCAAATCATCTTCCAATTATCTCAAGTGCAGGATTTCTGAGTGAAATTCTTTCTTAATCAAATTCTGATATAACTCCTAATGGCCAATAACAAGTCAATAAATGGTACATTACCCATCATCTACACTCTCCAAAATACATACAATGGTGGAGAAAGAATGACAAGCTACAATACAAATTTCCATTTTAAAAAACAGTAAGAAGCAACACAGAGTGGCCATTGGTCCATAGCACATTTCATATCCTGCTGGACAGGAACATGGAGTGATCCCTGTTTTGCAGGAGGAGTGAATGATTTAGCTGGCCAGTCTTGTAGACCTTAGTCCTACTCCCTGGGAGGATCTTCTTTATCCTTTGTAGTGTAGGGTTACATCAAAGATGGACATTGGGTAGAACTTTCTTTCTGGGTCTTCATCACCCTGAGGGTCAATACATGTGACTGTAAGAGCTTGGAGATTGCCCTAGGGGTGAACAATAGCCAAACTTCTGTCTTGGGGAAGTCTTTAGGAATTCTAGTTGCTGGGAGAGAACGAAGGATTAGGTCCTTCCCAGATATCACCTTTATCTCCTGTGATGGCTCCTACCTCCCTGCTTTTGCTCCAATTTACCTTACCTTGGGGCAGAGAATATGATTTTTTTTCAACCTGTCTGTCTACAGATGACCCAGCTTTTATCCATTTAGGAAGAAAAACCATTTGTTGAGTGTCTGTCTCAGAAAAGCTATATCGTCTTTCTTTTTTTCTTTGTTTGGTTAGTTTGAGGCCAAATTTGTCTTTCTGTTGAAGGACTTTAGTGAAAGCTGTATTTATTTTCCTATGAAATCACCAAATGCTACAATCTTGTTGTCACTTGAACTTTCTTATAAGGTACAACAGGAAATCAGAGAAATGCAAATCAAAACCACAGTGAGATACCATCTCACACCAGTTAGAATGGCCATCATTAAAAAATCAGGAAACAACAGGTGCTGGAGAGGATGTGGAGAAATAGGAACACTTTTACACTGTTGGTGGGACTGTAAACTAGTTCAACCATTGTGGAAGTCAGTGTGGCAATTCCTCAGGGATCTAGAACTAGAAATACCATTTGACCCAGCCATCCCATTACTGGGTATATACCCAAAGGACTATAAATCATGCTGCTATAAAGACACATGCACACGTATGTTTATTGTGGCACTATTCACAATAGCAAAGACTTGGAACCAACCCAAATGTCCAACAACGATAGACTGGATTAAGAAAATGTGGCACATATACACCATGGAATACTATGCAGCCATAAAAAATGATGAGTTCATGTCCTTTGTAGGGACATGGATGAAACTGGAAAACATCATTCTCAGTAAACTATCGCAAGGACAAAAAACCAAACACCGCATGTTCTCACTCATAGGTGGGAATTGAACAATGAGAACTCATGGACACAGGAAGGGGAACATCACAGTCCGGGGACTGTTGTGGGGTTGGGGGAGGGGGGAGGGGGTAGGGACAGCATGAGGAGCTATACCTAATGCTAAATGACGAGTTAATGGGTGCAGGAAATCAACATGGCACATGGATACATATGTAACAAACCTGCACATTGTGCACATGTACCCTAAAACCTAAAGTATAATAATAACAAAAAAAAGGTACAACAGGAAATCATAATTAGCCAATTATTTTGTGACTTTATAAAAAGATTTACCAAATTCTGACCATAGAGGATTTTTCCCTATTGCTGACCTAGATGCAGTTTATTTCAACATTTTAGGATCTGTTATGTGCAAAACGCCATTCTTGTTAGTACCAAATTCTGTATCTGGTAGGATGCTTTTGTTTATAAGTAATACAACACCACTACAATCAGGCTAAGTCATGAAGGACCTTTAATGGCTCATGTAACTGAAAGTAAAAAGTTGGGGAGGTGGGTGCACTTCAGCTAGAGGTCCAGTTCTTCCATGCCCCTACATTTCTCTCTTCTCCTTCATCCTTTATGGATCAGCCTCATCTTCAAGCTGGGCTTCTCTTGAAATCATCAAATTGCTTCAGCTAGAACCCAAAATACACACCTCTCTCCAGAACACGTGTGGTGTGATTAGAGGGGTATGGGTAACATTTCTCTCTTTAACATTGAACAAGAATTCAGAATTTCACTCTAATTAAATAAAATTACATCACACAATTCACCTCTGGGCAGTCACTATGGCAAGAAGTGGGAGACTGCCTTGATCATTGACTCAGGCTCGCTACCCAGTAGCCTAAGTTGGGTCAAACCCAAGAAACACTTATCAATGCCTGGGACGGCCACCAAGGAATATATTAGAGAAATAGAAAAAAAAAGCCATTTGCTCATATTTTAGGTGTGGATGTAAAGACACGGAACATCAATGAAGAACTTTTCTATTTTCAAGTGAAAAATGTATGAATGTGATGAGATAATCATTTGGTGGATTTAGGGAATTTTTTATTTGTTTGCTTTAAGCAAGTATTGGTATTAAAATCTGTAAATCTGTTTTTTTTCTTTGAGTTCTTCTGATCCCCAGCAGGTAAACAAATAATACTTTAAACTTAAAAGCAATGAATACACAAAATTGCTGAGCTCCTAAGTGCTTAATCAGCTCATTGTTATTACATTATTGCATTCATGTTAACGTTATAAAAATATCGCATGGCCAAATTCTGGAAATGAAACGGTTAACTCTGGGGAACACAAGTGTGTTAGCAACTCTGGTTCACGGGAGCAATTTTGTGTTACTGTTTCCAGCATTCTTCCTCTCTGTGTTTTTTCTTATTGCTAAATGCTAATAGCCTCAACATGATAATCTACATAAAGCACCCCCATAATCATATTAAAATTAAGGAAAACATGTATGAAACATCTTATTTCTGCTTAGTGACAGTGAGCAGCAGGAAAATTGGCAGAAGAATTTTTGTGACAGTTTATATTCCAACAAATAATCACATTTTATCCTCTTAATAGGTTTAAAGTGTACTCCCAAAGCCGATTATACATTTTATGCATTTAATGATAATCACACTTTCCTCTTATCTGCTGTGAATGTCTTCAATTTAAATATAAGTTTAATTGATGCCTATCATTTAATAATCACACTATGATCCAGGCCAATTATAACAATTCTTTCCTATAAAACTACAGTTGTTAGAGGAATGTCGAGTAGGAAAATGTTTAAATCCTGACATAAAAATGTCTGTAATAAAACCAGGAGCTTTGAATTTCATGGCCCTTTAATATTGCCTCTGAAGTAATGAAAAAGCCATTTTCCATCATTTGCTTCAAGGACTTCACCAATAACATCTTCCACAAAGGACTGATCTTTTTTTAAGCAGGATATTGTGCCGTTATTCTAAATTATTTAAAATTATATAACAAACTTTTACTGGAATCTCTCAGTCTTCCTTTTTTATTCACTCTAATGAAATACTTGTTAAACAGGTTACTTCATCTTAACCTTATGGGAATGCCTATGACAGAGAATCTGTTATTTAAGTCAGTTTCAGAATTAAAGGATAAGAAATGGGGGTGGTGATGAGGAAGGAGGTCATATATAATCTAAAGAATTAGGAAAAAGACTTTTCTTTTGGTCTTGATTCAATTCATCTAGGTTGCAAAAAATATTGTGCTATGATAGCCTGATACTAATCCCTGGGGGACAGTGCCTTCCATGCAAACCTCCTCTTGGGTATGAGTGGCTGTCCACTTAGAAAGAACCTGGCTGGCAAGGAAATCGCTAGGTCTTGAATGGGTCAATGGAGTCAGCAGGGAATCTTTGCCAAAGTCTATGTGTTAAGCGCTGCAGTCCACTCTGAGGGCCTTGAATAATGTCAATCACACCAAAAAGGAGAATTTTGGAAACTCCTAGAATAAGGTTGTCTAATTTAAAAATGGCTCAAGGTGAAGTTCCCCTGGAGCACAGAAATCCAAGGAGAAAATGAGTTTCTACTTTCACTTCATATGGGACCTCTCGCTAGGAAACTGCAAAGGGTAATTATGCAAAATGCACATCAGAATGTCACAGACAATCTGCACAGAGGGAAAGGTGATGCAGTAAGAACCCCAGGCACTGGCTTTGTGCAGCTCAATTTTCCCGGGAGGACTAGTATAGGGGGATGAGCTAGGAAGTGACCAGTGAGGAATCAGAGGGCAGCTCCACCAGTTAGTGCTATAAATAAAACGAATGAATGAACTAAGTAAAAATCAGTCTCTAAAGAAAGATCTTCCTATCACAATGTTAGAGGGTGCAGATGCTTTTACCTGCATCACACTTTTCCACTTTCCTTTCCTTTCCATGAGAATGACAGGAGTACTGAGGTAAGAACCATTATCAGAATTTCAGAATAGTGCCTGGCACATTTTTGGGTTAGCTATTTTTATTAGTCAATTTTCACACTGCTATGAAGAATGACCTGAGACTGGGTAATTTACAAAGGAAGAGGTTTAGTCGACTCAGTTCCACATGGCTAAGGAGGCCTCAGGAAACTTATAATCATGGCGGAAGGTGAAGGGGAAGGCAAGTCATGTCTTACATGGTGGCAGGAAAGAGAGTGAGTACAGGGGAAACTGCCACTTTTAAACCATCAGATCTCATGAGACTTCCCTCACTATCACAAGAACAGCAGTGCGGGGAACTGCCCCCATGATCCAATCACTTCCTACCAGATGCCTCCCTCAACACATGGGGATTACAATTTGAGATGAGACTTGGTTGGGGACACAGAGCCATACCATACCATTCCACCCCTGGCCCGTCTCAAATCTCATGTCTTTTTTACATTTCAAAACCAATCGTTCCTTCCCAACAGTCCCCCAAAGTCTCAACTCATTCCAGCATTAACTCAAAAGTGCAAGTCCAAAGTCTCATCTAAGACAAGGCAAATCCCTTCTGCCTATGATCCTGGTAAAATAAAAAACAAGTTAGTTATGTCCAAGATACAATGGGACTATAGGCATTGGGTAAATGTTCCCATTCCAAATGGGAGAAATTGGCCAAAACAAAGGGGCCACAGGACCTGTGCAAGTTCAAAACTTGGCAGGGCACTCATTAAATCTTAAAGCTTCTTCAAATCCCACTTCTGACTTAAAAGAAAAATTAAAAAATTAAAAAAAACCTTAAAGCTCCAAAATAATCTCCTTTGACTCCATGTCTCACATCCCGGGCATGCTGATGCAAGAGGTGGGATCCCAAGGCCTTGGGAAGCTCTGCCCCTATGGCTCTGCAGGGTACAGACCCTGTGGCTACTTTCATAGGGTGGTATTGAGTGCCTGCAGCTTTTCCAGGCACACAGTGCAAGCTGTTGGTGGATCTACCATTCTGGGTTCTGGAGTATGGTGGCCCTCTTCTCACAGATCCACTAGGCAATGCCCCAGTGGGGACTCTGTGTGGGGGCTCCAACCCCACATTTCCTCTCTGCATTGTCCTAGAAGAGGTTCTTCATGAGGGCTCCACCCCTGCAGCAGACTTCTGCCTGGACATTCAGGCATTTTCATACATCCTCTGACATCTAGGTGGAGGCTTCCAAAGCTCAACTCTTGTCTTCTGCACACCCACAGGCCCAACATCAAGTGGAAGCCACCAAGGCTTGAGGCTTGCACCCTCTGAAGCAATAGGCCAAGTTGTACCTTGGCCCCTTTTAGCCACAGCTGGAGCTGGAGTGGCTGGGATACAGGGCACTAAGTATCAAGGCTGCACAGAGTTTAGTTCCCAGGAAGTTCCTCATTTCCATCTGAGACAACCTCAGCCTGGACTTCATTGTCCATATCACTATCAGCATTTTGATCAAAACCATTCGAAAATGCTCTAGAAGTTCCAAACTTTCCCACATCTTCTTATTTTCTTCTGAGCCCACCAAACTGTTCCAACCTCTGCCCATTACCCAATTCCAAAGTTGCATCCACATCTGCAGGTTATCTTTATAGCAGTGCCCTCCTCCCAGTACCAATTTTTATGTACTTGTCCATTTTCACACTGCTATAAAGAAGGACCTGAGGCTGGGAAATTTACAAAGGAAAGAGGTTTAATTGACTCACGGTTTTTCATGGCTGGAGAGGCCTCAGGAAACTTACAATCATGACAGAGGGTGAAAGGGAAGCAAGGTATGTTATACATGGCAGCAGGAGAGAGAGAGAGAGCAGGGGAAACTGCCATGTTTAAATCATCAGATCTCCTGAGACCTCCTTCAATATCATAAGAACAGCATGAGGGAAACTGCCCCCATGATCCTATCACCTCCTGCCAGGTCCCTCCCTTGACATGTGGGGATTCCAATTT
Organism: Nomascus leucogenys; assembly: GCF_006542625.1. Classification (NCBI taxonomy): domain Eukaryota; kingdom Metazoa; phylum Chordata; class Mammalia; order Primates; family Hylobatidae; genus Nomascus; species Nomascus leucogenys. The sequence continues at coordinate 134,040,387 of NC_044383.1, read as the reverse complement.
GAGATGAGATTTGGGTGGGGACACAGAGACAAACTATATCACTATATCACTATATCTTCTATATCACTATAGAAGAAAAACTATATATTCTTCTTCTTATAACTTGATTCTATCCCCTTATGGTGTCTTAGACAGAATGCCCAAATGGAGGAGCATAGTATTTATATCAATGAAAGTGTTAAAGAACAGTTGCCTTATGTGTTTAATGGCATCATTTCACTGGAATCATTATATTCCACATGACTGCTTGGGTCAGACCATGAGATATAATATAATATGGACACTTGTGTTCTAGAAATAACCACAACTACATCATTCTAGGAGCAAAATATCAGAGGATTCAAATTTCTTCTAAGTTAGAAGTTTATTTTAAATGTTATTCTCTCCTGCTTAAATTTCAGTTGATTCCTTCTTATCTTCATTTCACTAGATTTTAAAAAAACTATCCCATCTATAAAATAACTTTGATGTTTTCTATTGGAAATGAGGGAAAGGACTACATATGAGTTAGCAGGTAGGATCATACAAAAGACAAGATGGCTTATCTCACAGAACACAAAATCATAAAATTTTAGGGCTGAAATGGACATCAGAGAGCATCTAACCTAAGTACTTCATTTACAAATGTGAAAAAAGAAGCCATATAGGTTATTTGCTTAGTGAATTAGAAATGTGGTACCAATATAACACTATTGCTAAAATGATGGACACTGTTTCAGAAACTATTATGCATAAAAGACATTAAATTGATAATATTGGATGATGACTTCTTGTTAAATTATAACCAGAATTAGAATCATAATGTTTCTATAATTGTAGGTACTCTACTCACAAAAATACGAAGGATCTAATCTTAGTAGTAATTACCATATTTAATTTAAAAAGGGAGATTCTTAATATATTTTCCAAATTGGAGAATTTATTTGACTTAAGTTATATTCAAGATACAGTTTTTTAAAATCAAGACTATGTATAAGGCTAATATTGTTATCCCCAGACTTTTCCCATATTGGAACTAAAAAAATATATTTAGCTGTCTTGCTTTATCTAAGAACAAGGAGAATATAAATGGTATAGAAACCTAAATTTACTTCTGTAATATATGAGACTCTCTAATTAAAAATGCTCTGTGTGTTGTAATTGGCTAAGTTTTCATTACTGGGCTCTGAGGTGGTGCGTGGGGAGGTTACAAAGATCTCCGTATATATTTTAATCAAGACACATGATGTGCAATTTAAGCAGCACGGTTTACTTTCTTTATACCATAATGGTACCTTCCACATTCTGAAAGAGAAAACAATGGACACTCTGCTTCCTTTCAAACTTGTTTGGACACAGAGTTTTGAATGAAGGAGATAAGTGATTAAAGCCATTTGGCAATCACTGTAGCTGAGGACCACAAGGAAATAAAAGACTAGACAAAACAACATCATAAAGTATGTAGCAAAAGAATCATAGCCTTGACTGGCATTCTGCACAATCAGTGTAGCATTTCACACTGTCTAGCTCTGACTCTTCCACAGTGGTGAATTGGAAGCTATGTTCATTAAAGCAAATAGGAGTTGCCTGGCAAAATCCTTAAACAACAATGAAATATTTAGAGGTAATGTTTTGATGTGACATCCTGGAAGCTGGCTCTATATTTGTTAGATAATATATAACTCTTGCTTTCATAAATTTTCAACTTTCTTTTCTGGCACATTCTGCAGAATTTTGTTTGTTTGTTTTGTTTGTTTTTTGAGATGGAGTCTCCCTCTGTCACCAGGCTGGAGTGCAGTGGCACGATCTTGGCTCACTGCAATCTCTGCCTCCCGGGTTCAAGCGATTCCCCTGCCTCATTCTCCCAAGTAGCTGGGACTACAGGCATGCACCACCACTCCCGGCTAATTTTTTGTATTTTAGTAGAGATGGAGTTTCACCATGTTGGCCAGGATGATCTCAATCTCCTGACCTTATGCCACCCACCTCAGCCTCTCAAAGTGCTGGGATTACAGGCATGAGCCACTGTGCCTGGTCAAGAATATTCTAATAGACAGATTACCAGGGGAAAAATGTAAACCTTGACTAAATAATAATACAGTCTTTTTAAGTGTGTATATGTAACTCCAAACCTAAAATCCTCATTGCATACTTCTTGCTGAGACAAGAAACTTTACATTTACCACATCTTAAGATCTTAATAGAATCTGTTTTGTTGGATTATGGTAAAATAGGCAACCAGATTTTCAAATATTGAGCATGTGGACACAAATACAACCCTTCAACACAAATCATAGCAGCATTAGTTTTTAGAAACCAAAGGAGGAAAATACAAGTAAGAATAGAGAAGAAATAATTTTTCACCCATAAAAGCATCTTTTTCCAGAAAGTTCTTTCTGGCTTCTAATACTGGTTATAGAAAGAATGTGTGAGGCTGCTACCTGGGCCTATGTGGGGTCCAGTTTGTTTTCTTTCATGAGTCCTCAGGGAATTAGGTCAAGTAACAAATGCCTGATTGTCCCAGAGAAGATACTTAGAACGGGGCTGCAGCAGTCAAGTCAGTCAGAGGGTGACCTTCTTGGGTGAGAAGCAGGGGGGTCCCATGCTCGTCCATCAGCATGTTGATTCATGTACATTTCCTGAGGTTCATGTCAAGAATTCTCAGTAAACATGGTCACCTGATGGCAGGTGATAGGAACTGTCAGCCCATTTGAGGAATTCTAATTGATTTTATATCAAAGAGTAAGCTGTCCTTCAAAATCAGTTCTTAACATCCTGAAGTTAGAAGGCAAAGCACTGGAATAACCCTCCACAGGCCGAGCAGGAAGTGGCATATTGCTGAGATCTGCAGACATTCCCATCCATGCAATCTTCAGCTCTCCTGCCGTCCCTGACAAGGGCTTCCACTGTGTCAGGAAGAGCACATAGATTAGAAGCTACTTTTCTATATCCTGCAATAGGGAATTGCAATCTGAGTATCTTTTTAATCCATGGGAACATTAAGGAGGTTTAAATCAAGATGCATTCTTCAAAGGCTACACTGAGAACTCCACATGCATAGCCTCCAACAAAGCCCCCAGGTTTCTCCATTGAGAGAGATGGAACAGTGATAAAGAAAAACATCTTACCAGACTACTAATACCGGCAATTAAAGCTATGAAATTTGAATCTGTAAATGAAAACGAATGCTGAATAAAGGAACATCCAAAGAAACAGCATACAGTCATCAAATATTTCAGGAGAAATGAGGAGAGGGAGTGAGGTCCCAAAACCATGAGGAGCCTGGGAAACTTGGATTCAATGCACGTTTTATTAGCCCCTCAGGCAAAGAGTACACCAGGCACCACAAACAAGGTAAGTCTAATTTTTAACTGTGCATCTGGGGTATCTACTCCTTGCTGTTATTTCTGGCTATATTTTCTTTCCTTCTTTCTTTCTTTTTGGAGATGGAGTCTCACTCTGTCACCAGGCTGGAGTGCAGTGGCACAATCTCAGCTTACTGCAACCTCTGCCTCCCAGGTTCAGGTGATTCTCCTGCCTCAGCCTCCCAAGTAGCTGGGACTACAGGCATGCGCCCCCACGCCCAGCTAATTTTTTGTATTTTTAGTAGAGATGGGGTTTCACCATGTTAGCCAGGATGGTCTTGATCTTTTGACCTCGTGATCCACCTGCCTTGGCCTCCCAAAGTGCTGGAGTTACAGGTGTGAGCCACTGCGCCTGGCCTTCTTTCCTTCTTTCTATTCCTCCCCTCTCTATTTCTCATTCTATTCCTTCTCATCAGGTGTCACCAACCCCTGGGCTGTGGACTGGTACCAGTCCATGGTCTGTTAGGAACCAGGCTGCACAGCAGGGGGTGAGCGGTGGGCAACTGAATGAAGCTTCATCTGTATTTACAGCTGTTCCCCATCACTCGCATTACTGCCTGAGCTCTGTCTCCTATCAGATCAGCTGTGGGATCAGATTCTCCTAGGAGTGTGAACCTATTGTGAACTGTCCTAGGGTGCATGCTCCTTATGAGAATCTAATGCCTGATGATCTGTCACTGTCTCCCATCATCCCCAGATGGGACCATCTAGTTGCAGGAAAACAAGCTCAGGGTTCCTACATTATGGTGAGTTGTATAATTATTTCATTTTATGTTACAATATAATAATAACAGAAATAAAATACACGATAAATGTAATACGCTTGAGTCATTCTGAAACCATCCTCCTCACTCTTGGTCCATGGAAAAACTGTCTTCCATAAAACTGGTCCCTGGTGCCAAAAAGGTTGGGGATCACTGCTTTCCATTCAACTCTTCCTCCTCCCACTCTCCTTTGCTCTCTTCCTTCCTTCCCGTCCTCCTCTTTCCTTTCCTTGACAAGAGATTAAGTTCATCATCAGAAGAGAATATCTGATGTTAGAAAAAACAAAAAGGGCAAGGAACCAATGATGATTATTTAAAAAAAAAAAGAGTCCTTCATTGCCATAGAATTACTCTGGGTTAAGCCCATCCGATTTCTACAGTAAATAATTTCAGGAGCTCGTAAAGAACAAAATCAGCAGCATCTAGTTCAAGTCCCTTATTTGATGGAAACTGAGGACCAGGGAGATGAAATTGGTCTGCCACAGTTACGCTATAAAACTAATGAGGAAATTTCCTGACAAATTTTTAGTAGGCTTTAAAAAGGTATGCAAGAACATTTACTTGACAACTGAAGCAAAGTTTAAAGAACTATTTCACAAGTAACAGCCATTGTCACCATCAAATTACATCTTAATGCCTAGAATGAAAAAAGCAAGGGATAAAATACATACACATGGTACATTTCTTGAGGCCTTATGTGAGAAGGCCAAAGGAATTGGCTTTATATTTGGCATTAAAACAACAACAAGAACAAGAGAAAGCTTAACACTTTTCAGTCTATGCAAGGATAGTGTGAGTTGTGGTGAGCAGTTTCTCCCAAGCATAGGCTATAGAATGTGGCTTAGACAGCTTGGATTAGGAACGCTGAATTCTGCTGAAAGATTTCAAGCCCTAACGCACACAACTGCCAAGTGAAGCTGTGAAATTTCTTTTTCTAACAGGCTTTAAGATGATATCTTTCAGGGTTAGTTTACATGTAATGTGACTGTGACCTAGCATTACCCTTCAAGACTTCTAAGAGGCTACAATTATCTAGTTTAGGGTCTGACTTTAAAGTTTGCACACTTGTGATTATGGTGTATTAAATTTGACAATTTGGAGAGAACTAAGCATTCTCCGAGTGTGGAATCTAATGACACCAATTTAGATTTACAAAGCAACTTCATGATTGTTTTGCCTTATATTCAGTGTCTCCAGATGGTAGAAAGGTTCTGCTATTTTTGATTTTCCCATTTAGAGGGGAGAGCAAAGAGTTACAAGGCAGGATGATGACAGTCAAGTGACCACTGAGTCCCAGGCAGGAGTGGTCTTTAAAGAAACTCTTGCCCTGGAAAATACATACTTTTCACAGTGTTATCCGCTTTGCTGCTTAAGGAATCAGCACTCTGACAACATCCCTTTATTATAAAAATAAATTATGTAGTAAAGACTCTTCATTTATATATTCTACAAAATGGCTTCTCTTTTCCTTAATTTTAATCTTTGTAAGACTGTGTTTTTATAGTGTTTCTCTGTTATGGGGACCACCAAAATCAGAATTTTCGGGGGTGCTTGCTGGAAAGGTAGATTCTTTGGCTCCACTCATGGTACATCAGATTAGAATCATGAGAGATGGCACCCCAAAATCTGCAGCTTAAACAAATCTCACAGGTGATTCTTCTGCATTGTTCTAACTTTTGAGTATTACCTAAATCAATTCTATAAGCTTGCTCTGAAAATTACAACTATTCAATTTCTTCCAAAGAACAACAACAAAAATATAGACTTCGATTCTACAATAAAAACATATAATTACACAAATACTATGGCAAGATAACAAGCCTGCACACATACTCCCTGAATCTAAACTAAAAGTTGAAATTATTAAAAAAAAATGCAGGAGCAGATTCTCTAAAATCTTGTTCTCAGTGGGTAAATTCTCTCTTTGCTTTTTCTTTTTTTAAAAAATTTTCAATAGTTTTGGGGAACAGTTGTTGTTTGTTTGCCTTGAAAATTTCTTTATTGGTGAGTTCTCAGCCTTTGGTGCACCTGTCACCCAGTGAACACTGTACCCAACGTGTAGTCTTTTATCCCTCACCCGCTTCCCACTCTTCCTCCCAAGCCCCCAAAGTTTATTATATCATTCTTATGCCTTTGTGTCCTTATAGCTTGGCTCTACTTATAAGTGAGAACATATGATTTTTGGGTTTCCATTCCTGAGTTACTTTGCTTAGAACAATGGTCTCTGGCCTGGTGCGGTGGCTTACGCCTGTAATCCCAGCACTTTGAGAGGCCGAGGCAGGTGGATCACGAGGTCAGGAGTTTGAGACCAGCCTGGCCAATATGGTGAAACCCTGTCTCTACTAAAAACACAAAAATTAGCCAGGCGTGGTGGTGCTCGCCCGTAGTCCCAGCTACTCAGGAGGCTGAGGCAGAAGAATTGCTTGAACCCAGGAGGCAGAGGTTGCAATGACCCAAGATCATGCCATTGCACTCCAGCCCAGGTGACAGAGTGAGACTTCGCCTCAAAAAAAAAAAAGTCTCCGACTCCAGGTTGCTGCAAATGCCATTATTTTGTTCCTTTTTATGCTTCTCTTTTATAGGTCACATAGATATTTATGAGTCTGGTTACAATTTCATACCAAATTAAGAGTAATAATTGGCCTCCTTTTTCTGACTCAGTTTTTATGAGATTGATCCCCTCTAAATTTAATATTTTCGATATTGTTAGGCTGAAATCCACAAGGAAAGTCAACATAAAATCTTTACGAAAGGTCCTCATTGTAACCAAATAAACAACATAAACCACCTGAAAAATCCATCCAATGTTTAAGAAAAGATAAGCTTTGATAAGATCAGGAATGATTCAAACGGGCTCCACATCCAAGTTTCCCAACTTCTACCCAGAAAACTGGCTTTCATGCAATTGCCACCCCCATGCAATTTTCAACTATTAACTTCAAAATTTGAGGCTCTCTTTAGCATACTAGCCCTTTCTTCTTTTGCAGTAGAATGTACAGCCTCAATAGCCTCAAAGACAGAAGTTTGCAAACAGGAGTATTATGAATGGGTTTTAATTCCCAGCTGATGAAGTTGTACATGGTGCAATTGACAGATGTTAGCTTGTGAAGGAGTTACAGATGCTTAAAATATCTTTCCATTCATGGTGAGAAAGAAATAGCCATTTCAAATCTATACTAGCTGGTGTGTTGCTTCCGGCCAAAAGCTCTTTATGTAGAAATGTCATTTTACACAGCAGAATCACAACAGCAGGAGGAGCTAGGCAGTGGGGTCTAACCCTAGGACAGCAAGAGATCTAATGAACAAAAATACTGTCTCCTATTAAGGGGAAACAAATTTAAAACCATGCTGTGTGGCGAGCCTCCAGTTTACTTTATAAGATCAATATTTCAATGTTATCTGCTAGAAATCATATCCCTGGATTCTCATGTGACCAGATCCAAGCAGAATTAGTGTCAGAAAAGCTATACTCTTGCTAGAGCACATTAGTGACAGGGGTCTCACTATGAATTACCACCAGTGGATCTGTGGACAAACGATAAGTCGAGGAGATAACAATAGGAAAATAGTCTGTTCATTTACTGCGACACGGCTATTTAGTTCAAATTAATTATGAAAATACCACAGACTGCTAGTCAGCGTGTGATGGTTAGGGTTTTGTCAAAGCAAAGATGTGTCTGTAATTTGAGAAACTGCAGTAACTCTCAGATACTAAATTTTTATAAAGTGAAAGGAACAGGGAAGCCTGGATATTTTGTAAGATCTTTAAGCAGGCATAATACTGAGAGTGCTATAGCATACCTTTCATAAATGTTAGACTAGGGAAAGAGCCAGACAAAGAAATCTTCTGAAAAATTTTTATTAGAAATTAATTAAAGGATCAGCTCTGAATACATCACCTTTAAAAAGCCAACCACCATCGCTACATTTCTGTGGGCCACTGTCGAAGGTAAACTCGCGCGACTCCTCAGGGAGCCATGTGGGCAGGACCTATCAAGCCTTAAAAATACGTATGCCCTATGACCTCACAATTTAAATTCTGAGAATTCATCCTGAGCAAATAATTAAAGATACTAAGTAAAGATGAAGTATAGAGGCATTCACAGAGGCTCAGTTTGTAAGAGAAAAGAGTTGGAAGCAACATGAATGTACTAAAAACAAAATGCTGGTCAAACTATGATACAACCATTCAATGGGTAACACACATTTGTTAAAGACAATGATGCACACAGAATCATCAGAAAATATTATTTAATTATGATTTACATTGTTTCATGCTAGAGATATATATATTTAATGAGAAAGTGAGTCTAACCAAATATTATCATTGGTGGAAATCAAGTGGATGTTTGTATGTGAAACTGAGTTTTGGTGAATTTCCCAGACTGAGGGTTTGTCTTAAGAAAGCACCTAGAATGAAAATTGGCTCTGAGAGTTTCAAGGCAGCAGAAGTTGCACAGGGACAGCAGGTGTGTCCACATGCCCAGGAGCATTATGGTCACAAACTCCATTTACAGTGGCATTAAATATCAGGCCCTGGATTAACACCTCCCTCCTAACCCCTTCTTATTGCCAACTCCTTGGTTGTAGAAAGACACTAAAGCAGGGGTTGGGAGAAGTGAGATCTGGCCCTGATATTGCTACTCTTTCTTCAACATGACATGACCATGTTAGGTAAGGTGGCATTTTATCTGTACATTTTAAGTTTTTTTGAAATGAAATAATGTATAAACCACAAATATATAAGGTTGACTAAAATATATACAGGCGACTTGTAAAAGTTTCTTTCCAACAGTATGCTGAGCCAGATATCTGGACTAACCCTCCTGTTGAAAATAACTAAAAATTCAAAATAAAATCCTAAAAATAGTTTATGACTGAAAGGTCAAAACCAAGTTAAAGCAAGAACCTAAAAAGGTAAGCCAAGCACTAAAGATGATCTTGGTTTCAAGGGCATTTACCATCAGAATGAAACGTAGCATCCATTTTCACAAATTAATGAAACGTACAGCGCAGAAGACAAAGAAAGCCAGAGTTCATGCAAGATCTCCCATATGAGATGCTGCAATAGGAGGCATCTGAATTGTCTACCTGCATAGTGTAGGGCGAGCCAGAAATTACACTCCCCTCATGAGACTCAATGAAAAAAATCACAAAACCACAGCAAGAGCACAAGCATTAGGAAAGAGAACAGGGTAAAATAAGATCTGCAAGTTTTCAGGTATTAGAATTGTCAAGCACAGAATGTAAAATAATTATGTTTAATAGGTAAAAAAAACTCCCAGAGAGTTTGAAAACATGAATAAAAAGAACAAGAGAGCTTTTTAAAAAAAGAACAAATATTTGAAAAAGAAACAAACAAATAGAAGTTCAAAATACTGTAGAAAGTGTCTTTGGAAGTAAAAACTCAGTTAATAAGAGTTTTTACACATAGCTTAGAGAGAACTAATAAATTTGAAACTAGACTGTAGAAATTATCCAGAACAAAATGGAGACAAAGAGAAGAGAAATCTAAAAAACAACTAACAGATAACAGAGTGAGAAGGTAAAAAGCGTATCATGCTGGCAATCCAGAAAGAGAAGAAAAAATGGGGCAGAAGCAACATTTGAAGAATTAATGACTAATTTCCTCATTTTACACTAAATACGTATTTGTAACATTTATATACCATTTTGTGCTATTTATACTAAGTAGCATAAATAAACACAGTTAAACCTAAATACATGATAGAAAATTGCACAATACCAAAGACAAAGATAATACTCTAAAAACAATGGAGTGAGTGACGAATCAAATAACCTGCAAATAAAAACATGATTGACAGTTGTTAAATAAGCCGGAGGCCACTGGCCCAAGACTGTCTCCGTGCTTTAAGTTTCTGTATAAGAAACTGCAACCTGGCTGGGCATGGTGGCTCACGCCTGTAATCCCAGCACTTTGGGAGGCTGAGGCGGGCAGACAACGAGGTCAGGAGTTCGAGATCAGCCTGACCAACATGGTGAAACTCCATCTCTCCTAAAAATACAAAAATTAGCCGGGCATGATGGCGCACTACCTGTAATCCCAGCTACTTAGGAGGCTGAGGCAGGAGAATCGCGTGAACCAGGAGGCGGAGGTTGCAGTGAGCCGAGATTGCGCCACTGCACTCTGGCCTGGGTGACAGAGCTAAACTTGGTGTCAAAAAAAAAAAAAAAAGAAAGAAAGAAAAAAGAGAAACTGCAACCTAAGGTAGTACTGAAACAAACTGGAATCTAACTTAGGAGTCTAACTTATGTAAAAAAAAACCAGGTCTCAGCCAATCAGAAGCAGCAGTGCTTCAGCCAATCACAGGCAGCCAACTCATCAGACCATGTCCAAATAAGGCAAACACCTTGCTGTGACAAATCAGATGTGTTCTCTACTTGGCTTCCATGTTCAGCCTATGGAAGCTCACTTCTCATGCTCCTGGTTGGAGCTCTTTGAACCTCTTCTGATTCTGAGTGCTGCCTGGTTCATGAATCATTTTTTACTCAAATTAATTCTGTTAAGTTTAATTTGCCAAAAGTTTTTCTTTTCCCAGAGTTTACTTCTTAAAGTAATGTAATGAGTCCTTGTTCAACAGAGCCATGGTTTCTTTTAGTGAGGCACAGCATTAGAATCTAAGATCAGAGTGCTAGGTGTGTTCATAGTTACTGGGATGTCTTTGTTTCTAGGCCTTTTTATTGAATAGAGCTAGAAAATATCTGCATATATACACACACAGGCAAATATATACCTATGTGGACACAGACATGTATGCATATGCTCATATTACATGCATTATCAACATAAGTATGCCTATTGTAGAAATTATGAATTTACACTGATTGCTACAATTCCAATCCATCCCACAGGGTTCTTTCTTTTTTTGAGACAGGGTCTCACTCTGTCATGCAGGCTGGAGTGCAGTGGTGTGATCTTGGCTCACTGCACCCTTGACCTCCTGGGTTCAAGCAATCCTCCTGTCTCAGCCCCACAAGTTACTGGCACTGCAGGTGTACATCACCATGCCTGGCTAGTTTTTGTATTTTTAGTAGAGATGGGTTTTCACTATGTTGCTGGGGCTAGTATCAAACTCCTGAGCTGAAGCAATCTGCCTGCTTTGGACTCTCAAAATGCTAGAATTACAGGCATGAGCCACCGCATCTGGCATCACAGGGTTCTTTCTTGTTCACCCTCATTAGGTATTTGTATGTCCCTTCTTTCATAATGACAAACCTGGCTCCCAGCAAAACTGACACACTTACTTGCCTGTTGGATCCCATAATATAAATTGTTTCAGAATTGCTTTATGTATGCCACCATAGAAAACAAAATAAACTAAAAAGAATAACAGATTTGTTTGAAGCTCTTGTGCCAAAACTTTTCCCTAGACAGACAATATACAGTAATATACTGTTTTCATGAGTTACTTAGTTCTTTTAAATTTTCTTTCAGTGTGGTTATGGTATTCATTTGAAATAAATTAGGTTCATTTGGTTCTATTTGCTTTTAACTTTATTTTTTTCCTCCCTTCCCAACCTAGTTGATTTTACTCTTTTGAGTATATAAAACTTAACATGCCTCCAAAAGTAAAAACTGTACCAAAAAAGGTATGTTAAGAGAAATGTCACTTCTCTCCAAATTTTTTCCACTCTGATTCTCACAACCACTTGTAGGTGACAAACTTTTTTGAAGTAAAACATTGATGATTTATCTTTCCTGTGTTGTTTTTGAAATTAAAAGCAGATACCTGGTTTTTTTTCTAATTTCCTCTTCTTATACAAGAGGTAGCATACTAAAGATGGTATTTTGAATTTTGCATTTATGGAAATGTTCTGCTTCTAAAAAGAACTTCAAGGGTTACAGAAGAAATTGTGATAAAATTTAGAGAATATTTAGAACAAAATTATAATGATGATGTTGAATATCAAAACATATTCAATATCCCCCAAAACTGACTCAAGAATAAATAGAAAGGCTTATATTATCATATCTAGTGAGCATTCAGAATCATTAAATAAAGAAAATGCCAGGTAGTACTTATTACCCATAAGTCCTACCGAATTTGTTTTAAAGTTACATTATACCAAAGGGTAGGAAGAGATGGAATATTTATCAAAGTAATTCTTTTTGGTGGAGGGTGGGGTGGAAGCTAATATGATCTTCATGTCAAAACCCAAGTTGAGGATAGTACAACAAACAAAATTAGAGTTCAGTCTTTCTCATGACCGTATGTGTTGGAAACTGTTAACTATCTCCCACCTTTAAGTTGCCCTTTGTTTCTTTTAGTGATGGGCATTCACACAGAACTTCATACAACCTGGGTTCATGGACACCTGGCCACAGAAAATATTTTTCTGTTTGACTTTCAGTTATCTGTAGCCATGGAGTTAGCTTTGGGTGAATGAGATATGAATGGGTAGGGGGAGGGCAATTTCCTGGTCGTCTTTTTATGAAGACTGTTCAGGACTCTCTGCCCTTCTTTGAACTGGTGGAGAAATAATGATGACTTGGAAGCTAAGTACTGAATACACAAAACAGCTCTACCAGCTACAAACCACTCCCCTATTCCAGACTATTACCTGTACCAGAGAGAAAAGTAAACATCTGTCTTATGTGTTCTATATATCTTGGTTTTGTTTGTCATAGCAGCTTAGTTTCTAGCCTAATTAATACATAATAGATATAAAAATCTTAAATATATTAGCAAACTGAATACAGCAAAGAACATAAATGATGACCATGTTGGGTTTATCTCAGATGTGCAAAGGTAGTTTAACATAGGACAATCTATTAATATATTTTATCATATTAGCGGATCAAAACAGAAAAATAACATGATGATCCCAATAATTTCATTAAAAAGTGTTGGGTAACATTCAAATTTTTAGCAAAATGATGTTAGAGAAGATGGGAAAAAATGTGACTCTCAGAATAAATTAAACATTATACTTAATGTGATATGTTAGAAATAGTCCCTTTAAGATGAAGAACAACAAAAAGTACCCACATAAATTTCTATTAAGTGTGGAACTGGAAGTGGATACAGCACAGTAAGGTAAGATAGAAATAAAAGAATTAGAAGGGAAGAAATAAAATTATCATTATTAGCTGATTATAAGATGGTCTATATCAAAATATCCCAGAATTTACAGAAAAAGTATTACAATTATTCAGAAAGTGAATGGCCTGGGTAATTTGGGTTCCTTAGAGTTGTTTGGATTTAAATATAAATTGCATTTCTTCTATATATTCGGAAATTTAGTTTTAAAAGATACTATTATAATAGTATCAAAATATAAATTTCCTAAGAATAAATCCAGCTACTTTTGTACTTTATGGAAAAATCTTAAAACTTTATTTGAAAACTTTTAAAGACTCCTCTCCCCCCAAAATAGATATCTCATGTTCAGAAATAGTATGACTAAAAATCATAATAAGGCTAATTTTTAACAAATGGATCTATCAATCAATTCCAATCGAAATCCTGGCAGATTCTGTCTGTTTGTTGAACAAAATAAACTGATTCTAAAATGTATATGGAGAAACAAAAGGACAAGAAAAAAATATATATCTTAAAAAGAGAAAACAAAGAGTGGGGAATTCAATTTACCAGAAATCAGGGATTATGATGAAACATATAGATTAAGATTGTGTGGTTTGGGAGCATAAACCTGGGAGACATGACTTATTGCTGCTGACCTATGGGCAGAACATGACTTTTTTCTTTTTTCCTTTTTAGAAAAATTTAATTTATATTTTAGATTCAGGGGGTATATGTGCAGGTTGGTTACATGAGTATATTGCTTGTTGTTGAGGTTTGGGGTACAATTGATCTGGTCATCCAGGTACTGAGCATAGTACCCAATGGGTACTTTTCAACCCTGGCCCTTCTCCCTCCTTCCTTGCTCTAGTAGTCCTGAGGGTCTATTATTCCCATCTTTACATCCATGTGTACCCAATATTTAGCTCCCTTATTAAGTGGGAACATGCATTATTTGGTTTTCTGTTCCTGCATTAATTTGCTTAGGATTATGGCATCCAGCTGCATCCATGTTGCTGGGAAGGACAAGATTTCATTCTTTTTATGGCTGCATAGTATTCCATGGTGCACATGTACCACATTTTCTTTATCCAGTTCACTATTGATGAGCACCTAGGCTGATTCCATGTCTTTGCTGTTGTGAATAGTGCTGCAATGAACATTTGAGTATATGCGTCTTTTTGGTAGAACGATTTATTTTCCTTTGGGTATATACTCAGTAATGGGATTGCTGGGTCAAATGGTAGCACTATGTTTAGTACTTTGAGAGATGTTCAAACTGCTTTCCACGCTGGCTGAACCAATTTACATTCCCACCAACAGTGTATGTGTTTCCTTTTCTTTATAGCCTCACCAACATCTGTTATTCTTTGACTTTTTAGTAATAGCCATTCCGACCGGTGTGAGGTGGTATCCCATTGTGGTTTTGATTTGCATTTCACTCATGATTTGTGATGGTGAGCATTTGTTCATACGTTTGTTGGATGCTTGTATGTCTTCTTTTGAGAAATGTCTGTTAACGGCTTTGCCCACTTTTCAATGGGGTTATTTGTTTTTTGCTTGTTAATTTGTTTAAGTTCTTTGCAGATCCTAGATAGTAGACCATTGTTGGATGCATAATCTGCAAATATTTCTCCAATTCTGTAGGTTGTCTGTTTACTCTGTTAATAGTTTCTTTTTCTGTGCAGAAGCTCTTTAGTTTAATTAGGCCCCACTTGTCAATTTTCCTTTTCTTTGTTTTTTTGTTTTGTTTGTTTTTTTGAGGTGGAGTCTCACTCTGTCACCCAGGCTAGAGTGCAATGGCATGATCTCGGCTCACTGCAACCTCTGCCTCCCAGGTTCAAGCGATTCTCCCACCTCAGCCTCCCGAGTAGCTGGGATTACAGGCATGCACCACCACTCCCGGCTGATTTTTGTATTTTTAGTAGAGACAAGGTTTCACCATGTTGGCCAGGCTGGTCTTGAACTCCTGACCTCAGGTGATCCACCCACCTTGGCCTCCCAAAATGCTGGGATTACAGGTGTGAGCCACCGCACACGGCCTCAAAGTTCATTTGTGTTGCAATTGCTTTTGGGGACTTAGTCATACATTCTTTGTTAAGGCCAATGTCCTGAAGGGTATTTCCTAGGTTTTCGTCTAGAATTTTTATAATTTTAGGTCTTAAGCTTAAGTCTTTAATCTATCTTGTGTTAATTTTTGCGTAGGGTGATAGGCATTTAGTTTCATTCTTCTGCATATGGCTAGCCAGTAATCCCAGCACCCACTTATTGGGTGGGTGTTCTTTCCTCCTTGCTTATTTTTGTTAATGTCATCAAAGATCAGATGCTGGTAGATGTGTGGCTTTATTTCTGGGTTTGCAAATTTTCAATAAATAATCTGGGACTAACTTTTAAATGGGTCATTTAAAAAATGGAATTAGATGTCTACCGTATACCATAAATAAGAATGAATTTCAGGTGTATTAAAGACTTAGAGTAAAATGCAAAATTATAAAACTCTTAGGAGATGACATAAGAAATGATCCTTCTGACCTGGATTTAAAACTTTTTGTTCAATACATAAAAAACCTCTGAAGAAACATTGGGAGACATTGAAAGGATAACAGTTTAGAATTCTGTTCCAGCAAGTAACCAAAAAAAAGGAGATACTTCACATGGGGCAAAAAATATGTTCAAAATCTAATTTGGGTGAATTATAGTGTTTGGAGAAAGCATTAAACATAAATCAGCCAACACGGGCTTCTCATGTAGAGGCCTCCTTCTCATACCCCAATAGAACTGGCTACCCTTTCTGACAACAGCCAGATAGTCTTAGGAAGGCAAAGCAAGAAAAAAGTGCAATTCACACTCATCAACAGAAAATATGGGTCATTGAATTATCTTGCATAAGTAATAAAATAAATATTAAAGGTTAATATTGAGTCACAGAGGGCTTACCTTCCTATCAATATTAACGAATGTAGTACATTAGCACCTGAAAGCTACACTTAACATTTTTATCTGTAAGATACATAAAAAGAAGTGATTCCTAGAGCATATAAAAATGATTTATAGCCAGGGACATCTGCCATGAACTACCCCCAAAATTATTTGGTTATAAGACAATGAATCATGGAAGTGGCATTAAAAGCTGAGGCTAGAGAATGTAAGAATTTTCCCTCCAGGCCAGTGCTCACTAACTGGTGACTCCACAGTCATTGCCATAAATATTTTAACCCCTGTGCTTCCTCATATGAACCACCAGCTCATAGGAGAACTATAAAATCCAGATAACTATAAATAATTTCTTCTCCTTTTTCTTTTTCCTTCTCTGTCTCTTTCTCTCCTTGTATCTTTCCCTCTTCCCTTTCTTTACTCCCTCTCCCTTCTCTTTACTCCCCTCTTTTTCCTCTTCCTCCTTTTCCTCCTCCTTCACTTTGCCCTCTCTTTCTTTTTCCTTCTTATTTTGTGGAAACAAAAATGACTCATAATTGAAGGTATAACTTTTTTTTCTTAATGAGGGAAGTAGTAAGATCTTTCAATATGGGGCATATATGAAACTGATCTTAATAAATAAAAAATATAACTCCAATGTGTTTCTAATATCAGATGTTTATAATATTCTCAGGAGTCTAGGACAATTTTTCCCTGCATGCTGGAAAGAGAAGAAAGTCTTATTTCCCCGATCTAAATAATTTCAGGTACATAGTAGATCAATAAAGCAGAGCTGGCATAAAACAATGATTATTTCATAAGGACAAGTCCTTGTGAAATAAACATAAAAGTCTAGACTTGTAGCTGTGACTTCTTTTATAATGACAGCAGATATGAAACATGAATTGCTTTCTTTACTACAAAAACAGCTTTGCAATACTGGATGGGAGAAGACTGAGAATACAATTTTAATAACTGTCCTGAGAACACATTGACCTCTACTTTCAAACTTCTAGTTTATATAGTCAATTCAAATTAAAGAATGTGGATATTGCTCCAAGATTTCTGTCTATCATCCCCTCTCCTCTTTCAGCTCCACTGTCTCCTACCAGTCTGCCCCAGCAACTTCATGGCAGCTGAGGACACCCTGTCCAGCTAGGTGAGCAATTTCTGAAGATTGAGGGCAAGGTCACCAGCTGGCATTAAGGTTAAAGTGGCTTCTCAGTGCTAGAGAGTCACCAAGGTTAATTGGGATGTCATATATGCTCATATTCACACTCACTCTGTGCATTTAAATTTATACATCACCAAAAAAAAAAAAAAAGAAAAAAAAAGAAAAGACATCGAAGACTTGGTAAACATCATTCCCAATCTGGCACCACTTCTCTCCTATGTCTTGCTGGTTTCTGATTCATTCCTCTGATCCATCTTCCCATTCTCTTCCTAGGCTGGTCCTTTAAGAATGAGGACTGTGCTTTTTGCTCCTGGCTGCTCTCTATAACATCTGTGACTGCCATGGGGCTGCGGTGGCCTCCTCTGAGAAGGGATTATGCAAACATTAGACAAGGGCTGTAGGGACGTGGCTCTACACAGCCTGTTTTGTATGCAAAGTTTCATCACTCTCCGCTGAACTCTTCAACCATCCTTATTTGATCCTCACCTCAGCATGTGCTTTGGGTGTTTTCTATTTTGTATTTCTTCACTTGTTTCTTCAGGGTTTCCCCTTTGGCTGGGGTTGAACAAGGAGCTACAAGAAGGGTAGTGTAGCTGGCTACTCTTGAGATACTAAGTTTGCGGGTAATCAGAATCTTGGCTCCTGTGACCTACTCTCTGTTGATACACTTTGGTTATGCCATATTATATAGGGAAAGAGACTTTGCAGATGAAATTAAGGCTTTAGGCTTTAAAATAGGGAGATTATTGGGAGGAACCAATCTAATCACATAAGGCCTTAAAAGCAGATAACTTTCTCCATTTGTAAGCAAAGAAAGATTCATCAGAAAAGGAAGTGAAAG
This sequence comes from Nomascus leucogenys, assembly GCF_006542625.1. Classification (NCBI taxonomy): domain Eukaryota; kingdom Metazoa; phylum Chordata; class Mammalia; order Primates; family Hylobatidae; genus Nomascus; species Nomascus leucogenys. The sequence goes on along the minus strand of NC_044383.1, from coordinate 134,022,307 downwards.
AGATTCAACATGTGAGAGGGACTACGGCCCACTGTTGCAGGCTTTGAAGAGAGATTATAAGAAATTAGCTTAAATAATTATGGAGGCTGACAAGTCCCAAGATTTGCAGAGTGAGTTGGCAAGCTAGAGACACAGGAAGAGCCAGTATTTTAGTTTGAGTCTGCACGCAAGAAAAAAAACTCCATGTCGTTTTTCTTTTTCTTTTTTTTCTTTTACTTTACATTCTGGGATACATGTGCAGAACGTGCAGGTTTGTTACATAGGCATACATGTGCCATGGTGGTTTGCTGCACTTATCAACCTGTCATCTAGGTTTTAAGCCCTGAATGCATTAGATATTTGTTCTAATGCTCTCCCTCCCCTTGCCTCCAACCTCCCGACAGGCCCCAGTGTGTGATGTTCCCCTCTCTGTGTCCATGTGTTTCATTGTTCAACTCCCAGTTATGAGTGAGAACATGCGATGTTTGGTTTTCTGTTCCTGTGTTAGTTTGCTGAGAATGATGGTTTCCAGCTTCATCCATGTCCCTGCAAAGGACATGAACTCATTCTTCTTCATGGCTGCATCGTATTCCATGGTGTATATGTGCCACATTTTCTTTATCCAGTCTACCATTGATGGACATTTGGGTTGGTTCCAAGTCTTTGCTATTGTAAATAGTGCTGCAATAAACATACTTGTACATGTGTCTTTATAGTAGAATGATTTATAATCCTTTGGATATATACCCAGTAATGGGATTGCTGGGTCAAATGGTATTTCTGGTTCTAGATCCTTGAGGAATTGCCACATTGTCTTCCACAATGGTTGAACTAGTTTACAGTCCCACCAACAGTGTAAAAGCATTCCTATTTCTCCAGAGCCTCACCAGCATCTGTTGTTTCCTGAGTTTTTAATAATCACCATTCTCATTGCTATGAGATGGTATTTCATTGTGGTTTTGATTTGCATGTCTCTCATGACCAGTGATGATGAGCTTTTTTTCATATGTTTCTTGGGGGCATAAATGTCTTATTCTGAGAAGTGTCTGTTCATATTCTTCAACCACTTTTTGATGGGGTTGTTTTTTCTTGTAAATTTGTTTAAGTTCTTTGTAGATTCTAGATATTAGCCCTTTGTCAGATGGATAGATTGCAAAAATTTTCTCCTATTCTTTAGGTTGCCTTTTCACTCTGATGATAATTTCTTTTGCTGTGCAGAAGCTCTTTAGTTTAACTAGATCCCATTTGTCAATTTTGGCTTTTGTTGCAATTGCTTTTGGTGTTTTAGTCATGAAGTCTTTGCCCATGTCCTATTTCTAAGGCATTAGGCAGGAAGAATTCTTTCTTACTTAGGAGAGGTTCAGTCTTCTGTTCTCTTTAGGCCTTCCACTGATTGGATGAGGCCCACCCTCATTAGGGAGCGCCATCTGCTTTACTAAGTCTATTGATTCAAATGCTAAGCTCATCCAATACCATTCTCATAGAAACAGCTGGAATGATGTCTGGCCAAATATTTGGGTGCCCTGTTACTCAGTCAAGTTGATACATAAAATTAACCATTACAGGGGCTATGAGCTGGGGAACCAACAGCCTTTAAAGGCAGAGAATGACATCCAGCTGACAGCCAGGATGGAAAGAGGGACCTATGGCCACATGGAACTGATTTGTGCCAATAGCCTGAATGAACCTAGAAGCAGATCCTCCCCTGCCACACAAGCTTCCATATAAGAGCCTAGGGTGGCCAACACCTTGATTCTGGACTCATGAGACCCAGAGCAGAGGAACCATCTGCACCCACCCAGACTTCTGAACTACAAAACTGTAAAAATAATAAATTTGTGTTGTTTTAAAGTCACTTGGTTTCTGGTAATTTGTTATGGGAAATCAACGTGTTATTTTTCTCCTTATAATTTTCCATCTCTCTTTCTTCCATTTAAACAGGAAGTTGGCTCTGTGTTTTAGGGCGTCGTGAGGGTAGGTGGAGAGTATGTCCAGAATTTGTCTTCACATTTTAAATAAATTTACATTTCAATATAAATATTAATAAAATATAAGATACATTTACATACATTTAAATATATAATAAAATAAAAAAGTATAAAATATTTCTACTTTATATGTATATTTTGATGAAATATAAGGCAATAGGGAAAAGGAATTCTTGAGTTTAGATAGAGTGTCTAGATGAGAAGAAATCAGAGGCAGGAAAGGGAAACTGTTTCCTGTAACCCTGACCTCTCACTGGAGTTGTGGGCAGGAGACTGGGAGGGAGAAGTAAAGGGACCACCAGAGGGTCCTCAGGAACTGACCGCCAGAAAGGACACATTGCCTAGAAGGAGCCTGGGGGCTGGGCCTGATGAAAGACCTCCACTGGGAGCATCATTTGAAAGTCCAGGAATGATGTGAAGCCTGTGCCGCTGCTCCTATGCTATTCCTACACTGCACACACCTCCACATTCACCTGGGGGGCATGAAGGGATGGGCTTGACAGTCCCCTAGGCTGGGAAAGATGTGGCCAACAACCCCACCACTTTCCAATAGCAAAGCCACGGTTCTCCGCCTCCACTCAGTTTCCCCTTACATTCAGGGGTTTGTGGGGTGTCTCATACACGTTCTCCCATGCACAGGCCTTTCAGTCATCCCTCGCATGGCCAATCTCCTGGGCTCCACTCTGGGTTGTGATGATGTTTCTGGTGCTACCAGCCCACAGTTCTGCTCTGCGTCCCCAGTCTTAACAGTCTGAATTCTCCACTCAGCCACTCTGCCTCTGTTTCAGGCACCTCAGCAGGGAAGGGTTCCTCAGTTCTACCCTGGGAGCTACATGGTGACACATTCTACAAAGTGGCACCACCTCCTGGCTTTCTTCAACTCACAGAAATATTTCCAAAAAGCAGGTGACCACATACTTTAACACCTAAATCTGAGCACATTTGATAATGAAGGGAATGAGCTATTGATAATGATGCCAGGACAATAGGCATCTAAGACAATGTTACCCCAGGCAAATCAGGTGATACGGTTTGGCTCTGTGTGCCCACCCAAATCTCAACTCAAACTGTAATCCCCACATCGGGGGAGGGATCTGGTGTGAGGTGACCGGATTATAGGGGCCATTCCCCCATGCTGTTCTTATGTAAGTTCTCATTAGATCTGATTATTTAAAAGTGAGTGGCAGTTCCCCGCTCGCTCACACTCTCTCTCCTGCAACCATGAGAAGAAGGCCCTGGCTTTCCCTTTGCCTTCTGCCATGATTGTAAATTTCCTGATGTCTCCCAGTCATGCTTTCTGTTAAGTCTGCAGAACTGTGATTCAATTAAGCCTCTTTTCCTTATAAATTACCCAGTCTCAGCTAGCTCTTGATAGCAGTGTGAAAATGGACTAATATCTCATGGGTGTCGTCACCCTAGGAAAAAGGCTCTTTTCTTGGTTTACATTGTTGGCCACAGCCTCTGCTGTCTAGTGCACTACAGTAGGGGTCCTATCATGCCTCGGATGGGTGTCGGGAAGCCGGGAGGAAGATGCACTCACTGATTTGCTGGATTCAAGATATCCCCTCTGTTTCCTGCTCACTCTTGCTGACAACCCATGCTGGGCTGCCTTGTTTTCCCTTGTTTCAGGTTGGGGCCTTCCCGGAGCGTTTCTTGTCCCTCAAGCAGATAGGTTCATGCCAGACTCTCTTTACGTCCTCCAGGGAGACCGGGCAGGAGTGGATTCAAAGCTACACAGAACTCATAATGCCAAACCGTGCATTTGCACGATGCTGAGTTATGGTCACACAACTAGAAAGGAATTGAGCCAGAACTAGAATCCAAGTCTTTTGAATTCCATTCCTGTGCTTTTTCTTCAACACCATGAAGTTTCAGGTAGCTACAGGATAGACTCCCGGGCATAATACCTACCATGCTTGGCTGAGCAGAACTAGGCTCTTCACGTTTCCTCACCAGACACTGTATTACTCTCACATCCCATGGGATCGCATGACTAGGCCCACGTATCTTTCCAAAAGTCATGCTTCCTCTATTTAGAAGAACAAAATGCAGCCTCTATAGAAATTACTGTGAACAGAAGTAAAGAAGAAAACTCACCCGAGCTAAAATTTTTTTTTAATGAGAAACTAATTTAGTAGCCCTCTAGTTTGAATATTCATGCCTTTGGTCACAGGGGAGGCAGCATTTTCTCGATGGCAGGTGGAAGGCAAAGGTTTGGAACCTGAGCCTTAAGACCCTTTTGTGTCTGCCATTGTACCTCCACGGAGCCTTGCTTGATTCTTACTACACAGTCTGCAGACACTGTCTGTGTACTCTCCAGAACTGTCATACATTTAGATTTTATTGTTATAAAATGACCAGGTATAAGTTTGTAAGGTGAGGTCAGAAAATATTGCAGCCTCTCCCACTCCCCCCACCTCCTTTTAAAGCTAGTTTATTAAGTTAAAAAAGGAAGAAATGTGCCTTCAAACAAACAGACTAAATTAGACTTTTCACAACCCTTGTCATTTAAAAGACGGTTTGTTGAAACTTCAGAGAGGTTAAACGTATGCCAGAATTTGAGTGAAAAAAAAAAAAAAAAAAACCACCACGGGCTTTCCAGGGTTGCAATTACAACCCTACTTAGTTGCCATGGTGATCACACAGCATATGGATTTTGTCAGATAAAGACATCAGGGGTGGTGAGGAGGGACAGTGTATTTTTTGAATCACCACATGCCAAGTGTCAACTCTTTGGCAGTTCTCTTTCAAAAAAATTTTTTTTAAGAAAAACATGTATCTGGATTGGGAGAGTGGGCTGGGGAGAGGAGCCAGGGTTTGGAAGAATAAAAAGGGGAAGATTCCTAGAAGTGTTTAAAGAAAATCTGAATTTAAAATACATTGAACATTAATGCCAAATTGTGTAATAAAGAGTCCTTAGGGTTTTAGTGTTAGAAGTACCTACTACCTAACAAATGTGTTCCGATAAAGGGTGGCCAATCTGTTCCAGTTTCTCCTCCCTGGTGGTTTCTCTTATTTTTATATGTCGTGTCATTTTAGAGTTCCTCCGCCTGTTTTAACTGTATGTGCATCTAGGGTTATTTTGTTAATGAATTGTCAATCTCCTGGGCCAGGGATAAAAACTACACTGTAGAATAAGAATGTCTCTGTGCTGAAGGCACAGGCTTCTAAGATGGAAAATGATCCTATATATTTCTACCTGTAACAAAAAGCAAAACAAAACAAAACAAAAACCACTTAATATCCTATCGACTCAAATAAAACTTAGAATCCTCAATTTACAGTTATCATTCAGAATGTATCCAGTCATAATGATTCCATCTGCTCTGCCAGCGGGAAAGTGAAATGAAAGGATTGTGCTCCATCTCTGTCCTCCACCTTGGGGGGTATGTGAGCCTTGGAGTTGCCTAGCCTGGGTCCATACTAGCTGTATGAGACTGAGAGATGGCAGAAACTCATCACAGCAACCGTCAGCTTCTGACCTTGTGGACGTTATATTTTAGTGCAGGAAGAGGAACAATCGACACTGAACAAATAATATAGAAGATATTTTCAGAGTGTTTTAAGGACTTGCAAATAAAGAAACATGATCTTGTAATGGAGGGTCCCTCGCGGGGGAGGACGGAAGTGGGATGGCGGGTCAGGTACCTATCCAAGACGGAGCATGTGAGGAGACCACTTGAGGAGACGATATATGAGTTAGAATCTGAGAGATGGAACACAGACAGCCAAGCAATGATCTGGGGAAAGACCAGAGGCAAAACAACACGAATACCCTAAGCAGACAGGAGTTTGGCTGAGGCAGAATGAGGATCAGAAGAGGGTATGAGAAGAGGTTGCAGAAAGGGGTAGGTCATGAAGGGCCTGGTGGTCCAGGATATTGAGTTTTGGTTTCACTCTATTCCCTCAGGAGAAATTATAGAATTATATCAAAATGCTCCAGAATTTGTGAAAATCTGAAGGATGAGATGCCATGCCCTAGGAAGACGCCTGTGGAAAAGAACAGATGGGGTTGGATACGCCCAGGATGTTGTGCAGAAGTCTCAGCCAGTGCCTGGGGCTGACTTCACTGGTGGTTCCCATTCCTGGCCCTCCACTTCCCTCCAGGTAAAGTGAGTGGGCAAAGATTGGGCAATGGTTTGCAAGCCTTGATGATCGTCATGATAACTTGGTGAGCTTATTAAAAATGCAGGTTCCCAAACCCCATCCAAGGCTTCCTGAATCAGTATCACAATCATGAGGGCCAGAGAACCTCTGTTTCTGTTATATCCTCCTGGATGAGCCAGATCATCGGTAATGCTGGGACTCCTGGTGCAGGGCCCAGGAGCAGGCAAAGTCTACTGATGCCACTGAGGCCTGGGGCACAAGAGTAACAGTTGCTTTCTATCTTCACAAATAGGGAGTCAGGAGGGGCTACAGGCACTCCTGAACAATGCATTCAACCTCGATGAAGGCAAGCCTGGGGCTCTAAATTCCACTCTGTTCCTTCTCCTCCCTTTGTGTGTACAATAGCAGCCCCCTGGTGAGGGCTTTATGAGGCTTGGTTCTTCTTAGAATCCCAAATTGCCAATCTTAACTTGCTTAGTGCTTCTCACTCTTAAAATAAAGATGATTTGTAGGAATTGCAAACTTGTCTGTGTATGAAAATGGTGTGTCTGTCTCTTTAAATAGAAAGGCATTAGGGAATATTAGCCAAGGCTAATTATGCAGATCACTTATAGCTAATAATAAAAATTTGCCTTAGGCTTTGTGGGAGTGTCGCTTTTAGGGACTAAGGGTTGGTCTTCCTTCCCTTGTTGTTTTACATATTTCCAAATTAGTTTAAATGTGATAATCTGCAACATTGATAATTATAAATGCTTAACTACATAGAAATGTGTCAATCTTGAGACAGGCTCCTTATAAGACAAGTAAGACAAAACCACTGATCCAAGCAATCTCCTTACACTGTACCTGTTAGCTATGGAGGGCTTATTTACAGAAATGAAAACAGAACAAAACAAAACAAAAAATCCTCCCAATCTCATTCAGCCTTCTGCCTTTCTTGAAGCCAGTGTGGGCATCAGAAAATGTCCACTGTATAGACATCTGTTTGAAGCTAGACCCCGATCAACATCCAATTTAATACAGGTCAGTGAACAACCGTTAAAAAGCAAGGTCTCTCTTCTGCTTCCAATCTATACTGGATTAAAAACAATGATTTAAAGGTGAAAGGCTCTGTGCCTGGGCCGCGAGCTCAGTGCCACGCAGTGCTTTGGCCATTCTTCAGAGCTGAAATCCTTGGCACCGTGTTTTCCTGAGGTCATCTTCATCAGACAGGCCGTTGCTCGGTCTCATCCTGCCAGAGAATTTATTATATCGATTTGGGGAATAAGGTTAATTGAAATGAACTTTTGGTTTTAAAGGTAGCTTTGGGGTAAGCCTCAACAATTAAAATGGAATTCTTCTCCTTTAAATGACTTGGGCTCATTTGACTGCCTGGACAGCGGCTGTTTAGAACAGAGGCAGGCATAATTTTACAACGTGAAATGCTCATTTACTTTTCTCCTGTTGCTATAACAACTCACTTTTGAACCAGACATGGTGATAGAAAGCCTTGGCTTCGCAATGAATTTCACATTGGTTTTGTTTAGATTTTTCAATCCGTTCGCTTGGAACTGCAGCTGGAAGTGCAGGAATAGATTTTACTCTTTCCTTTTTTAGAAACCTTGCTTAGGACCAAAGCTTTGTGTTTCCAGCTTGTCTCAAGGGTTGAAAAAAAAAAAGCTACACCCCATGTGCAGTGATTTTTCTGACATAAATCATATTTCAAACTCAGATTGTGCTCTTCTTTCCCTTAAAGGTAACACCACGGTTTTTGGCGCTTCTGGCAGAGAAATATGACTGTCAATTCACTCTGCTTTTGAATCTTCTTCTGACCGAATGTTACCAGCAAGACCTGTGTCTCTGCAGGATTTGGAGATCTGTAAACCTCAAAATCCTGTTAAGCCTCACACTGCATAGCAACATGCTTTGTTTCTTAATGACTCCAAGGGAAAGGCAAGTAGATTTGGCAAACATAAAGCAGACAAATATTTTCAGAAAAACACAAAAGAGTAATCACACCCAACAAGACTCCAATTCTGCTTCCTTCCCCTTCTTAAAATCTCCCACCAATAACAGGAGCTCATGTGGGCCTAACATTTACTTCCACACTTTTGGGAGCACTAGGTGATTTGAACACAGGCAGAATTAAGAATTGAACTGAAAAACAGGCTCAAATGTTTGAGATGAAACAAATGTTTTCCAGTCAATATCTATAGTTTCCTTTTTGGGAAGATAAACCACAGAATAGTTTTCACGGCTTGATAAAATTGTTTAAAATCGTGGAATTCTGGAGGCTAAGAAATAAGATGTGAAAAACAATGCCAAGAAATATAAGCCTCTCCTCCCCACACTCCATCTCTAGTAAGATAGGAAGTGGCCATCGGCCAGTTCTGGCCCTGTGGACCTGGTTACCTCCTTTTGTCCACAGGTCTTATGAGGAGGAAGAGCCAAATTGTTCATCAGTAGCTTCTATTCTTTCAATATTAAGATTAAATACACAGACATTGACATGGTAAACACATTTAAGATCCTAAGGCATCCTATGAGTGTCAATGAGATGGTGCAATGTGTACCAGCACCAGCATTTTCATCTTCTTTGGATATGCTGTTTTGCTCTTGAATTACCCACACAATTCTGTGAGGCATACACGCAAACATGGCTAGAAGGTATGCTCTGTGGCAGAAACATACACAACACATTTGTTTCTGGTGGCAATACAAAAAATATGACCTATTTTGGAACATAATAACGATGACCTTTACGTAGAGATATTCATTTTCAATGCTGGTGAATCCATTAAAATTAATCTCCAAGCACAGAATCAAAAGAAAAAAAAACCTAGTAATGAGCCTGATTCTTATCCCTCTTTCTCTCTCTCTCTCTCTCTCTCTCTCTCTCTCAGTAGAGAGGGAAAAACATCAAACATTATCTAAGAAGCTCAGGCAACTGTGAAAATTCACATTTCTGCTAGAGCAGAGGAGAGCCTGGTACAACTCAGCCTCTTCACCAGGCAGCCTGTTTGGAGTCTTTGCTGGATAATCAGCCATTCAGAAGTGTACATTTGGAGTCTTCCAAACTCACAATTTCTATCAGGTTGGTGCAAAAGTAATTGCAGTTTTTGCCATTAAAAGTTAACTTTGTAAATGAAGTATGGAAGAAGGAGAATCAATACTCGAGCACCTCTAGGTGTTAGGTGCTGGTTTCGTTTAAAATAAAACACATCCTAAGCAGTTTTATAATCATAAGTGTGAAAAATAGATCAAATAAACTCAGGGAGGCCTACAAACTTGTCGTTTGGCAAACTCTTGGAGCTCATATCAGTTCACATATTCACTAGTCCTAATTTTCATATCTGGCTTGATAAGCAATTTAAAAAACATTTTTATATTTTAGAGTTATGAGGGGAGGATAAGATATTCTTTTATAACATCAGCAAAAATTTTCACTTTTTTCTCAATAACTTCTTCATAATTTATGACTTATATCTTAACTGTTTCCAAAAAGGGCTGAAGAAGCCATTTTTTTCCCTCTTCATGACACACATGTTGCTTTCTTATAAAAGTCATCTGGATACATTCAAAGTTAAGGGTGACACAGTTCGTGGGAAAACAGTATTCAATAATCTTATTAATATTTCAATAGCGACCAAAGAGAACACAGTGGGAGCTGTCACTGAGCTCTCGAGGCCTTCTTTAACGACCGGGATGAATGAGGCAAGCATGGCCTCCTCTGCATGACTTGGGCAAACTTTCATATCCCCATTGACAGCTGGAGAAGTGGTCACAAGCAACTTGTCTGTATCACAGAGCCATGACTGGTGGGTCTAGATCATGACCCTAGACACATGGATCTAACCACTAGGAAACACTGCCTCATAAATATCTTTGTTCAGAGAGAAGCCAGTAAAAAAAGAACATTTGAGAGGGAAAATAGCAAGAAGAAATAACAGATGTAAAAGAAGTTTATCTATCTAGGTGCAGAAATTCTGAAAATGACCTTGAGTTAATCACACAATGTTACAAGTATTCCAAAATATTATACACAACTAACAGCAAGGAAAGTGCTGGACTGAAGTGAGACCATAACAGAACTTCATCCATTCACTCAATGATAAAGAAAAACAAAAATGAAAAATATTTTGAGTGGTCATAACACTCCAGGAACTGTGCTAATTATTTTGGGAACAAAGACTGTAGTAAACCACAGTCTTTGCTCTCAGGTAGAAGTCTTTTTAGCAGGCTTATATATTAATCGAAACAAAGCCATCCTGCTTTAGTAAGTGCTAAAATAAAGCGCATTGGCAGAGGAGCTAGTGAGGGCACCTCAAGAGGTGATATGTGAACTAGGTCTTGTATGAAAGAGAGGAATGTTCCAGATATAGATATGAAGAGGGACTGGAGACAGAAAAGATTCCGACTTGGAAGTATGTCTATTACGTGTGTGGCTATTTGGTAGTGAAATATTAATATCTCAATAGCGACCAAAGCAAACAGTAAGAGCTAGCACTGAGCTCTTTGAGGCCTTCTTTAATGACCTATAATGTCATGCTCAAGATTTGAGGCTATGTTACCTCACTGCAGAGTTTTATTAGCAGGAGGGTAGTGACATGATGGGGTTTGTGTTTTAGCAAGTGTTCCTGTGCTAGTGTGGAAAATGGACTACGGATGGGGAGAGGCACGTCAGGAGATAATGGCATCAACCTCAGGAGCAGCTTTTGAGGCCTCAGTTTAGGCAGGTGACAGTTCTGAAAGCCTATTCAAGCATACTAGTTGCATTACAATTTGCCAACCGAATAGAGGTCTACATGACTGTACGGCAGAAAGATGAAGTTGCCAAAGCAACAGATTTAAGCTGCAATGCTTGGGAGTTTTCCGATTATATGCACAGTTTAGGTGCGGAGAGGAGAACCATGCATTCCTTCCTTCTTTTCTATTGTATTATCTGAACCTGATCCTTCATATGTAAAATGATGGTAACCACAGCACCTCTCTCATGGTGTGGTTATGAGAAAAGAACAGGATAATTCCTGTGACATGCTTAGCCAGGGGAAGGCAAACCTTGGTCACTCAATAAATGCTAGCTCTGATTATGTTATCTGCACCTTTATCTCACTTGGTTTGTGTGTGTGTTGGGTAGGAGGGTGTCTATGTGTCTGTGTGAATGTGTTTGCGTGGTGGGTGTGCATGTGTGTTCATGTGTCTGTGAGTGTGTTTGATGGGTATATGTGTGTGTGCACACTGTGTGTGTGCTGGACCTCCACAATGCCCCTTTCTAAGCTCTGCTGCATTTTTTGTTTTCAAAAATTCCCTAGAGCACCCTTTATTGGCCTATTTCAGAGAGTGAAAAGAGCATGAGATCTTTACTGTAAGACCAAGTTTATTTATTTATTGACATGTGAAAATTATACTTCAGTGCTCATAAGTGAAGTTTTATCAGAACGGAGCCATACACACTCATTTACATATGGCTACTTTAGAGCTTCAATAACATAGTTGAGTAGTTGTGATAGAGACCATATGGCCTGGATAACCTAAAATATTTACTATTTGGCCCTTTTCAGGAAAAGTTCGCCAATTCCTGATATAAGCAATCAGGAATGGTGACACAAATTTGCAAACTGATGCAAAACTGGTCAAAATCCACCTTGCCATAAAATGTAATGTTGAAACCATACCTTCCACAGAAGGAAAATCAATGGCATCTCCATCAGAAAAAATTCACACAAGACTAAAGTTTTAAAAAATAAAACAAAGAACTAGAAAAAGTTAAGAATACCATATGTATTAGTCCGTTTTCATGCTGCTGATAAAGACGTACCCAAGACTGGGAAGAAAAAGGGGTTTAATTGGACTTACAGTTCTACACGGCTGGGGAGGACTCAGAATCATGGTGGGAGGCAAAAGGCACTCTTACATGGTGGCAGCAAGAGAAAACGAGGCAGATGCAAAAGCGGAAACCCCTGATAAAACCATCTGATCTCATGAGACTTATTCATTACCATGAGAACAGCATGGGGAAAACCGCTCCCATGATTCAAATTATCTGCCACCAGGTCCCTCCCACAACACGTGGGAATTATGGGAGTACAATTCAAGATGAGATTTGAGTGGGGTCACAGAGCCAAACCATATCACCATACCCTTGGGGTGCTGAAGAACCATTTTGTCTTTCACTTGGATCCTCTTTTGTTCTCCCTAGTCCTGATTACAAAAGTTCGATGCACATTCTTGCCATCATCCTTGAAAATGACTGCTATAGGCATACTTTCTATATTTCAGAAAAATAATCTCAATCAACCACCCACAAAGAAAAAGAACGTAACACTCAAAGGACCCTGTGAAAGAAAATAAAACTTTAAGTCCTTTATGGGGAAGTTTCATGATAATGCTAAACTTCCTGGGACTTTTGAAAGGTATTTCTAGAAGCAATACAGAAATTACTCTGTTATTCAATTCATTTATCATAACATCTCTCCCTCCTGTTTGAAATGTAGGGGAGTGAACTCCCCTGAGCATCTTATTCCATTAAAAGGATTTATTTAGCTGTGATAAGTCAGCGGTTATATAGGTAGATTGAGTGTGACATTACAAAACCCCACTCCAAAGCGGCATTTCTGCATACTTATGGTATGCCACTTTCTGTCTCTTGCTCAGTTTCCAAGAAGGCTGCATTGACTCAGGGAGAGAGATGGAATGGTGTCAGAGATCCAGGTTCATGAGCTTTGCCACTTACTAGGTGTTTGATCCTGGACGATGACTTTATCCTTATTCACATTACAAAAGGTAGAAATACTGTCTAGCTTTGAAGCTACTTCAGAAGATTCAAAAATGAATATGTAAAACATTTATCACATGATCTGGCATTGTAGAGGCTCAGTAATTGCAGTTATTATCAACCCACTACTATCCTGTCAACAAATCACGTTAGAAAGTATTGTCTATTCAGTTCATGTAGCTTATGGATTACACAAGTGGTGAAAGGAAGTTTGTGAACAATTCTTTATTGTAAATGCAACTCACAAGATGCCATCCAACAACTTTGATTCACTGGGATATAAAATTTCATATCAAACAAGAAGTGAAAAATATTCCTTATCAAGGCATCACATAAGTAGGGCATACAATAGTAACCTCAGATGTACCACTTGAATACTGCAGGGTGTTATGCAGAAATGAGAAATAGAGCCACACACAGGAATGTATTCAGCAGAAGACTTAATAGAAGAATTGGAAAACAATAGCCATCTTAAAAGTTCAAACAACATAAAAATAACCAACAGGATTCAGTGCTATCAACACACAACTAAGGCAGCACCAGGGGGAAGCACTCGAGCCCATGCAGTTGGACATTTACGAAGAAGCCCAAAGCCTTTGATGAGAGTGCTGACATTTCTTTAGTGAAAGGCACTTGGCTTTGGAAATGATTCTCCCAGGCAGAAAGGACAATCTGTGTTTGAGTGGAACCAGCATGTGGAAAGGCCAGTGTTTCACCACAAGCTGGTCTCTCTGTGTCGGTTTATGCTAGGATCTAACAGCTGCTGAAGTTCAGGGACGCCTTCTGAGCAGTACCTGGGGTGGTATTCAGTACAGTCAGCATGCCTCCTACAAATCACTGCTGAACAAAACTAGAGATCGCAGACCAAAAAGAAACCCCAAAAAACAAAAGCACACAGAGACCAAAGAATAAACACAACCATCAGTCTAGTTCAAGGTAGATTACAGGCAAGAGAAAAAGAGAAATTTTAACGAAGCCCCTTAGTTCAGGGCAAGGCATCAGGCTTCCCCTTTACCTGCCCAGCGGCTGTAGGAGGCTGAGGGCCCTGGGTGTTCTGAATGCTTGCTCCAAACAAACAAGAAAGCTCTAATCTTCCTGTGGAGCCAGCATGCTCAGAAAGAGACCAAAGCAGACTCAAATGAAGACATTCTTCCGGCTATGTCTCCGGCCCATCATCTCCAAGTCAAACGCTTCTTTCTTGTGCGTGCTTCTCCAGAGAGCAGTGCAGCCAGCAGACAGAGACCAGGATTTCTTCCACAGCCACTGCTGGATACTGGGCGAAGTCGGCCTCACAGAGAATCTATGCTGTCCTGTGCTGACTGTGTCAATGTGCTTTTCTTAGTCTGTATCACTTAAATAACCTCTACTGACATAAAGATATCTAATTTGTAGTCAATCAGCCACTTCCCTGGTTGTAGATGAAACTGGTATACATATGCCCCCTTGCTACAGGTTGGCGTCACATAGAAATAAGCATCCTCCTCTCATCTACGGGTCGGGGACAGGGCAAAAAGTTCTCATCATTCAATCCCTTATTGCCAAAAGCCTCAAACACCATTCTTTGCTCTCAGCTTCTGCCCTTTGAGCACGAAGGTCAGACCTACCCCAAGGCTCCTCTGTTGACTTCCAAGCAGTCACTTGAAAGAAGCCTCCTCTTAATTAAGTCAAAACCCCTGGCTGTCCTTGACCTGGCTATGCCAAAAGCACACTGTTAGGCTAGCTTGTCCTTTAGTGTAACCTGCCTTGAAAGAGGAAGCTGTTTAGAGGTCCAGAGAATACCCTTCCTTGTCTCTAAGATTGACTTAAGATTGTTTTAGAATTGATCGGAACGAGAACACAAAGCTGTAGAATCATACTATGCTCCATTTGGAGAAAGTTGGAAAGCTTTCAAAAGTGTTGATTTGAAGAAGAAAACATCTTTGGGTGCAAATATTTAAATACAACACTTTATTTCTAAGTGATTTATAGTTCTTAGCCATTTGATGAATTATTATTTCCATTTTATAAATAAAGAACTTGAGGCCAACTAAACTTTCTTCTATATTGGCACTACTGGATTGGGAATGTGCCCATTGCCACTGTGAGAAGACTGGCAGCTGCCACTTCAATCTGGTGGCAGGCTCTGGAAGACTCAGCCTTTGGGCCTCCAGTTCCACTCTTGGTTGGCTAAAGAATTATCCAACAAATCTTCCTCTTTCTGTCCTGAACCTTCCCTTCTAACAGTATAGGTTTTCAGGGAAATCTGATACTCAGTCCAAAAGAGCATCCTTTTGGAGGAGAATCAAGGCGTTAGACACCACGATTTGAGCCACTGGAATGACAGCCAACTGACAATTTCTAGAGATTTTGTGAGCTGCTTGATATCAGATTGGTAGTTGAAAATTGGCTACCTTGAAAATATTTACACCACAGATATCAGCAAATGCTACAAATTGTATCTTCTTTCCTATCCCAGGATCCAGCTGTTCAACAGTTAATAGCGCACCACTGAACAGAGATAGAGCAAATGAGATAAGAAACGCCAAAAATGGAGCGTCTCCATCCCTAGATGCTCAGAAGCACATCTATCTGAGGAAAAGCCAGAAAATTCCTTTACGAGCCAATAAACAAACAAAAAAAAAGCGGATGTGACCAGATTGGTCCATTTTTAATTCTTGGTATCATGGTGCATTTTTAGGCTTATTTTTAAAATTTTTACAAAAGTAGTAAATGAATGTATTCTCATTGCAAAAATCATTGAAATAATATAGAAGTATATGGAGTAAAAAATAATCCCTTTCCATCACCTTCCCATTTACACTGCACTTCCCAAAGAGTTCCTCATCAGTTGTGTGTACCCTTCCAGTTTTTATTCTATGCACCCTACATGCACATGCACACACACACATCCACATATTTATATGCACTCCTCTGCATTTTGTACTCTTATAAATTCTAGTCTGGTGAAGGTATTCAAAGATGCTGTTCCAATCTACAATCACCAAACCTCTTCCCATTAGCTGAAGCTCATTCTCATTTGAGCAGAGATGATTTCTGCTCACTGCACATTTACTCTATTACCATTAACGCTTGAGGACATGCTTGAAAAATTCTGAAACATGTGATAAACTGGTATATTTTTGGTTCCACCATAAAATGCCCACTTCAATGGTGTCTATAGACCTCCTCATCATTCCAAACATAAATTAGCAACAAATAACTTGAAGAAAATATAATGATAGAGATAATAGGCTTCATATGTAAAAATCAATTATTATGAAACATTTGGGGCCTACTTTATATAAATACCTCATAAAATTGGTTTTGCTTATTGATGTTTCAGGAAAACAACTATGTATTTGAAATGCTGATGATATTGTTGAAAAATATTATTAATTACCTGGTGTAAAATAGGATCATTATCTCACATGATATAAATCATGGAAAGTATTTTAAAAACTGCAAAGTGCTACACAAATAGTAGCTATTGATGGCCTGCATAAAACAGATAGTTGTTCTCTCTTTTTTTGCATATATTATTAAATGGGCTGTATATCAACCGTGCATTCCTTATGCTTTGCCATGTTTCACACAATTTTCTCCATGTAAATGTTTATTCCTAACTCAGCGAGCAATTGTTATGCATTATGCATAAGCCTTCAACTTTCAATATTCAATTAACTTAGAATTTCTATATATAATTTAAATTCCCTTTATACAAATGACTCTCAATACATTTCAGTTAAATACTGCTAATTCTCAGGTTATTCAGGATAGGAAGAGTGGGCTTGGCAAGAACAATTCAAAATAGCTGGTAATGCCCAGCACATCGACATTTTTCAGGATGTGCCACATCTGTCCGGTGTGGATCTGAATAATCAAGCATTATGTTAAGACTGATTATTTCCCCTGTGGCCATGTGAAGTCCCCTGGCAGACACACATCTTCCATTTCCTCCTCGGGGTTCTGTGTTTGGCTTAGCACAATCCACTAAACACTATTACATGAATAACTGTGAAGGTAATAAAAACAATAACCAAACCATTAAATGCACTGAAATCCATTCAAACATGTAGGGTCACTTGACATTTCTTTTATTCAAAGGCTATTTCCTAAATGTCCCAGTGACCGCTGAGCATTTGTTTCACATCCTCATGCTGCTAGTGGCATCTACATTTAATGTCAAAATAGCCACCTACTCTTCAAATAGAGCAACCGCTGTAGCTCCAAATCTTATAGCCTTAGGAGATGGATGCAAGCACTGATTTGATAGACTGAAGTTTATGCTTTTCCCCCTTTTAAATAAGCTCACCCTTTGGTAGCAGGCACTTAAGGGATTCCCAAAATATTTGCACACATTTCTGTCAGCTAGCATCACCGTCACCATATGATTTAAACAAGCATGTATTCATCACATTTAAACCAGATGTCATCTGAGTAGATGAGAAATGAATCATTTGCTCCTGACAGCTTGTTTATTTCTGGCAGCACTTTCCAGCAGGGATTGTATAAATGAACAAAACAATTTTCTCATATATAGATATGAGGATGAAAGTCCAAATACTACAGGAATAAGCTTTCCTCCAAGGTGATGTTCCTTCAAAACAGACTTTCTTTTCCCTACAAAAAAGGGACGTGTGACTTCCAGTCTTGGGGATGGAATCTCTCTTTGTGGCCACCTCCAACATAAAGAATCATTTCCATTAATTAAAGAGTAGCTTCCACCAACCAAAGTGTGCCAGGAATGGTGGGCTCAGCATTTTGTTAACTTATCTCATTTAATCCTCCCAACAACTTTGGAATAGGTATCTCCTCTCCATTTTACAGCTGAGGACACAAAGCTATAGAGAGAAGCTGAGTAAATTGCTCACGGATTTCCAAGGATTAAGTATGAGACAAATCAGTGGTTCGCACCAGGCCTTTTGACTTCGAAGCCTGTGCTACACTGCTTGAAGTCTCAGATTCTGGACTGATAACCTTTTGGAGCCTCCTGTTCCTTATTTGTCGGATTAGGGAGTTGGGCAATGGAATAACTAAGAGTCTTTCCGGTTTTAGAATTCTAAAAAAAATGTGAGCACTTCCCACCATATAAAACAGTTTATATCACATTTTTGGTCAGTTTGCACACATTCGCAACCTACATATTGTAAATATGCAGGAGGTTAGCCTGTCAATAAATAAAATACATCCTGGTGGTTTTCTAGTTTGATTACAATTCTTAGACAAGAAAATAGATGGCAACAGCCTTTGTAGTGCAAAGCCTTGGAAATCAAAAAAAATTTGTAAATTTCATTTTCTGGGTAAGTTAGGCCAAATGATCAGGGGAACACTATGTGGTTCTAAGTGCCATAGAGAATTATCACTAGGGTTACTTTACTGTTCCTGAGGCAACTGAATGGCTTAAAATAATGACTCCTCTAATAATGAGGATAAAACAAGAAAAGAGAGATGGTGAACAAATGATTGGTGAGGACTGCCGTTCTGCAATATTAAGGTCTTCTTGATAAATCCTATAGATTCAGGCTAGCTCCCAGGTCAGAAGGTCATGATTCAGTGGCCAGAGGAACTGCGGTGTCAACTTTAAATGATATCTCTCCCTGCTATGGACCTGGGAAGAGGTGGCATTTAAAGAAAAATATAAAATATCACTGATGCCCTATATGCTTATATCATCACCTGCTTCTTTCCTTTGAGGGTGAGAATGTAAAGATCAGAGGACCTAATCCACATAGAGTTGGCTGGCAAATGAAAGACCTTCCTTCCAAGAGCCACACTAGCGATAAGGAAAATGTGTGTCCCTTTCAGAAGCTGTTGCAATCTAATTTATTTCCTCCCCATGGTGTGCCATAGATTTTAGAGTGCTCCTCTTTTTTCACATTCAACTAAGAATGCCCTCCTCCTCAATTTTGAAGATATCTCCTTATGGGATAAATTGCTGTTGATCAGAAAAAGTTTTCAAAAAGTTAATATAATGTTACAGGGTACAGATGAATAGAGGCTGTGAAAGTAGCATTTATGTCAGGGTGGTAAGAGTATAGGAGAATTTATTTCATGTTTTATATTTCCATTGATATGGCAATAATATTGTTTTAATCATATATGCAGATATTGAGGCGGGAAAAGCTAATATGATTAACATAAGTTGATTGGTAGCAACATAATTCCCACACATGGCTTGCCACAAGCAAAAAGTGAGTCCCTATTCTGTGGGCTCTCTGGGATCACCCATGGGAAGGATCTGAATTTCTGACAGACTTAAATGTGACAGCAGCCTTTTAGCATGTAGACGAGTGCAGTAATTTGGCAGCAAACTCAAGACTCATGCTCACCAGACTGGTAGATCGGAAATAAATCACAGATGTCACACATGTTCTCTTAGAAGGGAGAGAATTGATAAGGTGCCAAATCCCATCACACCCACGCCATTCTTGTTCCAATTGATAGAACCTCTCACCCTTGAAATTCTGACAAGTACTATTAGGGAAAGAGACTCTAACTCATATCTCTTCCTGACTCTTTATCCATCTTTCCAAAGAGTGTCTATCTGAGCTCAGTCTCAGGCTCATTTAATTATGACATCTGAATCAATATTTCATGCTAGCCCCAGACTGCACTGGCTTGCTTGGCAGTTTCCAATATCCAAGACAGCCCTTCTAAAAATATTCACCTTCTTATTTGAAAATAAGGTACCTGCCTTGCCATTGGGTTTCTTTATTTATTTTTAATTTTGAAATCAGTCATTACTTATAGGCCTTGCAAGATTTAACATGTTTCCAAAA
This sequence comes from Nomascus leucogenys, assembly GCF_006542625.1. NCBI lineage: Eukaryota > Metazoa > Chordata > Mammalia > Primates > Hylobatidae > Nomascus > Nomascus leucogenys. The sequence goes on along the minus strand of NC_044383.1, from coordinate 134,002,721 downwards.
GCATATATGGCATTTTCTGAACTCAGATTCGCTTTCTGCCTCTGAAATGCTAAGCCAGAGACCACAGAAATGGAAATGAAACCAACACCAATTTAAATAAATTACAAGCTGACAACAATCTGCCTCAGTGATGTTTTAAATGAAATGTATTAACTGCAAAAATATCAGAATGCCTTGGTCTATCTTAAGAGACTCCATTTTGACACTGTGGTAGATTTTTAGATATCTACATATAAAGGAACATAACATGAGGGAGGTTTAGAAATAAAAAAGGTTGCTCAATAATGGTTTGTTCTTAGTCTGTTCTGTCTGCTATAAAAAATACCATAAACGATGTAGCTCATGAACAGTAGATTTATTTCTCATAGTTCTGGAGGCTGGGAAGTCCAAAATCAAGGCAGATTCAGTATCTGGTGAGCTCTTACTTACTGGTTCATAAACAGTCATCATTTTCACTATGTCTTTACATGGCAGAAGGTGCAAGGAGGTCTCCCTTATAAGAGAATTAATCCCATTAATAAGGGCTCTATCTTCATGACTTAAACACCTTCCAAAGACCCCATCTCCCAATACCATCACTTTGGGTATTAGGATTTCAATATATGAATTTCAACTTATGAATAAGATCAATTTATCTACTCATATTTATTGCACCAATCAGGTTCCAAATCTAGCATATTATGCTGAGGTCAGAATGTCTGTACATTCTATATTCAAAGAACAGCTATGGTTATGCACTTAGAGCATAGGTACTGGCCTAGAATCAGAACACTTAAGAGTTGTCCTTGATCATCAAATCTGCAAGCTTAATGCAAATCACCTGGAGTCTCAATTTCCTTGTCCATCAAATATTCAGAGGGAGAGAGAGCCTAGGATGTTGAACCTTTAAGTTGGAAAAGTCTGTGATTATAAGAACATCTCAACTGTGCATGCTTAGCCCTTAAAATGTTCATCAAGGAATTTTGGTCCTTTCTATATGTCTAGGCCTCTAGGTGGCTCCAAGCTACAGCCCTATATGTGTATATAAGGTAAAGTCCTATAGGTGTCTCTAAGGTATAGGCCCCTAGAAGTCTACGTGCATGATTATAGGTCTATGTATATCTATCAAAGATCAGCTTCTAAGGGCCTAAAAGCTGCAAGCCAATATGTGTTCATAAAGTGTAGGCCTCGGTATGTCTACAATGTTTAGACCTAGGTGTGTCTATAAGGTATGAGGCAATGCTTGTCTATAAGGTTTAGGTTCATATAAGTCTCAAACGTCTTGATAATGTCCCAAAGGGAGTTGAGGAATTAGTTAAATTACCTTGATAAGATTTTATCTAGTTTTTGGACTAAAGATAAACTCTACAATTATACTATGAGGAATAAGAAAGACAGGAACAAACAACCATGCACATACTCACATATACATATATAAAATTATTTCTTGGAAATATAAGGAAGAAGTCTGTATAAAATACAGATTTAATAATAAGTAAGTTCTTTTCATTGTTGGGAATTGAAAAGGAAAACATATAAAATCTTTTTAATGAAGCTTTGTAAGCTGTTAAATCAAAATCAATGGTTTGGTGACTGTTTTTAATGCTCCTACCAAAAAGAAAAAAAAGACTCTTTATATCTTTCCCCTGTTAGCACTTAGTCTTACTGCCACTGGCAGGACTTAAATTCTTTAAGCTTAGCCTTGTCCTAAAGGAGAAATAGCCATTATGATTTGTTGCCTTTGGGAATGATGTGTGATTGATGAGGGCTCAAATGTTCCAATGAGGGAAATATGAGGCCAAATAAAGTTTGACAGATGTCCCAAACAATAATATTAATAGTTTACATTTATTATTGTCACTATCTTTTCAAATGCTTTGATTAGATTCCCAGTGTACATTATGTACAAAATATTGTTTCTTGTTCATATTACTACGGTCATCTCAAAGAGGCAATCAAAACCCACATGAAAAATTCTTCACAAAACACACAAAATATCCCAAAAGTGTTTTTGTGGATTGCTGCTTTTTATAGCTTCTATTAACTAGGTTCTAACAGTGCAGGGCGTGTCAGTAAATAAACATTTATGAATGACCACAGAATAGAACTTCATCTCATTTACTATATGTGCACATAATAATCTTTTATGAATCCTAATAATATCTTTCAAAACACATCTTGAAAAACCTACAATTTTTTTGGCTTATAGAAATTGCTGAGAAAAGATGAGAGAAGAACTCTATTTTTCTGCTTTTAAACTAATTTCCCATCATTTGCAGATCACTCAGCTTTCAAATTTTCACATAAGGAAAGAACTACAATTATCCAGCTCTGGCTTCTTAAACCCATGGTTTAGACTTTGCTTTATCCTGACTCCAGATACCTTCTAGGACCATAAAACATATTGGTAGATCTTCTTTTCATCGCCTGATTGCTTAGAAATAGTTTGTATACCACTTCTCAAAAGAAGACATTTATGTGGCCAACAAACATATGAAAAAAAGCTCATCATCACTGGTCATTACAGAAATGCAAACCAAAACCACAATGAGATACCATCCCATGCCAGTTAGAATGCGATCATTAAAAAGTCAGGAAACAACAGATGCCGAAGAGAATGCGGAGAAATAGGAACACTTTTATACTGTTGGTGGGAGTGTAAATTAGTTCCACCATTGTGGAAAACAGTGTGGTTATTCCTCAAGGATCTAGAACCAGAAATACCATTTGACCCATTACTGGGTATATACCCAAAGGATTATAAATCATTCTACTGCAAAGACACATGCAGATGTATATTTATTGCAGCACTGTTCACAACAGCAAAGACTTGGAACCAACCCAAATATCCATCAATGATAGACTGGATAAAGAAAATGTGGCACATATACAACATGGAATACTATGCAGCCATAAAAAAGGATGAGTTCATGTCCTTTACAGGGACATGGATGAAGCTGGAAACCATCATTCTCAGCAAACTAACACAAGAACAGAAAACCAAACACCACATGTTCTCACTCATAAGTGGGAGTTGAAAAATGAGAACACATGGACACAGAGAGGGGAACATCACACACCAGGGCCTGTTGGGGGCTGGGGGGCTGATGGGGATAGCATTAGGAGAAATACCTAATGTAGATGACAGGTTGATGGGTGCAGCAAACCACCATAGCACGTGTATATCTATGTAACAAACCTGCATGTTCTGCACATGTATCCCAGAACTTAAAGTATAATTAAAAAATTGAATTAAAAAAAAGAAATAGTTTGTCTACTCAGAGCTCCATATGGAGGGACATTTTGGGTCAGACATGTCAGCAGTGGAAGTCATTTAAGACAAATTGCCCCTGGGTTGAGACCATTTTCTGATGCCAAAGACTGTGAAGAAAATGTAACCTGAGTTCTCCGAATGAACTTTTCACCACTGGCACGTGTGGATGCAAGGGAGCGCAGAGCAGAGGGAAGAGGCGGTGCAGTTCAGCGTGAGTCCTTACTTAAGAGCATCATTCTAGTTATTGTCCAAATCCAGATATCTAGTTTTTTCCAAAACGAAGTTCACCGACCAGATTGCTAAAAAAAGTTCACTGACCAGGTCAACCTGTATAAACTGGGATTGTTGGAGGCAAACTGGGATGTACGGTCACACTGTCATCTCCGGCTGGGCAACCTTTTATGCATTATGCCGTGTCTCTGGGCCTCAGTTGTCTTACATGAAAAAGGAGATTAACTGTACCTGCCTGACCTATCTCAGAGGATTATGGGAAACTTAATGCAGTAATGTTTATCAAAGCACTTTGGTAACCTAGAAAAACTATATAATAAAAAGATAAACATCATTACTGTTGATGCTAACCTGTGATTAGATAAGTCATAAGAGCCTGAAAAATCCAAAAGAATGGAAAAAAGGGATTTGCACTATGCCATTAGGCTTTCTGGGATATGTTTATTTATATATCTTGTATCATTTATTAAGGATTTTATGTAAATATCCTTTATATAGTTGTTGTACAGAAAAAATCTGCCACTTTTCTATTTCTTTTATTCTCATAGGATGGCCAAACCATGGATAATCCTCAATAGTAGATAACTGAAAAAGAAATTTACATTCTAAATGCATTATGGTGTGTATAGGTAATTATTTTCCAGATTGAATATTCTATGGATTCACTTCCAAACATAACCTTTTAGAGGTTTAAGTTAACTGGATAATCATCAGTTCACGTGGAAAAGATCTGGCTTTTGTTGATTGCAAGCTTAATTCATGCTAATGGTGAACCTGGGCTGCCAAAAAACATCCAGGCTTCAGGTTCTTTGGTGGAAGTCCAGGCAGGGAAGGCCAGGCACAGTGGCTCACACCTGCAATCCCAGCACTTTGAGAGGCTGAGGCGGGCAGATCACCTGAAGCTGGGAGTTTGAGACTAGCCTGGCCAACATGGCAAAACCCCGTCTCTACTAAAAATACAAAAATTAGCCGGTCGTGGTGGCACATGCTTGTAATCCCAGCTACTCAGGAGGTTGAGGTAGGAGAATTGCTTGAACCCAGGAGGCAGAGGTTACAGTGAGCCGAGATTGCACCACCGCACTCCAGCCTGGGTGACAAGAGCGAGACTCTGTCTCAAAAAAAAAAAGAAAAAAAAATGCAGGGGAAGAAGGTCCTCTGTATTCAACACTGGTCAGTCCACACCCGGAATAAATGGTCCAGGACATCCGGAGCCATTCCAGACAAGAGTGATGAAGGCAGCAAAGGTCTGGAAACTATGTCATGTCTGCAGAGGTGGAAATAACTGGGGATATGTCAACTAAAAAAGGAGACAGCACACCTGAAGTGCTGTCATGTGGAAAAGAGATTTAGAGTTCCAAAAGGTGAGATAAGAACTAACAGACTGAAGTTACAGGGACAAAGGTTTGCATCAACGTGTCCAACTTCTAACATTTGGACTTGTTCACAAATGGAATAGGATACCTCCAAAGGGAGTAAGCTCCTTGTCACTTACATCGTTCAAGCAGGAGCTGGAATCTTCCATAGCGGACAGAGGGCCATGAACTAGATCAGAGCTTTCCAGATTGTGTTCTGCAGCATCTGAGAAGGAACCACAAATGCCTTGGGGGTCACATAGATTAGGACAGTTGGACACTGCTCAGTAGTGTGAGGGCTCCAAGCCCCCACTCCTGACTAACCAGAGCAGTTCCACTTCTGTTTGTTGTTGAGGTTTTGGTTGCTGTTTACTTTCTGCTTGTTTGTCTAATGTTTTGTCTTATGTCTGCATAGTATTTATTTTGGAAAAAAAATAGTAGGGGAGAGAGGTTCTTCTGAAAGATCTGTTTTAAAACTGCTGACATCAAAGCTTCTTTACAGGCTGGGCAGAGTGGCTCATGCCTGTAATCCCAGCACTTTGGGAGGACGAGGCAGGTAGATCACCTGAGGTCAGGAGTTCGAGACCAGCCTGGCCAAAATGGTGAAACCCTGTCTCTACTAAAAATACAAAAAAAAGTAGCTGGGCGTGATGGTGGGCGCCTGTAATCCCAGCTACTCGGGAGGCTGGGGCAGGAGAATCGCTTCAGCCTGGGAGGCAGAGGTTGCAGTGAGCCGAGATCACGTCAGTACACTCCAGGCTGGGCGACAGAACGAGACTGTCTAAAACAAAACAAAAACCAAAAAAAGCCTAAAACTTCTTTACAAGTCCAAAGTTCTGTAAGTTTATAATTTATAAAAGTAAGTCAAGGGAGGGGTCCGCTGTGCACATCCTCACCTTCCTTCAGAGTTTCCTGCAGCCCAGCTCTCAGATTAGTAGCCTCTCAGACACAGACTCCAAAAAAGAATGCAACTGGAATGTCTGATCTTCAAATGTTACCTTCTATATGTGAAAAATAGAAGTAAGTCAAAGGGTGTAAGATACCTAAATATTCGATTAAGAAAATTAGCCAATAACAACAAAGTAAGTTTTGCTGAGGATAAAATGTAATTCAGATAATCAACATGTGGTTGTGTTTGTTTTTTAATCTACTTCTAGAAAGCTACTTTTCAGAGAAGTCTAAAAATATGAAGGCTAAATTAAATAACTGAAATGAAATTTACCTATAAGTCTTCATTTTTGCTGTGTAAAATTTTGAAATTTCTTTAACATTTACTTTCAGGGATCTTGACCAGCTGAGCATCCTTCTTTATTTGACTGATCTCTATCTCCTAATGCTCCATCCTGAAAATATTTCATTTATAGACAATGTTATATGGTCTTAGTGATTCTTAGCAAATTTTTTATTACTATTATACTTTAAGTTCTGGGATACATGTGCAGAATGTGCAGGTTTGTTACATAGGTATAAACGTGCCATGGTGGTTTGCTGCACCCATCAACCCGTCATCTACATTAGGTATTTCTTCTAATGCTATCCCCCTCAGCCCCCCAGCTCCCTACAGGCCCTGGTGTGTGATGATCCCCTCTCTGTGTCCATGTGTTCTTATTGTTCAACTCCCACTTATGAGTGAGAACATGTGGTGTTTGGTTTTCTGTTCTTGTGTTAGTTTGCTGAGAATGATGGTTTCCAGCTTCATCCATGTCCCTGCAAAGGACATGAACTCATCCTTTTTTATGGCTGCATAGTATTCCATGGTGTATATGTGTCACATTTCCTTTATCCAGTCTATCATTGACAGATATTTGGGTTAGTTCCAAGTCTTTGCTATTGTGAACAGTGCTGCAATAAATATACATGTGCATGTGTCTTTATAGTAGAATAATTTATAATCCCTTGGGTATATACCCAGTAATGGGATTGCTGGGTCAAATGGTATTTCTGGTTGTAGATCCTTGATGAATCACCACACTTAGCAAATGTTTTAAAACAACCAGGTTCTGAGACTCTGGAACTCAAATTGAAAAGTGGAAATGGAATGTGAATCAACCCGTAGGGCTACTGAATATATTTAGAAAAATGAGGGTAATAATTTGAACATCAGATTTACCTCCATTTCAGTAGAGTGTCTACAATATTAATTTTAAAATAATAAGTATCAGATATGGAGAAATTGGAGCCCTTGTACATTATTGGTGGGAATGTAAAATGGTACAGCTGCCATGGAAAATAGTTTAGCAGTTCCTCAAAAAGTTAAACATGGAATTACCATATGATCCAGAAATTCCACCCTTAGATCTGTACCCCAAAGAACTGAAAACAGAGACTGAAATTGATCATACATTTATGATCATATTAGCATTATTCACATAGGCAAAATAAGGAAACAACTCAAGTGTCCGCTAGTGGATGGACTGGCCATCACATTGTGGTCTATCACAGTGGAATATTATTCACCCATAAAAGGAATGAAGTAATGATACATACTCTAACCTGGATGAGCCTTGAAAACATTATGCTAAGTCAAAGAAGTTAAACACTATAGGTCATATATTGTTTGATTCCATTTACATAAAATATCCAGAATAAGTAATTCCATACAGATAGAAATCAGATTAATGGTTGCCAGGGACTGGGGAGACGAAGAAATGGATAGTGACTGCTTAGGGGTATAGGTTTTCTTTTGGGGTTATGAAAATATTTTGGAACAAGATAGAGGGGGTTGTTGCATAACATTATGAATGTACTTAATGCTACCAAATTTTTCACTTTAAAATGATTAATTGTATGTCTTATGAATTTTACCTCAATTAAAAAATAGAGAGAGAGAAAATTAATTTTATGAATCCCCTTTTGGGATAAAACATCAAATGTTCCTACCTCTCAAGAGCACACTAAAATGTAGAGTTAAAATTTTTTTAAAAAGTTTTACCGCCGGACACGGTGGCTCTTGCCTGTAATCCCAGCACTTTGGGCGGCCGAGTTGGGTGGATCACGAGATCAGGAGTTCGAGACCAGGCTGGCCAATATGGTGAAACCCTGTCTCTACTAAAAATACAAAAATTGGCTGGGCATGGTGGTGGGTGCCTATAATCCCAGCTACTCTGGAGGCTGAGGCAGGAGAATCGCTTGAAACTGGGAGGCGGAGGTTGCAGTGAGCCGAGATCATGCCATTGCACTCCAGCTTGGGCAACAAGAGGGAAACTCCATCTCAAAAAAAAAAAAATTACCACAGTTTCCATGCTCAGTGATGGCTTCTGTTGACTGGCCTTTAGATGACATCATTCAGAAAGACTGCCATCCTCCATCGACATCCACCCATCAGTGGTTCAGTCATTCACTTGGTCAGAAAGTTATTGAGTGCCTACCCTATAGAGCCCGTGGAGACAGGCAGACCACCCACTTTCAAGGAGCTTTCAGACTAGGTGGGAAGATCAGGCTGGACTGCTCAAGTTGTTACGTGTTCCTTCAGTATAGATCCAAAGTGTCTCATCACTTCAGAGGAGATCAGTGAGAGACAGAGAAGTATAGGAAGGCTTCACTGAGATGGCAGAGTCAGAGGCCAATCTCTAAAAACAGATGGGACCACTGGAACACTTCATGCACTCTTGTCTTACAGCATTTATCACACCGGATGATAGCTGTTAACATGTCTGTCTACCCTTACAGATTGTGAGACACTTGAGGCCAATAATCATGTCCTTGTATTCCAAGTACCTCACAAGAGAGATTTTTCTGAGTTCTTACAGAAAAATCTGTCCTGCAAGCTTTCTTTCCACAAAGAATTTAGGGGGAATTTGCTATAAGAAGATGAACCAAGACTTAGGTCAAAACATTATGTGTTTACATGAACCAGTGGGTTATCTCCCTGACTCCACGGTCTCTGTGTCTAAGAAAGCACCACTCTGAAGCTGGAGGCCAAGGCAGAGTGAAGAGAAAAGGGCGGGGTTTACCATGAAACCAAAGCAGCTTAAGCTTTGGAGCTCATTGCTTGCACTGAGCTCTCTCCAAGGCCCTGTTGAGAATTGCATATGCCTGATTTTGTATTCTTTTTCTTAAAGAGGGTCTCTCAAATTGTATCAACTTGACACCTCACAAAGTCTAGAACCCGACAAAATCTAGTACCACCTTGGATGGTTCGAGATTTAGGCCCCGCAAAATCTAGAACCACCCTAGATAAAAAGAATCCAGTTGGTTTGATTCAGAGAAAATCAAGGTCTTTTGGGACTAGCAGAGTCTGCACTGCTTAAGAAGATGCATTCTGATGTCACATTGTGGGTCTGACTTTGGGTGTGTTACTTCACCTCTTTAGTTCAAGGAACAATAGCACCCACTTCATGAACATGTATTCTTCTATTCAACTTTATTTACTGAGCACAAATTAGGTGCCTGACCCCACACAGTAACTCAACAAATGACATCTCCACCACAGCTGGAGAAACTGTTGGTTAGGAAGCATCCTTTTTATTTACATTTTGAGATGATGGTGTGAAACATAAAAACTGGATTTTAATTAGCTAGACTTGTATATTATTAAGGAGAAGAAAAAGCAGATCACAAGTCTGCCTATGTTGAGACATGGCAGTGCACAAACAGCCTTGCACAGCTTGACTTCTCAATAGGAGACCCCAAGCTGGAGCTTTCTCATGGCCTTCATATTAGGAGCATATTTCAGGTGAAATTCTAGAAGGGGGTCTTGATACATGAGGCAGTAGTTGTTCAGTAGCGAATTCATAAGAAGACAAGCTTTCCCTCCTCGGTTTCTCGTTATGGACAAGAATGTCTATTGCTGGCAGCCAGGCATTCTTCACAGATGAGGCCCAGTACCTGCAGAATTCATTGCCTCTGGTGGCTCAGCAGAACCAGAGCTTAGCAAGTTGTAAGGCCTCGTACATGGTGCTTTTGTTTCCATAACCTTTTAATTAAGTTTTTATCTAGAGCTTCTAAATGAATTTTTATATTGCTGCGAGGCAACTTCTCAGGCACTAAACAGCCTCACTGCTGTGTGGAAGCAGCACAGGAACTTTCAGATGCCAATAATACCAGTCTTGAATATACGTATTTTCAAACTATACGAGGAAGAAGTCAAGTTCAATGGCAAGAGGAATTCTGTAGCTCCGTACAATTAAGAGATGGGTCACATTTGTGAATTGGTATGCCTACCTGTATGAATGGAAATTATTTTCTCAGTTCTGTTCAAAATATGTTGAATATTTCCTGTTTTCCTTTATTCTTTTTTTTTAAATCTGCGATTTAATCCATAACACAGACTGCAACAGAAATATCAACTAATTCAGGCTAAAAATTCTACCAGTAGCATTGAATTCTTTATATTGGCAGCCTACATTACACAAATTAATGTGATGACATAATCAGCATTTCATTCCACTTGATGTGAATACCTTCCAAGTTTCTCTTCCATTTTTCTCTTTTTACTAATACAGCAAAAAGAGTCTTTTCTACTTTATATCAAATTCAACAAAGCACTCATCTAAAAAAAGGGAAAGTGAATCTTCTTCCTTCTCAAAGCCTGGGTAACCTTGGCAGCGCAAAAGCCTCCATCAAAAGCAAATAAGGCTGTAAATAACAATCATTCCCCATTCATAAAAGCTGCCTTTGACAGTCCAAGAAATAACAAATTACAAGTGAATAGTCCCCAAGAGATTATAAAGCACTTTAATCATTCTGAATCTGTTTTGATGTGTGTGGTTTTTTTTTTAGAGTGGAATTAGTAACTCCTTTGAGAAACTACAACCAAGTTTGTGATTTCTGAGTGTTTCACTTAAGCAGAGTTGGAGGCAGAAAAATCCGCCATCAATGATTTTTTGAAAAACAAAGACAGCCAAGATACTTGAGTGCCTCCTATTTAGGACTATGCTCTTCTTCCTTCCTTTATATTTGTACTATTAAAGGGTGTTAAAGAAATATATTGCCTGTTCTTAGGAAGCTTACCTAATGGGCAGCTGCAATACATACATTCTTTTGATTCATTTGCTCTTTATTTACTATATCTAATAAATTCTTATAGTGTTGATACAAGAATAGAAATATAGTGTTGGTGTATGTATTCCTGTAGAGCTGGTGACCGAAGAATGCATCTAAATTTACATGCAAAGTGTTCACTGAGACATTGAAACTCTTGGAGCTGAAGCTGTCTTCATTGTACGAGACCCTGCCCAGTTATAAAATTCTCTGCTAATAGTCCTAGTAATACACTGTTAATACAACTGGAATTGTTGCAGTCACTTCCAGGCAGGTACTGTTCAGGATGCTAAAATAAGATTAGGTGATAAAGATGAATCAAAGATTAGTAAGATGAGCTGTTCACACTATGCACAATCAAAGAGCACCCAATTGTGAAGACTCTTGAATGATATAACTAGATTTTTATTCTGTTTTGATATAATAACAGGGCCCCTAAATGGAATTATACTTAAGAATGAGAAGAGGCAGCTAGTGGTAATGTAGATATAATTGTATCAAGAAATTCAGCCGGAGCCATAATACAAAAGTGAGATGCTCAGGTGATTCGATTTGTACATATTTCTACTATTTCCAGAAAATGATGTTTTCTTACAATTATTTAAAAAATAATCCTGACAGTTTCTATGAATATATTTATTTACTCCATATGGCTATATGACCTCAATTTTATTTTCTTATGCATACTTTATCACAGAAATGGAAAGTAAGCTACTTGGTATACTCCAAAACCATTTTTGCTTTCAAATGCTCTGGTTCTAATTACAGATTTAAAAGCTAGTGAGTCTTCACTGCAGCACTGCATTCTGAGAGTAAAACAGGAGTTTCACCTGCTCAAAAACCACAGCTGCTTCTGCCTAAGGCACTGAGGAGAAATTCAGAGACTTCACAATTGGGGGACCTCATCCTTATCCTTCAACATAGGCAACTACTTCAGTTTTAAATTTTGGGGTCACATTTTTATGTTACATGATATTCAAAGAAATATCTGTCTGTATACGTTCTAGAGAATGCATCACATTCTCTAGAAGGGCTCAGCAGCAGATTCCAGGTGGCCAAAGAAAATAATCAGCAAACTTGATGATAGGGCCATTAAAATACCTAAACTTCAGAAGGCCTTTAGTTTTCTCCTAGATTTTTCCAAAATAGCCAACTAAAACTCTGGGATCTGGAAAAATGGGGCTGAGGCATAATTAGAAGAAAGCTCAGCATTGAAAGCCATGTTCTGATGCCATTTTTTTCCCAAGAAGAAAATATAAAGGATATATTTAGTCACTATTAATCAAATCACATCGTGGCAATTGTTACTCTTCAAGATTTAAACAGTAGTTACCACAGTAAATTAAAATTCAACTAGAAGAGTATGGCTCAATATTACTATTGGTTATTAGGTTAAACTGTATAAAATCTCCATTTTTTTTTTACAGATCAGAAACAGTTGAATATTGGCATTTTCATGTAATTCAATCAACTAATAGGATTTAGACAAACTTTTTCACATTTAATATAGATTTCTTAACTTTGCAAGTTACAACTGCAGCCACTCTTATTTAATCTGTAATTGAATGGTTAACTGATCTGGTATGTTATGGACTTTTTCCCTAAAGAACATGGTTTAGCACCAAATTCATCAATAAGAAAGTTGATGTGAATGCTGGATAGTTTTTGCATGACTGCACATGAGTTTTTGTCCTAGGGGTAGAGGAAAGCTCACACATTTTAACGTCACCTAACTGTTTTTGAAATTTCTTTTAAAACTGAGGCAGCAACCTGTTAGGGTAAAGTCTCAGCTACAGAGAGTTTTATTTTTTGATGAACAAAACTCCCCGAACATAGTATACGAATTTCAGGACTCTTGATATTTAATATATCTAAATATGAATAACAGTTACTGAACACCGATAGCACACACATTTTACGGATTTCTGTCCTTAGCAGTACTTATCACATATAGCGCTATACATAGTACAATTCAAACACCAAACTTAAGCAGTGGGAATATTTCTTGGGAAAAACATAAACGAACCATTGCAGTGGAATTCAGTTAGATTAAATTTGCTATTCCTTGGTTCAGTAGAAGAGGGGCAATGCCTGAAAGCATGATCACATAGTTCCTGAATTGGAACAAGTCCACCACGCTCTGCCCTTGGAAATGAAGAAAGGGTAGGGCATGCTTTGTGAATGAGTTGTATTGTAGCAGGAAGAAGAAAAGAAAAACTTGGCCTTCTCCCCTCAACACTTTCACAAAGACACAAAATATGCTTTGAAGGTTGCAGTCAGGAAAAACCTCTCCAGGTTAAGCTCCAGGGAAAGGCCTGTATTTTGTCTTCCTTGGAACCTTACAAAGAGATTGGTGTGGCATTTAAGGACGATCAAATCTCCCTTCAGTCCAGAACATGCCAAGTGGCCCAACCTTCCCTAGACATTCATGGGTCACAGGAGAAGCAAAGCTGTGCTGGAGAGTCCATGCCAAGGACTTGGCCATTGTCCAGTCCTGGAGTGCTCCCGATCAAGAGGCAGACGAAAGAAGAAGGGAGCCAGGAGAGGCCGAGCTACAAGCCTTCTAGCATTCAAGTCGGTTTCAGCTTTTTTCTAAAACTCTGAAAATGAATCTCATTTCTGAATTTTACATTGTAAAAAACTACCAAACTTATTAAAATCTTATTAAAATCAAGCAAGCAAAAATGCAAACACAGGCAATGAGCCGAGATCGCGCCACTGCACTCCAGCCTGGGAGACAGAGTGAGACTCCATCTCAAAAATGAATAAATAAGATACTGTCCTAGGAGTTGGTCTGAGATAGAAGCTGTGCCCTCAGGAAAGCTGCATTCGAAACATTTTGTCTTCACCCAGGAGAGGATCTGAGCTGCCTGCCCAGCAGGCAACAGCTCTGCACAGCCAGCTGCTCACAGAGCCGGCGTGAGGCCCCATCCCCTGCTGGGTCATCATTTGCTTTCCACAGCCCCCTCTCCTTGGTGGTCCTTGGCTCTCACATCTCAAACTCCACAAGGCTCTTGAGGCCACAGTGGCCCACTGATATGGTTTGAATATCTGCCTCCTTTAAAACTTATGTGGGAGGGAGCCAAGATGGCCGAATAGGAACAGCTCAGGTCTACAGCTCCCAGCGTGAGCGACGCAGAAGACGGGTGATTTCTGCATTTCCATCTGAGGTACCGGGTTCATCTCACTAGGGAGTGCCAGACGGTGGGCGCAGGACAGTGGGTGCAGCGCACCGTGCGAGAGCCGAAGCAGGGCGAGGCATTGCCTCATTCAGGAAGTGCAAGGGGTCAGGGAGTTCCCTTTCCTAGTCAAAGAAAGGGGTGACAGATGGCACCTGGAAAATCAGGTCACTCCCACCCTAATACTGCGCTTTTCCGACGGGCTTAAAAAACGACACACCAGGAGATTATATCCCGCATCTGGCTCAGAGGGTCCTACGCCCACAGAGTCTCGCTGATGGCTAGCACAGCAGTCTGAGATCAAACTGCAAGGTGGCAGCGAGGCTGGGGGAGGGGCGCCTGCCATTGCCTAGGCTTGCTTAGGTAAACAAAGCAGCAGGGAAGCTCGAAGTGGGTGGAGCCCACCACAGCTCAAAGAGGCCTGCCTGCCTCTGTAGGCTCTACCTCTGGGGGCAGGGCGCAGACAAACAAAAAGACAGCAGTAACCTCTGTAGACTTAAATGTCCCTGTCTGACAGCTTTGGAGAGAGTAGTGGTTCTCCCAGCATGCAGCTGGAGATCTGAGAACGGGCAGACTGCCTCCACAAGTGGCTCCCTGACCCCCGACCCCCAACCCCCGAGCAGCCTAACTGGGAGGCACCGCCAAGTAGGGGCAGAATGACACCTCACACGGCCAGGTACTCCTCTGAGACAAAACTTCCGGAGGAACAATCAGGCAGCAGCATTCGCGGTTCACGAAAATCCACTGTTCTGCAGCCTCCACTGCTGATACCCAGGCAAACAGGGTCTGGAGTGGACCTCTAGCAAACTCCAACAGACCTGCAGCTGAGGGTCCTGTCTGTTAGAAGGAAAACTAACAAACAGAAAGGACATCCATAGCAAAAACCCATCTGTACATCACCATCATCAAAGACCAAAAGTAGATAAAACCACAAAGATGGGGAAAAAACAGAGCAGAAAAACTGGAAATTCTAAAAAGCAGAGCACCTCTCCTCCTCCAAAGGAACACAGTTCCTCACCAGTAATGGAACAAAGCTGGACGGAGAATGACTTTGATGAGTTGAGAGAAGAAGGCTTCAGATGATCAAACTACTCCGAGCTACAGGAGGAAATTCAAACTAAAGGCAAAGAAGTTAAAAACTTTGAAAAAAATTTAGATGAATGTATAACTAGAATAACCAATACAGAGAAGTGCTTAAAGGAGCTGATGGAGCTGAAAGCCAAGGCTCAAGAACTACGTGAATAATGCAGAAGCCTCAGGAGCTGATGCGATCAACTGGAAGAAAGGGTATCAGTGATGGAAGATGAAATGAATGAAATGAAGTGAGAAGGGAAGCTTGGAGGAAAAAGAATAAAAAGAAATGAACAAAGCCTCCAAGAAATATGGGACTATGTGAAAAGACCAAATCTACGTCTGATTGGTGTACCTGAAAGTGACAGGGAGAATGGAATCAAGTTGGAAAACACTCTGCAGGTTATTATCGAGGAGAACTTCCCCAATCTAGCAAGGCAGGCCAACATTCAGATTCAGGAAATACAGAGAACACCACAAAGATACTCCTCGAGAAGAGCAACTTCAAGACACATAATTGTCAGATTCACCAAAGTTGAAATGAAGGAAAAAATGTTAAGAGCAGGCAGAGAGAAAGGTCGGGTTACCCACAAAGGGAAGCCCATCAGACTAACAGCTGACCTCTCGGCAGAAATTCTATAAGCCAGAAGAGAGTGGGGGCCAATATTCAACATTCTTAAAGACAAGAATTTTCAAACCAGAATTTCATATCCAGCCAAAGTAAGCTTCATAAGTGAAGGAGAAATAAAATACTTTACAGACAAGCAAATGCTGAGAGATTTTGTCACCACCAGGCCTGCCCTGAAAGAGCTCCTGAAGGAAGCACTAAACATGGAAAGGAACAACCGGCACCAGCCACTGCAAAATCATGCCAAATTGTAAAGACCATCGAGGCAAGGAAGAAAATGCACCAACTAACGAGCAAAATAACCAACTAACATCATAATGACAGGATCAAATTTACACATAACAATATTAACTTTAAATGTAAATGGACTAAATGCTCCAATTAAAAGACACAGACTGGCAAATTGGATAAAGAGTCAAGACCCATCAGTGTGCTGTATTCAGGAAACCCATCTCACGTGCAGAGACACACATAAGCTCAAAATAAAAGGATGGAGGAAGATCTACCAAGCAAATGGAAAACGAAAAAAGGCAGGGGTTGCAACCCTAGTCTCTGATAAAACAGACTTTAAACCAACAAAGACCAAAACAGACAAAGAAGGCCATTACATAATGGTAAAGGGATCAATTCAACAAGAAGAGCTAACTATCCTAAATATACATGTACCCAATACAGGAGCACCCACATTCATAAAGCAAGTCCTGAGTGACCTACAAAGAGACTTAGACTCCCACACAATAATAATGGGAGACTTTAACACCCCACTGTCAACATTAGACAGATCAATGAGACAGAAAGTTAACAAGGATACCCAGGAATTGAACTCAGCTGTGCACCAAGCGGACCTAATAGACATCTACAGAACTCTCCACCCCAAATCAACAGAATATACATTTTTTTCAGCACCACACCACACCTATTCCAAAATTGACCACATAGTTGGAAGTAAAGCTCTCCTCAGCAAATGTAAAAGAACAGAAATTATAACAAACTGTCTCTCAGACCACAGTGCAATCAAACTAGAACTCAGGATTAAGAAACTCACTCAAAACCGCTCAACTACAGGGAGACTGAACAACCTGCTCCTGAATGACTACTGGGTACATAACGAAATGAAGGCAGAAATAAAGATGTTCTTTGAAACCAACGAGAACAAAGACACAACAGACCAGAATCTCTGGGACACATTCAAAGCAGTGTGTAGAGGGAAATTTATTGCACTAAATGCCGACAAAAGAAAGCAGGAAAGATCCAAAATTGACACCCTAACACCACAATTAAAAGAACTAGAAAAGAAAGCGCAAACACATTCAAAAGCTAGCAGAAGGCAAGAAATAACTAAAATCAGAGCAGAACTGAAGGAAATAGAGACACAAAAAACCCTTCAAAAAGTTAGTGAATCCAGGAGCTGGTTTTTTGAAAAAATCAACAAAATTGATAGACCGCTAGCAAGACTAATAAAGAAGAAAAGAGAGAAGAATCAAATAGACACAATAAAATTGATAAAGGGGATATCACCACCAATCCCACAGAAATACAAACTACCATCAGAAAATACTACAAACACCTCTACACAAATAAACTAGAAAGTCTAGAAGAAATGGATGAATTCCTCAACACATACACCCTCCCAAGACTAAACCAGGAAGAAGTTGAATCTCTGAATAGACCAATAACAGGCTCTGAAATTGTGGCAATAATCAATAGCCTACCAACCAAAAACAGTCCAGGACCTGATGGATTCACAGCCGAATTCTACCAGAGGTAGAAGGAGGAGCTGGTACCATTCCTTCTGAAACTATTCCAATCAATAGAAAAAGAGGGAATCCTCCCTAACACATTTTATGAGGTCAGCATCATCCTGATACCAAAGCCTGGCAGAGACACAACCAAAAAAGAGAATTTTAGACCAATATCCTTGATGAACATTGATGCAAAAATCCTCAATAAAATACTGGCAAACCGAATCCAGCAGCACATCAAAAAGCTTATCCACCATGATCAAGTGGGCTTCATCCCTGGGATGCAAGACTGGTTCAACATACGCAAATCAATAAATGTAATCCAGCATATAAACAGAACCAAAGACAAAAACCACATGATTATCTCAATAGATGCAGAAAAGGCCTTTGACAAAATTCAACAACACTTCATGCTAAAAACTCTCAATAAATTAGGTATTGATGGGATGTATCTCAAAATAATAAGAGCTATCTATGACAAACCCACAGCCAATATCATACTGAATGGGCAAAAACTGGAAGCATTCCCTTTGAAAACGGGCACAGGACAGGGATGCCCTCTCTCACCACTCCTATTCAACATAGTGTTGGAAGTTCTGGCCAGGGCAATTTGGCAGGAGAAGGAAATAAAGGGTATTCAATTAGGAAACGAGGAAGTCAAATTGTCCCTGTTTGCAGATGACATGATTGTATATCTAGAAAACCCCATTGTCTCAGCCCAAAATCTCCTTAAGCTGATAAGCAACTTCAAAAAAGTCTCAGGATACAAATTAAATAAGTTTGACTGTAGAATTGAAACGGTGCTTTGGTACTTGTGTGATCAGTGTAGTTGCGGGATATCTACGTCTAGAACCTTCTTTCTGGTGCAGAGGCATCCGGAATAAAACCTTCAGAGATAATTGTGCAAATGCTGCATCCTGGTTGTAAAAAAAATATATTATATATGACTTTTTAATATCTCCTAAGAGGGATAGTAAGAAAAATATATTTGCTTTTCAAGAACATATATCAAATAAGGTAAATGACTCAGTATATAAGAAAAAATTTCCATTAATATTTTTCATAAAATTGTTTCATAAAAAAGCTTACATATGAAAATAACGTTTCACTTAAGTAGATTTACTCTTTGATGTTAATAGACTTAGCTGCTCAAATTAATTTTACATTTTATAAAAACAATATAAAACACTGGCTTTATTATAATCTATGAAATTATTTTTTAATACTTTTTTATACCCTTGAGCAATTTAAAATCTGAGAAATAATACATTCTTTCATAGGAAACAATCACTATGGTGATTCTGAAGCCTTAATTTTTATATTAAACAAAAGCATTAGGCTTTAGAACTTATCAAGACAACAAAATGAAATACACAATTGCCTTGAAATAGTATCAGCAAGTAATAAAATGTTTAGAAATGATTTAACTATTTTTAAAATGTAGACTTTTAATCTATTATAGTTGGGTGTGTATTGTGTAAATTAATGCAGGTAAATACTTCAGCTAAGTGCTCTCGGGTGAATTGCAATCAAAATTAACACCTATAATTTAACAAGATAAAGTCACCTCTAACTCTGTGTTCACTTCAAACAAGGGGAATTAAATATCATTTATAAAATAAGGCATTATGGAATTCAAACAGTCTGCAATATTTTTTCAGTCCCTATCAGTTTAGTTGGTGTTATACAAAGTTATAGAATTTACCACTAATAGTTCTATTAAATAATTCAAGAATTTCATAAAATTGTCTCCACAAACGGAAAAACTCATAGCTAACCCTCCAAACTGTGAATATATTTGAAATGAAGAGGCAGAGGTTGCGGTGAGCCAAGATCACATCATTGCATTCCAGCCTGGGCAACAAGAGTGAAACTCCAACTCAAAGAAACAAAAGAAGATAGTATCAAATACAGTATCGCATCACTTAATGATAGGGACATGTTCTAAGAAATGCATTGTTAGGCAATTTAGTCATGCAAGCATCATAGAGATTACTTACACGAACCTAGATGGTATGACCTAGCCATAACACACCTAGCCTATTAAGCTGTAGAGCATATTACCATACTGAATACTGTAGGCAACTGTAACACAATGGTAAGTATTTGTGTAAAAGGTACAGTAAAAATGTGGTATAAAAGGTTAAAAATGGGCCGGGCACAGTGGCTCACGCCTGTAAACCCAGCACTTTGGGAGGCCGAGGCTGGTGGATCACGAGGTCAGGAGATTGAGACCGTCCTGGCTAACACGGTGAAAACCCGTCTCTACTAAAAATACCAAAAAAAGAAAAAAGAAAAAATTAGCCAGGCGTGGTGGCGGGTGCCTGTAGTCCCAGCTACTCGGGAGGCTGAGGCAGGAGAATGGCGTGAATCCAGGAGGCGGATCTTGCAGTGAGCCGAGATCACGCCACTGCACTCCAGCCTGGGCGACAGAGCGAGACTCTGTCTCAAAAAAATAAAAAGGTTTCAAATGGTAAACATGTACAGGACACTTAGCACGAATGGAGCTAGCAGGACTGGAAGTTACTTTGGCTGAGTCAGTGAGTGATGAGTGAATGCGGAGGCCTAGGACATTAGCGTACACTCCCTTAGGTTTTACAAACACCTTACACTTAGGCCACAATAAATTTATAAAAATAAAGTAATTATGCTATAATGTTACAATGGCTACTATGTCACTAGGAGGCAAGAAATTTTCAGCTCCATTATAATCTTATGGGACCACCGCTATCCTATATGTGGTCCATTGCTGATCAAAATATCACTGTGCACCCCATGACTGTATCTCAACATTAAGTTGCTGTTTTTCAACCTGGTATCCTAAAATGGATTTGAATCACTTTCAGACTTCTCTTTTTAAATATTGCAGGAGTATAGATTATTTTACTTATTAAATATGATTCGATACAATTCGAGCTTAAAACACGAAGGTGATAAAATAATGACTGTATTTACTGAACAAAAATACTTCAGTGAAAACAAAGGAAACATATTTGACCACATACACACTTTTAAATCACAGTGTAAGTTACACTGGTAAAAAGTTATGTTATGGCCCATTCTGGAGTATCTTTTTGGTAACTTAATTCTGTTAACAAGCTGGTGGTGTTTTATCTGTGAAATTTCCAAAGTGGCTTATCTATAAAAATATACTTGGAATTTCTTTTAGCTTTTTCTATGATAAAAATTTAAATGGTTTTAATTTTTCTAGCAAATTATGATTATTTTTTGTAATATGAAGTTCAAATTTCATCACAATTATAAGTCATTCCTTGGTACATCAACCAGCAAAATGTACTGCACTTAAACTTGGGTGCCCAAAGATGTATTAGTGGCACAGACAAATAAACCACTGGATATTTTATGACCCATATTTGAAAACTTTTACACATTACACATATAAATATTTCCATTTCAAATAATAACAAGCTTATCTACAACATATGTTAATAACTGAAGGCATATTATGATGTTGGGCATAAGTATAACTCTATGGTTCTATATTTTGGTTGATTTTAACATAATCAAAAATAGGCAGAATTGGATATTAACATAATCACCAAATAGTCTTTAAATGCATAGTTTCAAACTTCTTTAAAACTCAGTTTGATGCGACAGGAAGAGAATCAGATTGGGAGCCAAAACAGGGCTGGTGTAAATAGAACACCAGGCTGGACGCTCTCTAAGACATTTTTCAGCTCTGACATTTCATGATCCTTTTATTCTTTCCCTACAAACCTTTATCTTCAGATTTCATATCCATTTGTTTTTCCTGACAGAATTTCTGATAGTCGAATGGCTGAAGTGGCCAAAGGAAGAAAGAGAAAAAAAAAAAAACCAAAATGAGAGAAATTGTAGCTGAATAAACCACCTTTGGTAAAGCAAAGATTTACAGTGGGCTCTCCCGTTTTACACAGATTTAAAAATATCTAATTATTTTTCAAAATATGCCACACTTTTGAAAAGAGGACAAGGATTATTGACAAAGTAAACTGGAATTAGATGAATTTGGAGATCTTGACACTTAGTATTACTGACATCAACTGTAGGAGGTTTTGAATACGTCAGGGTATTCAGTGAGGATAAAGGCACATTAAAAAAGAAGAATAGTATATGAAGGAAGGAGAAAAAAATAAAAATTAAAACATAAAATCAGTCAAGCTGTATAAAACATAAAAAGTCCTCTGAGGCATTTTATCATGATTAACATAGAAAGTTGTAATATTTTCAATTAAAAAAGGAGATAATTCATTATGAAACGAAATGTAGGTTTCCCCAAGTTTTATTTTATATAGGTTCTTTCAAAGATCATAAAAAAAGGGCCAGGTGCGGTGGCTCATGCCTGTAATCCCAGCACTTTGGGAGGCCAAGGCGGGCGGATCACTTGAAGGTCAGGAGTTCGAGACTAGCCTGGCCAACATGGCAAAAACCCATCTCTACAAAAAGTACAAAAAAAATTAGCTGGGTGTGGTGGTGCATGCCTGTAATCCCAGCTACTAGGGAGGCTGAGGCAGGAGAATCGCTTGAACCTGGGAGGCGGTGCTTGCAGTGAGCTGAGGTCACGCCACTGCACTCCAGCGTGGGTGACAGAGCGAGACTCTGTCTCAAAACAAAAACAAAAACAAAAAACAAAAAACAAAGATCACCAAAAAAGGCTTAGTTTCAGCAATATTACCATAAAAATATTTTGGAATACCTTGATAGTATGTTCAAAGTGTTGATATTCATTCATTGCCATTGATACATAATTGATATCCATCACCATTAATATATCATGCCCACCCAGCAAAGGAAATAAAGTAACTGTTCACTAAAAACAATTATTTTGGGGGAAGGCTGGTAATTTCTATAATAATCTTGATATATCAAATACAAGCAGAGTATTTTACTGGTACTGTATAGCAAACTGACTATAAATAGCTGACATTCTACACTTATACATAAAGATGGCAATTTTGGGAAATTCTGAGTCCTCAAGCACCTATTTGGCATTCATCTTTTTGGACTGATTAATCAGCGTGCCTTGGACAGAGTAAGCCCTCAATAAAAACTGAAAGAACTTCCTAAAGCTCTACTTTCCTCCTGTTGGTTCTCACCAAAACCAATTTCTAGCTTCATCATTACACTAGCAGCAGTTCTCAAGGGAAAGATTTCTGGATTGTTAATAGGCGTTACCTGAATATGGCCCCCCTGGGTTAAATGGTGTTCTATGTATTCCTATGTGGCAGGAATTATCTGAAACATTACTATGCTAATAATACACATTAAGAGTCTTCAGAGGGGCCATATGGTATGTAGCAATCCCAAATACATTTACTCTGTGTCTGTCAGAACATCTTACGGAATGACTGCTTTGCCGAAATCACTTTGGCACTATGGCTCTATATGACTGAACCCTTTGGCCAATCAACCAAATTCCCCTTAAGTTGAGCCCCAGCCTTTCTCTATGCCCCTGACATAAGCCATCAAAAAAAAAATCATTTTTATTTTTTTGCTGATCGAACACACAATCCCCCGGAACCCACACCAATCTCCTTGAAGGACACGCAATGTGGTAGACACATTTCGATGTGCTTCTCTCGTTTGCATTTCTGTGTACTTGAGTTGCTCATTTGTGAGCCCAATGCACTGACCTGTCTGGTATAGAAAAGGCATTAGGGCTGTGATGGTAGAAATGAAAGAAAAGACACTTTGGGAGACCAAGGCGGGTGGATCACAAGGCCAGGAGATCGAGACCATCCTGGCTAACACAGTGAAACCCCGTCTGTACTAAAAATACAGAAATTAGCTGGGCGTGGTGGCAGGCACCTGTAGTCCCAGCTACTTGGGAGGCTGAGGCAGAAGAATGCCGTGAACCCGGGAGGCGGAGCTTGCAGTGAGCCGAGATCATGCCACTGCACTCCAGCCTGGGCGACAGAGCAAGACTCGTCTAAAAAAAAAAAAAAAAGAAAGAAAAGAAACAAGAAACAAGGAAAGGAGAAAAGAAAGCGTCAATTTGGTCTTTGATGACCAAATAGAATCCTGGAGTTGGGTTAACAGTCATCAAGGTCAGAATTGAGGGAGAAAATTTTTTTTAAGTCCTATTTGCTCTCACTTAGCACATGGAGTGCCAAGCCTGGCTACTAGATCTTAGAATTTATTATATGCCCTGAGTACAGAGGTCTAGAATATGAGGTAAAGAAAGCAGAACACCCTTCCAGAACGACTGTGGGAAGAGAAAGATGTGGAGGCGAGGGAAACAGAGAAAGATAACTTGACCTCCCCGCTCTATTTCAAAATCCTGGCAGGCAGGATTGTGAAATTTGGCTGAGAGCAATATTGAGGGTGAGGAGGATTTCAGCCTGCTTCCTGTTTGGGTTTTCGGGAACAGACTGTTTCAAAGAGTGCCTGGAAGAACGTGGGAGGTCCAAACGGTTGGATTCAGTGAGGGAACTTAAGGTCCCCAACACCTGAGCTTACTGTGCTGCTTTGGGGAGATGGCCCAGGTTTCCACCCTGCCCATTAGGAAGGAGGAGAAGGTTGTGCTGGCTGTGAACTTCCCAGCATGAACTGTCCCTGATAGCCTGGGTACAGGGTGAGGGTGGTCATACCAGGTCGGGGCCAAATGTGAGTTAGCTAGACCTCAGGAGGATGTACCAAGCCAGGAGAGGCAAAACCACAGTTCACCGCAGCAGTCTGAATGCCATGCACAAACCTTGATGCAGCTGGGTGGGTCCCAGCTAGCACACACATGTGAACCAGCCCAATACCAGGAGGCCATGCTGAGGCTGGGGGCTGCAGGTAGGCCGAGCAGATACTCTTCAGCCAGAACCTACAGGAAGTTAAGCTTTGCCTATTTTTTTAGGATGGCAGAAGATGGTTTAAATGAGAAGAGACTGACGTATATTAAAAAGCATATCCCAATTTCTCCCACCTGGTATGGTAAGAATGCAAAATGATCATATTAGTCATAGAAAAATAAACTGTGTTTTCTCTGCATGGCTAACTGTGTGAAAATTTCAATGGCTTCCCTTCTCCTAAGATGCTTGTTTCTATTCCAGACTTCATATTCTGTCTTGGTTTTCTATCTGTTTTTTGAAGTGCCTGACATGTCTTATACCTTCTGCTCTAACATTGTATCTTCATGAGGTCCAGGATACATCATATTTCTTATTATCAGCAAAGTACTAACACAAGTCACTAGAGCAAAGAAATTAATTACAATGCATTTCATAATTCAGTCCAATTCTACGATATATTTTATCATACTTGAATTATTTAAGAAATGCAATACAACAAAATGAACCTAATAGAATTAAAAATTTAATGTTGAGTAAGTATAGTATCTTTTAGTTATCCATATCACATAAGAGTTCTCAAACAATATAGAAATGAGTGTTGTACAATTGTCACTTGTATAATCATATAGTTGCTTTTACCCAGCAGTGGAAATCCAGTGTGGTCACTGTATGTTACAGATAGCTAGATTGACATTTTTTAATAAGAAAAATAACGATATTTTAGATAACTTTGCTGGCAGAAACTCTAGTGCATCTGATTTTAGAGTGGCAGTAAGTAGCATGTAGAAGCATTAGAAGTAGCATGATAGAAATCATGCAACCTAAGTTAAAAATAGATTTTATCTCAAATAAAGGGTTTTCAAGTTCTCTTTATAGTGAAAATAAAACTCAGCCCCCTCTCCAGCTTTGACTTTTCTGTGTGGCTTACCTGAATATAGTGAAAAGAATTTAAAAATAACAAAAGATTTCTTACCAAACTGGGGTTACAGATTGGAACCATTTGTAAATGCGGTCTGAGTTAAGGGGATAGAGTTAAATATATTGTATTTGTTCACTCTTGGGTTTTTTTTTCCCTATCATAGGAGTGGTATAACTAAGTAGCCCCTGGCCTTTTCAAACCTGCACCACTATATTTCATTTACAGCGTCCAATAAGGTCAAAGGCAAATAATAAAAAACTCTCAGCACGGGCTAACTTTGTCAATTTAAAATGTGGTTCTCCATTCAGCCTGTTGTTAAGCAGGCTGTTCAAATAATGTCTTGGTTCACATGTCTGTGGGTCTGTGATAGGCTTCAAAGTCTGGGGAAAAGCCTATGCAAGTTTGAAATCTAACCTTCTTCACCCCTCCATCTTTCTGTCTCCTGTTTTCTGATCTTTTTAATCCAGAATCTTTAATAGAAAAATTCTGTTGAAGGACTGAAAACAGCATGGGGTCAAAATCCCATGTGGGTTATTTAAAGCAATGTCTGCAGTCTTTTGAACATTTCAAGAGCAATTTAGTTGACCTCTGGGGACTCTTCTTCAAACATGTTCTATTAAACACACATAAACACAAGTAAAACATTTTAAGGTCAGATTATCAAAAGCAAAAATCAAAACAAAACAAAACAAAAAACCAAAAAAGAACCCTTCCCCCAAAAGGCAAATAGATCTAATGTATATTTAAAATAAAAGCCTCTTTAAGCAACTAACTACTATACATATATATATATATATCTCAGCCACATTTATTAATGTAATGGCCAAATTTTGGGGGATGGTGAATGTGAAGGAGAGGACAGCAGAATATAGCTAAACCAAATTCAATGCTTTTAAAGAACAATTACTTCTAACGGAACCAATAATCTGAACCTATAACGTAAGATAACCAAGGTCTATAGATACTACACACAGGGAAATGGAATTTCCTATATTCCTTTCAAAAGACAATGTGGTCTAGCATTTTCTGTGTCAGCTCAAAAAAGTGGGAGAGTCCACTATTATAAGAAAGAAAATAAAATCATTAGATGTTGGGTATATTCGACTATGAAATTCACAGATCAAATGATTTGTGGTTTTTTTTTTTCTCCTTGCAATTCATCTTCATCCTGGATAGCTCCTTGGTCATTCTTTTAAAGGAAAAAATCTTGGTATCAACAACATATCTAGAAAAACAGCAACTCTCAGTCACTAATTTATAGAAGGAATCAGTAAAATAATGTCTGTGCCAGTATAGCTAGAAATTTAAGGACATATTTGTTTCAGTAGCTTAATAAAAATGTTATTGAGAAGTAGGACTTAATCTCCACATTGTGCTGAGTACCAGTGGAACATTAATACCATACAGATGAAACCGCCGTGACGCAGGAAGAGGAGAACAGAAAAGCAAAGGAGGTTCTGGGTAACAATTTAGTAAAAATACTGGAGTAACACAATATACGTAAGTAGCAAAAACTTCAGCAAAATGCCTCTATCTGGAGTTTTATGGTTTTATCAAAATCTGAATGGAGGGCATTAAAAAAATTCCAATAAAGGCAGAAAGAAGTAAAAGAAAAAAAAGGGAAGAAGTAAAAGAAAAAAAGAAAAGAAAATTCACATAAAAAGAGTTTATGGAAGGCAAGTTTTCATCAACACTTAATCAGCCCCTGGGCTCTTTTCCAGACCGAAGAACAAAGTGTGTTGTAACTCCAAAGTAAGCGCTCAGAAAAAAAAAAACAAAACAAAACAACTGAACAAGATTTAACACACACCAGCCTTCTCAGTATAAATCATTTCCAAAGTTTGCTTATGCTTTCTGGTTTGCCTTTTGGTTCTCACAGGCAATTCACATGCATCTTTGAAGTAGTACCATGTACCACAGCAAAACGAACACTTACCAGACAAATCAACACTCCCTGAAGCAACGAAGATAAAACACCACTTACCTAGGGAAAGAAAAAAGTAATACAGATTAAGATGCTGTCATTTAAAAGCAATTGCAGCCGTTCTTAGATTATCCTAGCTCCTGTATTGCCAGTATTCTCTCAATGAACAGCATTAACTTTTTAGTAGAAAATCAAGTTTTTATTTATTTATGGCATAAAGGGAGTTTTGTGAGGAGTGAGCAAGTCTTCGACAAGACAGCACCATGTTGTTGCAGAAACTCCTGTGAGCTAATTCCATCCTCAATTACTGCAACATATGACCACAGGCAAGCAAAAGAAGGAAAATGTTAGCAGGAATCTCAAGGGAATAAAAACACCCCCTTGTTTTTTATTGTATGCAGAGCAAAAGATGGTCACAGGATCAGGAATGAAGTGATTTGCAAGGAATGGACATCAGGTTTCCAAAGGAAGGATCTGCCCCCTAAACCAGAGCTCAACCACCCCGTTTGCAAACTTAGATTTGGCCAGGTGGTTTGTGGAATAACATTCAATTTTCTAGAAAGAAGCAATAACAATAGCTTATTGGCCCTCAGATCTCCGATAAGTAATCATGAAATTAGGAACTTATGATTTTAGGTTAACTGTGATCCAAAATATTCAGAATTGTCAAGTTATTCAAAGTGTTGAATGTTGATAATTGGTATAAACTTTCTAATTTCAGTTGCTAATTAGTTATAAAGTAAAACTTTCTAATTTCAGTTGCTAATTAGTTATAAAATACAACTGTGGCTCTGTTACCTCAGCTGCAGACCATGAAACACAGAAGAAAAAACAGCACAGAAACTGTACACTAGAAATTAAATTGTATTTAAAATTCATTGCAGTTACAGTCTCCAGTACATAAATAATTACTTCTAATTGCAGTATTCTTAAATTAAAAATGCAAACTAGTCTGTTCTTTTACTTAAGTCTTGTGAAGATCAAGAAGGAATCCATAAAGGTATTATAGAACATGAAACACAGCTGGAAGTGACTAGGAAACAAAACGAGGAAAGGGTTTCCAGACAAAAGTCACTTCTACTGCTCCATGAAAAAGTTCTTAGACGCTCCATTCATTAATTTATTCCAGAGATATTTATTGAATGCCTACTGTGTATAAAAGATTATCTCAGGCATTGTATGAAAATCAGATACTTACAAAAACAACATTCATATCCCTAAGTAGCTCACAGTCTAGGAGAAAAAGGATGCCTACCCACACATCAAGATGGTAGAGGGATACAGTGGTCAAAAGAGAGGTACAAATTAAATTGTGCTGACTGGTGTTAGGGTGGCCAGAAAGGATTCATGGGGAAAACTTGGAACATACTCAATGGTTGGGGGAGAGGAGAGTGTGACATATCAGGTTGTATATGACACGAGTATAGGCAAAGTGAAATCTGCCAAATAATCTTCACACAGTCCAGTTGGTAGCCAATTTTAATTTAGGAGTCTTTTATAAGAAAGTTGTGGGAAGAAAAGCTGAAAAAGCAGCCTAGGGCCATGGCTTAGTGGTCCTTGAATGCTCGGCTGACCTCTTCCTGTTTTCACCTCCCAGTAACAAGCTGGCCACGAAGAGACCAAAATGCATTTCTTCACATACACAAGCTACAACAACAGCTGAGACCATGCCTTGCTCTCTTTTTTGCATAACCCTAGTGCCTGGCACAAGGTAGGAACTCTAGAAACACAGTCACATTTATATAAGGGGACATGATAGATTGGCACATATTTGCTCGCTTCCTCCAACACAGAGCCAGGAGGAAGGTGGGGCTAACATTCCTGCTGCTAACTCTGCCACCATTGTTCAGTCACCACCTCCCTTCACATCCACAACATCCACTTCATATACATCTCTCTCCAATAGCGTCACTTTTATTCATCACCCTCTAGGAAGTTTTTCTACTTTTCTGAAGGATTTTCTACTATACCCCTGACATCACCTCCAGTGAATTCACCATCCTTAAGAAATAGTATTTTATTTTCTATTACTTGGCAAAATTTTAAATGAGCATCTGACATGTACTTATACACGGATAAATAACGTTTGGGGGTTAAAATATGAAAATATATTGCTCTGTTCTTTAAGAAATGTACAATTTGGAGGTAAAGCATACAGAAATAATAAAATATAAGGCAGCATGTGGTAAAATGATAGTACTGTAGAAATCCCAAGAAGATAAAGGTCAGTTCTGGCTGTGGGTATCTTGAGCAAGGCAGCACTTGGCATGTGTGGAAGATGGACTGGGGTCTGACAGACAGAGCCACGGGGAGAGGAGAGGGATCACCAGGATGAAATAGTGGAGGGATAAAGGGCAAAGAGGTGGGAAAGTTCAGGGAACATTCTAGAAATGGAGAACAGGCAGGCAGGACTGGAGAGTTGGAGCTGTGGGAAAGTTGGACAGGAAGAGAGATTGGAACTGAATCTCTAAAGGCTTCCAAAGGATCACTACGGAGTTTAGATGCAATTGGCAGGCAACGATGGGGACTATATCTCAGTTGTTGAATATGTCTTAGGATGTATCAGACACATGCAGGGAGAAATCTATGTGAAGATGGAGGCAGAGGCTGGAACAATGGATCAACAAACCAAGGAATGCCAAGGCCTGCTGGCTGTCACCAGAAGCCAAGAAGAGGCATGAACAGATTCTTCCTCAGAGTGCTCAGAAGGAGTCAACCCTGCTGGCACCTTAATCATGGACTTCCAGCCTACAGAACTATGAGACAATAAATTTCTGTTGTTGAAGACAGCCAGTTGGTGGTACTTTGTTAGAGCAGCCTTAGGAAATGAATAGAGATTTGTGGACAGGAAAGAAGGAGTTATCTCTAAGAATCTTTGCTAGGATAGTCAATAGTTTTTCAGGATGGGAATTTGTATTCATTTGGGTCCTCTGAGAATCAGATGCTGATATGGTTTGGCTGTGTCCCCACCTAAATCTCATCTTGAATTCCCATACGTTAGGGGAGGAAACCGGTGGGAGGTAATTGAATTACGGGGGTGGGTCTTTCCCATGCTGTTCTCATGATAGTGAATAAGTCTCATGAGATCTGATGGTATTAAAAACAGGAGTTTCCCTGCACAAGCTCTCTCTTTTTGCCTGCTGCCATCCATGTAAGAGGTGATTTGCTCCTCCTTTCCTTCGCCATGATTGTGAGGCCTCCCGGGGCCACGTGGATCTGTAAGTCCATTAAACCTCTTTCTTTTGCAAATTGCCCAGTCTCAAGTGTGTATCAGCAGCATGAAAAAGGACTAATACAAATGCTAAGACAGGATTAAACATGCAAGGGTTTTCTTGGGGGAGATGTATGTGTGTGAATGGGTATAGTAAGGAAGCTGAGAGAGATGGAGTGAGAGAGAGGGAGGGAAAATTGGATGGAAGCTGCCTCAATCACAGTCTATGGAAGATCTGGTAAAGCCACTCGGGAGTCCTTTACCTTCTCCAGAAGTAACTTCCTTGGTATCCCCACGTGGAGCTGGGCTTGGGTGATGATCCCAAAGGGCAGCCCTGGCGCCCTTGGTCCATCGGGAGTCAGCACATTCTCACAGCCTCCCAGCAATCAGAGAACCAGGGAAAGGGGCCAGGAGAATAATGTGCACTGAGATGAGTTCAGTTTTTACATATGCAGAATTTTAGGCACCAGCTGTAGATTCAGGGACTCGAAAAGAGGTTTGGTTGGGGTGCAGGTGAGAGGGCAGGAGTGAGATTTCTGAGTCCTCTGAAAAAAGGCTGTAGTCCCAGGAAGCTGGTTGAGATTATGAAGGATAAGAATATAGCAGAGAATAGGAAAGACCCTTATGAATATGATACATTTGAGGAGAGGAGTTAGGGAGAGGAGCAGAAGGAGGACCCCAAACTATTGAAGTTTGCAGTGGTGAGTGAGAGAGGCAGGGGACCAGCCAGGTGGGGCTGCAGCTTGCTGGGAGCCTAGGGAGGAGGTTCGCTAGGAGGAGGAGGAGGAGGAGCCCTCAGAATGAAATATGCAGAGCAAATGAGGAGGAGGAGGATGGAAGGATGCCGTGGGTTTTGGGGATTGGGGGACTTTCAAGAAGCAGATTGGGGTGGGAGTCTGGTTTCATGGGAGAAGAAATGAGTTGTGCAAGGTCGAAGGGTAGAGCAGCAAATGCAGACACTGTATTTTCTGTTTTCCTTGTAATGAGAAGGAAAGATACAGTAGTTGAGGGGAAAAAAAAACAACTTTCCAAGGAACAACATTTGGCATTCAAAGATGACATCTAAAAACACAGATAAAATGATGTTCGTGCACATACAGTATTTCTCATCTCCTGATCTGTCTATAAAACATGGGTATCTGTTCTGGGATTCATACTCTCAGGCAAGATGAAGCAATAGAATGGGCCAGGAGTGGTGGCTCACGCCTGTAATCCCAGCACTTTGGGAGGCCGAGGTGGGTGGATCACCTGAGGTCAGGAGTTCAAGACCAGTCTGGCCAATACAGCGAAACTCCATCTCTACTAAAAATAAAATTAAAAAAAAATTAGCCAGGCATGGTGGCGTGCACCTGTAATCCCAGCTACTTGGGAGGCTGAGGCAGGAGAATCACTTGTGGTGGCTGCAGTGAGCCAAGATTGTGCCACTGCACTCAAGCCTGGGCGACAGAGCAAAACTCCATCTCAGAAAAAAAAAAAAAAAAAAAAAAAAAAAGCATTGGGAACAATATAAGCATTACATACATTTTTTCAGTTGTGCTATTCCCAGTATTTAGATTGTAATCAGAAAGAAAGAGAAATTATTCACCATCTCTTCACTCTTCTGTCTAACTGGGGATTCTCTTGGCAAGCCCCTTAGGAGTCTACAGCTGGAGCTGGAGCTGCAGCTTTTCCACAGGAGCCTCTTAGCCAAGGATGAACAGATCAGAATCTGCATATTGTAGGAGACACTGTGCTTCCACAGCCACCACTCTGACCTCTTCAGTAGTTCACAGCTTGAAGGGCTTCCCCACACTCACAATGCCCTTCTATTCTTTGCTGATTGTGAAAAGGTTACTGAGAAGTTAAGCAAAGCATTTAGACACACAGATGTTCTAATGTCTAAAGTTCAAGTCGAATAGCACATTTGATCACGTCTTATTTATATTTGCTTTTATTTTGCATCTTTTCAGGGAGTCCAATTGTTAGAGCTAAACTGAGACCCAGGAAATGCTAATTCTCCCCAAATCTGAAAGCTTGGAGTGCCAGATCTGGAGGTGATTTCTTCCTGGTTCTCATTTCTGTGCCCTTCCCACTGCACTGCCTCAAATGGAATTCAATACCATCTATCAGTAAATGTGCCCATTTAAAAAGCTTCACACGGCCAGGCGCAGTGGCTCACGCCTGTAATCCCAGCAATTTGGGAGGCTGAGGCGGGTGGATCACGAGGTCAGGAGTTTGAGACCAGCCCTGACCAACATGGTGAAACCCTGTCTCTACTAAAAATACAAAAATTAGCCAGGCGTGGTGGCAGGCGCCTGTAATCCCAGCTATTCAGGAGGCTGAGGCAGGAGAATCGCTTGAATCAGGGAGGCGGAGGTTGCAGTGAGCCGAGATTGCACCACTGCACTCCAGCCTGGGTGACAGAGCAAGACTCCATCTCAAACAAAACAAAACAAAACAAACAAACAAAAAAACCAACTTCACACACACACACACACACACACACACACACACACACACAATTTTAGTTTGAAATATTCTAAATTAACTTCCAAAGTACTATGATTTTGTCACTATATTTTAGAAAAA